>NC_046166.1:16550671-17265671 GCF_011064425.1 Rattus rattus | reverse complement strand
TTCATAATAACAATAATGCATCATGTTAACACATTTTCATCAGCAATAAATGTTATAGAGTGCTTAATCAATTTGTAGCAGGTGAGGCTGATCCCAGCACTTTAGAATTTCTCTAATATCTTATTGATATCAAGAAAGGTTAATACAAAAATTATGTAAATTTAATAATTTATTATGCATGCATCAAAATATATCAAAGAATACACATGAGTAGTCTAAAAGGATATTAAATGTATTCCCCATTGTATGAAAGGCAGAAGTGATGTGTATATATTTGGTAGACATGATAAATAGTGTTCCAGTTGCCTTATTAGTATGTGTCTATCTCAGATGCAAGCAAAAGTATTCATAAATGACTTGAAGACAAGGAACCATGTTTCTCAAAGCTATCTTCCCTCATATAGTCGGAAAGTGCGGAGTAGAGAGGCTGGTGAAATTTTTGTGCTTATCCCATTTAGTCATTAACCTACTGACTTTTCTTTCCCCACAAGATTTAGTAGAAAAATAAATCCACATACCATCAATTAACATTTATATGCAAGAATAATGCTTCTATTATCTGGAATCATATAATAGCTTTCCTAATCCCAATGTTGATTTCTGTAAAACCTTAACTGATTTAGTTTTCATGGGAATGCATGAAGATGATTGTTTAAAATGTATTCAAACACTGGCATTTTGAGTCTTGCATGCAAATGTTCAGTGGGAGGCAATCCTTTTGTGTGTGTATGTATGTGTGTGTGTGCATGTGTGTGTGTGTGCATGCATGTGTGAGAGAGGGGACGGGGATCAGGCTAAAAGCTCTGTGCATGGTATGCCCTTGTTCTACCATCGAACTACCCCTCCATATTCCCCCAGGCTCTGGCAAGTTATTTTTTAATAGAAGCCATTTTTGAGAATATCATAGGCTACTCCAGCCACTCTGTTCCATCTGTCTGATCTCGGCAAACCAGAACAGATGTAAATGGTAGAGTTCTGAGCTATTCAATTACATTTCATGCCCCACTGACCCAAACATTTCTTCTAAATCTTATCTGAGTTGGTGGCAGATGTGCAAATATCAAAAAGCATTCCCAAATTAAAGAGGAAAACATATTGTATATTGGTTAATACAGCCACAATATGTGTAAATGGCAAAAATAGATTACCACTGTAGCAAGAACCATGATGCAAAAGGAGACATCATGATTATGTACTCCCTATTTCTTTATTGTAACTTTTATGGTCCCAGAGATAATAAAAAGCACTGTATCAATTATGTGATAGAAATTACGGTTCTCTTGCTACATGCTAAACACCAGTGCAGAGCTAACTGTTTTGATTGTGTCTATTATTCCTTTTGCTAATCCACAACATCTTGGTAATACAGCTGTGTCTGTGAGAGCCCGTGTAGATAGGTCAGTTGGCAGCACTGAGGCTGATAGGACCAACATTCAGGCTTCTGAATTACCAGCTGCCCATCATTAGTTGATTGACTTACCCCATCCTGTGAATCACCTAATTGAAGCATAGATCTGTGCAATTTGTGGATTATCAATTGATATTTAATCAATTGATGGGATACATAGACGAATTCAGTTTTAGAAGTCATTTTAGATATGCAGGAATGAAATAGGAACAGGCAAAGAAAGTTACCTGTGAATAATCTATCAATTCTATGGGCCCTGTGAGTAATGGAAATCCCAGTGTGCTTCTGGGAAAAGATTTTCATAGTGGCCTTGAAGAGGCAAATCAAATTCTTTGACTGAAATTATATTCGAATTCTGTTACTGAGAGGCAGGGTGTCCAGATATATGACATAAGCAATCACCTCCATACACACTGTCATTTAAAAGATTAAACGAAGTTTATTGTGGGGTTGTGTTTTCAGGCTATGTCATGGAAGCTATCTCCTTGACATTTTAACTTTGTGGCCATCTAAATAACATCTGAAAGATTCTAGCACTAGTTGCTTTATCAATGTATATGAGAAAAGTCACATGGGACCCCTTGAAGAGCTACAGGAACAATATGTCTTCACAGGAGTGAGCACATGACTGGGTATCCAGTATTGAGTTGTCAGCCCTAGAAATGTACGAAGGGACATAGATAGGTGATACAGAAAACTGTAGGATCCTAGACTCACAGTGCTAGAGAGACAGAGACAGAGCGAGCTGAGAGAGCAGACTTAGCTCACTGTATTTATATGTTTATATGTGATTATGTATATGTAATAAAATGGTTACAGAAGAGGTTGCACATTGGAGGAGGTGGTGTTATGCATGGGTGAAGAAGGAGGAATGAGAGGAAAGTAAACAGTATTGCCACTATAGTTTAGTGAAATAAAAAGACTCCTTTGGCTGGAAAGATAATTCACTTGAATGATGAGTATTATGTAAAAATAATACATTTGACCATTATGCTGAATATTAGAGGTAAGTTAATTTGATCATTGTCTCACTGACTACTTGTTCCCAGTGCTCTGCCACAAATATGCAACATGTATGTTCCCAGAATACTGAACTTGTTGTTATCCAGTTCCATACAGGGAATGATCATAAGATCTCTCCTCATCAAATCATTAATTCGTCCTTTCTGCCTGGTTCTGTTAATTTGAAGAAATGTTCCTCTATTAGATTCAACTGACCTATAATAGAAGTCATAGCTATGCCACATTCATCAAGAGGTCTAGCGCTTTCCCTGTGTTTATTTTCCTTTCCACCTACCACGGATACTGATGATTCATGACCAGGATCAGTGAGACATTGGTCCTACTGATGCTTCTTGTAGTTTAACTCTGTGATGGATATTATCAAAGCTCATCTGACTGACCTTGCAAAGATGGCCAAAATATAAATGGGAGCTGAAGAAGTCCTGCAGACAGTGCCTCCACTGGTGGATTTCGAGCTAGGCTGTGCCCCTCCACAATCTTAATGCTATCTGCAGTGCAGTGAGGCCGAGAATGCCCCAGTTCTCCATTTAAATCACTTTGAGCAAAACATGGATTACATGAGCATATCTGTTGCAACCTTCATGCCCAGTGGTAATTTTGCAAAATTACTGAAAATCTATTTCAGGGCAAACTTGGCATTTAAATTAGGTGGTTTTAATTAGCATCTTGACTGCATGCAGTCAACAGCAGGAAAGGAATGATGGGGGAAATTACATCAGCTTATTTTTGTTGTAGAAAAAGTATAGAAGAGTAATACACAGCAAAAAATAACTCGACATAATGAAGCAAGATGACTTGCAATTTCTTGGAACCTCCACATAATCTGAACCAAAATGACATACAATTTTTTTAAAAAAATCAGAGTGATAACCTTTTTATTCTATATGTAACTTTTATACTGAAAGACTCTTCTAATGTCTCCTTCCTACATTATTCATAGGTTTCCCATTCTTCTCCACAGACACTGCTGTATACATAGTTATTCTAACACAGACACTAGCTGAATGTTAATATTAATCTTCTCCACTATTACTGATGTTTGCTATCATTTAAATCAGTACTCAAAAGTTATTCGTAGGTTGTTCAACTACAATGTTGGTCCCAAACGTTGGTGTGCCTTGAGAGCAACAAATTCTATTGGGCCACAGGGGAAGAAAATAGTATCATTTATGATTGACTTGTACCTAGGCATCATCCTGGGTAACAAATGGTTAAAATTTCATTTAAATTTCACAGTAGCCCTATGAGATATATGTTTTTGTTCTATCTTATTTTACAGGCAATAATGATAATGATAATAATAGTAATAATAATAATAATCATATAATAATAATCCAAAGACACAAGTATTTTTGGCCATTCAGTGCTGGTAAGAATAGAACTAGATTTCACCCAAAGCCAATTGTGGATGCAACTTAGAGTGATAGGTATATGCAAATTACTTTAAAAGTGCAGCTATCGTGTGTGTGTGTGTGTGTGTGTGTGTCTGTGTGTCTGTGTGTCTGTGTGTCTGTGTGTGTGTGTGTGTGTGTGTGTGTGTGTGTGTGTGTGTGGGCATTGCATGGGCATGTGTTTGTGTGTATGAAGGTAAAATGTCAGCATTACCTGTCATCATTTCCACCTTGCTGCTTGAGGCAGGGTTTTTCACTGACCTTGTAGCTTGCTTGTATGTCCGACAAACCATAATGATCATTCTCTCTGCCTCTGTAACACTGCAAGTCTAGGATGCCACAGTTGTCTGTCAGTTTGAACTTTGGCTTACATTGCTGACTGTTAACCAACTGAAATATCTTTCCAGCCTCTAAAATGATTTTTGTTTCAACAACATATACTCATTTATTTATATGCTAACAATTGGGTTGTTTGATTTTTCCTAATCAAACATGTAATATTTTGTATGTTTCTTTCATGAAATTATACATAAACTTTAAGTCCAGAAAAATAGAGTAAGTGTCATAGGTACAGATAAATATATAATTGTTTTGAGACTCTGGGGAATCTTAAATATTTATAGTTCAATGTATCATTATTCTCAGGAGAAATAGTTTCAATGAATACAAATATTTTTGGGATGTGGAATTTTAAAATAATGATTGGGAATGGACTGTGAATAATTTCATTTTATTTATTTTATCATGAAGATATTGTGTAGGCTGTTTTCTGTAGTTATATCACAAAGCTCTTTAGAAGATTCTACAGTTCTGTAGTACATCTTGGCCCTTGTCTTTTTATTATAGAAAAAATTCTCAAATTCTTCGAGTGGTTTAGCTACAATCGAAAATTAGACAATGCAAAGATGAAGTTTTATCCATAATGGAAACTGTCACTTGCCAAACCCTAGAACTTGGCTTTGATGTCACTGGAGTAGAAGTGGCTCAATGACTTGGGAAGGAACTGTCTGCCAAAGGCTTCATTAGGGTGTCCCTGGTTTCTTCTCACTCTGTGGTGATGGCGCTTCCTGAACTCAGTGAAGTTTGATATTACTACAATGCCAAAAGTGATTCTACACCTGTAGTGTTGCAGCCTTGTGCAACAAATGGGTGAGTCCAAAACTGACACTGGGTAGCACTCAGAGTGATGACCACTTGCAGAGAGCAGCTGAAAGCATGGTCATTTCAGAAACAGCTAATGAAATGAAAATGTAATTGTGTCTTTGGACATTTTGCCACCATATTCAGCATTTGAGTGACTCCTAGATGGAAAAGAACAGATCTCTGTTTTTGCAGAAGAAACAGACAGATTGGGCTAAATACTGAATTGGAAAATGATCACATGGTATACTGTAAAGACATTGGAATTTTATTTCAGATGTGTGACAACTAAACTAGGCCCTAGTAGAGCTGTCATCTTCCATTCAGGGTCAGGCACTTAACATATCTGAAACAATTTTACTCAAAAATGAGCATGATAGTATCTATCTGATACACTGAAAAAAATTAAAATAATGAAGGATATGGCATGGAGGAAACATACCAATATTAGTAAGGGTCACTCAGAGGATTAACAGAGTATGTGGACCCTTCTAGAGTGCCTGGTAGGAACTCAGTGGGTGGATACCCAAAAAAAAAAATCCCAACATAGAAACTGTAGGAAGAATGAAAAGAAAGATAGATTCTCCACAGTATGTTAAAGGATTCAAATGACAACAATGAAGAGAATACCATGAATGAACTCTCAAAATGGGATTGCTATTTCAGTCCAAATTTGAAGACGTTGAAGATTGAAAGAAACAAACAAGTGTTTGTATTTTATCTTTTAATGTTCCTTTCTTTTTTTTTCCATCTTTATTAAATTGGGTATTTCTTATTTACATTTCAATTGTTATTCCCTTTCCCGGTTTTCAGGTCAACAATCCCCTAACTCCTCCTCCTCCCATTACCGCACTCCCCCCAACAATCATGTTCACTGGGGGTTCAGTCCTAGCAGGACCAAGGGCTTCCCCTTCCACTGGTGATCTTACTAGGCTATTCATTGCTACCTATGAGGTCAGAGTCCAGGGTCAGTCCATGTATAGTCTTTGGGTAGTGGCTTAGTCCCTGGAAGCTCTGGTTGGTTGGCATTGTTGTTCATATGGAGTCTCAAGCCCCTTCAAGCTCTTTCAGTCCTTCCTCTGAATCCTTCAATGGGGGTCCCGTTCTCAGTTCAGTGTTTTGCTGCTGGCATTTGCCTCTGTATTTGATGTATTCTGGCTGTGTCTCTCAGGAGAAATCTACATCCGGTTCCTGTCAGCCTACACTTCTTAGCTTCATCCATCTTATCTAGTTTGGTGGTTATATATGAATGGGCCACATGTGGGGCAGGCTCTGAATGGGTGTTCCTTCAGTCTGTGTTCTAAACTTTGCCCCCTATAACCTCCCAAGGGTATTCTTGTTCCCCTTTTAAAGAAGGAGTGAAGCATCTGCATTTTGGTCATCCTTCTTGAGTTTCATGTGTTCTGTGCATCTAGGGTAATTCAAGCATTTGGGCTAATATCCACTTATTATTGAGTGCATACCATGTGTGTTTTTCTGTGATTGGGTTACCTCACTCAGGATGATATTTTACAGTTCCATCCATTTGCCTATGAACTTTATAAAGTCAGTGTTTTTGATAGCTGAGTAGTATTCCATTGTGGAGATGTACCACATTTTCTGTATCCATTCCTCTGTTGAAGGGCATCTGGGTTCTTTCCAGCTTCTGGCTATTATAAGTAAGGCTGCTATGAACATAGTGGAGCATGTGTCTTTGTTATATGTTGGGGCATCTTTTGGGTATATGCCCAAGAGAGGTATAGCTGGGTCCTCAGGTAGTTCAATGTCCAATTTTCTGAGGAACCTCCAGACTGATTTCCAGAATGATTGTACCAGTCTGCAATCCCACCAACAATGGAGGAGTGTTCTTCTTTCTCCACATCCTCGCCAGCATCTGCTGTCACCGGAGTTTTTGATCTTAGCCATTCTGACTGGTGTGAGGTGGAATCTCAGGGTTGTTTTGATTTGCATTTCCCTTATGACTAAAGATGTTGAACATTTCTTTAGGTGCTTCTCAGCCATTTGGCATTCCTCAGCTGTGAATTTTTTGTTTAGCTCTGAACTCCTATAGACAATCTATTCTGTTTTAATTTTTTCTTTCTTATGATGCAGGGTCTCACTATATATAGCCTTATTCTCCAGCTAAAAATCCTCCTGCCTCAGCCTCTCAAGTATACAAGATGATAGTCTGTACTTAACCCACATAAATTGATGCAACTTGAAAATACACAGACTCCAGCCTGGTCAGTAAAAAATATACATGGTGGGTAAGCATGTGAACTATAAAATTAAACATTGGCCAATGAGTAGAAACTGAAAAGGCTGTTGAGGTACTGCTATGGCAAACTCACTGAGCCCTGGTATATATTACTGGAAAGCCGTGCCCAGAAAGAGACTGTAGTTAATTAAAGATTATTTAGCTGTATCTCATTAGAGAGATTATGCTGATTGGAGAAATGCAGACTGCAGAATTAGCATGCAATTTACTGTACTCTATTCTAAGAATCACCTTTTCTACTATGACAATATTACACATCAGGACTTAAGAGCCTGGACTGGAAGAGGACGATCTGTGGAATTGACAGAATCCTCAAGGAGAGACTTGACAATGAATTCAGAAAACAGAATTAAATGTTTAAATGATTTTTCAAGAGTGGCTTGGCTTCCTTCTTCTAGAGTAAAAGGAAAAGCAGTGACAGTATAGTAGGAAGATGCTCCCATGCTACAATTCTGAAAAACTCACAGAGAGGGAACCAGAGCTCATAATCTACCCAAATCCATGAGCTCAGAGGCCACTAGAAACCAAACAATGGCTTTTAGGTATGAAAGGTAAGATCTCTGGTACCTAGTATAAGAAATGACTCTCTTCCAATGTACATTTCAAAAACAAAAAAAATGACTTGAACTTAAATCCAGTTGTAATGTAGGAAGAAGAGGAAAATAAGGGCTGAAGAAGTCAAGCGCAATCAAAAAAAATAATATTTCAGAAAGCAATGTCAAGTAAACAGATTTCATGTAACCTTTTACAACCAAATGCTAGATGGAGCATCAGGAAAGATGGGTCAGTCCCGCACATTGTTCTTTTGTTTTAAAGTATAAGTGACTTGTTACAAGCTCCCCATCACCAGGAAGAATGGCCATGAGATAATTGTCAGGTATGACTACTCACCTTAACTGATAAGAGTGTTGGTCTGTTGGCCATTGGCCTCCTGGAATTTCAGTGAAACACTTTCTGGTAAGAAGTTGTTTAAATAACTCTTTCCATATCTTTGAAGAACTGTGTTAGAACTTTGATGGGGATTGCATTGAATCTGTAGATTACTTTTGGTAGGATGACCATTTTTACAATGTTAATTCTACCAAGCCATGAGCATGGGGAGACCTCTCCATTTTCTGGGCCTTCTTTAATTTCTTTCTTGAGAGACTTAAAGTTCTTGTCATACAGATCTTTTACTTGTGTTTTAGAATTACCCCAATATGTTTTATATTATTTGTGATTATTGTGAAGGGTATTGTTTTCCTAACTTCTTTTTCAGTGCATTTGTCATTTGTTTAAAGAACGCTACTTATTTATTTGAGTTCATTTTATATCTAGCCAGTTTGCTGAAGATGTTTATTAGCTGTAGAAGTTCTTTGGTAGATTTTTTTTGTGGCTATGTCTACTATCATAATCTCTGCAAATGGTGATACTTTGATTTCTTCTTTACCAATTTGTATCCCCTTAATTTCTTTTTGTTGTTTTATTGCTCTTGCTAGAACTTGGAGTACTATATTGAATAATCAAGTTTATAGTTAGTTTTCACAAGTTAGAAATTTTCGTTTGCTCATTATAAACTCTTCCAATCTATAATCATTTAAATTTAAATTCTTTAAACACACACATTGATCTTACTTCTGTTATTCAACAGTGAGGTTTGTTGCCATCACTCTATTCAAAAGTTTTCTCTCTCTCTCTCTCTCTCTCTCTCTCTCTCTCTCTCTCTCTCTCTCTCTCTCTCCCTCTCCCTCTCCCTCTCCCTCTCCCTCTCTCTCTCCCTCTTCCTCTCCCTCTCCTCCTCCTCCTCTTCCTCCCCCTCCTGCTTCTCCTCTTCCTCCTCCTCCTCACCCCTCTTTCATGTGAACATATATGTGCACAGGCAAAGTTACAGACATAACACAATATCTAAGTGAAAGACAGTGGTTTATAGGGTTTTGTAGATGAAACTTAGGTCATCAGCTTCAGATCTTTAATCTCATCCTCTGTTCTATCCCATATTTTTAATTGGATTTTTATTTACATTTCAAATGTTATTCAATTTTCAGTTTATAGTCCATAAAAATCTTATCCCATTTCCCCTTCTACAAGGGTGTCCCCCCTCCCCAACCACCCACCCCTTCCTGCCTTCCTGATCTGATATTCCGCTACACTGGAGCATCATGCCTTCTTAGGATCAAGGACTTCTCCTCCCATTTGTGCCCAACAAGGCCATCCTCTGCTACACATGCAGCTGGAGCCATGAGTCTGTCCATGTGTACTCTTTTGTTGGTGATTTAGCTCCTGGGAGCTCGCTGCTAGTTGATATTGTTGTTTTTCCTATGGGTTGCAAATCCCTTAAGATCTTCTAATCCTTTCTCTACCTATTCCATTGGGGACCCCATTCTCAGTCCAATTGTCTGCCTCTGTATTTATCAGACTTGGGCAGAGCCTCTCAGGAAACAGTTGTGTTAGACTCCTGTTAGCATGCACTTCTTGACATCAGCAATAGTGTCTGGGTTTGGTGGCTGTATGTATATGGGCTGGAACCCCATGTGGTCCAGGCTCTGAATGGCCATTCCTTCAGTCTCTGCTCCAAATTTATCTCCATATATTAATATTTTTGTTCCCCCTTTTAAGAAGAACTGAAGCAACTATAATTTCATCGTCTTTCTTGAGCTTCATGTGGTCTGTGGATTGTATCTTGGGTAATTCGAGCTTTGGGGCTAATATCCACTTATATGTGAGTGCATACCATGTGTGGTTTTTTGTGATTGGGTTACCTCACTCAGAATGATATTTTATATTTGTACATTTGCCTATGATGTTATTGTTTTTGGTAGTTCAGTAGTACTCCATTGTGTAGATGTACCACATTTTCTATATCATTTCTCTGTTGAAGAGTATCCGGGTTCTTTCCAGCTTCTGGAAATTATAAATAAGGCTGCTATGAACATAGTAGAGCATGTGTCCAAGTTAAATGTTGGAGCATCATAGGAGTATATGCCCTGGAGTGATATAGCTTGGCCCTCAGGTAGTACTACATCCAATTTTCTGAGGAACCTCCAGACTGATTTCCACAATGGTTGTACAAGCTTGCAATCCCACCGACAATGGAGGAGTGTTCCTCTTTCTCTACATCCCTGCCAGCATCTGTTGGCATCTGAGTTTTTGATCTTAGCCATTCTGACTGGTATGAGGAGGAATCTCAGGGTGATTTTGATTTGCATTTTTCTGATGACTAAGGATGGTAAACATTGCTTTAGGTACTTCTCAGCCATTCGATATTCCTCAGCTGAGAATTCTTTGTTTAGATCTATACAACATTTTTAATAGGATTATTTGACTCTCTGGAGTCTAACTTCTTGAGTACTTTGTACATATTGAATATTAACCCTCTCTCAGATGTGGGATTTGTAAAGATCTTTTCCCAATCTGTTTGTTGCTGTTTTGTCTTAATGACAGTGTCCTTTGCCTTACACAAGCTTTGCAATTTTATGAGGTGCTATTTGTCTATTCTTGATCTTAGAGCATAAGCCATTGGTATTCTGTTTGGAAAAATTCCCCCAGTGCTCAAGGCTTTTCCACACTTTTTCTTCTATTAGTTTGCATGTACCTGGTTTTGTATGGAGGTCCTTGATTCACTTGGACTTGAGCTTTGTACTGGGCAATATGAATGGATCTATTTGCATTCTTCTACATCCTGACCTCCAGTTGAACCAGCACCATTTGTTGAAAATGCTATCTTTTTTCCAATGAATGGTTTTAGCTCCTTTATCAAAGATCAAGTGACCATAGATGTGTGAGTTTATTTCTGGGTCTCCATTTCTATTCCATTGATCTACCTGCCTGTCTCTGTACCCATATCATACAGTTTCTTTTATCACCATTGCTCTGTAATACAGCTTGAGGTCAGAGATGGTGATTCCCCCAGAAGTTCTTTTATTGTTGAGGATAGTTTTTGCTATCCTGGGTTTTGTGTTGTTATTCCAAATGAATTTGCCAAATTGCTCTTTCTACCTCTATGAAGAATTGAGTTGGAATTTTGTTGGGGATGGCATTGAATCTGTAGATTGCTTTTGGCAAAAGGGCCATTTTTACTATATTAATCCTGCCAATCCATGAGCATAGGAGGTTTGTCCATTTTTTGAGGTCTTTTTCAATTTCTTTCTTCAAGGCCTTGACGTTCTTGTCATATGGATATTTCACTTGTTTGATTGGAGTCACACCGAGATATTTTATGTTATTTCTGACTATTGTGAATGGTGTCATTTCTCTAATTACTTTCTCAGCCGGTTTATCCTTTCAGGAGTGGAAGGCTACCAGTTTGGCTTAGTTAATTTTATACACAGCCACTTTGCTAAAGTTGTTTATCAGCTTAGTAGTTCTCTAAGTGGTACTTTTGGAGTCATTTAAGTATACTATCATATCCTCTGAAAATAGTAATATTTTGACTTCTTCCTTTCCAATTTGTATCCCTTTGATCTTTTATTGTCTGATTGCTTTGCCTAGGACTTCCAGTACTATATTGACTAAGTAGGGAGAGAGTGGGCAGCCTTGTTTAGTCCCTGATTTTAGTGGGATTGCTTCAAGTTTCTCTCCATTTAGTTTGATGTTGGATACTGGTTTGCTGTATATTGCTTTTACTATGTTTAGATATGGACTTGAATTCCTGATATTTCTAAGACTTTTAACCTGAAGGAGTGTTGAATTTGTCAAATGCTTTATCAGCATCTAATGAGATGATTGTGTGTTTTTTTCCCTCTGAGTTTGTTTATATAGTGGATTACGTTGATGGATTTTCATATATTTAACCATCCTTTGCATCCTGGGATGAAGCCTACTTGATCATGATGGATGATTGCTTTGAAGTGCTGTGGATTTGGTTTGCCAGAATTTTAGTGAGTATTTTTGTATGGATATTCTTAAAGTAAATTGGTCTGAAGTTCCCTTTCTTTATTGGGTCTTTGTGTGGTTTAGGTATAAACATAATTATGGCTTAATAGAAGGAATTGTGTAGTGTGCCTTTTGTTTCTCTTCTGTGGAACAGTTTGGATAGTATTGGTATTAGGTCTTCAGTGAAGGACTGATAGAATTCTGCACTAAACCCATCTGGTCCTGGGATTTTTTTTAGTTGGGAGACTTACATTAACTGTTTCTATTTCTGTAGGAGTTATATGATTGTTTAAATGGTTTATCTGATCCTGATTTAACATTGGTACTTGGTAACTGTCTAGAAAATTGTCCATTTCATCCAGATTTTCTAGTTTTGTTGAATATAGACTTTTATAGTAGGGTCTGATGATTTTTTTTAATTTCTTCAGATTTTTTTGTTAGGTCTCCCTTTTCATATCTGATTTTGTTTAATTTATTTTTGTTAATACACTCTCTGTGTCCTCTGGTTAGTCTGGCTAAGGGTTTATCTATCTTGTTGATTTTCTCAAAGAACCAGATCCTGGTTTTGTTGATTTTTTGTATAGTCCTTTTTGTTTCTACTTGGTTGATTTTAGCCTTGAGTTTGATTGTTTCCTGACTTCTATTCCTCTTAGGTGTATTTGCTTCATTTTGTTCTAGAGCTTTAAGATGCGCTGTGAAGCTGCTGATGTATGCTCTCTCCTGTTTCTTTTTGCAGGCACTCTGAGCTATGAGTTTTCCTCTTAACACTGCTTTCATTGTGTTCCATAAGGTTGGGTATGTTGTGTCTTCATGTCATTAAATTCTAAGAAGATTTTAATTTCTTTCTTTATTCCTTCCTTGACCAAGTTATCATTGAGTAGAGCATTGTTCAACTTCCATGTATATGTGGGCCTTCTGTCATTTTTCTTGTAATTCAAGACCAGCTTTAGTCCATGGTAATCTCATAGGATACATGGGATTATTTCTATCTTTCTGTATCTGTTGAGGCCTGTTGTGTGACCAATTACATGGTCAATTTGGGAGAAGGTACCATGCCATGCTGAGAAGAAGATATATTTTTTTGTATTAGGATGAAATGTTGTATAAATATCTGTTAGGTTCATTTGGTTCATAGTTTCTGTTAATTCATCTATGTCTCTTTTTAGTTTTTGTTTCCATGATCTGACCGTTGATGAGAGTGGGGTATTGAAATCTCCCACTATTATTGTGTGAGGTACAATGTGTGAGTTGAGCTTTAGTAAGGTTTCTCTTATGAATGTACGTGTCCTTGCATTTGGAGCATAGATATTCTGGGTGGAGAGTTCATCTTGGTAGATTTTTTTTTTGATGATTATAAAGTGTCCTTTTTTATCCTTTCTGATACCTTTTGGTTGCAAGTCGATCTTATTCGATATTAGAATGGCTACTCCAGCCTGTTTCTTGGGACCATTTGCTGGGAAAATTGTTTTCTAGCAATTTACTCTTAGATTGTGTCTGTCTTTGTCACTCTGTTGTGCTTCAAGTATGCATCAAAATGCTGGGTCCTCCTTACGTATCCAGTCTGTTGGTCTATGTGTTGTTACTGAGGAATTGAGTCCACTGATGTTAGCAGATGTTAAGTAATAGTGATTGTTGTTTCTTGTTATTTTTGTTGTTAGAGGTAGAATTATATTTGTATTGCTCTCTTCTTTTGGGTTTGTTACAAGAAGATTAATTTCTTGCATTTTCTAGGGTATAGTTTCCCTCCTTTTGTTGTAATTTTTATCTATTATCTTTTGTAGGGCTGTATTTATAGAAAGATATTGTGTAAATTTGGTTTTGTCATGGAATATCTTGGTTTCTCCATCTGTGTTAATTGATAATTTTACTGGATATAATAGCCCGGACTGGCATTTGTGTTCTCCTAGGATCTGTATGATATCTGCCCAGGATCATCTGGCTTTCATAGTCTCTGGTTAGAAATCTGGTGTAATTCTGATAGGTCTACTTTCATATGTTACTTATTTTTTACTGCTTTTAATATTCTTTCTTTGTTTTGTACATTTTAGTGTTTTAATTATTATGTGTTGGGAGGAAATTCTTTTCTGGTCCAATCTATTTGGAGTTCTGTCAGCTTCTTGTATATTTACGAACATCTCTTTCTTTAGGTTAGAGAAGTTTTCTTCTATAATTTTGTTGAATATATTTACTGTCCCTTTAAGTTGCGAATCTTTGCTCTCTTCTATACCTACTATCCTTACATTTGATCTTATTGTGTCCTGGATTTCCTCAATATTTGGGGTTAAGAGGTTTTTGTATTTTACATTTTCTTTGAAGGTTGTGTCAATGTTTTCTATGGTATCTTCTGTCCTTGAGATTCTCTCTTCTATCTTTTATTATGTTGGTTCTGCTTGTGTCTATGACTCTTTATCTCTTTCCTAGGTTTTCTATTTCTAGCATTGTCTCCCTTTGTGATTTATTGTTTCTATTTCCAGTTTTATATCCTGGATAGTTTTTTTCAATTCCTTCACCTTTTTGGTAGTGTTTTCCTATAATTCTTTAAGGAAATTTTATGTTTCCTGTTCAAGGGCTTCTACTTGTTTACCTATGTTGTCCTGTATTTCTTTAAGGGAGTTATTGATGTCCTTCTTAAAGTCCTCTATCATCATCATGAGATATAATTTTAAATCCAAATCTTGCTTTTCAGGTATGTTTGGATATACAGTATTTTCTTTGGAGGGAGACCTGGGCTCTGATGATACCAAATAATCTTGGTTTCTGTTGCTTAGGTGCACTTTCCTCTTGCCATCAGGTTGTCTGTGGTGTTAGCTGGTCTTTCTGTCTCTGGCCATGGCAGAGCCTCCTGTAAGCCTGTGTGTGTGTCAGAACTCCTGTAGACCTATTTTCTCTCAGTGGAATCTGAGTACCAAGAGTTGTGCAACTGGGTCAGCTTTGAGAGCAGGGAGAAAATGGAAGGGTTTTGTCCCAGATTGCTCCTGGTCTGTGTATCTTGAGGGTTCCAGTCAGGTCACTCAGAACAGAAGAGTTTGTCTTACCTCTGCTTTCAGGTGTATCAGTGCTCCTGGTGACTGACTTTAGTTCTGTGCTCAGGCAGAGACTGGAAGGTCCTGCCCCTGAGTGCTCCTAGATCCCTGTGTTCAGAGAGCAGTAAGCAGGTTCCTCTTAGGCCAGCAATCTGAGCAGAAGTGGTGGTGTCCCCTGATCTCTCTGGATTGTCTGCACTTCTGACAGTCCAGCTCTCTCCCCCTCAGGCTTTGGGTATTAAGATCTGTGGGAACTGGTCAGCTCCATGCTCAGGCAGAAACCGGAAGGTCTATCCCATTTTTTAAAATGCACTCTTGCTCACCAGTAATTTTTATCTTTAAATTACATTGTGTGGTAGAGCTATGGGTTATAAATGTAGTTAGAGGTTTTATCTGTAGCACTGAGATGAGTTTCCCAATTGTATTCAGATAAGCAAATGCAAAGTCTGACTTTTCAGTCCTTCTTGGAAGCAGGGCCTGTTAGTTACTATAACCTTTGTTTCAGAAAAGGTCTGAGAATTAGTCATTAATCTGTCTCCTGAGAAAAAGAACATAGAGTAGTTTGCAGAGAGCTGTTAATTAATCCTCTCCACTCACTGGCGAGACATGGAGTTGAAAATGTCTCCAGTGCTGTGTTGACTGGGAAATGTTGCTAATCGATGTGACAGGCACCAAGGCCAATTCTACAGATGTGGAAGCGCCCTCCGGCTAGATGATCACAGCTGTTTGTCAAAATGGCCCAGATGCCTCTATAGGGTTTCTGGAAGACTCTGGGCTTTTGTAACTGCTCTGCTTAGTGTCTACTGTAAGCACCTGGGAGTTTCTGCTTCCCGGTAGAGTGTCCACTCTACCACGTGATTTCTGTAGCCACATGAAAGAATTTACCTTTTCTTTGAGATGATGTTCCACAGTGCTGCATCCAAATTTCCTTGAGATTGACTCCCACTGGACTGAGAGCAACAGCCTCTGTATGGTTCTTTACTATCATTTGTTCTGGGACAGCCTCTTCTTCTAATTCCTAATCTCAAAAAACATAATAGGCCTGTGAAAGTCTGATAGAGTTAATGCTTTTTTACATATTGCTACTTTCTTCCTTTTTATTAACTCATTATTTGGATGGAATTTCATCGTTACTGAAAAGTTGCCACCATAGAGGTGCTAGGGAGATGTAGCTCAAAGGTAAAGTGACTACTTTGCAACCGTCTGAATCTAGATTAGTTCCCCACAGCTGGAGAAAATGGTGCGTTCTTGTAAATCCAATGCTGGGGAGCCAATCTGGGCTACTTGGTAAGTTTCAGACCAGTAAGAGAGGCTGTCTCCCAATCGAAAGACAGTCTCCAAATAGAGAGACAGAGAGAGAGAGACAATGAGGCATTGGCAAGACCTGAACAATAAAAGCTGAGGTCAGCTTCTGACCCCCACATATGTGCTCCTGCATAGCAGCACGCACACGTATGACTCTCCTACACTCACATGACTCCATCTCAACTATTGATAACATGACCTCATTGCTTTATGGCTCTCTAGGTATCTAGCAACGAGTGAGTTGATCAATATAAACCCTTTGTTTTCCTGATCTGTAAATCATCCATTTTGTGTGTATGTATGGCAAGGCGCACAATCTCCCAGGTGCTGTCAGTATAGGGCAGGCAGTAGCAGCTGAAGGAATGGATGTCCCGGAAACATCTCCTCCAGGCACATCAGCTACCCTGGGGCTATTATTGTACTGGACTTGGAGATATGTTCTGCCCTTGTTACTTAAGCTTCCCAGAGGCTTTCTCTGAGGTACATGCTGTTCTTTAGTGAGTCATCCCTTTGCGGTCCCTTTCCCTGGAGGACTCCTTATCAGTTTGCATTCCTTCCTCAGACCATTCTTTCAGTTCCTGAGAGCAACAATTTATGCTTGAAAAATCAGCTGAGTATCCAGTTTGGGAACATTCTCTAAATGTACACCCCACATCACAGAGACATATTTATTATAGCCATGCATCGTTTTACGTGTGTGTGTGTGTGTGTGTGTGTGTGTGTGCAAGGGGAAAACAACAGTAGAGTAGAAGGTGCAGCCCTCACCTTTTTTTATAACATATGTGTGAAGAGTGTTGGGAGCTACTTTAGAGCAGGACAGATGTCATCAAAAGGAGAGAGGAAGAGAGGGAGAGAGGATTTCAGTGTGAGTTTAGAGCTGTGGTGATTGTTCTGCTCTCATGGGTTGTGTAAATATGTGTAATTGTAATATATGTACAATATAGGGTATGCATGCCTTCTGTCAACTGAGGGAACTGGGAAGGATGTCCCTCCAGATTCTCGCTTCTACATCCCATTCTTCTCCCATGGAAACAAGGCTGCTTTTGAAGAAATGGCTGCTTCAAATGAACAGACAAGGAATCACAAGAAGTTGTTTGTGTTGGAAAGCAGGGAGAATTTCATACAATGAGGATTCCGCATATGAGCTAAATGAATACATTTTCTCAGTGTAGCTTAATTCATGTGCATAATTAATTATCCTCGGTTTCTATCCCATGAGTAGTGGCTCCTTGTACTTAAATGAAATTTCACTGTACATGCATGCCTCATTTTCATTCTTCATTTCTCCATCAATAAACAGGTTGTTTCATTAGCCAGCTACTATTAGATTGCCATGCTAGACATGAGAGGTCAGTTGTCTCTTTGATACATTGATTTAATTTCCTTCCAATATATACCTAGAGAGGTGTCTAGGTTATATGATAATTCTATGTTTAAAATATCTTTAGAAACTTTTATTTACCTTTCTCATAATGGTTTCAGCAATCCACATTCCACAGAGGTTCTGTTTTCTTAACTCATGAATGAATGTTAACACTTTATGTTTTTGAGATAGAGAAAATACAACGAAAGAAGCATAGGTCTATGTCCCTGTTTGGAAAGTACCGTTCCCTTGTCGTTATCCACCGCCTTTAGCTCTTTCCTCCTGCACTTCTGTAATGATCCCTGAGGATGCTCCATTTGTGGATGAGCATTTCACAGTCTTTCGTTCTCTGCACCTTGATCAGTTGTAGGTCTCTGTATGTCTTAGTCACTTTTACAGCACTATGAGGAGACATCATAACCAAGATAATTTATAGAAGAAAATTTCTAATGGGAAGTTATAATGTCAGAGGATAAGTTCATGACCATAATGGTTGGGAACATGACAGTAAGCAGGCATGATGCTAGAGCAGTAGCTGAGAGTTTTTATCTGAACCATAGGCAGAAGCCAGGAGGAAAACTAAACAGGAATGGCTTTTGAAACCTCAATGCCTACTCCTAGTGACACACTTCCCCCAACCTCCATACCAATGCCATATGTCCTAATCCTTCCCCCAAAAATTCTACTAACTGGGGAATCAAACATTCAGATGCACAAGCCTATAACCTTTCCTTTAGAACATCATTTCTATTCTTCTCTAAAGTGAGTTATCTGTATAATTTTCTTTTTCACGTTTGCCTCTTCTGGGTTTTGTATCAACTTTCTACTAGCCTTATTGGATAAACTGGTGAATATTCTCTATTGCTCCTATTACGGGAAATTTGAAACAACAATTTGATAGATACTTTTATGTGCCAAATAATTACTGCAATAAAGGATTTTCAGACAGGTGAAAAAAAAAAAAGAAGCATAGGTCTATGGCTATTAATCTTCTGATAGATAGCAAAAATAGGCCATGGAGTCAAATGTAAACTGACTTTATTTGATAATGAAATGTTGCAAGACTCTTGCTAAATGAATCATTTTCTAGTCCCCCCTTCTCCTGGCAGACTTGTTGGTGCCTGTAAGAAATAATGGGTAAATTGACTCATTATAGTACCCATTTTAATATATGTCTCACAGTATCCTATTCTATATATTAAATATGCAAGATGGTTTTAAATGATAGGGTACAATACATACAGAGCCTGATGAAAAGGGAATATTTTGGGACACACTGAATAAGATTAACTAAATATTATGATAAAAGGTGACAGCTACAAATTGGGCTCATTGAATAAAATGAGAAATAATAAATTACAATACATGCAATACTTAAATCTCATTCAGATCCATTTGTAACTGAGGACATTATTGGGACCATTGGTGACATCTGTTTGGTGCATGCGGTCTCTGCAATGGCTGTGTAGCAGAGCTGATTTCCTAGTCGTAAGTGTTGTGTTATGATTATGCGGGAAAGTGTCATTTTCTGTAAGAAACACAGCCACTATTTATATGTGGGAAATACTTCTCTGTGGGAAGTTAGCAGAACATCAAATCAATAATTTACTCCCAAAGAGTTCAAGCAATGTATTCCTTGTACTCGAGTAGCAACTGTTCTAAGTGTCGGGTTGCTTCTAGAACAAGACTAGAGAAGAAGGAAAGAAGGGAGACAGCATTGAATGTAGTATGAGAAACACATGCAAGTGCCCTTCCTAGGTGAAAGGCTCTGATTCCAGAGACTGCTGCTTTGCTTTGTAAAGGTAATAAAAGCAACACAACTGTGTGCCATGCCGTGTTCAAAGGTGAAATTGATTGTTGTCTGTGCATTATATTTAGTCTAGAAATGAGCAGTTAATTTAAATCCAATGTAATTAACTAGAAACAACTTTGGAGTTTGCGTAATAGAATTATTCCTGTTTAAAAACAGAAAAAAAAAAGCAAACACATATTACACTTGTTCCTTAGAGGCATTGTGGTTACCTTTAAATTGTTCACTATTAATTATGAGCACAGCTTCGCCTTTGCTCAGTTTGGCAGGAAGACTGAAATGAATCATGATTAATGCCCCAGGTAGTCTTCTCAAATGATGGCTTAGCCTAGGTTCCAGTCATTTCTGTGGGTGACTTCTTGCCAGACAACTGAGTTCCAAATATTAAAAGGGATACAGAAATTGGAGTAAGAAAGTCTATTATATAAATTGTAGCTTGGTGCTCCATTCAGAGCAAAATCTTATTTTCCTTTTGTTTAATTTAAAGAGTGAAGGTGCAGAAAGAGGGTCTTATGAAACTCAGTCTGGCCTCTAACTGCCTATGATCCTGAGGATGGTCTTGAATTTCTGATTCTCCTATCTCTACTTCCAATGCACTCAGTTTTGTGCCGCCATGTCCAATGTATATAGTGCTAGAGATCAAAGCTATGGGTTTGAATATGCTCCGCAAACACTATCCCAGCTAACGTACATTGAGCCTATCAGTGTGAAACCTTTTACTTTGGAACATGCCCTCCCATTGGTTAGTCCGTCAGGAAACAAACTGAATAATTTGTTGCCTAGCGTCTCTTCACTAATGGACTTGACACTGAGCACAGACGGCTGTGGCTTGCTCAAATAAAAGAAAAACAAGGAAGGAATAAAGGACAAAGACAAAGATGGAAGGAATAAGAAAGGAAAGGCTGAAAAGAAATCTATTTCTTAGAGTTTTTAAAGCTGTATAGCGAAGATCAAGACGGCAGCAGAGTCAGTTTTTATGAGTGACAGCCAGAGAGACTGTCTTTCTCTATCCCCACATTGGCACCTTTTACATAAAAGTACAAATCCCCTTTGGAGATGGTGAAGCCCTGTAGGCTGCTCGTCTGCCTTAGCACTACATACGAGCGGAGAGGTGGGAGACAAACATTCAGACTGTGGCATACACTGACCCATCCAAAGAGCTCTTCTCCTGACAGTTAAGCCAATTTTCCCGAAAGCTGACTAGTCACAAGCACTATATAACACTAAGAGTATGTTTCTGGAAGGATGTCCAAATGACCATGTTTCTTTCAGTTTTTGTTCAAGGTTACCAGAGCTAAAGACTTTTTTTTTCTTTCTTTCTTTTTTTTTTTTTTGTATTAACTTGAGTATTTCTTATTTACATTTCCAGTGTTATTCCCTTTCCCAGTTTCTGGGCCAACATCCCCCTAATCCCTCTCCCTCCCCTTCTTTATGGGTGTTCCCCTCCCCATCCTCCCCCCATTGCCGCCCTCCCCCCAACAATCACGTTCACTGGGGGTTCAGTCTTGGCAGGACCCAGGGCTTCCCATTCCACTGGTGCTCTTACTAGAATATTCATTGCTACCTATGAGGTCAGAGTCCAGGGTCAGTCCATGTATAGTCTTTAGGTAGTGGCTTAGTCCCTGGAAGCTCTGGTTGCTTGGCATTGTTGTTCATAAGGGGTCTCGAGCTCCTTCAAGCTCTTCCAATTGTTGTTCATAAGGTCTCGAGCCCCTTCAAGCTCTTCCAGTTCTTTCTCTGATTCCTTCACCGGGGGTCCCGTTCTCAGTTCAGTGGTTTGCTGCTGGCATTCGCCTCTGTATTTGCTGTATTCTGGCTGTGTCTCTCAGGAGCGATCTACATCCGGCTCCTGTCGGCCTGCACTTCTTTGCTTCATCCATCTTGTCTAATTGGATGGCTGTATATGTATGGGCCACACATGTGGGCAGGTTCTGAATGGTGTTCCTTCTGTGTCTGTTTTAATCTTTGCCTCTCTATTCCCTGCCAAGGGTATTCTTGTTCCCCTTTTAAAGAAGGAGTGAAGCATTCACATTTTGATCATCTGTCTTGAGTTTCATTTGTTCTAGGCATCTAGGGTAATTCAAGCATTTGGGCTAATAGCCACTTATCAATGAGTGCATACCATGTGTGTTTTTCTGAGATTGGGTTAGCTCACTCAGGATGATATTTTCCAGTTCCAACCATTTGCCTACGAATTTCATAAAGTCATTGTTTTTGATAGCTGAGTAATACTTTTTAACTTTTCTATTTAACACCTGTGGGCTATCCGCATGTGGATATCAGCAACAAAATACCTCTTCATCCCTTTTAGACTTGTCTCAACTTTAAAATTTTGATGACAATGACTGATAGACACCTGACAATTTTATTCAGTGAATGACACACTTTTATTAAAATATTAAGGCTATATCCACTTGCGCTTCATTTCTAGAAAATAAGTCAATCGCTGGGTTCCATGACAGTTAAGATTACATATTGAGTTATTCCAGTGTCTTAACCTAAACTCAAAGTTGTCACTGTGTAGCAGCACCTTATCCTGGGGAATGGAGAAAAGTGAACCTTCAGCTCATCTGTGCATCTAGACGCTACCATAGCAGTGGTACATATGTAGCAGGAACTGAAGATGGATGTGCTATGTATTTGCAAAACGATTTCAAAAAACAAGAGCAATAAAATGTGCTAAGTATAATTATGAAATGATAACTGAATCATTTAGACTAGTTATTTCAAGGCTTTTTATTAAACATGATTGAGTATTATGTTCATTAATTCATTAAGCTCCATTTCAAATGCTAGATAAATAAAATGCATTATTAATATGTCATAAGCTAAGTGGAATACTGCTACACAGGCCTATTATTTTTAAGGTACCTTGAAAATATTAACTAATTCATGTACAATGTTCTTTTGAGAATAGTGTACATGATTTAGTAATAATTAGAATATTAATTTTGTTATAGTTCCTTTCTGTGAAATATGAACACTTTAAATTCACATTAATTTTAACTTTAGGTTATATATGCTTAAATTAAAACATAGATTCATATAAATGTATACCAAAAGGTCTGCTAATCATTAAAATTCTGAGAAAAGTCTATATTATAAATTTTTTCAATTGCTTCTTCTGAGCTTGTACTTAAGCACTTATGTATCTGTGTATATATGAGCATATATTATGTATCTGTGTATATATGAGCATATATGTGTGTTTTTTAATTGATTATACTAATGAATCAGCTTGAAAAAATCCTAGCAAAATTATAAATCAAATGTTGGATAATATGAGTCTTTATAATAATAAAACATAATAGATGAAAATACATCAAATATTTTTAAAGTGTGAATGCATACTAATGCAAAGAAATAGAAACCTTACTATTTATCTTTATGATGTGCTTGTGAATCAACTTCTTTTAAAAAAAATCTAAGAGATACCCAGATGAATCAAGCATTTATCTCACAATTAAATCTACCAACTTAAAGATGCAATGGTATCTTAGAGAAATACCTGAATCACAAGCAAGAGAGAAGTGATTTAAAGTACAAACAGATTCCAAATGCCAAAGCAATAAGGTCAAACATATCGACTATTAACAGATGTTTGCAGCAAAAAAGGAAAATAAAACCAAATGTAGTTAAATATCTACCATGTATGGAAGCAGACTTCTCATGATTGATGGAGAAGCTATGAGGATTTCTCTACCCAAACTTCCAGAGCCAACTACTGTTTGATGGAAACTATAGACTGCAGAGAGATATAATGGGGGGTCTAGATGCAACTAGAGAAAATAAGACCACAAAGGAATTATACAAGGAAGAAAAACATGTTTTCTACGAATTATATCAGAAAAGAGGAGGGAAAACGTGAACGCTATAGAGCAACAGAGACTTAGAGTGACCTATGAGCCAGCTGCTATGTGGGAACTTCTCTTAAATCCAAGTTTAAAATATGCTCACGTTAATGTTTAAGAAAATATATAAAAGTAAACACAATATTTCATTAGATTAGAAATACTGCTAATTTTAAGTAATAACATTGCCTGTGTTCATGAGTGTGACATCATACATATTTAAAAGAACATTTTTTGGGTACTACAAAATTCTGAAAAATGTGTATGGAAGACTTGAGAGAAAGGGGGTGAGAGCCAATATTTACTGAACTCTATCTCCCTTTCTATGCTAGCCATGTATATAATAAAATGGCAAAATGTGTATGAGTACCCTAATTCGGATTCCTTACAACAAAATTATCTTTGAAGTATCTTAGGGCGTAAAGAGCAAGTTGTTGCTAATTTTTTTTAATTAATTGAGTCACATGGTCTGAAGACTATGAACCATCATCCTGGAAAGGATTAGACATTTTGAAGAAATATTTTGTTCCAATTTCATTGTGTTTTGTTTTTCTCAAAAGCCAGAAATTTTCCAACATGGACTCTTCAATAATTTATTCTTTTCTATTATTGTGAAGTTATCCAGTTATTCCATTCATGTCCAAAAGGGCATTGTCCGGTTCTCCAGCATGATTCTGGCCTAATCTAAATGGAAAGCATTTGCTATTGGCTCACTGTTGTCTTAGGGTTTCACTGCTGTGAACAGGTACCGTTTTGGGGGAACTGACTTACAAGTTCAGAGGTTCAATTCAATCTCTTCAAGGTAGGAGCATAACAGCTCCCAAGCAGACATGGTGCCAGAGAAGTTCAGAGGTGAGGATAGGAACATATCATGTGTCTTACACAAACTCGTTCTTTTCTTGTCTATCACTATTGGCTCCACCCCCATCTCACACACAGACACACATACAACACACACACACACACACACACACACACACACACACACACACACACACACACACACACACACAAATTCCTAAATGTCTGCTCCCAGACTGACTACTGTTCTTTATTGACTATTTTTTTACTTACATTACAAATGTTATTCCCTTTCCCTGTTTCCTCTCCAGAAACACACTATCCCATCTCCCCTCCCCCTGCTTCTACAAGGATGATTTCCCACCCACTCCCTCCCACCTCCCCGCCTTGACATCCCCCGACACTGGAGCATCGAGCCTTCTTAAGACCAAGGACCTCTTCTCCCATTGATGCCTGACAAGGCCATCCTAGGCTACATATGCAGCTGGAGCCATAGGTCCATCTCAGTGTACTCTTGGGATGGTGGTTTAGTCCTTGGAAGCTCTGGGGAGTCTGGTTGGTTGATATTGTTGTTCTTCTTATGTGGTTGCAAACTCCTTCAGCTCATTCAGTCCTTTCTCTAACTCCTCCCCTGGGGATCCTATTCTCAGATCAATGGTTGACTGCAAGCATTTGCCTCTGTATTTGTCGTGCTCTGGCAGAGCCTCTCAGGAGACAGCTATATCAGTCTCCTGTCAGCACGCACTTCTTGGCATCTGCAATATTGATGGGGTTTGGTTGCTGTATATGGGATGGATCTCCCAAGTGGGGCAGTCTCTGAATGGCCATTCCTTCAGTCTCTGCTCCAAACTTTGTCTGAATATTTCCTCCTATGATTATTTTTCTTCCCCCTTCTAAGAAGGACTGAAGCATCCACACGTTGGCCTTCCTTCTTCTTGAGCTTCATGTGGTCTGTGAATTGTATCTTGGGTATTCTGAGTTTTGGGGCTAATATTCATTTATCAGTGAATTCCTATCATGTGTGTTCTTTGGTGATTGGGTTACCTCACTCAGAATTTTAAACTACTTTAAAAAGCGTTGAGATGTCAGAGTGGAACTCCTATAATATACCCTGTTGTCCTATATCAGTTGTGATAAATCCTCTATCTTTTAGCAATCTTCACAGCAATAAATCTTCCAGTCACCTGCCTTGTTTCACTGTCAACATTGCAGGAGCAAATAAAAGATCATTCTTCAGAGGCGAGGATAAGAACGTATTATGTCCCTTATACAAATGTCATGGCCTCTTCTTTAATAGCTGTTCTCCCCTTTCAGAATTACCTGATTCTCAACTCCTTATGATTTCCATGATGCAAACATGGACTGCCTTGTGTTTTCTATTTTTATTTTTTATTGTTTTTCGCTTTCTTCTCTATGCGTAAATTTTTAGATTTTGTTTACTTCCTATCAAATATCACAACTCCAAATCATTGATAAAGTTTTTCATTTTCTTTTGCTCTTAGAGACTGATGTTTCCCTCTCTGATTTCCCTTTGCTTTAGATGTAGTTTTGGCTGGTGGAGAAATTTCCAGAATAAAAAAAAAGAAGGAATGAAAGAAGGAAGGAAACAAAGGAAGGAAGGAAGGAAGGAAGGAAAGAAGGGAAGGGATGGGAAGGGAAAGGAGGGAAGAAAGGAAGAAAAAAGAAGAAAGGAAGGAAGAAAAGAGGGAAGGGAAAGGAAGAGAATGGAAAGGAGGCAAGAAAGAAAGAAAGAAAGAAAGAAAGAAAGAAAGGAAGGAAGGAAGGAAGAAAAAAGAAAGCAAGCTAAGAGAGAGCATATCCCTGAAGTTGTCAAAGATCTCATTTAATTTCCTAATGAAAAATCCATCAAGGACTTACAATCAGTTTGAAGAATACTATAAAGAACAAGGGTATTCATTAGAAATGTTAATGTAAAAGTGTAAACACAGTCAAAACCATATTGTCTACACTGGGAGAGCAATTTGAACCTCTACCAGCTAGGACAAAATGTTCAGCCTGTGAATGGGAATTGTTTCACATTATCCTTCACTATTTGCAATGCGTTGAGGTGTAAAGTAATTCCTACAGGTTTGCCTATCAGGGAATGTGCTCCAATAAAGCCGTTTGTGTACTGAATCATCTACCCCCTATAGCCCAAGCAGGGATAAAGACATGATTAAATAGACACCAGTGTTAAACAAACCTTAACGTTTCCATTTCCCTGTGAACTCTGTTAGATATTAAGTCTGGATGCTTGCTCTTAGTAAAAAAGAATTTGTCTTAATGTTTTAAGAGAATATGTAGATTTTAGGACAGAGTTCACTGAGTTTGCCATTTCAGTACTAAGAACTTTCCTTTACTTTTCTTCTCCCTAGTATTCCATATATGCATCTATCTATACTATGAAATTACATTTCTGGTACAGCGGCTCCTTTTCCAGGCTGTCATAAATCCCACCGTGTGGCCTAGAGTTGACACTGGGACTCTTGATGCTCATAGTTTACTCTCCCAAGTGCTGGAATTACAAGATTATTCCACCACATCCAGCTCTTTTTCAACGAGTTTTAAAAAGTCAGAGTCACCCCAGCTCAAAAAAAAAAAAAAGAAAAGAAAAGAAAGAAAGAAAGAAAGAAAAAGAAAAAGAAAAAAGTCAGAGTCAAAAAGATGAAGACGGCATCAAGGAAGCACTTCCAAACTTCATATATCTCTAGGTATTATAAAAATGCAGATTAATATTATTTTTAATGGCATCTTACCCCAGTCAGAATACCCATTATTCAAAATACAAGTGACAGCAAACGCTGACATGGACATGGGGAAATGGGAAGCCCTATAAACTGAGGGACACTGTCAGTGGGAGTGTAAAACTAGAACAGCCAGTCAGGAAATCACTCTGAAGGTTTCTAAAATAAGAGAGAGAGATAAAAAAAAAATACTGTATGATATAGCCAGGTCACTCCTGGGAATATACAGAAATGACGCTATGTCATTATAAAGAGATCCCTTCACATCCATGTTCATTGATACTTTATTCACAGTCACTAAGAAATGGCCTCAGACTAGATATCTGATATATCTAATATACATAAAAGTAAAATGTGGTGTTTATACACAACAGAATTCTACCCTCCTATAAAGAAAATAGGAAATCAGTAGATAAATCAATGTGATTGTAAGCCGGTATTTTTTAAAAAGCCCTGTGGGAACATACGATCTTGTAATACAATTTAAAAATATAAAAGACTGAAGGGAAACACTCTACCCAGCTAGATAGCAAGATCCTAGAAGCAGTAGATCATGTAAACAAATTCCCCACTGCCAGATGTGGAGAAGCTCAACAGGAAGTTGTTCATCAGGGAAGTCCCAGAAGCCACCTAAACAACAAAGGGTCTTGTGGGTTTTCTTGGTTGCTCTCCTGAGCTATGTAACAAAAGCCTGTTGCTGAAGACTGCACATAGCACAGCAGTAAGATATGAGGAAACCAAGCTGGAAATGAGCAGGCAACTTTCTTCTGGGCACGTAGCTTTCAAGGTGCTAGAAAGCATTAGAACAGAAAGGGCATCAGAAATATTGCCTAGCTGTGAACCCTAGAAACAATATAACCAACCTGCCAAGAAAATGTGCCCATACTCGTCCAGTGATATCCTGATTGCTATGGGTGTGATCAGACACAGTTTTACTGGCTTTAAGATTTTTTTTCACCAGATTTTATCCATGCCTGGCACAATAAAACTAGTCAACAGTTCTTGCGTAAGGATGACATGGGCCCAAGGGGGGAATTTACCACTTTTATTTAGTTAAATTGACATAATACTGTCTTCTAAATATCCATGTTTGCGCGCAGAGAAAAACCTACTATTAGCCTTAATCAGAGAAGGTTCACTTTGCAATGAACAATAGAGAACACGGACACTTATAGTTGTCCAAGTCATGGAGAATGAATGGAAGTTGAGTGTGTAGCTTTAAACAAAACATTTGTACTACTATTTTTACGTTTCATAAGAAATTGTGAAACACTGAGATAGGGGAAACATAATAGCCAGAAGACAGCAACATCTGCCACAAAATGCTCTGTCCTCTAGGCATGACCCAACTGTTGCAATTACAACGTGTTAGCAACAATGGTTACTTGTGCTGACCCTTCCCAAGACTGGTCCTTTCTATAGTCAGACATACATGGCAGAAGATTCGTGATACCCTCTTACTTAATGCTGAACTGCTGACTGTATGTTAGATTCTAGGAGAAGGCACATCATTGTTTTCAGATATGTACCCACGGTCAGCCCACGCGGCTCTATTGTATAACTCCATGGGGTCACAAAAAGCCCCACAATGGCAAGCAAAAGAACAACCAGGAAGGTAACAAATTGTCTGGAGCACGAGAAATAGACAAGAATGGACAGAAAGGGGTATTAGAGAGGGTAGAAGTTTCAGTAATCAGTATGTATTGCATATATGTAGCAATGGAAATATTTAATTTAAAGTATATTTGATAATCTAAAGGAAGGAATAACTACAGGAGAAAAAAAGGACTAAAGAAAGGAAGAAAGCTCCTAACAGGAAAACAGATTAGCTCTTAACTCAAACGCCTTTTTCTAAATTTATGGCCAAGAACCTTCTTTGTCCTTGAGCCACTTTTCCTGCATAAAATGAAAACAGTACAGAAATGTCTGGTACCATGTAGCAAGAGAAATATCTTACCTATACAATATTCTCAACATTTACATAATTATTGAAAAATTACTCCAAGCTTGTTTTCTTCAGGGAATACTTCCTCTTGCAACCTCTTCTATTAGGTGGGGGATCACCCGATTAAAAACAAGATCAGGGCGTCATGGGATTTCTTATTCTGGCTATGTCCATATGAAGGCCACTGTCATGACTAATCAGATTTATTAGTGTCACAAGGCCATTGGTTGACTAGTCATATAACCTGTTATCTGTTTCTATAGCTTAGTTGGCCCTGGTGCCTATATCATGTTGTTCCAAATTTGATTTATAAACTCCTTCCATCTCACCTATGATCATTACCTACTGCTGTTATGAATGCGATTTTCTCTGATTTCTACTGCACAGAGCAATGGTGCACATGTGCGCATGCGTGTACACACAGAGAGCTTTTTACATAAGAGAGACTTGTCATATTTTCTGCATATACTGAGATAGATTTTTAATCCTTTATTGTTATGTGAGAACAAAGAAAAATATCTTTTCTAATAATACCTGCTTAGAATTCTTTAATGGTTTTCCAAATTTCTTTCTTCTGCATTTCTCCCTTTCTTATGAAAATTCATTCTTTAAATTTTGGAACCTACAAACCTACAAGCTAACATTTTCCATCAAAATATGCTTTAAAAATATTTGAATGGCTGGACCAGTAGTTCAGTGGCTAAGATCATTTGTTGCTCTTCAGAGGCCCCTGTTTGATTCTCAGCACCCACATAGCAGCTCACAACTGTTAGCACCTCCAGTTCTAGAAGTTAAGGCTTTCTTCTGACTTCTGTGGGCACTGTATGAACACCAAGCAGATGTGTTCACTAAGCTGCCCATGCGTACCCATTAAATTAAGTAAGAAAACATTTCTTTAAAAGGAGTGGCAGAAAGTGTCTGTAAAATCAAGGCTTAAGGATAACAATTTGTCTGTAATAGACAAAAGGAATATTAAAACTCTTTATGATAGTTCTCAGCCATTTTTCACTTCATGGTTTACAAAAGGATGGGAGCTTTCTCAAGCTTCATGATATTCCACCTTCTAGGAATGCAGGGCCAAGTAAAGTTTAAGATAATCATTTATCAATGGTAGTATATCTTCATTTTTTTCTGTAAGTACATTACAGCATATCTCTTAACTCTTCAGGCAACTATCAAATGTGATTTAACTTCCTATTATAGTAAGTCAGTATAATATCAAAGGTAGGAGAACTGAATAAGGTGGAAAAGACTGATGTTATACAATAGTAAATAGCAGGATAATGAAGAGAGTTTAGTTCAAATAGAGCTTAATTTTGTTAGAATAAAACCAAGAGACTTCTCAATGCTGGGAGAAATTGACAGTGGGGCATAGAAAGACACTGAGAGAGAGAGTGTGTGTGTGTGTGTGTGTGTGTGTGTGTGTGTGTGTGTGTGTGTGTGTGTGTAGGTTGGTTTTGGTACTAAGCATTTTCCATTATCTTGATGTGTAATCATTGCTTATTTCTGAGGCAACACAAATGTTTTCACCTCTACCTCGAGAGAACACATTCATACTGTCCAGAGGTTAGGCTGCTTTCCTCCTATCAGGACGGAAAGAGATACAGATCTCCCTTCTTTTGATCCACAAATATACAGTCTTTTTTAAAAGGATTATTCATTTATTTTATGTATATGAGTACACTGTAGTAGCTCTCTTCAGACACAGCAGAAGAGAATATTGGATTCTATTACAGATGGTTGTGAGCCACTATGTGGTTGCTAGGAATTGAACGCAGGACCTCTGGAAGAGCAGTCAGAGCTTAAACGCTGAGCCATCTCTCCAGTCCAAATACACAGTATTTAAAAAGATTTACCAGATTAAAACAGAGGCAGAAGGAACACCCATTCAGAGCCTGCCCCACATGTGGCCCATACATATACAGCCACCCAATTAGACAAGATGGATGAAGCAAAGAAGTGCAGGCCGACAGGAACCGGATGTAGATCTCTCCTGAGAGACACAGCCAGAATACAGCAAATACAGAGGCGAATGCCAGCAGCAATCCACTGAACTGAGAACGGACTCCCGTTGAAGGAATCAGAGAAAGGACTGGAAGAGCTTGAAGGGGCTCGAGACCCCATATGAACAACAATGCCAAGCAATCAGAGCTTCCAGGGACTAAGCCACTACCCAAAGACTATACATGGACTGACCCTGGGCTCCAACCTCATAGGTAGCAATCAATAGCCTAGTAAGAGCACCAGTGGAAGGGGAAGCCCTTGGTCCTGCTAAGACTGAACCCCCAGTGAACGTGATTGTTGGGGGGAGGGCGGTAATGGGGGGAGGATGGGGAGGGGAATTACAATTAATGAAAAAGAGGTCAGACATTTGCAAGAGATTGGGGAGGGGCTTATGGGAGGATTTGAAAAGAGGAAAGGGAAGGGAGAAATGCAATTAAATTACAACCTCTAAAATGAACAACAAAAGTCAAATCCTATATTCTTCACTTTTTAATTTAGGATATTAGGTTATTTGCATTTATTAATGTGACACATAATTATGTTTAAATCTATCATAAAATTTTTCATTTGTCTTACTTGTTTTTTTTTTTTTAAGTTTTATTTTTTCATGTTTGGTATGAAGTGTTTTTAGTAGGAACTCTAGTACTGTATCCTAGATTCTTAGTCCTCACACTTGATGATGCCATCCCCTGGGTGGTCTCAGTGTTTATGGTATACTCTTTATCTAAGCCATCAGCAGTCAAGTGCAGTACTCCCTCTGTCTATGCAGCATTGCTATACACTCCTATACATTGCTATACAAAGCTTTATGTGGCTCGCAATTGAAAATTTTCTTTTTCTGTGTATATAATTATAAAGTTAAAATTTTAAAAGCTGTCCTGACATCTGCAGGCCCTAATTCTGTGTCAGAGTGGTATATTTTGATTCATTGATTTGTCTCCTGTTTGTGAAAATATGGGTCCTATCTTATATGCTTTCCTTTATCTGTGTACTTTCCAAAGCCCTCAGTTTCTTTATTGCACTCCTAATGTCTTATTTCAAGATCCGTTTCTTGAATGAAGAAAACCATCCTTTCACCTTTTTGCACTTACAGATTCATCCTATGTTTGTTTTCCTCCAGTCTTCTTTTTGATTGGAGAAAGGGTGGCATTTCTTTAAAATTATATAAGTTAATTCTGATTTTATGAAATTCCTTCTTCTGAAACGAAAATAAAAGTGATGGCATTGTTCCATGTTATCTTTACTAAGTAAGCCTGTGGTCTATTTCAAAGGTTCTGTCATATAAGAAATAGAGGCTGTATACTATTTCAATTCTAAGAGTAAATATTTATTATTAAATATGTTTCTTAAATAGTTAAATAAATTAAGTATTTGTTACCAAAATAAATTCCACATTGCTTATTTAGACAATGACTGGCTTTCACAATAAAAATATAACTGTATATTCTTTTTAAATATGATATTGTGTGTGTTGTAATATACTTTTAGTGGAAGATTTTAATAACTAGGTTTCGTACCGGTAAGCTTCTAAGCTACCAGAGGTGTCTGCAACTACATTTTTTTTATACACAGAAATAATTGCTCTTATGTTTCTTTTTAACATAAATATCTTTGTGACAAGGCGGCATAAAGATTGCCTGGCTAGTTAGTCCCTTTCTGGATTTTATAGACCTTGGCAAAGAAACACTTTTTCCTTTTGCATCAACAAAATCTGTACAATCCAACAAACCAACCGACGCTGAATGAATGAATGGATGAATGAATGAAACGAGAGCATGTTTAAAAAATGTATTCATTTACCAATTGTGTTCTGCATACACGTAAAGCAAATTCAAGACGTCTATATACACAGAGCTGTTTACTCACATGTTTTGATTTTCTTCTCAAATATTAAAATTTGCATGCTCCGGGTGAGAAGGGCTGCACCTGCCAAGTTCTTTTCGCTCAGGTTCAGCCAGCACCATAGTCCTGATCATTTTATTGGGAGACAGACTCTAAGCTATTCAGCTAGCCAGCACACCAATTCTCTTCATTTTAAAATGGTTTGCATGGAGACTTAACTACCTTCCAAAAAGCCTGCAGTGAGAGATAAAATGCCCGAGAATAATAAAATGCTTTCTAAATCCTCTCACTCAATAGATCTCCTCAAACCTTCCCTAAAGAGAGAAGGGGATTGTATCCAAGCTGCCATCGTGATGGACTGTCATCTAAAACCACATCCTGTGAAAGCTCTGGGGAAAAATAGTATATGTAGTTCCATTTCACATCTCTGTAAGTGGCACAAATAATATAGCCCACTTGCCTGGCTATTCTATGCACCTTGCTTTAAAGATGAAAATTTGGGCTGCTGCAGTATCCCTTTGCAAAAAAATGTAAAGCGATACTTAAGTTTTGAAATTGCATCTAACAGCTCACTGACTGCGTGAATCACTTTGTCAACAAGGTGTGAGTGTCACTCTTGTGACTACTTTTACAAGTGCTGAGTTCTTCATGGCAATAGAGTAGAGGACAGACAAACAACCATAGGTATTTGGTGTTTCTTTGGTAGTTCCTGAAAATAACTTTCTAAGAATATAATATATACTATAAATAAAAAGCCAGCACATTTAAGCATAGAATACATATTTAAAGTGTTAATAGCTATATGAGGGAAGCTGGAAGCTGCAAACATTGTCTGGGACCTTTATTCTGGTTAAGGCAGGCAAGTCACAGTCCTAAACATAGGTTCTTTTTTGAGATTACAAAAGACAAAAAGTGAGGAATATGCTACAGGACTTATAAAGCAACACACTCAGATAACACACACACGAAACACGTACACACACATTTTACGAGCACGGTCACACACTTTTGGGGCTATTATCCTATACACCAGGTAGTCAGGTGTCGCTTGGTCCCACTGAACATTTGATCTGATAAACAAAACAAAATGTCCTGAGAATTCTTGGATTTAGCTGAGTTCAGCTCTTGAGATGCTTAACTGGGTGTAAGCTACTGCAGAAATATTCACCGAAAATGTCGATGACCACAGCTAGTCTGCATGTGGGTAGTTTTATGAAAGTGTTCCTTTCAAGGACTATAAAAAAAAATCTCTCAAAAATAAGCAATCTCTCCAACCCAAAACTTACAAAGATTCAACCACACTTTTCTATGGCTTCTAACAGCTTACAGCTGCAATTTTCTTGTCCTTTTAGAGGTAAATCTTTTTTTTTCTTTTTTTTTCTTTTTTTCTTTATTAACTTGATTATTTCTTATTTACATTTCGATTGTTACTCCCTTTCCCGGTTTCCGGGCCAACATCCTCCCTAACCCCTCTCCCTCCCCTTCTAGATGGTGTTCCCCTCCTCATCCTCTCCCCATTACTGCCCTCCCCCCAAGAATCCCGTTCACTGGGGGGGTCTAGCCTTGGCAGGACCAAGGGCTTCCCCTTCCACTGGTGCCCCTACTAGGCTATTCATTGCTACCTATGAGGTTGGAGCCCAGGGTCAGTCCATGTATAGTCTTTGGGTAGTGGCTTAGTCCCTAGAAGCGCTGGTTGGTTGGCATTGTTGTTCATATGGGGTCTCAAGCCCCTTCAGCTCTTTCAGTCCTTTCTCTGATTCCTTCCACGGGGGTCCTGTTCTCAGTTCAGCGGTTTGCTCCTGGTATTCGCCTATGTTTTAAGCCCCGTGTGTATGCTATCTCTGGGAGGCCTTCTGTTTTCTGAAGGGAAACAGAGAAAGATGAATAGATTTGTGGGGGAGAAGAGGAAAGTTGGGAAGGAAACGGGGGGGTATACGTAATAGAGGTAGAAGAGAAGAATATTTTAAAAAGAGAAGAATGGTACTCTCTTTTGACTTAGCATTCAAATATATGAGTCTATGGGTGGAAGGGTGAGCATTCTTAATTAAAACACCACAATTATTCTGTAAGAAAATCACATTCCTCCACATTTGAGTGGAGTATTTCTCCCCCCAAAATGTAAACAAAGCACATATCAACTGCAACCAAATGGTAAAAGAAATAGCTAGGATAAACAAGAGAAAAACGGCAAAAGAGACAAGGTATATTTTAAAACATCTGATTACTATTAGATATGACAGGTCAAAACATACCTATACCAGAAGCATTACAACAGCAATAACAATTCTGTAAATATTATGGTTTAACATGAGAAGATCTCTACTGGAATGTCCTTTATGAACTAATTAAAGGGGAAATCAAAGTATTATAAACATTTCTGAGGATAAAGAACAAATCTGATATGCATGACAGCTAGAATTTTTGGTATCTAAAAATGAGAAGAAACTGTGTTAAGTAATGGCAACCTTGAAAACCTATCTTCAACATCATATTGGTGGCCAAGAGAGAGGTTTTCCTTCACACATTAGGACCATGAATAAGGAAGAATATTCACTCCTAGCACTTTTATTCAGACGAGTACTCTGGGCTCTAGTCCTAGTAAAAGTATAACAGGCTTCAAGCCATGAAAGGAGGAGAAGAAAGAGTCTTCATTTACAGACATAATCATCATCTAAGTTCAAAACTGAATGTAATATAAAAATATAGAAATCTTCTATTCACAGGGAGCTTAAGAGAATTGCAGAATAAAAGATGAATATTCAAAAATTATTTTACCGAATCAGCAACAATTGCAAATCAAAGCAAAACTTATTACCCCATAGAATAGAAAATAGGAAATACTGCTGATGAACTTGACAAAATAAACTTAAGACCTGAGCCCTAAGAATAACAAACCACTGTGAGAAAAAAAATAAAGATGATGCAAGTAAATGAAAATATATAATGTTTTCATGACTGGAAGAATAATATTATTATTTCACCAAAATCAAGTATAAATAAAAATACATAAACAAATCGTAAGATTCAAACTTAAGGACAAAGGCTGCCTTAGGCAAACACCAGGTGGAATTTTAACACCCTGTTCCAGGAAACCACCTTAGCAGGGATTCTTCACCACCCCCTCTGCCTGCCAAAGATATTTCCCCACCAAGGATCTTCAGTGAATTCAAAAGACAATAAGCGGCCACCAATGAATTCAAAAGGTAATAGGCCTCACCAATGAGAAGTAACCAACTCATGCTGTAACCTAAAGCCTGCACCCTGAAAAAGTATAAAGGGTGTGGGCCTTTGTTCTTCAGGGTCACCTCTGTCCCAATTACAGGGCCAGCCTAGTGTACTGGATTATTAAACCTCTTGCTTATTGCATCCTTCTCTGTCTCCGTGTCTTTGTGAGTGGGACCTGGACGTAGGGCTGATCGGGTCCTACAAAATCACTAAAAATATTAAAAATATTTAAACGGCATATAAGTAGCAAGTAAATTGATTCTCTGATTAAATATAACGTGATAAAATTCCTTTTTTTAAGTTAAGGTTACAAAGTCATTCTAAAAATCACAGAGAAATGCAGAGACCTTTAAATAACAAAATCACCTTTGAAAAGTAAAGTGGATGTAATTACCTGATATCAGGCTTTATTACATAGTAACAATTACAAATATCATTTGCATATATACAAGTAGATAAAGCAATTGCTAAAGAGAGACTTCATATACAAACTTGATTTCTTTAAATTTTGACCAGAGGCAAAATCAATTAGAGAAAGCATAAGATTTTCAAAATGTGGTGCTGGAATAGTTGGAAATCTACCTACAAAACTACATGAATAATTTGAAAGACAATAGTTAAAACAATAGAAGGAGGGCCAGGGAGTTAGCTCAGGGTAAAAACACTTGGCACCAAGACTAAGGTCCAGAGTTGATCCCCACCAAACACACAGTAGAAAGACTCCAGTGAGTTATCCTTGAACCTTCATATGAGCAGAATTGTAAACATACACACAGACACACACAAACATACAAACAACATGCACTTCCACATTTATAAACATCCATGTTTACAACACATACATATCCAAACATGCACACACACACACACACATACACACACATATGCACATATGTACAGGCATACATATAAATACATACCACAACATAAACACACACATATATGACACATACACACATATATGCACATGCATACAAACATACATATAACACACATACACATATGCACATATACATACACATAAAGAGAAAATTAAAGAAATGTTTTAAAATGTAGATCAATCATTGATTTTTTTATAGTATATCTCTGTATAAAATTGCATAAATATATCAAAATTAAGTGTATCAAAATTAAGTCTAAGTTGCAAATCCAAAGCATAACAGTTGGTAAAAGATTTGAATAAACACTTCAAAAAATAAAATGTAGATGCAAAAGCAAAACACAGGGAAAGACTCTATACATAATTGATTGCTAGGCCTGCAAAAAATGAGAAGAAAATAGGTCAGTCAACCTGGCTAAAATGAGAACGAAAAAAATGACTGCATCATCTGTAAGACATGTGAATAAGAAAAAATTTCCAGATCCTCTATTGGAAGTGCAAAGTGAAGCACAACTTTCGGAAACATTTTGGACATTTATTATAAAGGTAATATATGCCTTCCATAGGATTAGTCTTATCAATATATACACAGGAATATATTATATACATATATAGAATATTTATTGCATATATAATATAACATATATATTACACACATGTCTTCTCAGTAACTATAAACATCTGGAAGCAAACCAAATGTTTAGTAAGACATTTTAAACACAGACACAGACAGTGAATGATTCCACACAGAGATAACAGTAGGATTAGAAAATTGTAATAATAAGAAGCACATCAGAGACCACCTCAGACAGGTGGGTAGGAGAAGATGGGACTGTGGATCTACAAAGGGATGTCTGGAAGTGCCAGCCTGTGTCCTCCTCATCACTTAGATTACAATGCCCTTGGGTTTTTCCTTAAATGTGTGTTTTCTGAGTACCAAAACCAGGCCTTCATGCTTGCTAGGTAATCACTTTAGCCATAGAATTCTCTCCTGTGCCTAGAAAAGAAATTTTTAGCCAGTGATTTTTTTTTCACCTGGGAAATTATGCCAACTATGCCATTTTGAAGAGTGAGGTAGATAAATAGTTCTTGCAAATTTTACATTTTTCATGTTTTTATTTATTCTTTGAGAATTAAAAGCAATATATTTTGATCACATTCCTTTCCCTCCTCTCAGCTCCTTTGGCCTCTCTCTACTAATCCAACCTCATGTTCCTTCTCTTTTTTAGAACAAAACATGGAGTCTGACTTAAGGTTGTCAACTCCTCCTGAATATGGGACCTGCCATGGAGTGTGCTTAATATACCCAGTGACACTCCACTGAAGAAAGATGATTTTCCCTGTCCAAGCAGCTATCAATTGTGAATAGCTTTTTATTTCTGGGTGGGACTTTGTGCCTGCTTCATCTCATCTGTGCTTGGATTTTGTCTGCCTTCAGTGTGTCCAGATCTTGTACATTCTATCATCATCTTTGAGCTCATATGTACATCTCTCCTGTTTTATGTGAAAAACATTGTTTTCTTGGTGTCATCCATTGCCTGTGTCTCTTATACTTTCTGCTCCTTCTTCAGCATTGACCCTGAAACCTTCACAGGAGTATGGTATAGCCATCTATTTTAGAACTGAACTACCCCACTCTCTGTATGTTGTCTGGTTGTGGTATTCTGTGTTAATTACCATTTACTGCCAGAAGAAGCTTCTCTAATGAGGGTTGAGCAATGCACTGATCTTGGAGTACAGCAATAGGTCATTAGGAGTGGTAGAATTCCTAGTTCAGGAGGTTGGTGCTTTCTCCTCTGGTAGCATATATCCCGGTTGAGTGCCAGCTGGATTTCTCCATGTCCTCTGATTAAGTATGTGGTATATCTTTAGCAATAGTCTATTATACCAGTTGGGATGGGTAAACCAAATCACATGCAATAGTCTATAACATTGGGGTTATCTATGGGACCCTTTGGCCAATAATCGAGAAATATGAAAGTCAATCCAGATACTAGAGGTTTTATTTGGTAATCTAGTTTTGGCATTAACCTCCTCGCCCATAGCGTGATAATTCTATTTAAATTGCTTTTCTATGTGTATACATTTTAGGAAGCTTCAAGAGTAACAGAGTTCTATATGACCTTTCAAAAGGACTTTATAATTAGTTTCTCTTGCCCAAATTTAATTTTCAATGAAGTTGTAGAATGCTAAATAGGAATGGTGGGCCTTAGGTATTTGGCCATTTGATCACAGTACTCCAGACTTATAGGCTATCACCAAGACAGCACATATGCAATTCCTTAATTAACTAGAGCTCAGTCTGTAGAATCTGACATAAAGAAAATATTGTAAACTGGCTGACACTAGCAGTACTGTATCAAGGGCTTAAATGAACTTATTCTAACTAACAACAAAGGTATTGTTTCAAAATCGTTTTCTCCCAAGTCACCAAAACATGTATGAAATGGCTGTATCAAATTTTCTTTTTGATAGTCTCAATTGTAGGCTTCTGATTTTCTCTTTTGGGAATGATTTCTGATTTTCTCTTTTGGGGTGGGGGATGCAATGTGAGGGCACAGGAGATAAAACACTTACCACACAAGCCTGACAAGCTGAGTTTGGTTCCCAGAGCCCATATAAAAGAAGGAAAAAATTAACTCTACAGGTACCTTCTAAACTCCTCATGTGCAGCATGGCATAGAAGCTACCCCCTGCACATCCTGCAGCCTCACATAATAAGCAGTAAGCAAATACAATTAAAATTGAAAACTATTCGAAAACATGATCCCTGCATTACCCTCTGCATGTTAATTCCTCCATACACGGTTGTATAGATTGGCGAATCACCAAATTAAGCAGGCGTTAGAATTGCTTTTGTAAATGACATTTAAGGCTAACTGGCAATGCTATTTAGCGAGATAATTGCAGTGTTAGAAAAATTTCAGAAATACTTTTGGTTATCAGGATTCTATTCATCATCAAACAAGAAGAGAAAAAAGAAATGTTACATGGAAATGTACTGAAATTTCTTCCAAGGCTCTTTCAACCTTAAATAATTAACTTCCAGATCCTAATTATATTCAGTTTGTTTGAGTTTCTTATACTGAGATCTTCACTGCTTGTATGCTAATCTGTTAGTATACAATTCCTCTGATCACTCTCTGTCTGGTCACATCCATTTTATTTTACTTTTGAAAAGAATGGATTTGCACTTTATTTGAAAAAAGTCTTTGTTATATTTATTTTTATATTGTTTTACTTATTTTTATGTTAGTTCACTTAATATATTTAATATTATTATTCACTTTATTATGTTTCATTTTTAGAAGTTTATTTGCTTCTAGTTGTTTTATTTATATTTATTTATGGTTATTTTCCTCTGTTCTTTTGGACAGGATGATTGGGTTCAGTTAAAACATAAATCTACATAGGGTGAAGACAAGGACAGGTTTTTTCTTATAATGTTTATGGATTTACTATTTCTTCATACAAATATTTATTAAATCCATCCTATATGTCACGTCATGTGCTAATGTAAACAAAACTCTTATTTGAACATTACTCATGCTCTCATTCAACAATTACTCATTTTGTTTTTATTATACTCAGGCACTGTGTCAGGGTTAAAATCTATTATTTCAAAACCTAAACTAAAATCTTTCTTCGTGTATCCTGTATTCTACTAATTGAGATAAATTCTTGTCTCTGAAGATACATCTTAACAGACACAATTGCAATGCAAAGAATGTATATTTTGGATGTGTGTGTGTGTGTGTGTGTGTGTGTGTGTGTGTGTGTGTGCACTGTTGTTATATAGGTTCTCACATACATACAGGGATATATATGGTTTTAGTTATATTATTAACCCACATAGGTAAATATAATTCATTCTAACCATTTCTGTTTATTATAGAGTCTGATAATAGTTTAATGGCAAGTGATATGGTATTATCTACTTATACAGATACTAGAAGAGAGGGTGATATGGTCCCAGAAGTATGTTTTTTTAACCTACAGATCTTTCAATAAGTCCAACAATCTCTGATCTATGTCACTGGGGCAACCAGTCTTTACATTCAAGACCTCAGAGAAAAACCAGAATCCAAATTGTAGCACAGTAATTTTGTGTAAATAACTCACTGATCATGGGGTTGGAGAGATTCATCAGAGGTTAAGAGCACTATGTCTCTTTCAGAGGACCTACAATGAGTTCCTAGCACCCACAGGATAACTCCAAGCCATCTGTAACTCTGACCAGAGCAATCTGATCCTCTCCTCTGGCACTGAGAAGTATTGCACTACAGTGTACAGATGTATATGCAGACAAAATACCATACACATAAAGTAAAAATAAAGGAAACTTTTTTTTAAAGTCACACTGCTCTGCCAAGGTGTTCTACACTGTATGCCACTACTCAAAGTATTGTAATCACCAATCAACTATGGAAAGAAGAGTAAGTGCCAGTTCTCCAAAATAAAAGCCTTTGGTATTTAAATGTTTTGCCACTGAATTAATAATCTTAGATGTATAGATGACTTATTTGTGGTTAAGGTTAGAAGTTCTCGTGGGATGTTTGGAAAATAAGCTCTCCTTACCACAGTGTCATTGAACAAACAAGGGCCAAAAGAAAAGTCATGAAACCAATTATGGTTGGTGAAGGAGCAGCAATGATGGCACTGATTACACATGGGTCATGTGTTTCTATAATCATATATTTAAGTTGTGTGTTGCCAGAGTGGCTGATTTTCCTTCACTTCTTTAACTCTTTTATAAACAACTTTGATGTATGAATGCAGAGGACACATAAGTGAGACTTGTGGACAAGTGTACCCTGCAGGCTACTGAGAGTTTATCCATCAGACATTATCACACCTTGCTTTATAATACTTATTAAAACAGGAACAGATCTTAAAAGACTATATTTGTTATATTATTAATATAGATAAACCACTTCATAGTTATGTATGAATTAGCAGAAGGCATGTAATATCCTAACCCCTAAAAGATATTCAGATACAAAATGACTGCTTAGAAATATTAAATCATTTGTCTCAAAACCACTCAGGAAATTACTTCAACTCTCAGCACAGGAGAAGGAGGGATTTAGCTTTAGTACAAATAACCACATGACATTTCAGAAGAACAAGGAGCGAGCTAGGAAACAAAAATATGCCAAGTCCCTGGATTATAACTACTGTTTAGCATTATCACTTAAAATCTCAGGTTAAAAATCAAAATCCTATTAGAATTCAACAGCAATCAGATATGTTCAAAGAGTCATAGATGGAATAGGGTCATAGGGTCTCTCTGTTTGTCTGTCTCTGCCTGTATCTCTCTCTCTCTCTCTCTCTCTCTCTCTCTCTCTCTCTCTCTCTCTCTCTCAATAATAACCAGATAGTTTTTGAAAGCTGGTATGAAAGATCCATACAACTGTAGACATCACAGATGTTCATAGACTTTGATCTTTATCTTCCCACACGTGACATACATCTTTAAGGTCACAACACAACTCCTAAAGCATAGCCTTTAGAAGTGTATTTCAGGTAAGGAGAAAGACAATGGGGTTCTTGGAAGAGCTTCTCTAGGAGCTTTGTCTTATGGATTCTATATGCAATCTGGAAATGCAAGTTGTTGTCATTCCACATTTAAAACATCACAGTCTCATTATTTGAGTAAAAAATGATATGAAGTAGGTAAAACAATTATGCTACTTAAAAACTGAATCATAAAAAGACTTAATGTAGATTAGTCGGTCAAAGAATAGCAATTATAGAGTCAATACTGACTATCTCCCCATGGTATTATGGGATCTGTAGGAGTTTGAGCTGAGCCTACATAAGCAAGGGCTGAGTTTTAGAGGTTGCACTGTGTATGGCAATTCAGCTTGAAATTGTGCTACAACAAGAACAAATCTCCAGTGAAGAAAGCAGAGATTTGAAGCTGACAGGGTCATGAGGAAAGGAGTGTGAAGGACATCAGAATGCATCTGTGATCTTTTTGTTTCTGAACACAGTGATATGAGCAAATCTGGGCTTTGTGTGATAAGGAGAATTTGGAGAGAATCATTGAATCTTTAAGTAAACATAAAGTTAGACAGAGTATACATTGTCTTCTCTTCTTTTGTGCAACCACAATATTATTTAAACTTAGAGAAAACTCTTAAAAGGATTACAATTTATCAAAAGCTTGCCATGTTGGGGAGATGTGTTCTTCTTCACAAAAGATATGAGTACCCTCATAAGAACTGACAAATAAGAACAATAGACACTGGTTCCCTCTGAGGAATATGTGGTAAGTTGGTTACCAGTATAAATTTTGCCAGGAAATAAGTATTGTATGCCTACATGTACTGATAATGATGAAGATATAGATGATGAGGATGATCAAGATGAAGAAGATAGTGAAGATGGAGAATAATAATAATGATAATAAGAAGAAGAAGAAGGAGGAGGAGGAGGAGGAAGAAGAAGGAGGAGGAGGAGAGAAGAGGAAGGGAAGAGGAGGAGGAGGGGGAGCAGGAGGAGGAGGGGGAGGAGGAGAAGGAGGAGGAAGAGGAGGAGGAGGAAGAAGAAGAAGAAGAAGAAGAAGAAGAAGAAGAAGAAGAAGAAGAAGAAAGAGAAAGAGGAGGAGGAGGAGGAAGAGGAGGAGGAGAAGAAGAGGAAGAGGAAGAGGAAGAGGGAGGAAGAAGGAAGAAGAAGAAGAAGAAGAAGAAGAAGAAGAAGAAAGAAGAAGAAGAAGAAGAAGAAGAAGAAGAAGAAGAAGAAGAAGAAGAAGAAGAAGAAGAAGAAGAAGAAGAAGAAGAAGAAGAAGAAGAAGAAGAAGAAGAGAATTGTCTGGGACAAGAGGCATGACCAAGCCAACCAATTAATATGACATTGACTTCAAGAGAATGTGCAATTGCATGAGCAGCCTGGATCAACAAGATGGACAGTCTTACATAATGAACCTCGGGATAACTGTGCATATGGGAGCTTGGCAACTGCAGACCTCTGGTTTGATATGCATAAGTGTTCAAGTCTTCTAGTTTTACGCTTACTTGTGTATATGTTCCTAAAGGTGTCTTCTTTATGATCACAACAATGTCACAGTGGATATACTGATGCTGCTTCAATATTTACACAAGAATTTGCTTTAGAATCCACACTCAGACAAATTTTGCCATTATTGTCTGTACCAACTCTTCTCAGTTTCCCCCTGTTGGTTAGTTCTCTAGGGTAAATTCTCTGGACCAGGAGAATGACTCCCGTGTTTGCTTACTATAAAAACTGATGACTCAAATTCAATCCCTAGATCTCCTGATGGGAAGAAGAAACTCTGACTTCTCAAAGTTGTGCTCTGAGCTCTATATGCCAGTTCTTGTATATGCGCATGAACACACACACACACACACACACACACACACACACACAGAGTAATAATAAGCTTATACCCTAACAATAAGTCCAGTAGGTTGTGAAATGTTTGAGGCTCCAACTCCAGAGATTGTTTATATAATCACTGGTGGATTAGAAACAATTTGCTAATGAAGACTTTCTTTTTAATTATTGGGGAAAAGGCATTCATTAATTAACAGAAAGGAGCCCTGGTTTTATCCAGATTAATTATGGCTGGGAATGGATCCCAAGCCTACTACACAGAAGCTATTTAAAGCGATTATACCAGCAGCAAAGTCAAGCAGCTTGAGGTTCAGTCTTAATAAAGCGGACCATGGCAATTACTTTGGAGCTTATGTATGGATTTCTTCAGGAGTTGATAACTCATAAAACTTGATGTAAATTTTTCAATTCTTCTCAGCTTCTCAAAGGGGTCCATGATAACAAAAAGCAGCCAGAAGTGTTTTGACTCACTGTCTTCCCATGCCCCACAGTACGTATTCCAAGCACCTGCTATTGTAATGGTTCGAGCATACAATATTATAATGGCTGCACTGGATAGCAAGATAATTGCAACCCTGCCATGAAAAACTGAGAGATAACTCGATCTAGTCTCTTGTTCCAGTTTTGCTGCTGAATATTTTCTTATCAGCCCTCGGCAGTACAGGATTTGTATCTTGTGGCTACTGATGATTTCCACTGCTCCCTTCATCATAGACTGTCACTGGTGTATCTGGAAAGCCAGACCATGCTCAACAGACCCCCATATTTCCCCATTCTCAACTATTTTCAGAGTGTTTGCTCTATGCCCCCACAGAGTCCTGACTGTTCCCTATATCTCTTGAGTAATGGCTGGATTTTATGTGATGCTCTGCTCTTCACTGAGCATTTACTCCTTCAGCTCTTGAAAGATAGCATATCTACAGGAGGAGGTGCTGTTGCCCTAGTTGGTTCTTGATTTGGTCAGTAAAGAACGCAAGAGCCAATTGTGGGGCAAAGGGTAAAAGTGGGACTTCCTGGTCCCGGGAAGAAGAGATGTAGGAAACAGAGGAGACTTTTGCAGGAATGCATTGGAAAGAGAAGAAGGCAACATTTATGTAAGGTCTTGAGGGCAGCTAGGGTGACTTCTGGCACAGCCGGCTGCGGCTGAGGAGGTTGGCAGGAACTAGTTGATAGCTGATATGATTAGGGCTGATAAGATTCTGTGCCCAGCAATTGTGCTATCTGGGTAGTTTTAAAATAATAAAGCTCCCTAGTCTTTTGATTCTGCAGAAATAAGGTGGACAGGGGAATGTGAGATGACAGGGCACTTGATGGCAGCTTGGCCAAGCTAGCCAGAGGGAAGAGGGAGGAAGAGGTAGCTAGTGGAGCCCGGACACCAGCTCTCTCTCAGCTTTCCCGGGTTAGTTGCATTTGTTCCTGGACTAAGCTGGATGGAGCAAAGGGAACCAGGAGAGGTCAGAGCAGGCTGAGCTTCCAAGAAGGCAGTAGTGTGTATTTTTAAAATTACACACAGCAAGTATCACTCTCTGAGCTACCAGATCACAACGTATCTTATCCTAGCTATTTTTATCTACTAAACTGTTCACATTTTTTATTTTGTTGTTGTTGTTAAGACATTGGCAGAACCACAGTCCTGAACCACCATAGGTCCACTCATGACTTTTTCTTCCAGTCTTTTATCCACCCCTGTGGATATCTCCAAGGGCATCCACGTTTCAGTCATTAAATGGTAATTGTGGACAGTTGTATATATTCTTCCCTTGTAGAACAGCAATTCTTTTACATCTGTAATTTCATATTCTGTGATTTTAGTTATCCACCATGAACCATGATGCAACATTATAAATGAAAAATTGCAAATACAAATAGCTATATGCTTTAAATTGCTGTTATTGAATTATGTGATTATACATCATGTAGTCTGGGTTCTGCCTGCTAAAAAGGGAAAGCGTGTCTTTGCCCAGTGTACATAGGGAGTGCGTGCTAACAATCCTACAGCAGAGGAGAGGAAAAGAAAGGAGGTAGGCTTTGACACAATTTTCATTTTATTATATTATGATTTTCCATTATTATTAATTAATTAATCAATCAATGTACTTGGTATACAAAAGTTCAACATGCCATGTGTAGGACAAACATATAGAATTTAATGCTACCCATATTCTGTGGAATCCACTAGGACTGCTGAAAATTGTCCTCCATGACATAGTGATTACCATACTTTGTTCTCTCTTTGATGAGATACTTTTCTGCTATTTATAAACACAAGAGTTTGAGGTTATTTTTAAATCTCAGAATTCTTCAGTGAGCTGCTGGCTTTCATAACCTTTCTCCTTTACTATGTTAATGGTATATTGAGCACAGCTGCTCATAGCTGAAATGCCCATCATTCTATTTAATCTTCTCATTGACCAGTACATAGTTCTCAGGTATCACCCATCTCTGTCAACTTCCATAGGTGAATAGCATCCATATACTCTCCTATACAATCCATTTTCTTATTCACCATATGTAAAATTGGGTTTCCTATTTCTGAGATAGACACATTTCCTTTATATGCATCTTTTCCACAGAGTTGAAGTATCTATTCATAATGTTATGTACTAATGTGGAGTAATTCTTAATTGGATATTGCTAAATATCCAATCTCTTTCTTTTGTGTGAATATGCTAGGACACATTTGTAGACAATCATGATAGTATGTGACAGATAACAAGAACAGTTTAGTGGGGCATTTGTACCTTATACATAAGCACTTGTGTAGTAATAAATTCAAAACAGACCACTTTCTTTTAATTCATGTTTCAGGCTTACATTAAAAGAGATATGCACCCAGCTTATGTACATACACCGTAACAAGGACCCATTTCTCTTCCAACTCTTCACCTTGAGTTATCATGACATGAGGGGTTGTAGTCCTATAAAGTCAGAAGAGGTCAAAACACAGGCTGAGGCAAAATGGAAGCTGAGACATTTGTAACCAAGGTATCCATATCGGGCACACAAAGATTTTTGTCTTCTTATTAAAACATGCACCGGCCAGAAGGTGACAGCGTGGTTTTCAGTATAAGTGTTCCTTCCACATGTCAGTTCAGTGGTCAACTAGGACTTGGTGATCTGAAGATAAAGTTCGTTGTCAGCAGTGGTTGACACTCTTAAGTGGTATAACAATAACAATGCTTTTCACATACTCTCCTGGTGAGGAATTGGCAGAGGTTATAGCTGAATTGACCTAGACAGCTAGCTTATCTATCTAGAAAGACGACTGCCACTATTTTGTGTCTGAGCTGGAATAGACTACCATTTAATTTTATAACATCCATTTTCCCCAAAACTATTAATCCGTCTCTCTTATAACCAGCCTTCTGATTAGGTAAGATATGAAGGTGCCTAGTCCTTATCACAACGTTTTCCAGATACTGAAGAGTTCACTCAGGAAGAAAGTACTCCCACAGGTGTTCACAGTGGCCTTAGGTGACCTGTGTGTGAGCAAAATACTGTCTGCTATCACCATCTGAGAAATTATAGTATGCAACCCTGAACTGTACAAACACTGTATCCGAGGTCATATGTATGCCTGAGTGAGAACTCAGGTTCATGCTAGAGGTGAGGATCAATGAATTGAAAGGCTTAGCTTTAAGGCAGGAAGTAGGAATTGCCATCTCAGAATTGTGATTGCTATAAGAACTCAAGACATCATTCAGGGGTCTGTATATTCTTCATATTTCATCGGCTCCTGTAATTACCGTGACAGCATCAGATCTGGTGTTTGTAGAAACAGGGCTGTGTTTGGTTAGATCCAAATATTGACATCCTGCAAATGGAGTATCCCAGCATCACATAAATATAAAGAAACAATTATGGACTTTCAGTAAGGAATAGAACATGACAATCATTTAGAATAGAGATGAACATAACTGCAGTGATAATCAGGATAGCAAAGATGAGTTATTTTGAAATTGATCAACTTGGAAGCTAGTCCTTCTCTAACTTCATTTTGTACTCTAGCACAGTCCAATTTCTTAAAAATAATGAGTTTTGAAGGGTTTGAACAAAAAAACCATGTATGTTTGATACTTTATTTTCTTGGTTATTCCCTTTGAATTTGCTGTCCAAATTCCCTACCAATTATGGTTTATTTACTGCAGAACTCCAGAGCTCCTTAGCAATTTGCTGTGCTGAGACTTTTTGTGATTGCCAGAGGCAAATTCCAAAGCACAAAGAAAGTTCGACTTTAGCAGTAATGGCTCCACTGGGACACATTCATCAAAATTTGAAATGGGAATCCAAAGGTTGGGACATATGGCTTCTTTCCCTGTCCTCTTTTGGAGCCCAGGTGACAGGAGTTTTTTCCAATTAAAGAAAACTGAGAGTCACTTTGTTTGGTTACATTTTCTTCAAATGTTTATTTTCTTAAAGGTCAATGAACCTTTGATCGGGTAATGAGAGAAGCAGTGTGCCTGCCATTTCTCCTCCGTGCCATCTGGCCTCAGCCACTTCATCCATCATACTCACTTCATACTAACTTCTCACAAAGCAAAGTAAAACTGTTCAACACATGCTGTCTAGGAGGCAGGAGGGGACTGAGAAATGGGGCTTGTACAAGACCTAGCCTCCATGAACAAATGCCCAGGGACCCGCCTTATCCAAAGTGGTCCAAACTTCCACCATCTCCCAATAACACAATTAAATTATGATTTTTATCAATATACCCACATATTGGGTCAGAGTTCTTATGATTCCATTACACATCAGTGATTGGACCTACCCGATAGAAATTGAAATTACAACACATGACTTTTGCGGGGACACATCATGTCTGGACCACATCATCACTACTTCCCTGTGCTGGGAATTCTATGAGAACTGTACAAAATACACCAAACTTTACTTTATATCAACTGAGGTAACTGGGAGGACTCACCTTTCCCTAGATACTTTGTGGTTTTGAGCAGGAGAAAACCACTACTTCATTAATTAATTAATTAATTTATTTATTTATTTATTTATTATTAACAAAAGCTTTTGCTTAAGAAATTCTCCCCATATAAATAACTTACATTAACAGGAGGGAGATACTGTGATGCTATTTTATAATTGATAGTGGTTAAGGTCGTGTCTAGATTCCTGGGTGCCTTGATGAAAGGCCTGTCAGTTAAGCAACAAGCCAAACTTCAAGCTGTTTTGAACATTCTGGAGAAGAAGCATCAAGGAAACCACACAGCAGTTCTAGTTTCTGAAGACATGGTCCCAGCCACGAATTTTTCAAACAATTGCCTGAGATTTTCCTCACAAATATTGTCAACATGTGAGAGAATATTTTCTCTGGTGACCTCAAGCAGAGGGACTATTGTGAATGGTGCAGAGGAGGTATGCTCTGTTTGATTGATCCAAACCAAATCCTGGTTCCATGAATTGGGGATAGCCACCAGAAAGTCCCCGACACCAGGAAAGCAAGAGACTGCCAAGACCCAAAGGGGATGAGATTAGCCTAAATGCCCAACAAAGGGGAGGGAGAACCTGTAGAGACCATATCCAGAGGTTAGGCAAGGACCCCTGGTTGAGGGATGGGGCCACCCATTTACCTCCAAATTTTAACCCAGAATTGCTCCTGTCTAAAGGGAAAAAGAGTGGAGCAGAGACTGAAGGAAAGGCTATCCAGAGACTGCCCACCTTGGGTTCCATCCCATATAAAAACACCAAACCCAGACACTATTGCTGATGCCAAGAAGTGCTTGCTGACAGGAGCGTTATATAGCTTTGCCAGAGCCTGACAAATATAGATGTGGATGTTTGCTATTGGACTAAGCACAGAATCCCCAATGGAGGAGATACGGAAAGGACTAAAGGAGCTAAAGGGGTTTGCAATCCCATAGGAAGAATAATAATGTCAACCAAGCAGAACCCCCAGAGCTCCCAGGGAATAAACCACCAACCAAAGAGTACACATGGAGGGACCCATAGATCCAGCCGCACATGTAGCAGAGGATGGCTTTATCTGGCATCAATGGAAAAGAGGCTTTTGGTCCTGTGAAGGCTTAATGCCATAGTGTAGGGGAGTGCCAGGGCAGTGAGGTGGGAGTGGGTGGGTGGGAGGCACCTCATAGAAACAGGGGGAGTAGGATGGGATAGTGGGTTTGTGGAGGGGAAACTGAGAAAGGGGAAAACATTCAAGATATGTAAATAAATAAAATATTCAATACAAATAAGATTCATCGTGAGTAGAAAAAGTTAGAACTGGCCACATGAATGGAGACTTGGTGGTAATTGCCAGCAAAATGGTAGCAGCGATAACTGTGGGATGGTATCAGCAGCTTCTTGACCAATGACAATGCAGCAAATGTGTAGAAAAATATGTGTAAATCTCATTCTGTCCTCATGGGCACTCTGTCCCAGTGACTTCTAATCTCACCAGGAATGATCCATTCTCCCCATTCCCTGCCTCTGTCTCTCTGGGACCCTCTGGGATTGGATGACCTACCTCCCCTCTCCTCCTTCCCAGCTATTGCCTAATCTTCATTAATCAATGAGATGTGATAAAAACTATTTTTTTATTTATTTTTGTTTTTTATTAATCATTCCATTCAAAAAAAACCTTTTTAAACAACATTGAGACAGGAGATGTTTGACAATGCTAAGGTCCTGACTGTAACCAGCTCTTTGGAAACAGTCCTAGGCATCTGAAAACACGGTACACAAAATCATGTCCCATCAAGTGTGCCTTGACACCTTGGTAGCAGTAGGAGCAGAGCCACAGAAGGGCATTGACAGAGAGGAAGCAGAGATAGTAGTGGAGGCAGTAGCAGCAGCTGTCATCTAAGGAGAAAGCTGAAGACCGCTCTGACTCTTGAACAATGTGCAAACAGAGTTCAGACTTTGGTTGATTGTCTGCATGGACCCCAAGCTAACTGTGAACGCAGTCTACTGTAGAAATCTTACACTTACTTAAAACCTTATAAGGTTGGTTTTGGTAACTCCACCATAAATCCTGCAGATGACATGGTCATACCACAAGGTCAACAAGTTAGATGTGAAGATTACACTCATCAAGGCCCAGGGTCCTAATCTTGGATCTGTTGATCTCTGGTAGTGTGACTTTGGGTAAAATACTTAAAGTCTTTCTTATCTGAACCTCATATTCTGACAATGGGATAAGTGGCATTTCACCTGGAGTGACATTACTGACCACACAGGAACCATAAGGAAGATACATATTCAAAAGTAAATGCCTCAGATAGACTGTCATATCACAAGAAGAGTCAGAAAATAATAGACAAGCAGTCAAGCAGTAAGAAATAAGTTGCAGATGTGTCTAAATCCATTTAGTATAAGTAAACTCACTGAATTAAGCAAAAATAACTACTTTTTGCTGTTATTGTCCATCAACTACCTCACTATTGTTTACCTACCCCAGATCCAATGGACATAGCCCTCAAATCATAAACTAGGGTTCTTGTGTTCTCCTTTACCCTGACATTTCCAGCAAATCTGCATGTCTCAGCAGATAAATAACATAGACAGTCACATACCCAGAGCAGACAAACCAGTGTCATACACCTTAGCTTCCATCTGCATAGCACTGCACCAGCTGCAGAAGGAGCCATCATAATGTTTTCATGAAATTTATGATAGAAAAAAGGTGATAAAGACGAGAAAATCAAAACTTTTTTGTGTCAGTGAACACATAATTACTCTGAAAAGAAAGAGGTGTTGAGCAGGCAAGGGTGTTGGGGAAGAATGTTTTACACAGTGAGAACAGAAATACCAAATATCCCCAGGAAGGAGGAAGCTTAGACCATCAGGAGAAAGAAAGAAGATTCACAGAGCTCAGGAGAAGACATAGGAAAATTTAGGAAGTCACTCAGAACTTCTGTAATTCAGGTAGAACTGACTGGCCAGCATTCAGAGTTAGAGAAACTAAAGGCATGGTGGAATTAGGGGTATTATCTCCAAGAGGAAGAATGAAAATACTTAAAATCAGCAATACTCTCTCAGATGTTTGGTTTTCATTGTAAAACTGTTACAATAGCATGTTTGAAAATGCCCCATTTGAAAGATTAATAACAATTAATAACCATAATAGCAATGAATCACTTTGATTGAAAACCGAAGGTTCTGTTTGGGTCATCTAAGGAAGACTGACTTACTTTCTCTCCCAGTGTTGGGTGGTCATGTGGTATGTCCCCCTAAAGGTGAGGGGACAGCACACTTTCTCCTAAACCCATGACCCAGAGCACACAAGGCAATGGGAAGTCATTTCTTCTTGCTTCCTTTTGTACTCTAGAAGGAGCCACTGGATATGCCCTTGGCTTTTGAACACCACTTCTTCAGTAGTTTAAAGCTGCTCTTGGAGTGAGTTCTCGTGCTTTGTGGTCTCTGGGTCATGCCATGGGTAAGTGGGGTTTTCAAGCAGCCAACTTGGTTTTCGTAGACATTTGAATTCTTCTAATCTCTGTGGTGTTTGGGCTTAAGGAGATCTGTGGCTAATCAGCATTTCAATTTTAATCATCATTTTATTTTCTGCAGAAACATTCTTAGTTAAGCTTACAAGTGATAGACGACGTTTTTCGGTATTTTATTAAGTTTTACATCTAGAATCAACCATTCAATTTGCTTTTGACTCCTGATACCTTTCAATGCAATAGTGTCTTCTATGCAAAAATGGAAGGATAATAAAATGGGACCTTTGCTTCTCACATTTCTCTTTGCACCTTCCCTTTAACCAACAGTAATTTTTCTCTCCTTCTGTGTATGTGTGGTTTTTTGTTACTGTTGTTGTTGGGGTTTTTTTGTTTTTTGTTTTTTGGTTTTTTTTGTTTTTTTTTTTTTTGGTTTTGTATTGTTTTGTTTTGTTTTCTTGAAAAGGAGCATTACTTAACATTAGTTAACAACCATGACACTCCTGAAGATTTTGTCTCAGAGATCATTCTACCTGGGACCATGGGCTTCAAATTCTTGGTATAGTTCAAGAAGGTCATTTTTTCAAAATGTGGGAAGAAAAACATTAGGTTACAGCTTCTGTAGTTACGTCTTCCCTGTCATTTCTATCAAGCCTATGAGTGTGTTTCTGCATCTCTGTGCATGTGCGTGTGCATGTGCTTGTGTGTGTCTATGTGTGTGTAGTGATGAATTTATGCTATTAATTTTAATGTTTTAGGTAGAAAAATTAAGCCCTCCATCATTCATTTTAGATAACTCATCCAAGGCTACAGAGTTGAACCTGGGATTCCATCCAAGCAATTTTGTTCCAGAGTCTGCCTCCATTCCAAATTCTGTGAATGTGTGGATGTCATGTGTAAGTGCACATGGTTCATAGGTATGTGTGTGTGACGCTGTACACAACCTCAAGTGTTGTTCCTCAGGGACCATCTACTCTGATTCTGTTTTCTATAGGGTTTCTCACCAGGTAGCATAGGTTGGTTAGCAAGCTTAAAGATTACACCATTCTCAGCGTTCACACTGCTAAGGTTACATGTATGCTACCACGTGTAGACCAGGTTGTAGTCTAACTCAAAGTGGCCTGCCTGTCTCTTCTCTGCAAGTGCTAGAATTAAAAGTGGGTGCATCATTGGTAAGTGGCTATTAGCCCAAATGCTTGAATTACCCTAGATGCCTAGAACAAATGAAACTCAAGACGGATGATCAAAATGTGAATGCTTTACTCCTTCTTTAAAGGGAACAAGAATACCCCTTGGCAGGGAATAGAGAGGCAAAGATTAAAACAGACACAGAAGAACACCCATTCAGAGCCTGCCCCACATGTGGCCCATACATATACAGCCATCCAATTAGACAAGATGGATGAAGCAAAGAAGTGCAGGCCGACAGGAGCGGATGTAGATCTCTCCTGAGACACAGCCAGAATACAGCAAATACAGAGGCGAATGCCAGCAGCAAATCACTGAACTGAGAATAGGACCCCCGTTGAAGGAATCAGAGAAAGAACTGGAAGAGCTTGAAGGGGCTTGAGACCCCATATGTACAACAATGCCAAGCAACCAGAGCTTCCAGGGACTAAGCCACTACCTAAAGACTATACATGGACTGACCCTGGACTCTGACCTCATAGGTAGCAATGAATATTCTAGCAAGAGCACCAGTGGAAGGGGAAGCCCTGGGTCCTGCTAAGTCTGAACCCCCAGTGAACTAGATTGTTGGGGGGAGGGCGGCAATGGGGGGAGGATGGGGAGGGGAACACCCATAAAGAAGGGGAGGGGGAGGGATTAGGGGGATGTCTGCCCGGAAACCGGGAAAGGGAATAACACTCGAAATGTATATAAGAAATACTCAAGTTAATAAAAAAAAAAGTGGGTGCAGTCGACCTTGGCTTTTGCTTTTTCAAATGTAGTTGCTGGGGAAAGTCCTTGTGCTTGTAAGGCAAACATTAACAGACCGAGCTACTTCCCCATGCTTTGGTCCACATTTTAAAAAGTAAATCGTATGTATAGGATCTTTCTATAAATCACATTTTTGTGATATATCATACATATTTATGAAAATCTCCATGTAGGAATGACCACCCATATGGGTATCTAATTTGTCTAAATAGAGAATGAAACAATGGAAAATACCACTTGGAGTTGAATATTGATCACACCTTATTTGAAATTCTTGGGATCATAATTTTCTCAGATTTCATTGTTTCCCCCAAATTTTTAGTTATTTTTATAAACTTTGTTACATCTTTTGTACATCTTTTGGGTTTTAAAGCACTTAGGGTTTTAGATGAGAGATAGTCAACTTGTAAGCATTAAACACACAAATCTTAAGCATTAAACGTTATTTGAAACCTTTTATGATATTAATATAATTCTCAATACCACCCTACAATAAAACTGTTGTCATTATTACAATAATAACTTATATTAGGACACTGAGAAATATGGTACATACTTGGAGCAATGACTCACAGTTTAACAACTACAGAGTTGAAGTTTGGACCCAGGGTCTTTCCTTCTATTTTGTTTCTTTATTATATGAGGAATAAAATATGTTATCCTTTTAATTTTTACCTACTTCTGAATCACCAGTGAGCTGCAGATCTGACATATTACATAACCAATCAATATTTGATGAAGTAATGAAAGAATTGAGTCCTTTGAAAATTAAAATTTTAATTATGCAAGCAATACATGAGTAGATTCTTCTCATACAATACTGTAAAGTATTCTAAGACAAGCAAAGCCTAAACACTTGCTCAGACGACACCCTATTCCTGTCATCATTTAGATGTTTACTCTCTGGTCTTTTTTACCAAAGAACAAGCAAGCTATTATTCAGTGTTTATGAATTTCTGTCAATCATGAGCAAAGCCAACAAGGTTGATATTTTCTTTGAGCACACAGTACACAGTATTACATGATCGAGAACATGAAAAGCTGGACTTAGCAGCATTTGTTGTTACAAACACAAAATCCCTGGTCTTACTCTGAAGTTTTCAATTACATCTAAGGGCTGAATAGTATGTGGGCAATCACAGGCCAGTGTAATTTTAGTTACTGTTCAATTCTGGCTTGAAGGTTTTTGTCTAAGGATGTTTGTTATGTGAATAGGGGCGACTGTTTGTTAAGCTATCCCAAGCAAGGGTTTAAAAGTGCCAGCCATGGAGCAAGTTTCTGTTTTCCCTGGGGTCTTGCTGCAGGTCTTTGGACCAGATATTACCAGATGGCATGTGTTAAGAGGCTTGTAATAGGCAGCTGTAATGAAGAAATCATTCTTAGTTGTGAAGTTGGACATAAAAGAAGATGGCAGGAGAGGAAATGTCTTGTGTGTAAGCATTATGGTGCAATAGTTCTGAATTTTCTTTAAGAATAAAATTCCTTAATTTGAAAGCTGTCATTATTCCTCATTAACTAAGCAACAAAGAGGTGCTTAACAATCTGCTAGGCTTTCTGTGACTCTCTTTCTCCATTTTTGACCTAGAAGCAGGAATAGTAGCTTCTCTCATAATTCTGTGATAAATGCAATTGAATGAGCAATATGAAATATTCTGATGTATTAAATTATCAAAAATATTATCCATTAAAACCACTGAAGAGTAGCTAGGTAAAATGGCTTACATTTGGAGTACCAGCATTTTGACTCAGGACGATTGCCCTGAGTATGTGGGACTGAGTTGCAGAGTAAGACTCTTTCTCAAAGGAAGAACAATGACAACAATAACAACAAAAACCACTGTATAACTTAAATAAAATTGGAATATAGAACGAGAATCATTTCTGAACATGACCATCAGGTTAGAAATTTTCTCTATCAGTTATTTTGCTCAGAGGTAAGGAAAGCCTAATTATGTACTAGTAGGATACTAAATGTCTGATGATGCTTTGCTTCTAAAAATATTGTCATAAAATTAATTATTAAATGCTAATAAATTGACCAATCACCAATACACTGATGAATATCACTTGGTAATGAAGTGATATGTGAAGGGTATTGCCTTGCTATTGCTATATTCAAAATAAAATTGTCTGTGATTAGTAAATCATATGAATCTATGGGACATCTTCTTCCTCATAAAGGTTCTAGAACATGTCCTGGTCCACTGTAATAAAAAAGTAGCAATTAAGGATTTGCAAAGCATATTCATGTAGAATGTTCCTGGCTCACATTTCCTCTCACACAGGAAGAAATAGACCTCAGAATATGATCCTCACTTGCCCCCACTCATTTCTTTTTTTTTTCAGTGCTAAGCTCGACCTATGGTGTAAACTCTGTCTTAGTGACTGCTTGTGGAATAGAAAGCAGTGACCGAGAACAAGAGGTCTGAAAGGCCCTGGTAGCTTTCAAGTGGTTGCTGCTTTTACCAAGAAATGAAAACAATAGATGCACACACACACACACACACACACACACACACACACGGGTGGGGGCAGAGGGACAGAGGGACAAAGAGAGAAAGAGACAGAAAGGTAGACAGAGAGCAACTTTGGACAATAAAATATTTAGAACTTTGGCCATAGTAGGAGGGGAAAAAGAGATTTGAAGCACTCTTAGAAGAAACACCACATTCTATACATCTAATTATTTAGTAGATAATCCCAGACTAGAAAGAAGATATCAGAAATTAGCAGAGCTGTCATCATTTCTGGGTTTTTTTTTCTTTTTTTTTTTTTTTGAGCTTCCATTGTGTTTGTGAACATCATAAAATGCTCAAATAGGTAGAGAAACACTAGATGATGATAAACAGAAAGATTAATTCAGACACGTAGATAGATGTTAGATAGATGCTAGATAGATAGATGTTAGATAGACGAGAGAGAGAGAGAGAGAGAGAGAGAGAGAGAGAGAGAGAGAGAGAGAGAATATTACAACTAACAAAAATGGACAGGAATATAGATGATAGACAGGACAGATAGGGAGAAAAACTCATTAACTGACAAGCCTGACACAGAGAAAGATATAGATAGGTGATAAAGACAGATAAAAACTGTTTTTTGTTTTATGTAGTGTTGAGGAATTTGGAGGTTTGGAGTTGACTTAGGGTACAGATTCATGTTTGCAGGTAGAAATAAGAAGTGGATATTCTCAGATTTGGAATCCCAACTGCTGATTAACTAATAAACTCTGCTTAATTTAAAGTATTTATAAGGAAATAAAAGTTCAAAAGATTATATCAATTGTATATGTGGAAATTAACCTGGGAACCCTTTGACATAGATTAATGGGTTTACTTGATGTTGCAAAAATGTGTGCATTTCTCTCAGAATTTTCTCTCACACATGATCTATATAGTCTTGTGTTTCTAGCTTCAATTTCCTTAAATAGGATAAGAACTAAAAAAAAATAAATCCTTGCAAAGCTTGCTGGGAACAAAATTTTGCAGCTGTTCATCCTTCCTGAACAGCTTGGGGAAATACAAACCAGGCTTTCTTCTTCTATTTCTCTCTCCCTCCCTTCTCTTCTGATCATAGACCTTAAAAATATATATAATGACTGTGTAGAATGTAGGGGTTAAAATTAAATTAATAACAGGCAAAGTTTGTCTTCAAATATGCCTAATAAATATAAAACATTTAATAAAATTATTTTTGTCATGTATACAGTTATATATAAGTATAATAAATGCATCTTATGACCACACATAAATAACACACACACACATACACACACACACACACACACATACACACACACACACACACACACACACACACACACACACGTATTTCTACAGATATAAAGTAAATTTATGTCCTTTTGGTAATACTAGAGAGATAGTCAGATTTAAAAAGTATTTTAGCAAAGTTCTGTGGACTGACAGCTATATCTGTCTGGTCCAATTTAGTGTTCTTTCTTGCCCTCATAGTGCAGAAAGGTATTACAAATTATTTTGTTTCATGTCCAATTCTGTTGATACATGGTCAAATATGCAGTTGTTAAATAGTAGTTGTTTTTTATTTTGAAATTGTTATGCTTTTTAGGAAAGAATGATGTTCTATAATTTTATTCTAAAGCTCTTAAAGGCTGGAATTAGCAAACCTCTTTCCTGATCACTGTTTTCTTTTTTTCCTCTAAACAGCAAGAGTTAGATAAGTACTGTAGAAATATAAGCTAATGAGAAAGTGCTCTGACGTGAAACCTGTGGAAATCATCCATGTCTTTTCAAGGAGCATGGTTCTATGCTGTGTGTTTGTGTCTTCAGTTTCCACCATGTTCATTCTTTTTAGTATCATATGAGAAACTCCAGCAAGGACTAAATTGTATTAGTTCCCAATACACATGTAATCCCATTACGCTTAAATACAAAGATACATTTTAATAAACTTAGATTTACAGATTAGCAGAAGGATGGAGAAACAACTTATTGTCTTGGTAGCAATGTCTACTGGCTTCTTTCGCCTCTTGAACCAAGCAAATATGTTGAATTTTTTTTCACACACATGCACATACAGCTGTTGGGGAATCTCTGAAGGTTTGGAGCCAGCTTGACTTAGGGTACAGATTTATGTTTGCAAGAACAAACAGAAAGTAGAGATGCCCACATTGGGACTCCAGACTGCTGATTAGTTGATAAACTCTGTTTATTTAAAATGTTGTAAAGACACATGAGAATCTCTTTCCCTGTTACTTACTGGTTCAGTAGTTCACTTTACCCTAGTTCACTTGACAGTAGTTCTCTGCCTAATGTGAAGTGAACCAGTGAGCAACAAAGGAACACATTCACATCTGTCTTTCTCACAGAAGCGATGGCAAAATAAGGGGATGTGTCATATACGTATAAGTAACTTCCTAGTTTCTGAAAGGAATTATATTGGACCTAGAGCCCAGCATAGTTGATGTTGCTTTATGTTTTCTTGGGATAAATTTTCAGATTGAAATCTTTTCTTCAACTGCTGTTGAGACATTTCATAATTGAGCTTTTCGAGTAAGCTGATTGATTACTATCGGTGGATGCAAGGAAACCATAGGATTTGTTTCTTGTTTCCTTGTCTTTCTGCTTTGGTGAGTGTAGTCATCTGCAGCATTCTCTTCACCAAAGAGACAGCTAAAGTATCAAATATAGTGCATAGTCTTCCTCACAGTTAATATGCACAATGACATGGGCTTTTGATGAGCATTCTAGGAGAAGTTAAAGATATTCTAGAGAAACGGTTACTCCAATGTTTAATGTTATACAAGCGAAAAGAAGGCGTACTTAGGAAAGAAAGGGACATAGCAAACATGCAACACTTTATGCTAGAGGCCATTCAAAGAAGAATTTTTAGGAATTGTGTTTTGAGCAGATTCTGGAAACTCTTGAGTGGTATGATAAGGAATTAGAATATGAGCATTTGGGCTATTTTCAATAGAGGGGTGAGTTGGTGGAAATGATTTGTAAAAATAAATATGATGGTGAAAGACAGGTCACCTAAGGAATTAGAATAATATATTCTTTGAATTGTTGAAGGACAAATGACCAACAGGATATTAAACATAAATGGTCAAGTATACATAGATGAATAAATTGGAGTCTCTCAAACTTAGCCATACCCTCATCTCCTCATCTAGCAAGGTCTCAGATGTTTTTGCTATTTATCTCCTCTGAGGTAGTTCCTGCAATTTTAAAGCAAGTAGAAGCACTAAAATAAAGATGAAGTGAATGCACGGTGTGACTGCATCCTGAGTTGAATTAATTATAGCAAGGATACCGCAGTCAGAATGGAAGGGATTATTGAAAGCAGGCACCAGAATTTTCTCATTGAGTTCCAACTCAATGCATCGTAATAAAAAGAAAGGAGCCTCTAGATCTGCAGGCCCTTCCAACCCGCTTTGGAAAAAAAAAACATTGAAATCTGATAAATCTATCTTGGATCTGTGAAAGAAGTAATTATCTTGGATTTAAAGAATAAAGCAAATGAAATTATCTAGAAAATACAAATATTAGCAAATAACGGGTTGTGAGCCACAATGCCTAATGTAGTATTGAAAATAAACAAAAAACAAGAACAGAGTATATTTGAGCATCTTCCATCTAGATGACTTCGTGTTAAAGAAGCTTAGAATCGAATGTTTTGGCAAAGCTGTTTCCAGTTTCTGTCTGTAAGTCATCATGCCCTGTACAACAGTCATCTTAGGTTAGCTCAGGCATTTGGCTTCCTTAACTACTTCGTATTTATCTTAGGACTACCTTATTCATTGTCTGCCCAAGGATTAGTGGACTCTGGGACGAGTGCTGTTCCGGTTCACATTGAGTCTAACCTTGCGGGTTCCGTGCTTTGACTCAGCAGGCAGCCATTTTAACGGTCATCATTTATCTTTCCCTCTAGGAAGCACAGAATTCTTACACTTGCTCCTAGATGCCTAATTAACATTTCCAAGTCACTGTATTCATGCTTACAGTTGTTCTGGATCCCATCTTTGTGTCCTTGACATTCAGAAATAGATCACACCATTCCAGTAATTCCGACTTTGCTCTTTTCTCTGTTCCAAGACGCAATTTTGCATCATGCCCTGTATGAAGCTTCTTTCACCACATTCCATCATGCAAACTAGACTCATAATAAAAATAAAAACAAAAATCCTGAACAGTAGTCATGGTTTGGAATGATGAAGGAATTGTGTCCTTGTCTGGGGAGGGTGAATAGTTAGAGTTGAGTAAAGATGTGTGATTCTTTCCGAGGATGTGTTTGTGGAACAGAAGGTTCAAGGCTGTATTCAAAGATTAGCATAGGGCAGCAGAGGCGTAGTTAAAACATTACAATATGAATGAGTGCTAGAAGCTGGTCTCATGTGTTTGACTCATCTCACCTGCACCCAGCAAGACCAAGTCATTTCCTGAAATTTGATCTGCTTATTTCCCTTCTATGGTTATTTCAGAAGTTGCCCCCGACTTTTATCTAAACTTAAAATATGCCCCTCCCCCATTCTAAAATCTGTAGGGAACAGCACAAGTGACTTTCAGAATCGAATCTCCAGTCTTTTCCAGTCTGCCATGCAACTCTAATTTTAGCTGCACGTGAACTATAAATCATTGAATTCACCATCTACACTCAGCCCTCAAGTTCCCACCCATGTATCTTCTTCTAATCTCCTTCAACTGCAGTTATAAACTCCTACACAGGATTACTCTACAGTTGAAATATAGCTCCTGTGTGTATCCTTTCCCAGTCATAATTATTCACTCCCACACAAGTACTTTCAGTGTCCTTGAACATATCTCTATTACAGCATACATATTATCTTATATCTGTGTGTGTGCATGCGTGTGTGTGTGTGTGTGTGTGTGTGTGTGTGTGTGTGTGTGTGTCTACTTTCCCACCTAAACTTGATTCAACAGAATCATTATATCTCTTCATTCCCTGTAAATAATTGCTTGGTATCTAGCCCATGGTAGGTATATAGTACTCCTCAAACTGATTTGACTGGAGAACCACTGCATATTCTAATTCTAGTAAATCCTGGGAATAACAGAATAATCAGAGTGGTTATTGTATACACATTGCTTCTACTATAGATTGTTTCTTGATCAGTCTTCATGGTTTGTGGGTCAATAAATATTCTTCAAAATCTTAACGACCAAATTATTTACTGAAAATTACCTTTGTGGTTGTTGCACATTCTCTTAGAAAGGATTTACTGAATACTCTCAAGTAATGAGACACTTTCAGTTTACTAAATCACAGTAATTTTTACTTCTCTAGAAATAAACAAATTTTTGCATATAAATTAGAATTTTATTAGGTAGGAGGTTTATACATCAAGTGGTTTAAAATGGCATTCACTTAGAACTAATCCATAAGTCTTTTTAGCAAGAAATGAAAACATAACCTCAATAATTTTAGATGTAATTTCCATATACTTTGTTTGTGGTGGGATATTATAGATTGATTTTTGCTCTTAATAGACTTTGAAGCTGTTTAAGCACATAAAAGCCTTGGTGCAATTTCCCACAGATAGAAAGGGCCCCCTAAACACAGCTCTATAATTTGTGCACCTGAGTTTTTGATCTTTGAAAACACTGTTAATTCTCCATTTAAAAAAACAGTTATAATCCTCAAAAAGGTATGAAATTTTGTATAAAGTAAAATTCAATGTATTTTCAAGCAAGGCAAACATTGGGTGGCCACCGATTGAACTGATGATCAGAAAAGGTCAACTGTTGGCAGTTTCATACAATTCGCTGTAATTGTTATAGTTTGATTTGGCAGTAAGGCAGTAATATGCAAAGCAAAAAGAGACCTTCTAGCTAACCCAAAATAGACAAAAGAGCTATGTGGAAGGACTGATAAGTTAGTCCAAAATGTGATTGATGTGCAAGCATCCTCAGCTCCTAGGTGCAGCTGTGAGTATGTATTTGTAACCCTGACTCTGGAGATGCGATAGGGGCAGAAACAGGGAAATCCTAGGAGCTTCTGAAACAGCCTTCTTAGTAGACACTGTTAATAACGATTTCAGTGAGAGCTCTAATCTAGAAAAATAAGGTGATGAACAATGGAATGCATCTGACAAATCTGGATATTCCTTCACATGCACATGTAAATGTATTCACCTTCTCGTGTGTACATACATAAATATGTACAGACAACATATATACATGTCAGCGGTAAGAATAAGTGATAAATTGAATAATACTAGAATAATAATGAATACAAGCTGATAGAATTGCTGTAGTATGGCTAAATAAGACACTATTTCCCTAGATCCTGAAACATTGCTAAATTGGAATTATACTGCTTTCCAGTAAGAATTCAGTTATTTAAAGCCATTAATAATGCCTAAAATAACTACAAGCTATTGTAATTACTGTTACTAACAATGATCGTAGTCTACCACATGTTCAAATAATCAGTACCTCCAGTATTCAGGATTGTCATGCTTCAGTAACAAATAAGAACTCACAATCTCAATAGCATGACTAGCCCTGACCTCAGCACTGAATGCAATGCTTAAGAATGCTTATCAATTTGAAGTGGGATGTGTGATCTTCTGGGACAGAGTGTAGAAAATCGTGTATTACTTACATGCATCTCATTCCCTCATGTCAAAATGACACATGTCACTTCCAATCACATTTCACTGTCTGACACTGGCCTGACTTAAATAGGAATAAAAAAAAATAATACAATGATTAAAATCAGTAGAAGAACATCTGAGAAGGTGAGTATTTGGCATTTCTACCACCATTTGTAACACTCAAAAGTCTTTACTCATATTGCTAATTATTTCAGGGTCTTTGCTTGCCAACTGTTCCCAAACTGAAGCAACAGAAATGAAAATTTGCTAATCAAGATGCTGCCCATTCTTGACATTATTTCATAAACAATTTCTCTGATTCTTCTTGGTCTAATAGGCAAAATACTGGATGGCAAAAGTTTTCTTTAGGATCCATCATTCAATTAAACACTCATATACACCACACCACACACACACACACACACACACACACACACACACACACACACTTAGAAAAATCCTCAGAGTTTATGTTCAAAAGCATCACAAACCTATTTGGTCTATGAAGTCTTTCCCATTTGCAGAAAAAAAATTACCAGAGTGCTTTGTCTCAAACATATTATTGGACACACTTTTTCTTTTTAATTCCCAGAAGCATAAGGGACTCCCAATTGTAGAAAAAACTGGCACCCATTCATTTCTTGGGAGAATGAGCAGGACTCCTACCTCAGTTCCCCATAAGACAAAAGCCTTCTTAGATGGAGAGATCTCATTTCACTAAAAATGGAATAGAGAAGGTTTTCAGTTAGCATGTCACCTATTCCAGCTCCCCAAAATATTTTACGGGAAGAAAATGAGAGTGGAAAAGAAAACTACTATTAAAACGTGATTGCAAATGTCCACTTCAGATAAGAAAGCGGAAGTCATAGGCCTATTTGTAGCATAAAAGGAAATTTTTATTGAGTTATAAAAATAGGAAGCATCAGGATTATTTGCTGAGATGAGAGGAGCAGCCCGACTCCTTACCTTTTAATAGATGACCTTCGCTAGCACTTGTTCGCTTCATTGGAAGTTCACAGGGATCTATAAGAAGAATGACCTATCTACTTAAGCAGTCTGCAGTTCTCCATCATCTACTGTACTTTTCTGCATTGTTTTACTTCATTAGTCACTTGGAAGCTGATTTTCAAATAGAGCTGTCTCGCATGTTTCTACTGCAGCTTTCTACTGTGTCTATCTTCCTGATGGCTCCATTCTCTGTGTCTCTGGGATTCCGTTTTCTGCTTTGCTTTCTTGCTTGTTGTCTTTACTGTCTTCCCCTACTCTTCTTCTTTCAAAACCAAGGAGCTTAAGATTCTGTGGGCTGAAGAGATGGCTCAGCAGTTGAGACTACAGGCTGCTCTTCCAAGGACCTGGATTCAATTCCTAGCACCCATATGGCAGTCACAGTAGTCTGTGGCTCTGTTCCCAGAAGACCTGATGCCCTATTCTGGCCTCAGGCCCTGCATTCATGAGGTGCACATATATGCAGGCAAAGCTCTTATATACATACAAGTTGTTTTTTAAAAAAAGAATATTCCCTTGAATCAGAATCCCTAAGAAACAGAGACAAGATCAGCTAATCTCTAAACTACAAACCAACCTGCTGGTTTTTGGATAGACCTCAATGAACGTACTTGATTTTGAGGAAAACCAAAAATGCCCCCTGTTGATTCCACTCCTCCACATCCAGATAAGCAGCTTAGTAATGCAAGGCCTGTAAAAAGAGTTAGGCGTCCTTCTGTGAGCTCTAGGGTGTTGATGCTAGCTGTTGCATTTTGCCCTCACCTCTATTTCAATACTGGCATACTCTTCTTCAACTATATATTACTCCTTTACTTCTTTCCAACAATGGCCTCCAAGTGTACTTGGTAGAAGGTTCAAATTCATATCCTGGCCACTGGGAAACTCCTGGGTATCACTGCTAATATAGGCACTGGCTAGAGTTGTGTACAAGTCTTGTCTTAGCTATAAATAATAGTGTTCTATTGCTATAAAAAGACATCCTGAACATAGCAAGTCCTACAAAGGAAAGAATTTAAATTATAAAATATTTAATTTCATTTATATTAAAAGATAGGGTGTTTTCTTACAATTTCAGAGACTTAGTCCATTACTATCATGGCAGCGAACATGGTGGCAGACACCAGACTTGGTGTAGAAGAAGTAGCTGAGAGTTCTACATCTGGATCTGCAGTCATTAGGAAGAAAGAACCACTGTGCCTGGCTTGGGCTCTTGAAATCTAAAAGCGTACCATAGTGACATAATTCCTTCAACAAAGCCGTACCTAGTCTTTTCAAATATAGCCAATCCTAAGTGAGAAAGCATTTGAATCTATGAGCCTATGCTGCCGTTCTTATGCAAACTACCACAAGTCTCTCATTTGGGTTATTAAGAGATCAGAAACATAGATGGCCATAGCAGAGTATGCACATGTGACTGTACAGGAAAACCTTCAGTCCAGTTTCTTCCCTTTGTTCTACGACTTTATAACAAAAGAGAACGAGGTGGGGTGTGGAACTTACAGTGTCCATCACAATTTAGTACCAGCCTGACAATTCATTGTCCTATATAATTATCACACAAGCCTGTAGAAATCTTCTATAGTCCATAAATTAGAAGCTCAAATCTAGAGGCCTTGAGTAACATGGGAAAGTATATGGTCAGGTGGCATAGCAATAGTCCACACACAGCAGTGTGCCTGTACTCTACCAGACATTCTAAGCATCCTGCCCTAAAATAACATGGAGCATAAGCGTGCTCTCAATGGCATGCATACTTTAATATAATAAATAAATAATAAATAAATAAGATGGAGCATAAGCATGCTCTCAATGGCATGCATACTTTAATATGTCAGAACCAAAGGGCTACAATTCTTTCTGTTTTTACAGATGTGATGAGCAGATATGGAATAGATAGATAGATAGATAGATAGATAGATAGATAGATAGATAGTAGATAGATAGATAGTAGATAGATAGATAGATAGTAGATAGATAGATAGATAGAGATAGATAGTAGATAGATAGTAGATAGATAGATAGATAGATAGATAGATAGATAGATAGATAGATAGATAGATAGAAGATAGATAGATATAAAACTTGTGGACCATCTTTGATATTAGGAAATCTGGAATCTGAATTTGATCTCCTTTTCTATTATATTCTGATGTTTAGAACTGAAGTTAATAAAAGGGCATTTACTGTGACTTTAAGGAGAAGATTTTACCTTCACTGTGACTTAATAACCCTAAAGACTGAGCAGCAGAAAGCAAGGGTTCAAACAAACGAACAAAGAAACAGAAAGGACATCAGTTTTACCTTCCCTTACTCTCAGCCTCACCAGAGAAAATGTTGCTCTCCTCATTTCCTCTGTCTACCTCTGCTTAACCTGGTTTATCATAGTTAATTATTGATCTAGTCGATTTCTTCTGCTGGCTTCCAATTAACCTTATTCTGCTCTGTAACATTCCTCTTCCACTCTCCATTCCATAGTATGAAAAGTTGCAAGAGTATGGTTTAAAAAATGTTTTCTCTGATTTAAAAGAATTGATATGCCTGATGTCAAGTCATCAGGATAAAGATATTATAAATATATGTATAATTAGAAGCTTTGTTTATAAACTCAGTTTCCATATGCAATATATTAAGCAACAGTAGATCCTGTTTTAAACATGGTATGATCATTCCTACTTGTAGAGTGCTCTGGTACTCTCTGACTCCGTCTCTTGGCAGGTGTGCCACCATAAGTAAGTTACTGAGTCACTCTCTGATAATCTTTACAGATGGTTACTATATAAGCTACTGTTCTACTCCTGCAAAGAGTCACCATGACAAAGGTTAATTAGAACCATATGAAACATCCCATTGAGTCTTTGATGAGTGGTTCAGAGGGCTAGTCCCTTACCATTATGGCAGGAGAATGGTATCAGGAAGACATGACATTGTAGCAGTAACTGAGATCTCACATCTGATCCACAAACAGAGAGAGAGAGAGGCAGGGAGAGGGAGAGAGAGAGAACAGATTTGGTGTGGGTTCAACAAGGTCACACCTGCGCTAATCCTTCTCAAATAGTTGCACCAATTGAGGACCAAACATTCAAATATATGAATATATATGAGCTGGGAGGCCACTCAGACCATCACTTTAACCACTCATGTTTTGAAAGAAAACAGTTTCAATAAGTGAGAATTAACCCCTAAAAATTGGAAGATGCTGTAAGAGTAAAGAAAAGGGCAGCCAGAGCTAGATCACACAAAGAGAAATCTGTTAGGGGACTACTGATTGTAGTGTAACAAGGGAGTCCCCAAACTTTACAGCAGCAGGAAGTGGCTTATTAAAAATGCTGCGCTAAACAAAGGAAAATAGTGACAGGAAAATAGTGAAGAAAACAAAATGTACACCAATCTAAATCTTAGCAGAATTAGTTAGAACAAAGGGCTGAAACACATCACCAGAATGGTTAAACATGTTTTAACAGGAGTTTAATATATTGGTGAGGAAACAGTCATATATGTATGTCCAGAGAGATATCGATTAACTGATTTTTGAAAAACTGCTACAATTTTTGCCCTTTCTTCTTCTTGTTGTTGTTGTTCGTTTTTCAAACTTTCTGCCATCATATTTCCAACTTTGTAACAAGAAAAACAAATCCAGCTTATTAAATATACAATTTAAATAGCTATCTTATTTTTTCCCACTGACAAAATTTCAGCCTTTTTTTTTTTAATCTGATCCTTCCAGATCACATGACTACTATTTCATTTTATGAAGACTATCCTTCAGGAGTGATATTTGTGAGAACAAACAAGTCCTTTGAAGCATTTATACATAAACTGTTCCAGAGCTTCTTTGAGTGAGCACCTGCATCTTGACACACGATGAGAGGGCACTAACTCATCTTGGCAGGTGTCTGTTTGCATCAGATCACCAGTTTCTGCCTTCGGTGCTGACACAACTTTCTTCCAATCCATTATTTTCTTTTCCCAAGTGCACATGCTTTCAGGCAGAAAGGACAAGTACTCTTCTTTGCCCCAAAGACACAATAACATTTGAATTTCCAAGCAAGATTATTATTATCACTATTCTGAAACAAATAGGGGTCACAAGAAGGAAGGCAAGAGTAGATTATTCTTTGCTTCATCTGACTTCTAGACTAAAACTGGAGTTCATGGTAAGAAAACGCCCCATTAGGTAAAAAGCAGTCACTGTAGCAAATTAACGATCAAACCATATGCATTTAAATTACATATTTAGGATAGACATTTTGATCTTTAAAGACATTTTGTATTAATAAACCCAATAGGACATTATTTTATCCCATTTTAAAGTTTATTAGAGTAAACAGTATTGTTTATAATGAATCCCTTTACTTTTGCTTGAGCTTAGTTGCTATAAAATGATAATACCGATAATATTTATTTTTGTTAAGCTTATTTCAAAAACATATACAATAATTGAACTAATTTTATTAGATCATCAAAGTTAGATACTGAGTTCCAAAGTAAAATCCAGAAAAATAAACTAGAGTTCACTTAAATTACCCTGAAGAGAAGAAGTAATCAAATTATAAGAAATAATTATTTCTATCCCAAAGCCCATACTCCTAAAGTTTCCTGGATCTTGTCCCAAAAATTCTACAGTGAATCATCCTACTATTATTCCAAAAAGGGTCATTCATGATCTCTTCCATGCCAGCAAGGAGAGGATCATGCATAGGAACTTTCCATTCTCAGAGATAAAGCAACGTCCCACCCATTTTATGCTCATAGATTATCCTCAGTATTCAAAGGCGAATGGGCAAAATGTGGTGTCGCAGAGAGGCTGAAGCACTTCATGTCCATGAGAAAGAAGACTGTTACTGCATTTCATGATGACTGCAGGGGCCCTGAAGCTGGTTTAGTGGCATGGATCTGTGAAAAGACAGAGTAAAAAGGCTGAGCAGTGACTGGAGGACAGAGGTTCTTGAGGGATAGTCATCTGTGAATTTGATTTCAGAAGGTCAGCTGGTAATGTGTCACTCTGTAGTTGGCCTGAGTTCCCAGAAACCATCACTACCTGCCATTTCTGGACGAATGAGCAATATCCCGAGGCTGGGGCAGTCCAGCTCTGAGTGGTTTCAGTGAAGCCTGCCTGTCCTACTGCATAAAAGGCGGAGGATTAGGAAAGAAAATGCCTTCAACACTGTGAACATCAAATGTGTCAAGAACACCGGCTTTTCAGCCACACACGGGGAAAGGAGACTTCGTACACTTTTGAAGACACTCTCAAGTAGCCTCTTGTTCCTCTCCCTCCTCCTTACCCACAGTGCTCCCCTGTGACTGAAGTCCCAAAGCATCTAGATTCAGAGCACATGTGTCTGTCTGCTTCAGAAATGTCCGCTTATGTACTGTTTTCACGAGAGGAGGATAAAAGGTGTGACAGACGTAAGAAAAAAAATTTTAAACTTAATTTGATGTTACTGTAAATCATGTTAGGGCAACAAAAGCTGCTTCAGAGGTCAGAAGCTTACAAATAATGTTAGGAACACCTCCTTTAGGCACGTGAGTAGGAAAAAGATTTGAACGTATACTTTGAACAAATCTAGAAAATATAAATAATGCCTGAGAAAGTTAATCTTAGAATTATACGAATCACATTCTGAAGAGCAAAAATGAAGAAAAATAGCACTTTCGTTTATTAACACGAGTCATTTTAATTTTGTTCTCTTAGGAAGTCATAGCATAATGGTTAATGGATTTGGTTTCAGACAATGAAGTGAGTCTCAGATCTATGAGATCCGAAATAAACATCGAACTAATCTGATGGTCATGAAAGACAAATGAGGCTGCATGTAAATGCCTGGTTGAGAGACCATAAGTGATTAGCTGCTGTCTAACCTGTCAGCTCTGTCAATAACAGTACTCAGTAATTTGCTTCAATTTCTACAGAATGGGGTGGAGGAGGTGATTTAGAGCCCTGGCTTCTTTTACAGATGACCTGTGTCAAATTCTAAGATCTACATGGTGATGCATAACCACTTGTTTTTCACTCCAGCTGTATCTCTCTCTCTCTCTCCCTCTCTCTCCCCTTCTCTCTCTCTTTTTCTTTCTCTCGTTCCCTCTCCCCCTCTCCCCCTTCCCTTCTCTCCTCCTCTGTGTGTGAGTGCCTGTGTTTCGTGTGCACAAGTACATTGGGATTCCATTGTGAGATTTTTAACTGTATGCAGAATGCCTATGTTGGTCCACACATTAGCTCGAACACATACAGGAGACAAGTGAAGCTGCTAACAGTGTCATGTTCTGAGGCTTTACAATTAGGAACACGCTATTTTATCTTTGGAGGCTGAGCACACTAGAGCCCATGTACACCTCGACTTGACAGATAGTGCAAGTGAAAATCATTTTCAACAAGGCTCTGCTCAGATCACACACTGGAAATGGATTCATCTAGGTCATATCCTAGCCAGAGAAGTACACTGTAAGTTTCTGTCAGAGAAAACCAGCTTGAAATCATGTGAGGCTTGTCACTCCGGGAGGCTCTGGTACGGGAAGGAGTGTGCAGTGGGAATGTGAATGTACGCATGCTAAACTGAACGTTCGCCAGGATTATTAATGCATCACTTTGATGAGCCAAGAATTTCCATTTTTTCCCCTACAGGAGAGGACCTCTCCAATAGCCTGAGGCAGAAAGAGGGCAGAACATTTTATTTTAAGAATAACACATTTCAGCTTGAAGAAAGAACTGTAGCTAGGTTTTGACAGAGCCTGATGGGAAGTAGAGGCAAAGTTGACGTTTTATGAGTGTTGGTGTTACAATTAGATCGCTTTGCGTCGATGCCTTCAGATCATCTATTTAGCATAATGTCAGGTGGCCCGAAGAATCATTTCTTTTTTATAAACCATCTGCTTTGTTTCGAGAGCCTCTTTAGAGGACACACGCAGGCAAAACATTCATTCGTTTTTCAAAATTATCCTCTGTGTCCTTTTTGTCTACATCCTGTAGGCTGAATGGTAATTTTAGACAGACTTTGGAAAATGCAGGCAGCACAGCAGAAGAAATAAATAAATGATCACAAGAAATCATTCGATTGAACATTTTATCCATGCAGCCGTGACCTCATTTGTCTGGAGACTCATGGCTCACCTCTGTCAGTGGGAGGAAATACTGCTCTTGAAATCAGAGGTCCTGCATCACTCTCCTGGCCTGCTAAGTCAATTTCCCTGTTTTAATTTGGGACTGATAACGATCAGACTGAGCACGGAAATATTTCTTAAACTCTTAAGTATTGAAGAAATTGCAATCTCAATATTTTTATGCATTTAAATCAGTTCAATGTTAAGCAATTATTTATTACTAAAACTCCAGCTAGCAACAGTACCTAACAATTTTGAGGTTTTTGGTGATTCTCAAAATTCTTCCCTGGCAGAGTTTTTCAGTTTTCCACGCGTAGTTGTTTGCTGAGTCCACATATATCTGCACGGCACACTTAATGTAGTGTAATCAGTGAGTATGGAATTGTTAGCCGCAATACTCTAAAACTCTAAAACCCTGAAAACATAGAGTCTGCATCTACGTCACAGATCTGACACTCAGGAACCATGCCTTTTACCTAATCAGAATGACACGGGCTGTCCTACATCTTCTTGGACTGCCACAGTTTGGTTACATCTTCAGTGGCCAGAAACTGTCAAAAGGCAAAGAGCATCAACATCTGTCCTTAATGTGTGGGCAGTGTCTTGTCATCAAGCCACAGGTTCTTAGAAACACAACGCAGTGCTCCTAGAAACAGTTCCTGGAGCTTGAAAGATTGCTCAGTGATTAAGAGTATACATTTCTCTTGCAAAGGACTCACGTTTGGCTATCGACATCCATATGGGGCAGGTGACAATGACCTGTAGCTCCATCTATCAGGAATCTCCTGACTCCTCTGGCCTTTATGGGAATCTGCAATTGTGCAAACATACCCACACACCAAACACACACACACACACACACACACACACACACACACACACACACAATGACAAATAGTAAAAATATATCTTTATTTAAACAAACAGTTCATGAAACTCTAAAGAGTCATGAAAATTTTAAGCCATATTACACACATAAGGAAAATGTGGCCATTTTTCAAATAGCTGCTCTCTCACTAGTAATAGCAGCACACCGATGTCATCTGCTTCTATGTGTTCATTGCTTTAGTTGTCTAACTGCCTTAAAGCATATTGTCTCACAACCGTGTTTACTTATAGCCAATCCGTCCTTGTTCTCGGATATTAAACTTGAATATTACAGAGCACAACGGCTCAAGCCCCATGGTAGCTTACATTTTTTGAGAATCTACGAAGTACAGAGCTAGATTCTATGTTTTTTTTTAATCACGTAGTAATTCAAACCGAGAACTATGTTATTGTTTCCGTTTATAAATACAGTAAGCATTGCTCAAGATGTCGCCGAGCCTCTGAAGACTCCTGGGAGAGGTGGGAATTGAATGAATGTTGGCTTTCTGAACTTCTATAGCATGCCCTGTCTGCTTCCTGTACTCACACCCTGCATCAGCCTGTGAGACTAATTCTGCTAGCTATCTGACAGAAACGGGGCTGTGTTGACAAGGAGGCCACACAGCAACTGCTGGGCTGTGATGTGTTTTATCTTGGAAAAGATAATGAATACTTAATGATTGCCTGGTGGAGTCTACTACTGCCCACCCTGGGAGCTGGCAGGAGCAGCTGATTCACTTTATGAAAGCAGGTCAGAGGGAAAAAAAAAATCAATGGATTGAGGTATAGAAGAAAAAAAGGACAACAGCTGCAGGAAACAAATTACTTTTAAATTTTGCCTCTATAATTTCAAAGCCCGAAGGAACTTATTTTGAAATTCAGGCCAAAAAGTAATATCCAAGAAATTTACCTAAATTTTTAAAGAGTATTTGGCCCCAGTGAAACCTAAGACACAGGACTGTACTTATTTAGGGATGCTCTATTTGTAAATGTGCACAAGTCTTCTGTGGTTGAAAACAAGATTGGGAGCATTGAAGAGCCTTGTTGGAGAAGTGGGTAGAGTCTGAAATAATTATTAAAAGGAAGCAGAACCCACAGCCTTGATCCCTCTATCTGGTTGTAGTTTTAGGCTAGATTTGTGTATTAAAACCATCACAGGTAATGGTTCCCTACCAGCCCAGGTGGTTCCCCTTGCTTTATCTCTCACTTGAAAACGGAGAGCACTCAGGAGTTTCTGTATAGTCCCTTGACTGAGCCATACCTGTGATTGCGCGTCTTGCTAAAGTGAAGGTTCTTGTGACATAGTAGCAAGGAATCTACAGACGATAAAGATCCCTGTGATAAAGTTGAATTCTTAAATTATGATGATTTGCATAAAGTTAAGAAAGTGCCCTGTCGATAATAACGCTTTGCCCAAGCTCCCTTCTGTTTCTGCCACAGAGAACTTTTGTTTGTGTTGCTACGTTTTTCTTTTTGTTGTCCATTCATGGATTTATTGCAGTCTAAGTAAAGGAGAAAGACAGGTGGAAAGGTTTTAGTTAAGTGTTATAGAAAGTACTTTTTTTTTTAGTTGAAAATGAATTAACTAGCTTTTTTTATTAATCATTTTATTTGTTTACATTTCAAATGGCATTTCCCTTCCCTTCCACAAACCCCCATCCCATTTCCCCTCCCCTTTGCTTCTGAGGGTGCTTTTCTACACACCCACCCACTCCCGCTTCACAGCTCTTCCATACCCCTATGCTAGGGCATCAAGCATCCACAGGACCAACGACCCCCCATCCCATTGTTTCACTGATGCCAGACAAGGCCATCCTCTGGTACATATGTATTTTGATCTATGGATCCATCTATGTATATTCTTTGGCTGGTGGTTTGGTTCCTGGGAGCTCTGGGTGGTCCACTTAATTGATATTGTTCTTCCTATGGGGTTGCAATTCCCTTCAGTTCCTTCCGTTCTTCCTCTAGCTCTTCATTCTGGTCCCGCGGATCAGTGCAATGGTTGGCTGTGAGTACTTGCATCTGTATTGGTCAGGTGCTGGTAGAACCTCTCAGAGAACAGACGTACCTGGCTCCTGTCAGCAAATGCTCTTTGGCATCAGTAATGCTGTGGGGGGTTTCGGGGGTTGATGTCTGCAAATGGGATGAATCCCTAGGTGGGACTGTCTCTGAATGGCCTTTCCTTTAGTCTCTGCTCCATTTTTTATTCCTGTCTTTCTTTTGGACAGGAACATTTCTGGGTTAAAATTTTTGAGATGGGTGGGTGGCATGCATGTTTTTAAAATGAATTTTCTGGGTTAATAGGATTGAAAACTCAGAAAGTACATTTTTAAAACTTAGTTGCATATGATATATTGGAGGATTTCATGATCACAGTAGTTGGGTTATGGTAAATTATTTTACAATGCCATGTACACTGGATGATTAAGCACTTGGAGACCTTATCAAGTTAATATAACTTGTTTCAAATCTATATTCAAGAGCCCTACCTTGGATGAAACCAACCCAACTTTCCTAGAACTGAGAGGATATTTCATCCTATTATTTGTAGCAAAACTAGGCAAATGGTTTACGAGCCTGTGCTTGGGATCATGTCAAGATTTTCAAGCCACAATTAAAGCAGGATTATCTGACACTGATTTATGACTCAAATTAACTCTTTGAGCATACACTTTTAGATTGTTTTTTTTTTTTTTTCCAATTACTTGCTACTGTGCATTACATGAAAAGCTTATACACTCCTGGGCATTTATCCCAGATTTCTGATCACGGACACTTGCCTAAAATACCTAATCGTTTTGGCAGAAAATATCACAGGGTCATCCTAACCTGTTGGAAACCTATTTTCAGCCCCGATTATGGTCTTAATGTTAAACTTCTATCTCTGCTCCCAGTAACTCGTGAATCAATTTAGGATGATTTTGTTTACATACTGTCATTAAATAAACTAGTGTGTTTGCCCGGAAATAGTCACTGGGCTGCCATTTGAAAACTGTCTTTAAAACAAACATGATTTACATCTCCTATGTTCCTACACAAACCACGCGATTTAATTCAGAAAGACTTTCTACAACAGAAGGAGGAGGAAAAAGAGGAGGAGAAATTGGAGGAAGAGGACTTAGAGGAGGAGGAGAAGAAGAAGAAAGATTGCTTTTACCTACCTCTATGTTAAGGGGGGAAAAAAGAAGAAAAGATAAAGAAACCATTCCTGTGAAATTTTAACCCGTATCATTAGATTGTTATCAGACTGAAATGCTGTGAATATATCTTGACTTTGAGCTAGAACTGGTGAATATTAAGCTCCATCCTCATGGCTCTTCTGCATCATTGTGTCACAGTGCTGCAGCCACACCACTGATACACACACACACACACACACACACACACACACACACACACACACACAGAGGCAAGTGTAGACATCACCATGACCGACCAACGGCACCACCTGACCTTTAACCCAGTCTTCGTTTCTCTGTTGGGAAGCACTATGCAAAGTAAGACCTATGGCATGCTGCTCTTAGTTTTAGTCCACCTTGATGATAACGTGTTTGAAGAACAGCAACAGTTACACTATGGATTATACCAAATTCTTTTTTATAGTGTATAAGCACATCTTCTACTCAGCTAACAAACAAGAAATACACTGGTGCACTTCAGACTTCGTTGTCTAGTAATGCCACCAAAGAAACAGTTCCATAGTTTGGGCTTGTTTTTATTCTAATCCATGGGAGATTTTCATAATAAATCTTCACAGTTTTATGTCATGACACTCCTAGTTCTAATTATGCAAGTCTGTTTTATCTCTTTGAAATGAACATATGTGGCAACTTCCAGCCCCTTGGCATCTCTCTCACACTCTGTCTTTCTGCACAAGCTACTTCATTATTAATTTCAGGAGTGTTTGTAATGTGTTCATTCTTAAATAGTTGCTAATCCAAAGTATTTTAAAATAATTGCAGTTTTGATATTTGATTTGGTAATCTTATGTATAATTGTTTAAAATGTTCTTTATATGAAAAGATACTCAGAAGATTCTAAGAAGTCAGGCTGAGCCCCTATATCCCGCTCAAATCACAGAACATTAGAAATCAGATAAAACTAAGTAATAATACTCCCACATAATTAGGGAGCCATTGGCATTGAAGAAAATTTTAAACATCTATTGCATATAGATTAAGCCAGAAAAATATGAGAATATAGAAACCAAAATTCACCAAAGGACGGAAGTACAGAATGGGGAGAAATGGGAATCTGTGGAATTTAAATATGTAATCAGCAAATCCCAGACAAGTGTGCACAGCTAGTGGGTCTCAAACTTCACTGCTGTTTAAGTAACCTGGAGATCAAGTAAAAAATTGATTGAAACATCACAGATGATGACTGTCTACTTTGCATGTTAGCACAGCTAATCTCTGAGCCTTACATTGAACTTAAAGGCAAGACAGGCGATCTGAAGACAGTGGCACAAACCATATTTTTCTAAACAAACGTGCTAGGTCAGTGTCTCTCAACCTGTGAGGATAAACTTCTCTGGGGTTCACCTAAGATCATCAGAAAACACAGATGTGTCCTTTATTGTCACTCTAGCTATTAACCCGGTGTCTGATCCATATAAATCCTCCACAATCCCTGACTAAATTAGTATGAATGTTGAATGATTAGGCAACATTGGGATGGGTTTCAGTGACCTTAAAGATTCCCTGGTTCTGAGGAATTCTGCTGAGTTCCTAGGAACTGTGGCACAAGATCAACTTGGAATTTCTCTTCCTTTCTTTTCTTTTTTTTTCTTTTCTTTTCTTTTCTTTTCTTTCTTTTCTTTCTTTTTTAACTTGAATTTGAATTTTTATTTTTCTTCACAACAAAAGCAAAATTACAGTTATGATGTAGTAACGAAACCAATTTTATGGTTGAGATCACCATAACATGGGGAAATATATTAAAAGCTCACAACCTTAGGAAGGTTGAGAACCACTGCTCTAGGTCCTGCTGATACCTGCTCAAAAGGTAGGCTTGCTAGTAGTTAAGCACACAGACAGGATTGCTGGCCTATTCCTTTCATTTTACCACCATATTCGCACGCACACACACACACACACACACACACACACACACACACACACACACACACACACCTTGGATACTGGCCTATTCCATTCATTTTACCACCATATTCATGCCCCCGCCCCCATGCCCTTGAAAGCTGCTGATCCTACAAGGGCTTTGTCCTGTGTTTAGAGACCCTATGCAATTTGGCCTTCAACATAATTAATCAATGCTCCAGAGAAAAGCTTACATGTTGTTGCCTCAAGGAAAACAAAGCAAATTTGGAGATAAATCTTATCCTTACTATCTACTTAAATCTGAACAAAAGAATACAAATCGCTTTTCAGAGTGAAAAAAATCTATACTCGTGATCCATGACAAGATAAAGCATTGTCGCCTTCTATATTCTCATGGCAGCACCTCAAGCTGGTTCCCGTTCCCACACACCTGTCCTAGCAGCACTGTTCCTTTGACAATGAGATGAATGACAAGGAGTGGTTGTGTATAAATTTACTCCTCGTGTTCTTTGGGGGCCACCAGGCGACTACTGCTAGCACAAACATACCACATATTAAGCACTTAAAGGTTATTTTTCAAGGTAAAAATTAACGATTGCTATATGATTACTCTCCTATGTTGAAAATGACTTGATTAATCAGGTTTGGATTTAGAATCTATGGCTGTTTGGAGCCCTGTATCAACTTCTAGCTGTAGAACTTAGCTGAATCTCCTACTACCTAAATACACAACCACCCTCCTCCTCTTTCTTGTTTTTCGTAAATCTATAGCAGTGAATGTCAACAATTTGCAAGTAGGCCCACCTCAGGGATTTGTGACAATCTCCTCAGTATTAGTAGCTCATTAGAGCAGGAATGTTCAATGCTGCTGGTGGGGGGTAGAGCAGCAGAAGGCTTGCCTCCCCCAAATGACACTCGCAGCTCTCCTGGGGAGACCTGGGAAATTTGAAAAGGCTTCCAGGAGAATTGTTTATTTACCATTTAGGGATTTGAGATTCTCGTGTGCACTGGCTTGTGTATTTCAATCCTGTCCTCAGGGTGAAGTAATTCTTTATAAATATCAGCAACATTTGTCTCATATTTCACAATATTTTGAAGACATAATAGAGTTTTAAGCTCCTTAAACTTTCTTGCAATGGAAGGCCACTCCTCAAGCATAGCATCTTCATCAGAGTAGCCTACACTGCTCCCGAGAAACCTTTAGCAAGGTGGGAGCTGTCAAGGTTCAGGGAAGGAGGAATTGCAGGGATAATTAAGGAGGGTGATATTACAGCCCTTTCCTTCACTCCTCTCAAAGGTTTGTCTTAGTCTTCCCCAACTGCAAGGAGTGTCACCGTGCTAGGATATGTGGAAGGTGGCAGTTTAATTGAGGTGTTTGGTCCTGGGTCATCATCCATGGTGGCTTAGGACTTTAGGGTGATGTGGTTATTTAGGGAGCACTCATGTGGCCGTAAATAACCTCTTGTGCATAGTTCTGCAAGTGAGACCCACAAATAATTAGATGTACCAAGCTGGACTTGGATGGAGTTAGACCTTTGTTTGGTCCTTGCTACTGAATATGGAGTGAGTAGATCTCAGTCTCTTCTTTCCAGAGAACTTCACCTAGTGACTGTATAAGCCATAGTCCTTCCTGTGATTCTGTGTGCTGTGCCAGCTGGCACACCTCACCTCATAGATTCCTTCTACCAGTGTTTGTCCTTTAGCATCAGACCTTATAAATGTATCATTTAGGTGATCAGATCCATTACACTAGCATAATTATTCTGAATACCATTATACCCAGGAGTCAGCTTCATGATAGTGTTATTTGCATATTAGATTCAGGTATTTTGACAAAATAAAACAAAAATAAGCCAGGTCAATTTTTTCCTCTCTTCTTGTTTCTTCTACAAAAGCCATTACTATAAATCAAAGAAATTTTGATCCTGTGAATTTTGTTCTGATACTACTACTAGCTAGTTTGGAGATCATTTTTTGGTCTTTGGGTATTTTCAAGTTAGCTATGACATATCTAGTTGTGATATTTTTTCTAATGGTTGGTTCCTTTGTCCCATTGGCTTTGGTTATGGGTCAGTTACCTAGGATCATATTTTTACTAATTTGTTCTTCAGATGTATCTAGAAACGATTACTGTATGTTTACATCTGTTGTATTATATATGTATATATATATATATTCTATTATTAGCTCACAACGGCAAGCGTTGCTTCTCTGTGTTAATAATTAATCTCAGCAAGCATACTGAATATCGTCAAAGCAGCTGTCAAATGTTTTCCTTAAATTCTCCCTGAAGTGAGCCTTAAGAATTGTTTTGTAGGATTTCTGACTCTCTGTGCATGTTGAACATCTGCATGTTCTAATTCTTTCTCCCTGCTCCATGGTAATTGCCTGGCTGCCTTACTGAACACCTTCTATCCTTGTCACCTTCTTTCACAGCTAAGGAGAAGCCAGTTTGAACTGGCTCTTCAGAGGTGATACCATTAGAGAGACCAGAAGTATCTTTAGAACCAGCCTAAGTCAGCCTACTGAGCTCTGCATTCCTACAGTCTTCTGTTCCTGGGTCTCTAGAAGACACACATGACATTGCCTAATCCAAGAGCCACTATCTAGGTCTAGATGTGAAGTTCTTACATTTAAAATATATTCTGTCCCCTAGACTGTGCTTCCAGACCTAGAATTCCAAGCCTTTCCCCTCCTCCCTCTGTGGCTTTGATGATGAAGTTCTGTGGAATAAGGACTCACATATTCTTTCTTGAAGCCTTGCAATCTGACTTTATTCTTCCATTCCATGGGATTGCCTCCATCCTGGTATGCCAGACACTTAGACCTTGGGTCTGTAGCTGATTAATATGAGGTTAAAAAAGCATGGTCTGCTTTGGGTTTCTGTTTTGTCCATAGTCCATATTTTGGTCTTTAAATCTGAATCTGCTCTTATATTTTAAGCACTGTAAATAAATTATTGAAAGCCCAAAGATTTCTGAAACAAAAGTTCTGTTCACCTTTACCAAAAAGTAAATAGTCCATTGCCTCCATTTCAAACTTTTATTCCACCATGTTTCTAAATGGTATGTTTACACATGTCTGATCTGTGGCCATGTTGGCTGCCTCGAGTGTCCACAGGTATTATCAATATTGTCAGTAACTTTCTTAAATAATTTTAGAATGGGTGTGAGGGCTCCAGTGAGAGAATTCAACCAGAAAAGGTGTTCTCAGACATAGCGCACATCACACTGTTCCTTTATACAGTCAAAATCGTTGCACTAGTTTTCACATGGCTGCTCATATAATTTGCTAGGATTGGGACTCACTGTTACACCTCTTAGGAATAAAGTACTGTCTGACTTGGATTCTCATCACTCTAATGACTAGAGATTATCTTGAAAGGACAGTTTTGTTTCCTTTTTGTTTTCTTCATTTGTTTTAGTTTAGTGGCAGCTCATTGATTTGCCTTTATTTCTCCATGAATACCTTTGTGTTTTCTTGCGGATCTTGTTTTAAAGAGCTGCTTACACATAGGGAAAATGTAATTTGCATTATGTATTGCAGTATTACTCAGTCTTTTGCTTTCTTTTAATATTTATTTTTCTTTATTTACTTTTATCAGTTATTGTCTTAGGGTTTTACTGCTCTGAACAGATACCATGACCAAGGCAGGTCTTATAAAGGACAACATATATTTGGGGTGGCTTACACGTTCAGAGGTTTAGTCCATTATCATCCAGGCAGGGCATGGTAGCATCTAGGCAGATGTGGTATAGGAGGAGCTGAGAGCTCGACATCTTCATCTGAAGGCTGCTAGCAGAATAGTGACTTCCAAGCAGCTAGGATGAGGGTCTTAAAGCCCACACCCACAGCAACACACGTACTCCAAAAAGGCCACACCTCCTCCAACAGGGTCACACCTAATAGTGCTACTCCCGGCCAAGCACATACAAATCATCACAATTATTTATATATTTGTATTTTATAGGTATGGTGTTTTGACTGAATGTGTGTAGCTATACCCCACATGAGTGTAGTTCTCATAGAGGTCAGAGGAGAGCATCAGCTCCCTGGAACGGGAGTTGCAGACAGTTGTGAACTGCCTAGGTGCTCTGGAGGAACAGCAAGCACTATTAACCTCTAAGCTACCTCTCAACTTCTAAACTTACCTTTTATTACACTAAGTTGTGCCGAAGCACTAGAATTTGCTGTTAGGAATTCATCTAGATTCAAATTTAAGTGTAAATAGTTTTTCTTCGGAGTCGTGCTGAGTACATTTGCTTATTAAACTAAATTCTTGGTGATCATTTCCTCCTGTGATTTCCTTTGAATTTATTTTGTCGTTTTCACACTTAAGCTGTGAAATGTCTAGGTTCCTTTGTGACTATGGGTGAGTGTACTTTGGATCTGTTACTCAACTCCGTAACTCACAAATGTGATCTGCTAGTTGAGCTATTTGACCTTCTCTCTATCTAACTCCTGACATCACATAGATTGCACACAGTTTTATCCTCCAGCTACTTCCCTACTGTGTACTGTGCATATAGTTAATGCAATGGATTTTGCTTCTCTTTAGTAACAATGCTTATATTCAGAAGGACAGATATATACGTGGAGCAGCACTGCATAGAACTTGAAAGATTGTTTTCCTTATTCATTAACTCCATTGATATTTCAGTGATTTGTATAATTTTATTTGAATCATACACATATACACACCAAGGAATTTACTAAATGTGCAGATAAATTTAAGAGAATTACTCATTCATAATGCTATTATTTCCACTTGAGAACATGACATTATTTACCATTTTTACATTATTTACTATTTTTTCCATTCATATGAATCATAGAAGTCATTTTTACCTCTCTCATGAAATTTTCCAATTTTTCCACAGAAGAATCTTCTTTTTTAAAAAAGAATTATTTCTTTTATGTGTATAAGCACACTGTAGCTGTCTTCAGACACACCAGAAGAGGGCATTGGATCCCATTACAGATGGTGTTGAGCCATTTTGTGGTTGCTGGGAATTGAACTCAGCAGCTCTGGAAGAGCAGTCAGTGGGCTTCACCACTGAGCCATCTCTCCAACCCTAAGAAGTTTATTCTTTGTTGGTTAATTTCATTCCACAATAGTTGGTAATTCTGGCTGCTATTTTGAGTGATATCGATCATTTAATTATTGTCCTAAGTGTTTGCCTTTAGATACAGACATACATTTTCAATATTTACTATTTGGCATGACTAATGGGATTCCTTTTTAATTTCTAAGAGCTTAATGTGTTATAACGAGGGTACTAACATTGAAATGGAACAAATTGGTGCCGTACAATGTTCTCTTGGCTTCGACCATCAATAAACTAACTGAAACTTTTACAGCACACATGCTTGATTTAAGTCTCACTGCAAAGGAAAACACTTGGTTTCTCCATTATGTTATGGTAGAGCAGTGAATATCAAGCTTTAGAATGCATCACAAGTCCCTGCAGGGACAGGCTAGTAATGTGCTATTCTTCACCTCCGGAGTTGGGATCAGTGGATCAGGCATCTCATTGCTAGTTCCCAGCAGAGTCTATAGCTGCTTCTAAAAGAAGGAAACCTGGGGGAGCGAGGTGGAGACACTGGGGCTGTAGTGACAGAGGCCATAGAGATGGAGTGCTGGAGAAGTCACTGCTCATGTTAAATATCATAGCAGGATCTAAGTGGTCTGAGAGAAAAGCCAGTCATGAGGTAGCTGCTCTAAGGTGAGACTGAGGCAGGTTGGAGGGTGGTAGGAGACCAGGAGAACTTTTAAATAGCATCATAAGTCAGTTCGAGACTTGCTCAGAGAAGGAAGAGGATTTGACAGATGTTCTGATATGCTTACCTATCTCTGTAGAAAACAGATATTGAGGACCTGAGTTTTGACACCAGTGGAGGTATAAATTACATGAAGAAACGAAACTGTCCTTAGAAAGCCGCAGTTCTCAAGAGAGATACTCTCTCAAAAAATAAGAGAGAAAGATTGAGGAAGACACCCAATGGCGACTGTGGTCTCTACATGATCACATGCACACACACACACACACACACACACACACACACACACACACACACACACACACACACACACACCATGCACACACAGAAAAACTAAGGGCTGCAGGAAACTGTCTACTGAGGCTTATGGATTTATCTTGAAGCGATGTAATGCAAAGAGCCCCGTCTTCTCAATCAGGGAGGTTTGTGTGCTGACACGGAAGGATGAGGTGCTCTGATCTGTCTGGTATCCTCTCTCTTTATTCCTGCTTCCATCTCCAACACCAGTCATTCACACTCTCGCCATTGTTTTCCTGCAAATGGTACCCTTTCGCAAACGTGAACTTTCCCTCTCCCACCAACATGCCTGTGGTGATCAGCTGCAGCTGCAGAACCATGTCAGAGATAACAAAAGGGTACCACAGAGCCTCTGCACCCACAGAGCCTCTGCACCACAGGCTTCTTTGCGAAGGTTTTCCTTTTCATTTGTTTCTCCTGTTCTTAAAATGCCAGGACGGCATTTGCTCCGCTTATGACTTCCAGCAAATATTTATATAAAGGAAGGATTTCTCCTTTTCAGTTTAAGTAGGGTACTTTGCTTCTCCCTCATCATGCAGGGCTGTGCACAATACAATGTTCAGGTTTGCATGTGAGAAAATTAGGGCCCAGGTCCTAAAATTGATTTGATGAATCTATACTGATGATATTATTACAGGAAAATATCATGGCTTATCAGAGAAAGGGTAGATGTATATAAACATATATGTATTTATCTATACACATATATGTATGTATATATACAAGTACATGTTTAATAAATACATTTCTTATGGAATTATTAAATATAACTGGTGTTGTTGTATTTATATTAGAAACAGTCTTGCTGTGTAGCCAAGGCTTGCCTAATATTCTCAGTTCCTCTTTCTTAGTTTCAGAGGGCTGAGTTTATAAGTGTGGCACACAGCACTCAAGTTTATTAACTATTATTTAAATCAAGCATCCCCCACCCCAAGATTAGTGGTTCACAGAGATGAGAAAGTCATCATTTGATGATTAAAAATCTAGAATCTATGTTTTAAAGTGTTTTTGTTTGTCTATTTTTAAATGTGTAAATCTTGGACTTTTATTATAAATGTTTCAACTTTAAGATGAATGAGAGATAGCCTGAGGAAGCTTCTGTGGTATCTCCAGTGAGGATCACAGTTCCTTTTTGAAATAACAAGACAGAGTTATTCTGAGTCAGATTTAAAAAATGTGGAATGGATTTAAGAGTACAAAATGAGTAGGTGTCAATCTCAGCATCTTCAACAGAATCCTTGGTACTTTGCCTGTTCTGTTCCATGCTGTGCCATGAAAAACCCATCTCTCTCCAACCCTTTATGTTTTCTGAGGCTCAGTTAGTTCAACTACTAAATTCAAACCAAACAGAAATGTCACAGGGTAGCAGCTTCATAATATAAATAAAACGCATATGTAAGTACTATTGACATTTCAAAAGTTCACTCAGATAGATGCCTTGAAGGCTATACAATGTCACTAGAAGGTTAAGTTACAAACACTCTAAGCCAGTTTGTGCTAGTACAACCAACTTCATTGACTTTACAAAGATCTGGTGGCTGTGGTGTCTGCTCTAAGGGTAACAGAAGGAAGGGTGTGAGTGGAGCTCTTGCACTCTGCTGACTGCCAACTTCTCACTAAATATCCTGCACAGAAAGAGAATAAAAGACACTGGAATCCCTCTTATGAGAACACTAATCTCATTTCTAAGGTCCACTCTCCCAATCTGATCACTTTTCAAAGGTTCTGCTTCCAAGCACCATCCCACAGAGATGAATTTATGAGCATTTGAATTTAGAGAGGACATATACACAAAAAGCACACACGGAAAATGAAATTTATATTGATTTTATATTAGTGCAACTGTACAGAAATAGTGTCAGAAAGTGACCAGGCAACAGAGTAACCATGCACTGCGCAACTGCAGGGAGATCTCAAGGATGCATGTTTTTCCTAGTACTGTTCAGCTCAGTGTACAAACAGAGGTTCTTTTACAGGGACAAACGTATGCATATTCTCTTATCCCTTGAGATCAGCACTGAATATTCTTTTATGACCAGCTGCACTCTAAACATTGCACAGGAAAGACATGGAATTTAGAGATTAAAGTGTCCACTGTTCTGCTAATGAGGACTAGAACTAAAGTCACTTGCAGTCACCCTGATAAAAGAAGCAAAAAAAATTTGGGTCCAAAGCAAAATGAAACCTTGATTTCTTTTGTGACAGGCACTTCTGGTTACAGAGGAAGATGTTAGGGAGGAAGCAGAGACCCGAGAGACTTACTATTGCGTTGCCTACTCCTTCTCTAATTGCATCATGTCGGGCAAATTAAGTTTGAAACTGATTACCACTGATTGCAAAGCTCTTTATATGTAATTTAAAGAATCCATAAAGAATAGCTGGTGGTCTGGCTGCCAAAATAAATTATCCTGCAATAGGAAATTTGAATGCTTTGATCTCTAAGCCATAGATACACAATGATATATATATATATATATATATATATATATATATATATATATATATATATCAGTGAATAGAAACTTCTCCCCCTGCCATCATGCATTTCTTGCTTAGAATTTTCCCGTTTTTAGTTCCTTCGTTGGGTAATGTAGGCTGACCATGGAACAAACACCCCAGAACAGTCACAAAAGGACCAATGACAGAGCCATAACAACGAAGAGCTACATCCCAGAAAGGTTAGGACTGCGCACCTTCATCCTAAAGCCTGTGCTTGTGCTGAATGACTTCGTTCTCCGCAGTGACATTTTTAAAGAAAGGAAGCTCAGATCTTAGTAAACAAAGTTTCATGATCTGCTTCTGTGATCCCATCACTGTTCAGTGGTTCATATGTAGAAAGAAGTTAAGAACAGTTCTTCTTTATAAACTTCAATCCCTTCCCTCCCTATGTACTCAAAGGCCTTTAGGTATATCAAAAGCCCCCCAGTATAAGACCAAACTTATGGTTGCACGATAACAATCACAGTATGCTGACTGACTTTACGTTCCCTTTCCACTCTAGGAGACTTTGCCCAGGTTTTTTTCAGATCACCACCAAGCTTCTCTGACTAAGGCATTTTCAGTGTCTGTAGGAAAGGCTGACAGCTACAAGCACACTTGTTGAAGTTATATTGCATGAGCCAAGGACACAGTTACCTTCACGGTGTTTTCTCCTTTGTTGTTCATTGTTTGCTCCTGTTTCCTAGCAATCATTCTTACTAATACCAAACATTCTATAATGTAGGTGGACCACTGCGGGCACAGAAAACGAAGAAGGTTTCCAGTGCTTCGAAATGAAAGGTCTCGGCCAAAAGTCCCAGGGCCCAAATAACAGCATTGGTTCTTACTAATTTGGTGACATTATCAAGCTACCAAATCATTTTATACCTCTGGCTTTATCTGTAGAGTAAAAAAATAAAAAAGAATGCTGACCCAAGACTGTCAAGTGGAACGCGTAGCCTATTATGTTAAGTGTCTTACATAGAATCTGAAAAATAGAAAGACCTTGATAAATACAACCTCTTTTTTCTATCAAAGAATGTAGATCACTTCCAGGAGCGCCAGTCTCTTCTTATTTACTTCTAATGAATAAGGTTTTTTTTTAAGTACTAATTATAAACTGGACTAATTATGCTGTAGCCTTGGGGAGTTTGTAGAGTAGGTCATTAAAGTTGTCATCAGAACTGTGGTGTTGTGGTGTGAGTATATATATATATATATATATATATATATATATATATATATGAGAGGAGAGGGGCGGGTGGTTGATAATAAATCTCCCAGAAACATCTATAAGATGGGACTTTTTATTTGAAAGCATGGAACAAGATGAGAATACTAGAGCTTTTCATCTTCAAAAAGAGTATAGAAGATTCATGTAATTAGTAGGCAGGCCTCTGTAATGTGCTAGGCCAGGGAGATTAGCTGTGGTGCCAAAGGGAAAAAAAAATGACATTTCAGAAGAAAAAAAAATACCATTGCCTCAAAGCGCTGAGAACAGGATATGAGAGCCTATGTGTGTGACTTTTTATGTGCTATTGGAAACATTTGTGATAAAGGAACACAGGACATGGGTGGGAAAGACTAGTGCAGACCTACATTGGGACTGAGGTAAAGACTTTTTTAACCATAGTTAAAATATACCCCCTCCCCACAGAGACAGAGACAGACATAGAGACAGAGACAGAGATAGAGATAGAGAAAGCTGTTGTTGACTTAAACTAAATGGAGACAGTGCCCTTTGGTCCTAAAGGCATAAAGACATGAGCATTTGTACTGCATTATTGGACCTCCACAGCAATCTCTTCCTCCTCGGATTAAAAGCAACTTTTGATAGACATGATTTGAAATAAATTATATCTCCTTAAATGTGTCCATATTTATTTTTCCTATTTCCCCATACATTATGCAATATAATTGTCTGTGTAATGCTATGCAGTTTGTAGGCAAGTACTATACTGTTTTTATACAAGGGACTTGAGCATACTCTGATTGTGATGTCAAGAGTCCCAGTGCCTGTGTTAAACTGACAGTGAAGAAAACTGTCTAGATAAATCTAAACATATATATCCATATTCACATATAAGTGTGTACCATGTAGAATATCTTGCCAATATGACTCAAAAATTATTTGTTCTTACATATGTAACCTGTCATGATCAGCCTTCTATGTGAGTAAGACACCTTGTACCATGTTTTCCTGACCAGAGGCTTCAGCCAGTAGAAAGCACTAAATCTGAATGCTTGGTTCCTCCAGTTCATTTTCTGTGTTTGTGGTTCTTATCCTATAGTAACTAGGATTAGGTAGGGTGAGAGTGCCTCTCTGGTAGAGCTCGTTGTTTCACATTAACCACTTTCCACTCTTATTCTGCTTCCCTCTGTGGATATTTCTCTACCTCTGTCTCTCTAACTTTGCTCTTCATTGACCTGCAATAAAGCAATTTCACTCTATGTTCATTTACCATTCTCTGTTGAGATTCTCGCCATTCTTCACCTGTGCTGTAGTCGTTAGTACATTTTCTTGACTGAAAGATATTTCTGTGTTCAAATACAGAGGTAGATTTCTTGGCAAATTTGATTTTAATTGATTATATTGAGAAGTTGCAAGACTTTAACATAGTAAGTTAAAAGGCTTATTGAATATCATGTTTGTTTTCTTTTAGCAATTTCAGACTCTATTAAATTACTCCATCAAGTGAGAATGAGTATATCATTAAAGTTATATTTATATAACTATATAACTATATATATATACATATATATATGATAAGTATAAATTGATAGGCTGTTCCTAAAAACAGTTAATAGACCACAAAACTAATGAATATACACAAGTTGTAGGAGTAGTCAAGAACATAAACAAATGGAGAAACACAATCCCAGGTGTTAATTCAATGTGGATATTAATGCAACTTTGCACACATGACTTCCTTGTGTCCTGGGGCCCTGAAGTGCATTTCTCTCAGCCCCAGAAGAAGCATCTCCTTTTCAAGAGAAGCTGCAGTTGGAATTACTTCATCTCACTTGTGTAAAGCTTTCAGCACATGGATGCTTGACATAGGCCTGCAGGGAAGCTTGTCTTTGCTTTAGCAGGTTTTCTATAAAACGAAGTCCTTTCTGAGAACACTTTCTGGTCAGTGTACTCTAAGATAAACACAGAGAAGAGCATCCGGCGAGACTCCTCCATGGTTCATGTTAGTAGAAAGTAATCATAAGCTATTTAGTGATTTTAAATCATTACACATCTCCTGAGATTTCCTTTTAGCTTGCCAACAGTCCTGTTAAGTACTACAGTGCTGTGTATGAGAAAGGTCTCCCAGAGGCTTGATCACTTGAGTGCTTTATTCCTAGCTGTTGTTAGTGTTTGTAGAAGTCCTGGGAGTGCGGGATTGTTGGAGAACGTACATCACTAGAGACTGGCTTTGTACTTGTGGTTTAAGATGTGAGTCCTGAACTTGGAGCTTGAGTAACCACGCTTTTGCTCTGCCACCATGAACTAGTAACTGTGTGTATGTGGGTATGTTTGTATGTGTGTGCTTGTGCTTGTGTACATGCATGCGTGTGTGTGTGTGTGTGTAATTTTTTTCACTGTCTTGTCAGTTGTAGGTTAGTAGTTCTGATATTATCACCCCTTTTAATCTTGGCTTTGACATAAGGTAGAATACAGCAAAAGAACCAATGTTCCATTGAAATGATTCGGAAAAGGCTGGTGTCAGGCATGTCATATGAACTTCGAAATGTCTTTGATTTTATAAGAAAGCATTTAGCAGCAGAGAAATTGAAAAAAAAGATGGGTTCTGTACCTGTTCTATAACTTTTGCCCTTTGATGTCTTTCCCAAGTCTCAAGTTCTTGTTTCAAAACTTCCTTCCTGACCCATCATTGGCAGTTGGAGGAGGTGCCTTTATTTTACTACACCATTATACATTGAGTATAACATCTTTGCATGCATCTGGTTTACTTAGGGTGGTCTGTTTTGGTTTTGGTGTGGTTGTACATACATAAGTGTGCCTGTGTATCATGTGATATTGGGGGAATGTCAAACTGTTTAATAGAGTGGGCACAACAAGGAACCTAAATCACATTTGAAAGCTAAATTGACTGCCACATTCTATGTGGCATCACCAGTACCCATAATTTTACATTAAATATGCATAAGTGCTGCCTGGGGCAGCTGTGCCATGGTTAAAGCAATTGCTCCAAGAGCCTTACGACCTGAGCTTGGATTTCCGGCATCTCCATAAAGGCCTAATTCAGCAGTATATCCACCTTTAACCACAGCATTCCTAGTGGGAGATGGAGATGGAGGCAGGAGACTCCTCTGAAGCTCAGGGCCAGCCACTCTGAAGCACAAAGTCAGCTACCATGAGGTACTTCTTAACACAGACCGAGCAGCCAAATACATACAGGTGGCTCTCCAAACACCCTAGGTCTAACTCCTCCTCACACTAACCTCCCCCCAAACACAGGCAAGCTTTTCTTTTGAGTTGTTCCTTTTTGCTTATTTCAAATCTCTGAATACTAAGTGAGTTTCTACATCTTGGTTTGTAGCTCCCCATACTGTCTCCTCCCTCTTCATTTTGTTAACCTATCGATTCTCCAGAGAAAAGAAGTCCACTAATTTGAAACAAATTTAAATAAAGCATTAATTGAATATCAAATATGGCCTCACATGTTTTAGATCCCATGAAGCTTTGTTATTTCCCAAGAACTACAAATCCCACAAGTCCCAGCACTCCAAGAAGTTCCTTCAGCTCTGGGCAGGTGGAGTTTATAGGTTAATTCTCTGCATTATACTTACCCACTTCTTCTTCTTCTTCTTCTTCTTCTTCTTCTTCTTCTTCTTCTTCTTCTTCTTCTTCTTCTTCTTCTTCTTCTTCTTCTTCTTCTTCTTCTTCTTCTTCTTCTTCATCATCACCCAAAGTTTATCTGAATGACACTTTAGTGTGCAGAATATCATAATTAAGAAATCAGGCTTTTGCACAAGGCTGATGTTGGTCTAGTCACACAGTTGTCTTGTTTCCCAAACCTGGTGTTTTCCAAACAGGTTTTCTAACTGACACTGGTTATGTTTAACTAAGTATTCATTTAAACCTAAGATCCTAAATCAGTTTGAGGGAGGAGGAGGACAGATCCTGCTTTAAGCTCAACTCAGTCTGAGTTACATGACTGATTTTAATATGAAATCATTCTTTATTCAGGAGAAAGCTTTCTTCTTACTGTTGAATGCCATAATAATGAAAGATTCTATCTGATTTTTGTTTGGTTGGTTTTTTTTTTGTTGTTTTATGTTTGCTTGTTTGTTAATCTTTCTTCAGTAGTAAATCGTTTATCATAGAAAGGAGATCTAGCATTTTAAATTGCAATCAAAGCTGCTCTACTCCTCCAGACTGCAGAAATATTGTTCCTTGTTAGCGGACTGGACAATATCCTGGGAAAAATGGGACATTATGTCATTGAATTAGGGCTCTGTATCTCCAGAGCCTTCTAAAATGGCTTAAAAAACCAACCTACATTTTATGTAAAACTTTCTTTCTATGATCTAGACATGTAAGATAAGCCCCCCCCCCGTATTAATTAAATCAGAAAGCTCTGTGACTTTTCAGCTTGTTCTGTGATGTTTGCAAGGAGATTTGTAAATGACACTGTGTGGCTACTTTGCCCCTTTCTCAGGGAGACAGTAATTATTACCACTTCCTTTGAAACATGCTGTGGGTGCTGTATCAGTTCCTTTGTTAATGAGCTGGCCTTCTCCTTTATAATGCCAATCATAGGGACACCTTTTAAACAAGAATTCTCTCTCAGCCTTATTTAATTTTTTTTATTTTTCTGATATGTCCTTATCAAGCTGTGTATTGTGTTGCTTCGGAGAATCACTTACACAGGCCGGACAGGGAACAAGGCTGGCTTCTTCCTTCCTTGACATCTCTCTCTCTCTCTCTCTCTCTCTCTCTCTCTCTCTCTCTCTCTCTCTCTCTCTCAGCTCTCCAGCTCTCCCCCTGGGTTTCTCCTTACCCCTGATCGACTGCTGTTGGCAACCATTGCCCTGTGTGACACACATCTGTGCACACTGCTTGTAATTCAATCGTACACTAATATTAGAAAGATCCAAAGTACGGTGAGCTGAAGAACAAAGCCGAAAGAAGTTCTTTTTACCTTCCATCTTAGTGAGGCTACCGCCCAAGAGCTCTTAGAGTTTATTTTGATGGTATGGAAAGTGTGCTGGTGAGCCAATCAAAGCAGACACCTGCCGTCTAGTGATTAGAAACAGCATTACTTCATTTGATCATTGCCTCTTGTGAAAGTAGCCTCTCAGTGCTCAGGCTGTTGGAGAGGCACATGTTGTATGGGCTGTGTGAGCTTATTAAGTGCTTTAGGTGGTTTATACAAGGATGTATAAAGTACTTGAATTCGTTATTCAAAAAAAAATATTGCAAAACACATCCAAATACTGAAATAATAGTTATGATATCGATGCTATATCTTAGCTGAAATTAGGGTATTTCCTGTTGGTAATTTTCTCTGGATTATCTAAATTAATTTTTCTCCCACATATGTTTGCCCGAGATAGCAAATAAATCACATTACACAAAGTTACATGTGAACTTCATAGAAACAATGAATTCAATTTTATTTTCAACCCCATGTGTTGTATGTGTAGTACACATAAAAATGATCTCATCTATGGGAAATACAAATTAAACTGGAATTTTGATTTTATCTGGACATCCTTTGCATACCCCTATTTATGCTGTGGACTTGGCTGCTTTGTGGATATCAGTTCTCCACGCTGGTATCTGTAATGGCCAGAATTGTGTCTCTCCCCTAAAGTGGTGTATTGAAAAATTTACTTACTCTCAGTGATGTTAATTGAAGGTAGAGCCATTAGGAGACAACCAAGGTCCCAGGGCATCTTAAGAGTAGGGCGTTAGTCATCTAGAATATAGCTTTAAGAATAGGAGAGACAGATCACAGGCTGGGTATTGCAGTACCCATAAAGAGACTTCTCCAGATCCCATCATGCTAGTAGGTTCATAATTTTTATCTTAGATGTGGTAAAAATCAAAGCTAAAGTGGAAAGGATAAGTTAGTCAGCCTTAACTAAATTATAATACACTGTATTGTACTAAATAATATATAAATACTGTACTAAATCATAGTATATTATATCCTAAATTGTCTGGTACTTTCATCCTGTGTTACATGTTTTAGTTTCATAACTGGCATAGTAATAGAGAAGTGAAAGTCAAGAGTAAGTAGGGTCAAGCAAACATATTAAACACTAAATGTTTGTTGAGACTGATATTAACACTCTGCAGCAATGACTCTCGCAGAGGGACTGTGTCATTATCAGAGGTAAAATGATACAATCTGGGTTAATGGCCACTACTTTACTGGGCACTGATTTGATGCCAAATGATGTACCTAGCCAGGTAGCTTCTACTGTGTCTGTGGAGAAGACCTTAGGGCTGTGTAATCATACATTTGCTATTGTGTCCCTTTAATAGATCTTACAGACATCACTCATTTCCTTTGTCCCTTGGTGACTGAATGGATTCTATTTCTTGCATCCAAGTAAAAGACTTAAAACTTGAACATGAAATCATAATAATTTTAAGTTAAGGAGTTGATATCCTTTATATTTTATATCCAGTTTTTTTCAGACCAGATTTTGCCTGAAGATGTAAATTTTGAAACGAATCCTAGTGTTTTCTTCAGATTTTGAATCCAATTTCATTAGTCAGAAATATCTGAATGACGTTAGAAGAATCAGTTTCGCCAGCCATGCTGGAAAACTGCTAAACTGATAAGGTATTGAAGTAGCATGTTAAGAAATTTTCCCATTATCGATGACAAGTGCTACACTGAAATTTGCACAAATCCAACACTAAACTCTTCTTTTTATAGTCCAAAGTGTTTTAGAAGAGCTGGACCCAGAGCTAATCAGTAGATAATGTTAATACCAAGTGGTTAACTTACAGATCTTGCTGTCTTAATTAGTGTTCCTTTTTAAATAAAACCACTTAATTAAATTCTCAGTTCAGCTAAAGAAAGCTTACACTTTAATCAATGTTGCAAATTCTCTGTGGTCAAACCTACAGTCTAGTTTCAATTGAATATTGGCTGGGGACATGCATTTGTTCTGAAACTATTAATGCTTCTGAGTCAATAGCTCTAGTCTGCAGATCCTTAGGGAGAAAAATTTTGAGCCCACCCATCCCATTCATATCCAGACCAAGCAGCTTTTGGATCATGATTTCTCCATATCTATCTTATTTGTGCTGGGTCATTCACCTTATGTTACTTGAATCTATCCCGAGTTTTTTGTTTGTTAGTACTTTTCATAGGTTTTACTTGTTATTTGTTTTTAATCCAGACTCTGACATTATGAAGGGACATCAACACTGGTTTCCTAACCCTAGAAGGACTAGGAAGCTCTGGAAGTTTCTGGAAGCTTCTGAAAGCTTCCTGGAAGCCTCTGGAAGACCACCTTTCTGCTCTATTTCTGATCTCAAGTTTTTAAGTTCCATAGATGAATGATATCATAATGGATTTAGCTGTTTACTGGTAGCTGGCTGCACACAACATAGTGTATTTCATTGATGTACACAGTGCAAAAGTGTTCATCTGTGATGTACAAAGCACAGCAAATTCTTTCATCGTGGTTCAAAATATCTCATTGTTTTTGTACTTCCTTTTTTCCCTATTTTATTTTCATTATTACTAGGTACTTAGGTTAACTCAATATGATAGCTACTGTGGATAACACTGTGGTGAATATAAACACGCGAATATCCCTCTTAGCATTCTGATTTAATTTTGTTTGACTGCATAATGAAAGTAAATAGTGAGGTGGCTGAATCAGATATATTTTCCATTTTTTGAGTAAGTTCCACATAGTTTTCCATATTGAGTGTACTAACATACATTCCAAATATTGATATGAAAGAAGTTTAAAGGACATACTTTATTTTCTAGAATTATTTACCAACTATTAGATATTTAAAAACCATCAAATAAATTTTATGTATTCCTATTGCAGAAAATCTGTAAGACAATGTTGTATTATTTGACTACCTTTTCCATAATATATACAAATTTCAAAGCATGTTATATATCATGAATGTCTATACTTTGAAACTATGGATAAAAAGAAAGTTTATTACTCAATATGAAATATCCTTCCAAGCCATGTGTAAGGAGGATTTCTTTTTAATTAAGAAAATTGTCTTTAAGTCAGTATCTAAGATATTTTGATACTGGATAATAACTTATGAATTTAGGCCTATAATTTTTAAAATAATAGTTTCATTTTATGGTATCATGTCTTGCCCTGGGATATTGAATAGCATAGATAACTTTGCTGTGTCTGCTACCTTTCTGAGAACTGAGATGGTAGTGCAGGGAACACTGGGATCTATTGACTGCTTACCATGAGCCACTTCTGACTGTATTTTATATTATAATTTTAGACATAAAATGCTCTTATCTTCATGGATGCAAAAGATTACGTAGTTATTACATACTGGATCCAGGCTTCAGAATCAGGCAATGCGATAATCATTCAGCCTCCAAGTACTAAATGTACTTTTATCAAGCTTTTTCCATTTTCCTTATTCAAAGACCAGCATTGAAGAGTATTGGAAGAAAATAAGGCAAAATACTTGTAGAAATTGTCCTTGGTCAAATCTCCATTTCATAGTGTCCTTGAAATTGACAGAGTGATTCACTATGACCAAGTGGCTATTTTCTTTTTATTTTTTCTTTTATGGGATATTTTCTTTATTCACATTTCACTCCCTAACCATTTTCCTCCCCCTGCTTCTGTTAGGGTGCTCCCCAACCAACCCATCTACTTCCTCCCTCTTCCCCACCCTGGCATTCCCCTAAACTGGGGCATTGAGCTTTCACAGGACCAAGGGCCTCTCCTCCCATTGTAGCCAGACAAGACCCTCCTTTACTAAATATGTGGATGGAGCCATGGGTCCCTCCATGTGTACTCTTTTGTTGGTGGTTTAGTCCCTGGGAGCTATGGGGCGTGTGGTTGATTGATGCTGCTGTTCTTCCTATGGGGTTGCAAACCCCTTCAGCTCCTTCAGTCCTTTCTCTAACTCCTCCTTTGGGGACCCCGTTCTCAGTCCAATGGTTGGGTGTGAGCATCTGCCTCTGTACTTGTCAGGCTCTGGCAGAACCTCTCAGATGACAGCTATATCAGGCTCCCATCAGCATGCACTTCTTGGCATCCACAATATTGTCTGAGTTTGGTGACAGTATATGGGGTTGGATCTCCCAGTGGGACAGTCTCTGGATGGCTTTTCCTTTAGTCTCTGCTATGCCTTTTGTCTCCATTATTTCCTCCTGAGAGTATTTTGTTCCCCCTTCTAAGGAGCACTGAAGTATCCATATTTTGGTCCTCCTTCTTCTTGAGCTTCAGGCAGTCTATGAATTGTATCTTAGGTATTCCAAGTTTTTGGGCTAATATCCACTTATCAGTGAGTGCATACCATGTGTGTTCTTTTGTGACTGAGTTACCTCACTCAGGATGAAATTTTCTAGTTCTATTAATTTGCCAAAGAATTTCATGAAGTCATTGATTTTAATAACTGAGTAGTAATCCATTGTATAGATGTACCACATTTTCTGTATCCATTCCTCCATTGCAGGACATCTGTTTTTTTCCAGTTTCTGGCTATTATAAATAAGCCTGCTATGAACATAGTGGAGCATGTGTCCTTGTTATATGTTGGAGCATCTTTTGGGTATATGCCCAGGAGTGGTATAGCTGGGTCCTCAGGTAGAACTATTTCCAATTTTCTGAGGAAGCCCCAGACTGATTTCTAGGGTCGTTATACAGCTTACAATTCCACCAACAATGGAGGAGTGTTCCTCTTTCTCCACATCCTAGCCAACATCTATTGTCACCTGAATTTTTGAACTTAGCCATTCTGACTGGTGTGAGGTGGAATCTTAGAATTGTTTTGATTTGCATTTCCCTGATGAATAAGGATGTTGAACATTTCTTTAGGTGCTTCATGGTCATTCAATATTCCTCAGTTGAGAATTCTAATTTTAACTCTGTACCCCATTTTTAATAGGGTTATTTGATTCTCTGGAGTCTAAAATTTTGATTTTTTGCATATATTAGTTATTAGCCCTCTATTGGATGTAAAGAAAGAAAGAAAGAAAGAAAGAAAGAAAGAAAGAAAGGAAGAAACTATGCTATTGCTTAAGATCTTTTCCCAATTTGTTGGTTGCTGTTTTGTCCTATTGACAGTGTCCTTTGCCTTACAGAATCATTGCAGTTTTATGCAGCCCCATTTGTCAATTCTTAATCTTATAGCATAAGTCTCTAGTATTCTGTTTAGGAAATTTACCCTGTGCCCATGTGTTCGAGGTTGTTCCCCACTTTCTCTTCTATTAATTTCAGTGTATCTGGTTTCTATTCCTATCCAAAGGAATAGCCATTTTTTTCCCTAAGAACAAAGGGCTGTACAGTCAGGAATATAAAGTTTGTATGGAACAATTCCTTTAGAAAAAGAATTTGTTTTGTTTAAAATCAAGCATTTATGTTTCCCATAGAAGTTTAGCAGATGGCATATAACACAGGTATTGAAACTATGCTAGCTCTTGCTCTTGTCTTCCTCTCTCCCCTCTCTGTCCCTTCTCTCCCCATTGCCCTAAACACACACACACACACACACACACACACACACACACACACACACACACACACACCTCTCTTCATCTCTTCATAGCCAGCCTCTCTCTCTCCCTCCCCTTCTCTCCCTGCTCCCTCCCTACCTCACTCCCCCCTCTCTGCATTTCTCTGTCTCTACTCCCTCAACTCCCCTCCCCCATGCCCTAAATAAACTCTATTCTACTAGACAAAAGAAAGAAAGAAAGAAAGAAAGAAAGGAAGGAAGGAAGGAAGGAAGAAACTATGCTAAATACATTTGCATTGTTCACATATTTTCCTTTTTGCCTTATCTGAAACCCTTCCTCGTGGATGAAAAGTATACTGTTTTTTGTTATAAAAACAGCCAATCCAGAAAGCATAGCACAATGACTCTATGTGTTATTATTTTCTTTACTAGTATTATTCTCATTTAATTATAGTTAAGTTGAAACAGGAAACAAAGACACTAAATAATTCATATAGAATACATTCAGACGCAAACTAAGAGAAATGTTATGATAGAAACTCGACTTTTCTGCAACTTTTGCTTTAAACTGCAGGGATTGCTTTAAGCCAACCCAAGGTGGCGGCTCCTGGGAATGCATATACACAGCCAAACCACTTTTTATCTATTAAGTTTGTACCATGACAATTACGTATGAATATTTAGGGCACTCTAGTTACTCTTGTTCATTGCCTCTTTTATCTCTCCCCTACCCCTGTTATCCACCCTCTAATCTCTGTCTGAGTTCTTTCTCCACATTTCTGTCATTTTGTTTTATGACCCATTGATTATAACCAAGACCACTTTCCTGACCATTTGTGGATTTGGAACTAATTATTGGAACCAAGTCCACTCACCTTTGGCTACATATCTGAAAATCATGACCGTTCCTCCTAGTGAGTCCCTTAACCGACAGCAGTTTCATTTGGTGAAATGGAACTAGTGCTGCCCTCCCTGATCCTTGATTGGCTGTTGACAGACCAGTCTCATCCTGGCCTTATTCGGTAGTAGCACAAGCTGCTATGCGATCCCTTTGAATTGCTTGCCTCACTACTACTCGGATCTTCTCCCCCAGCTATCTTCTTGCTCTTATTTTCTATGTTTCTGTTTTTTGGGTTCTTGTTTGAAACTTAGTGGGGGTGCTAAATGTACCCCGTTTAGGGCGAAGCACTCAACTTTCACTTATGCCTTGGCCTCTTTGGCAACCATGAGTCACTACATCCACTGCCATTTACTCTCCTGCAAGTTGTTCATGGGGCAGTGAAAGTATGCCAACTGGATTATTGAAAACTCTTTCCTTTGGGGTTCTTTCGCATGTAGTCTTGATATATTGTCAATTTCTGTTTCACCAGGCCAGACAAAACAAGTATTGAATTCTAGGCGAAGATAATGCATTTTGTGCTTCCTTGTCTCGGCTGGAATTTGTGGCTCTATTGATTGTCTTTGGACTTTCCTTCTTTCTTCCCTTTCTTTCTTTCTTTCTTTCTTTCTTTCTTTCTCCCTTCCCTTCCCTCCTTCTTTCTTTCTTTCTTTCTTTCTTTCTTTCTTTCTTTCTTTCTTTCTTTCTTTCTTTCTTTCTTCGTAAACTAAAACCAGCTACTGAGCTTTTTTTCTCAAGGGCAATGTAGAGGAGAGAAAAATGATATGAAATGATGAGTGTTATTTCCAATGAAACACGGGCCGGTAGGATAGCAAGGGCAAATCTGAGAGGGTGTGAGAAAGAGCAGTAATGTGTACACTTCAAATTTCACAGTGGTGTCCTCTGGGGACATGGACATAATGTAATACAGGCTCTTCGTTGTCTAGACTTTACAGATGCCGGAGCTGGGTCTGCAGAGTGCCCTTGTCTTTACTCACTGTGTGGGCACTATTGCCAGTGGTCAGTCCCTCTAACTATTGGAAACAATCATAGTTATGACTGAATGTTCTCACCTGCCCTACTTGGCTTCAAGTGTCACCTGCATGCCTTTCCTCATGACCTTTTTATTTGGAAATGTAAAAAAAAAATTGTTTAGAAGTTACAGTTTTCTAACAAGACAACTTCTTCAGCTCAGAGTAAACACAGAGAATCAGAAGCTAATTTTGCCCACAGGAAAATGTCTCGGCTCTTGCAAACCACCTTTGCCTTGTGGTTATTTCACAGTTGGTAATAATTCTCTCATTTTCTTCAAGCAACCTTTTGTCAACCTGACTGCCTGAGTATGCAGAATCAAGCCTTGCCTGTGAAATAACTGAACAGTATTGTGGTTTTCTTTTTAATACAGTGGCTATGACGAAGGCTTCTAGAAGACAAATAAATATAGAAAACAGGTGAACAGAGTGAGTTTTCATGGCAAAGAGAAAAGAAAACGAACAGGCCACTAACCCAGTTAAAGAAAGATTTGTAATTTGTTAAAAAAGAAAGCCATATTTACCATTAAGGATTACTTACACACTCTTAAATGACATTCACTTATGCTTTAAGATGAAGCCAACATTCCACACTATAACTGCCACTCTTGTTCTTTATACTGTGCTTTTCAATAAGGAAACAGTAAGTCTCCCCACCATCCAAGAAAAGGAACAAACATGTCACACAGCATCACCAGACTCAGTCGTGCAATAGAAGTGTGTTTGAAGACGTATTCTTCTCCAGTGCTTTAATATTATCATAGATAAAGCTCACTTCATCTGCAATCTGTGCTAACAGTACTCCAACTTCACGTTTGGATCAGTCTGAACTTACAGGGTTTTTATTTTTTTCAAATTACGGCACCAATTAGCAATGGCCTGTGTACCTCTGCACCTCTCTCACAACAGGGCCTGGCTTGCTGTGGCTGACTGCGTGGCTGCGGAGCCCATGCTGGACCTAAGCAAAGCTGCAACACCACCCTCACACTTTATTATCTGCAGCCCACAGTGTGGAGGCAGCTTTACGATTTTCCTAATGCCCCATGAGGCTTAATGCTCTAAGGTGGGCTTTGATTTATGGTTGATTGGTTTAAGACTGATAAAAATTCAAACCCTTGATTTTCTTTTCCACACACAAATGGAATATGGTGTTTTAAGTAACAACAAACCTTTAGACAGCAAAGCAAAAACAAACAAACAAACAAACAAACAAGTGTGTCTCCTAGGATACCATTTTCACATTAAATAAACAAACAGTTAAAGGGTCCTTACGTCCTTCCACATGGGTTAGAAATAACAACCCAGGGAAGTGCTTATGTATGATAACATGTGACCAGGGCACAACCCAGGCACAAGGAAGTGAGGGTTGATGTGCCTTGACATCGACAATTCTGGATGAGAGCAAACATTAGCACCAGGACAGCTTTCAGAAAACAGAACTTTACCTTGGTTATCACAAATATGTTTCAACCTTAAGTACTGTCTAGCTGCCCTTTCAACATTAGAAAATCACGTATCTGCCCACTTTATTTCAAGCACATAAGATTTTTATTCTAAAGCTATGAAGAGAAAGGTTTGCAGAAATGAACTTATAGGCACCAGAGACTCCTGGGCTAAACATATACACATAATAGAATATTTTGTTTTAAGTCTATCTATGGGGAAAAAATCAGGAAATATACTGGAGTATCCAAAGAGCACTGGTCTGATTATCTGAGTTCAAATTTGGCTCAACATGAAAGGCAGAAAATGTCGTAGGTGCCTTTGGTGTTTCCGCCCTGTTTACGTAAGCCTCACCTAATACTGTTATCACACCCAGAAAACACAGCATATGAGTGAAGAATCCACAGCCCTCCTTGATGGGTGGGACATCTCTTGGAATACTTGTGTTAATTGTTAGATCCCTAACAAGCAGATGACTATTTTTCAAATCTGATTTTCCTGTCAGCAGCTCAATTTTTTTTTCCCCTCTGTAAGTAGGACAGATTATTCCCACAGGTGACAATGCTGGCTTCTCTGCTCAGTCCAAGCATGACAGATTAAGTAAGCTTCATGCAGACCAGTAAACACAACCATCCACTTAAAGAGACAGTACCAAGACAGTGTTTTGGGCCTTAACTGCATTTGTTACTGGAACTTGCAGTCAACATGCTGCTGTTGTCTGAGCTGGTCAGGTACCTTGATGGATTGAACCATGTGGAAGCACTCTTCTTACAGATGGTTCCAGCAAGAGTGCCCCCAACTCCACCAATGTATTCACTCAGGATAATTGCCGTGTACAATGGCTGGCAGAGACCAGGTACTTTGCATACATCTTCTAAATATAAAGGACTCAACGGTGTTAGAAAGATGCCACTTAGATCCTGCCATATGAAATGCTGATACTTCTCAAGGAAGTGACATGGATTGGAAGAGTAGCTAAGGAGTGAATTGAAAAACTCAAAGTCAGCAAAGGAGCAAGCTGATAAAACGCAAGAAAATAATATCATTATCTTAAAGCTGTAACTGATGTGTTATATTGGAAAATGTGCTTTTTTTCAAGAAAAAAATGTTTCTGAATGTATTTGGAGACCACATTATTGTTTGAAGAATATGTTTCTGAATGCATTTGGAGACCACATTGTTGTACAAAGAATAATGTACCTGCTGCCAGCCTTCTAATATGATAACCACTATCCACTCTGCTGAGAGAGGCATTTGAGATGTTGGTGAATTTGCTCTTTGGGTACTGCATTTGCAGATATAATTACAATGTTGTGTCTTTCTGGGTGTTTCTGTTTATTTGTTTGTTGTTTGGAACAATATTAAAATCTAGAATCTGCCTGTGGCTCTTGGAAGCAGGCTGAGTCAAATACAAAAAGGCTTCATAGACTGTTCTCATGTCACTGTTAGTGCTTGATCTGCTTTCTGAAACCTTGAATCTTTCACAACCACATGCACATGCTTGTCATTTATCCCTCTTCTCAGGTGCAAGGAAGGCTACCAAGGAGTTCGTTGTGATCAATTTCTGCCGAAAACAGACTCCATCTTGTCGGATCCAAGTAGGTCAAGCCTTTTTCTTCTCTGTAATGGGATGATGTATAGGTAGTCCTGCCAGAGTGAAGGTCTTACCATGGCTGAAGGCTGAAGGTCGTATTACATTAGGTGTCTCTGTGAGCTGCCAAGGACAGAATGTGGTGAAGGTGAACTTGATCTAAGCACAACTAGGGCTAATGAAGTCTAGGGTTTCTCCCAAGAGAAACCTAGCCTTCAGCCTAAGAGCACCCTGCACCCCTGCAGGGAACCAACTTGAGGCAACCCTCTGCCCTAGCTCCTAGGCTGATTCCTTATATCACTCTGTTGCAGAAAGAAAAATATAAAGAAATAGCTTATTATTACTTGGAAGAATGTTATGAGATAGCATTTTCATATTGCTTCTGAGACTTTGTCTGGTAATTTGTGATAATGATGAACTTATTAACATTTACCTTACTGAAATGAGAAAATATGCTTATGAAACTACTTAAGATGTTTTCAAACAAAACTTAAAACCCAGTCTGACCACACTATTTTATGTAAGGGATTATAATACTAAGGAAATCATTTTTTTCTTCATTCAAAAAGACAGTTTTGTATAATTCCGAATATACTGCATATTAGTTTCAGGTGATATATAAATTGAAAAGTAACTCTCTATGTGAATATGACCAGTTCTGGCTGAGAGTACAAATATTAATTTGGGTGCAATAACTATTTTGCTGTCATTGATTTGTACTACAATTGAATTTCCACTAAGGAAATTTTGATGCATTTAAAAATTTAATTCCATGTGTATAATGCCACAAACTATAAAGGCAATGTTATGGTTTACTATATATTTATAACATGTATCATGAGGATCTTAGACAGGATTTTGTATTGATTGTAGATAGAAGTGGTCTTCTCAGTCCTCCTGTGTTTTGTAACATAAAGAGCATGTCCGGTCGTCTTCCACATCTTTTCGCAACGTGTATATCAATTTGTCCCCTAAATTTCTAGACCAATTATCTTGGCCAAATGCTAACGTATTTAAAGAATGGATCACTGTTTTCTTTAGTTTCTGTAAAAATGTGTTTTGCCTTGGCAAGGCATTCACCTTGTTGCAGTTATTTGCAAACTTGGTTCCCCCTGTGGAGTGCTGAAGGTTGTTAAAAGGCCAGCAAGCAACCCAGTCTAGAAGATCTCTTGTCTCTGAAGTGTGAAGTGTCATTCTCCAGAAATTGTCACAGCAGTATGGTGTTAATGGGTGGCTATGCGTTTTCCTCACTTTGTGCTTCTGATGACTTGTCGAGCTGGGGTCTGAAACTTGGTTAAGCTTGTGCTTGGACATGCATGTGGGACACTGTGAGTCTGACAGAAAAATGAATCTGGTGCTTTGCTGCCTGTTTCTTTCTCTCCCACTCCCCGAAAGCTGCACCCTAAAGGCTCCTGCTTTAAATTTCATTCTTCACTCTTATTCCCTCTTCTGTTTCTCCCTTTTTCTCATCTCCTTTTATCCTTTCCAATACCCTTTCAAATGAAGTTTATATGTATTGTATGTGTGTGCTGGTGTCCCTGTGTGTGTGTATGTGTATATGCATGCATATATTCACACATGCATTCATGTGCACACATACATGCCATAGGGCACACATGGAGGTCAGAGGAAAAACTTGACATCAGTTTGACCATGTAAATCTTGGGTTTTCAGGATTTGTGGCAAGTACCTTTACCAACTGAGCTACATCACTGTCTCACCAGCACCTTCTTTCAAAAAAAAAAAACCAAAATTTATATGTGGCAGTAAATTCTATATTAAGGACAGAATTCTAGACACAACCCACAACCTATGGGTAATTCCGATGGATAAAATAATTTCTCATTGAATCATCTAACCAAATTTTGTGATCCAATTTGATTCGAAAATTTATTTCAATGAGGATAATGGCAGACATTTTCAAATTATAAAGGCAAACTTTAGTTTATCAGTGCAGACATTAAGTGTGAGACCAGCGCCCATGACTGCGTTCCTCAGAGAAAAAGACTTCACTATGATCCCAGGAATAAGGTGCATAGCATTATTTAATGTAGCAAGAGCAAGAAAGGAATTATCAGGCCTAATGCACAATAGGCTTTCCTTTGAAACATTTTTCATACCGTGTCTTCCTCTAGAATGTCAAATGACTTAAGTGTTCCTATCATATGAAACCATGAAACAGAAAATTATTCTTATGTAGGATTGAAAAATGATTATTCTTTGATCTGTAGTTAGAAAATAACTCTACTGCTCTGCTGAAGTTTTTTTTTAAATTTTGGGTTATTTTCCTACTACTCAAATTTTCTGTTCAAAAAAGCATATATGTCTGTAATATTCAAAATGCCAGAATTCCTTGAAATCAAAAATCAAGGATTTTGCACATCTAAAATCCATAGATGAGTGCATGAATCACATATTATGTCATATCCATGTATACATTAATTTAGAGATGATTAACATTCCAGTAGCCTTTTCTAAGCAGCCACCAAGAGTCATCTAATCAGAAATATTATGTTAATACAATGGGAATTTAGCTCTGAGGACTGTACCAACTAATGAAGGAAAATGACATGTTTATGCATAAACACTGAGATGTACTGGACATAACATTTACATAGCCCTTTAAAATGTGGCACATTTATTCGGCTTCTAAGTCTCACAATTCTTTTCTGAGAGAAGGCAATGATGGGGAATTTTTCTTATAACACAGAGATGGGCAAAGTCAGAACTGGGAAGATGTTAGCCCACTCCCTCCTCTCCACTGTCATCATTGGTAGTATGCGGTTAAATGTTCTATATGCCAGGATCTGTGCTAAGGGCTTTGACTAGATTATTTCATTAAATCTTCACAATCACAGACTACTAGGGAGTGCATTGAAAATTGCTCACATTTTATGGATGTGGAAATTAGACTACAGAGATGCAAAATACACTAACTCAAGGTCACACAGCCAGTTAACACTGGAGTCTCACTTTTCTTCCAAATGACTCTGGGGCCTAAGCTCCCAACTGTTGGACTCTTTTATCCCTCTCCTGGAACCTTTCCTCTGCTAGTTATTTTCAACAGGACATTTATCACTCTAAATTTCATTGACTGAAACTCAATGACCTGCGGCAAACATCATTCTAAGGAACAATATTTGCACAATTTTCATATCTTAATGCAGCAACTTGAGCTTCCATCGAGATTTAAATCCCTAATGAAATTTCCTTGTCAGAATTCTTGCTGAAGGATTGTTTAATTTGCAGCTCATGATCTCTTCAGAGTGGCTTCATACTCAGGAAATAAGCTGTCCTCCAGTACCTTCCATGTTTTTCTTCTCAGTCTATTGTTATATCCCTTCTTCCGTCTTCCTTTTCTCTTTAACCCATGGATTCATCTATTAATGAAAATCTCACATGGGGGTTGAAGGCCCTGTTCCCTTTTATCCCTTAAGTAATGCAGAGTTGATGAGAAATGGGCACCCTTGACTGTGTATTTTGAAGTCATGCTTCTTTGCATGCACTTGAGAGATGAGGCAAAGGCATCATCAGGGGAGCCATCATGCTTTCAGTGATAAGTACCTGGGCCCTAAATTGTGCTAAAAAGAACCTTGAAGATAAATCTATACTGAACTCACACGTCCATAATAACCATATAAATTGTTTCAAAGTCTGGTTTGGAAAACACAAAACAAAACAAAACATATCTGTATGACTTTATTAAAGATTCAGTACCCTTTGAGTTACTGTCCCACTAGGGATTTGATGGGTTGTAGGGAGGAATAAGAGGAAAGGATATTGGTCAGGATCAGAGGAGCTGCTTTCCTCTGAAGAGGCCCCACATATCACCTATCTCTCTCTCTCTGTCTCCTGCTACTGTCAGTCCTGCCCATAGGTAACAGCCATCAACTTCCCAAACCTTTTTAACCATTTTTATTTTTTGTTATTCTCTACAAATGGTGGGCAGTATGTAGATTTTGTCCCCATCTCTTCTTTTGACCACCTTTACCCACCCGTGTAAGGTATCATCTTTAGTCTTGAAGAAAAGAGAGATGGAACTAGAGAGCTATGAGTTAGCTATGGCCCGACTGGGCTGGGTAGATGGTAGAGAAAATATCCATTTTAAGTTAGGGACCTCTTCACTTAAAAGTCATTCCAAGAGCATGTTCTTCTCTGAGAGGCTCTACCTAGCAACTGACTCAGACTGATATGAACACCCACAACCAAAGAGTGGATGGAGCTTGAGGACTCTTATGGAAGAATAGGAGGAAGAACTACAGGCACTGAAGGGGACAGGAACTCCACAGGAAGACCAACAGAGTCAACTAGCCTGGACCCTTGGGGATCTCAGAGTCTGAACCACCAACCAAAGAACATATACTGACCGTAACTGCACCTCTCTACACATACATAGCAGATGTGCAGCTTGGTCTTCATGTGAGTCCTGAACAACTAGAGCAGGGGGTATCCCAAAAGCTGTTACCTGTCTATGGGCTATGTTCTTCTAGCTGGGATGCCCTGTCTGGCCTCAGTGGGGAAAGGAAGTGCCTAGACTTGCAGAGTTGTAGTGCCAAGGTTAGGGATACTCAGGAGGCCCCCACACAATCACAGGAGAAGGGGATGGGGAGGGGAATGATTTTGGGAGGAAGTAACCTAGAGTGGGGCAGTGAGCAGTATAGAGAGTAAATAAGTAAGTAAATAATTCAAGAAATAAAATTAAAAAAATTAAAAGGTCATTCTAAACTTCAGTATGCCTCTTTCCACTGATATCTAGTCTAATAGTCAGTGTTTGCATGGCCAAGACTATCGATAACAAATCTTCAAGCCTGAGTCTTCATTAGCATCGACCTTAATCTCCCAGAGTTGTCATCTCTACAGTAATATGGAAACAATATCCAGCTCTAAGCCATATTATTAGTAGAAATTTGGGGGAACCCAAATTAGGATGTCATATGCTCCAAGGAAAAGGAGGTCCATTCTCAGTGTACTTAGTCTCATTAATAACATAATGTAAAAATGGACTTAGAACAAATCTTGAACAATTTAAATAATTTAAAAGAAAAATTATAGGGTAGACAAACTATAGATCTCAGTAGTTGCCAGAGGTGGGAAATGGAGAAAGGGAAGAAAAAAACATATGCCATTTGTAAGCCATTTGTACATGATGGAAGGGAGCAAGGGGGATAGCTTTAGAGATGAAGAGTGAAAAATCCCCAAGTCTTCAAGATAACATACCACATACCTATGCTGTGGAGAATATATAAAAGATTGAAACTGAAACAAAAAGAAAACATAAGTTAGGACCACTAAGGGAAAGTGAAGACTCAGAAAGGTAGATAGGCACTAGCAAAAGACTTTAAAATGGGTGGGGTTTCTGGAAATGAAAAATATGTTTTTTTCATTAAAGTAGCAATTATTCCTTCCATCTTTTTAGTATGGCTTTGGTGTATCAGCTTTCCCTAGTTGTAATCTCCAGGGCAGGTGACTCTTAGGTTCTGGGTAGATTGGACTATGAGATCTCTACCCAGTTCAGAGACAGAACTTAGATTTGATTGTTTTTGACAAGAGGAAGTAGCTTTACTTCAATGGGCCTCTACAAGGCCTTAATAAAAACTATTGTAGCATTTGTCCTTCTGGAGACTAGCAACTCCCCAAAGCATTTACGAAATGAGATAGAATTAGGGACTTTGTATGAAAGCTTTTGTGTTGAAAGTCTAGAAATCCATCTCTTAAACTCTAAATCACAAAAAGGGATTAGTATTTTGACTAGAATTATAGTCCCATACTCCTGTATAGCTTTCAAATAAGGGTGCTCATTGAGTAGGAGAAAGGAAGACCCAAGTATACCACTCCTGGGCATATACCCAAATGATGTTCCAACATACAACGAAGACACTTGCTCCACTATGTTCATAGCAACCTTATTTATAATACCCAGAAGCTGGAAAGAACACAGATGCCCTTCAACAGAAGAATGGATACAGAAAATGTGGTATATCTACACAATGGAGTACTACTCAGCTATCAAAATCAATGACTTCATGAAATTCGTAGGCAAATGGATGTAACTAGAAAATATCATCCTGAGTGAGGTAACCCAATCACACACACACACACACACACACACACACACACACACACATACAAATGTATACACACACACGCACACGCACACGCACACGCACACGATATACACTCACTGATAAGTGTATATTAGCACCAAAGATAAAATTACCCAAGATCCAGTCCATAGACCACATGAAACTGAAGGAGGAGGACCAAAGTGAAGATGCTTCTGTCCTTCTTAAAAGGGGGAACAAAAATATTCATAGGAGGGGATATGGAGACAAAGTTTGGAGCAGAGACTGAAGGAATGGCCATTCAGAGCCTGTCCCTCCTGGAGAGCCAGCACACATGTATACAGCCATCAAAACTAGACAATATTGATGAAGCTAAGAAGTGCATTCTGACAGGAGCCTGAGAGGCTCAGCCAGAGCGTGACAAACACAGAGAAGAATGCTAGCAGGAAACCATTGAACTGAGAATGGGGTGCCTGTTGGAGGAACTAGAGAAAGAATTGAAGGAACTGAAGGGATTTGCAACCCCATAAGAACAACAATACCAATCAACCAGAGCTCACAGGGACTAAACCACTACCCAAAGACTACAAATGGACAGACCCTTGGCTCCAGCTGCATATGTAGCAGAGGATGGCCTTGTTGGGCACCAATGGGCAGAGAAGCCCTTGGTCCTTCCAAGACTGGACGCCCTAGTGTATGGGAATGTCAGGGCTGGGATGGGGAGGGGGTTTGGGTAAGAGGAATTCCCTTATAGAAGAAGGGGAAGGGGATGGGATAGGGAGCTTATGGATGGGAAACCGGGAAAGGGAATAGCATTCAAAATGTAAATTAAAAATATCCAATTTAAAAAAAAAGAAGTCAGATCTCCATTGCTGCATTCTTGGGAACATGACAGAGGACACTCCTGAGTCCTCTGCTCTCTGTCCCCTCTTCTGTTCTGTTTGTACAATGTATGTCTCCTGAGCTGAGTGTAATAATATTCATTTACTCTGGGATATCTTTGGATTTTTGAACCCAAGCTTTGTATGAGACCTATAGGATGCCAGGAAACTAATCTAAATATAGTTCTGATGAATACTATTGTGAAAGATGATGGGAGATTATATTTTCCATCTGTACCCCCAAGGTGCCTCCTTGGAATGATCATTTCAAAGATTCAGAATCAAGATTACCATACATGTGTGTTTCTAGTCCAAGAGAGCACAGTGCAGACAGTGACCACGAACAAGGTCCAACTTCTGAATGATCCTCTGGAACAGTAGGTCAGGAAAGCACTGTGTCCTTTCTTTTGTTTCAGGAAGCTCTTGGGATGGTCATTTTAATGAGGCTTAAGACATTGTGTGATTCTCTGATGGGCACAAGAGAAGAATATTTGAAATTTTTTCTAAGATGCAATTTCTGGACAGGAAGATTCTGAGCATAAGTTTGATATACAGACTCAGTATGTACTTGAACATATTAGAAATAATCTTCAGAAGAACTATGGTCTGAATACCTGGCCTTAACAGTTGAGCATTAGTACATAGAAATTATATATATATATATATATATATATATATATATATATTTATAACTTATGTGTTGACTACTTCATAGGTTCATAGGAAAGAACAACAAAGTGTACTTGAATTGAAATCTAGGTAGGATTGCTTCTAGTCTTATTATTGCACGTGCTTTCTTATACCTTTAAATAAATTAAAATGCAACTAAGCATTGGTTGCTGTTGCTTATCAACTTATCTCCTTTTGCTAATAGAAGGTGACAGCCTTGATGTCGAGCACACTGTCCCTATACATGGTTCACTAATGGCATCCAGTCTGTAGCCAAAACAATGCGTGTCTTTATTCACTCATTCATTATCCAAGTAATGAAGCATAAGTAATGCATGCTCCAAACAGATCCTACTGTTCTCATGTCCCTCTGTGGCTAGAACCACATACCTTCAACCCTGTGACTGGCAGTCAAGAGAAATATTTCTTAGTGTTCTGGGCACTGAGACATCTCAAGGTCAAGATAATAGCAGATGTAATGTCAGATGTCTTATCTGGTAAATAGTGCTCTCTAGTTTGCTGCAACATTCAAAGTGCTCTAATTTCCTACTGAATGTTTTATCTCTGTGAGCTACTCTATTCCTAAAATCCCTTAATGCTCTTGATGTAAAGGTTATATTTCATGATAGGAATTTGGTAAGCACTCCACACTTACCATCAATTCAGACTGGCACATATTAATTAACCCCCCAAAAAATGCAATTTCGTACAAGACATTGTTGAAAAATAGACAAAGAAATAAGATTAAGGATGCGCAGGAAAGGCACAGTAATTTCAGGAATTGATGTAAAAGGGAAGAAACCATGAAGGGTCACAAGTGACAAAGGGAGCAATCTCAGGAAAGGCTGTCAAGGAACAACCACAACATTCTTGGTGCACAGCATAGGTATGTAGTAATGCAGAGACTGCACAGTACTCTAACTTTATGGGCACGCTCACAAAAAGGGGTGCACAATCTGGTCATGGTAAAGCAATTTCCATAAACAAATATAGGAAATGCAGATTCATAAAAACACAAAGCATAAAGCATAAACCAATCACCATTTGACCCTGGGTCATTAATCCCGATAATTGAAGCATGGTGCTTTTAGATTGAAATCTTCTAGAAACGGTAAAGCCTTTTGTATTGTTTTTTTTTTTTTATTAACTTGAGTATTTCTTATGTACATTTCGAGTGTTATTCCCTTTCCCGGTTTCCGGGCAAACATCCCCTTCCCTCCCCCCCTTCCTTATGGGTGTTCCCCTCCCCACCGTTTGTATTGTTTTAACCTGCAGTGCGCAGTGGCCCCCTGGGTTCCCATTCCACTCATACTCTGTAACTTTAGGGAGAGATCCTAGGAACATAGTCTGTGCATAGAACACCCATAGCTAGAGTAGGAAAGAGAGCTGAGTAATTTTGTCTACTACTCCTTGCGCTACCTATCATCCAAGCCAGTTCAGACCAGGGTCTACTTTGAGGGATTTTATCAGAGTTTCTAGTATTCAGATGAGTGGTTTAATGTTTATTGGCTTTAGTCCTCAAAACAATTTAGTTTTATTTCTTTTTTCCCCTTTCTTTTTACTTATTTATTCATTCACTGTACATTTGCTGCCCCATCCCCCTTCCTGGTTTCCCTCTCCCACAGTCCCTCCCCCATACCTTACCTCTTCCCCTCTGAAAGAGTGGTGGCATCTCTGGGTACCACTCTGTCACATCAAGTTTTTGCTGGGCTAGGTCCCTCTTTTACCACTGAGGTCACACGAGACAGCCGAATTAAGGGAACGGATCCACGGACAGGCACCATCTTTAGGTATGGCTTCCTAAGCTCAGATCTAGTTATTCAGGATCTACGTGAAGACAGAACTGCATATCTGCTACATATGTGCAGGGGGAGGTGGGGTTGCTTCAGTCTGTATGCTCTTTGGTTGGTTCACTCTCTGAGAGCCCCCAATAGTACAGGTTAATTGACTCTGTAGGTCTTCCTGTGGAGTTCCTATTCCCTTCTGGCCTTCAATTCTTCCCCCAAGTCTTCCACAAGAATCCCCAAGTTCCATCCAATACTTGGCTTTAGGGCTCTGCATCTGTGTGAGTCAGGATAGTCAAGCCAGGCTTCTGTCTATAAGCATAACAGAACATCATTAGTCATAGATTGATGCTTGCCCATGAGAAGGGTCTCTAGTTGGGCTGGTTATTGCTTGCCTATTCCCTCAGTCCGAGCACCATCCCTTGTTCCTGAATTTCTTGAAGGTAAGATAAACTTGGGGTTGAAAGTTTTGTGAGTGAGTTGGTGTTCCTATCGCTCCACTGGGGTTCCTGCCTGTCTATAGGAGGTAGCCTCGTTGGAGTTCCATATCCCACTGCTGCGAATCTCAGCTAAGCTCACCCCATCTCAGATCTCTGGCACATCCCCTACTCCACTTGATGCCTACCAGCTGCAGTTTTTCATTCATTCTCCTGGCCATTTAGAGCATAACCTGTAAGTACATGATTTTACGGATTACTTCTTGGTATTGGATAACCAATTAGGGGGCTCATCTCTGGAGGAAACTAATTCTCCCTTTCTGTTCAGTCTTTAGTTGTTTGTAGTTCGGTTCCCAGTGGTTTCACTCCTTCAGCTTTCCCTTTCCGTGTTGCTCTGTCTGTTAGTATTGCCATTGTTGACTTGTTGTTTACACGGCCATACTGTTGGGGTATCATGGGGGAAGCTTCCCTGTCATCTCTAGGAGACACAATCTATAACATTTATTCTGAACAGGTGCAGATTTCTCTTCTCACTCCTTAAATAATACATAGCAAATACTGACAGAGCATTTATATCGTATTGGGAATTATAAGCAATACAGAGATGATTTAAAGTGCACTGATAGGGTACATAGAATACTTGACTGTTGTCCATTGAGCACATGAACACTCATACACTGGCTATCTGAGGGAAGTCCTATAGACAACCTTCCCTGATTGAGGATTACATTTGACTTGTTAATTAGAGCTAAGGATGGGAACTCCTTTCCTAAATTTGTACATAAATGTAAATTAGTCTATTCCACATTCCAAATTTTTGCTTTCTACAATAAAAAGTATGACAAGGAATGTTTTTTGGCTTTTCTAAAAGTATTTCTGTCTAGATGGTCCCAAATACTAAGTGGCAGTAGACACTGGAAAGATAAATTGTGAGAAACTCTGGGCAAGAATTAATAAAGATTCAAAATAAAGAAATGACTGTCAGGCTAGAGAGCTAGAGTCATGTTAAAGAGGACTTGTTGCTCCTGCAGAAGACCTGGGTTTGTTCCCCAGCGCCTGCATGGCAGTTCACTGCTTTCTATAACTTCAGTTCTAAGGGATCTGATGCCTTTTTCTGACATCTGTGATCACCAGGCATGTATATGGTATACATGCACTTAAGAAGTAAATAATTTTGAAATAGAGAAATAACTAAAATGTAAAGTTAGTACACGTCCAACAGGGAATATGACAGCTGAGGTAACATTGCTTTCCCCACTCATGGGTTTTATGTTCCTATTTACCTACTTAATATAAATTTCAAACACACCCTGGTTATGCTCGATGTCAAATGCTGGATTAACGATATTAGTTTCACCAGTGTTAGTCTTTTTTAATGTGCCAGTGCATTTATGTTCTGTTGCCAGCTGCTGCTATAGTTTGGAGGTGAACGACAGAATGGCTGGTTCACTTGGATGTTCTTTCATATGACATTCAGACAATAGATGTACTGGGTTGTACACAGGTCACTTCCCCATAGTCTAACTCTCGGGTGACTGACACGAAAAGAAATAGCTTGCCTTCTTACCTTGGTTATTTTCTGGTTCGATATGACCATCTCCCTTTCAGTTTTTATATGCTTTAAAAAAAAAAAAAGCTAAACACACCAATGGTAAATAGCTTCTCACAGTGCATATTCAAAAGGGAGCACAGAGAAGATAAAAGTCAACCATAGTGTTGGCAAGCATCAGAGATGTAAATATCACTTGCTTTTCTCATAAATCCGGGCCATGTTTCAAATTCCAACTGAGGCACTTTTGTAAATGGATACTTATAGATGTCAGATATTGTGATAAACCTATGTTTATATTTCCTCATTTATTACCAACCCTTAATTATTGCACTTTTATGGTGGAAGAAACTGAAATTTGGAGACATTGATTAACACTCCGAAACTATGGGTTTCTAGGTACTTTAACAACCTATACATTCTATACTCTAGCCTTCCAGGTGTTTCCTGATATAGCAATCCATAATATTTTGTTGTAAAAGGCAACTTTTAAAATTTTTGTTTTTGTTTTTTCATGAGGAATCAAGAATAAGACATTCAGTTTTTTATATAAATTTAAATTTATTTTAACCTGAAGAGAAGCATAAAATGACAGAAATGTATGGGTTTGAAAGTGATATATGATGTATAAATTGGGTTGATCATCACTCTGCATCCATTACTGTGTGATATGAACACCTGTAAACTGTTTTGTTTTTCTGGTTTTATAAAAATATAGTCCATTATTGTCATCTGTGGTTATTCTACTGAATATAGTTTATAAAAACATCACCATCTCATTTACTGATAACACTGTGTCCCATGTTCAGGATCTCCTCTCCCTCATCTCTTTATTTATGGTCTCTAGGCCCTTCATTTAATATTTTAATTTTATAAGTTTAATTTTCTTAGATTTTATATATGATATAGTGTGATACTTGTCTTTTTGTGCTTTGGGGGAAAAGCCATTGTCGCTAGAATGGGCTGTTAACACATAGTGATTTTGCATATCCCTGACATTTAGTGATATTGTTCATTTTGTTCACATACCTGTTAGCTATCTGCACACCTTGAGAGAAATGTCTCTGTTGTTTACTTGAATATAATTCTTTTTTTAATTTTTAAATTTTCTAGCTCTTTGTATCTTCTGAATGTAAACCACCTATTAGAGAGACAGTATAAAAATACTTTCTTCCATTTAAAGTACAGTCCCTTTACTCTGTTGGTTGTATAGGTTGTATCAATACAACCTATGCTGGTTGAGGGGCACATGTATAGTTAATATGTGGACACCCTAAAGTCAACTTTGAGTGTCATGCCACAGACACTGGCCATCTTGTTTTTCTAAAACAAATTTTCTCACTGACCTAGAAATCTCTGATTAAGCTTGGCTGGACAGCCAGTGAGTTCCAAGGGATCTTGCCACAGTGCTGGCATTAGCAGGGCCATCTCTGGACTTTTTATATCTGTGTGCTGAGGATCCAAACTCAGATTCTCATTCTTTACACAGCAAGCATGTGAACAACCAAGCCACCCTTCATCTCAATAACAAACCTTTTAACGCGTAAGTTGCTGGGCATCTCTGTTCTCTGTCTGTCTGTCTGTCTTTATTTATTTCTCTCTCTTTTTTAATTTCCATTTTCTTTGGAATTTTGGAAACTTCACTCCTTCTAGAGGAGGTTTCCTGGAAAGATTAATGCAGTATTTATTAAAGACAAATACATGATTTTAAGTGTCTCATAAACCACAAAGAAATTCTGAGATTTACCATTTTTCCTGATTTCTTATCTTTTCAACAAAGCCCTTTGTTTACGGTGGTATGAAGCTTTGAAATATGGACATACCATAGCATAGTGATCCAGGGATACAGTCTACACACACTGGGACTCTTCTGTAGCTAATTTTAAATGTCACACCCCATCAAGAAGGAACGATGAGAAACACAAATTACCGTTTAACATTCCATCATACAAATATCTTCAGATACAAGCAATAGTTATTAAGAACTTATACTAGCTGATGGAAGAACTGGGGCCAATTTGGGTATGTTCTATATGTTCAGAAAAATTCAAAGGTATTTACAAGATAGAATCATCACTACCACTCCCTGATTTGGGGGGAGAAGTAGGAGGAAAAAGAGAGAGAATATGTCAGTCTCAAAGCATAGCCTACTCTGAATTTAACCTCTCTATGCTCCAACCTCAGTTTCCCAAGTGCTTGTATTACATGTGTGACACCAAGTCTGACACAACTTAATTCTTTAACTAAGCATATACTTAGTTATTTGGGAAATTTTAGATAGAGAAGACTCTGAAGTATGTTCTCACTCATTATTTAAAATAGATGAATATTCACCTCTACATGAAATTCTTTGAATATCTCTTCAATGATTTTGTTGGTATCAATCTACATTTGTCTGTCTAGTGGATATCTCTCTGAAAACTCAACAATACACTGTTGAGAAATTGAACATAGAATCTGTGGAAAGACAGAAATCTAGAATTTGCTCATGACAGCAACCCATGCGTTTAATGGTCCCCTCCTACCAGACACTGAAGTAACTTTGGATGTCTGAAAGAGAATTGTCCAATGTAAAAGGATTTTCTGGATTCCATTTTAAGGTGACTATCTATTTCAAAAGTTATCTAATATCTACCGAGTTCATCTCGCTTTGCTAAATATTAAAATTAGCAGAATGCCAGGCATGGTGGTACACACCTTTAGTCTCAGCACTTGGGTGGCAGGAGCAGGAAGAGCTCTGTGATCTCTGTGGCTTTGAGGCCAATCTGGACTACATACTGAGTTCCAAGACAGCCAGAGCTATATAGTCAGACACGATCTTAAAAAAAAAATCAGGAAAAAAGTCTAAATAAATAAATAAATAAATAAATAAAATAACATTAACTGAGTAAAGTTTTAAAAATGTTAAATACCAGTTTTTCACTTTAGGAGAGTCATTTTTACAACAGAAAACATTCATTCACATGATCAAGCAGTAAAAGAGTGTTTATGTTGACTATGCTTCCTATCCAAAGAAAATATGAAAAGGAATAAAAGAAAAAAATGTGTGTTGTGGCAATTGACACTTTTCCAGTGACTGCTATATGGGCAATCAGTGCTCTGTTCACGGAAGCAGCATCCTAAGTGATCCCTCGACCTTTTGCAGCCTGTGAAGAAGTTTTACCATTACCAAAGGATTAATCAAAACCTCAGTCCACAAACTCTGACAGTTTGCTTCAATGACCAATGACACTGTCATAGACAGTAAGGATCCTTTGCTCCCTCTAACTTTCTGCTTTTAGAACATTTTTGCTTTGACTAAAGCCAATACATACATAGCATGAACATTAAAGTAAATACAATTGTATTGGAGATAAGTCAATATTAGTGTATATTATTGAAATATCATGAATTAACGATATTTACAACTTAATATATAATGGCCATGAGCAGAAGCACAACAGGAATATAGCCATAGCTGTGATATACTTAACAGTTTGGATATGTGTTTTGTTGAATAAATCAACTTTCTGCTGATAGAAAAGAACCACGTGATATCCCTGAAACAGCAGCTGGAGCCTCTCATAGACGGCATTTTTCTGTAATAGTAAGAAGGGTAGCAAAATAAGTCTCAGGAGTGTCTGCCATACTTCGAGTCTCACTTAACTGTTCATGATACAGGAGATCACACAACTGGCTGCCATAGGACAGCTGTTCTCTTCTGAATGAGCCCCAGTTTTCAGGATGTCCAGAAATAGACTCTGAACCCAGTTGGCTTTGCTTTCCTTCTCATAATTGTGCCTTTTATTGTTCTGCCTATGTGCACATTACTCTTTCTTTTGATGGAAATTCTTGGCCCCCATAGTATTCCTATAGGCATTTGTACATTCTCCTGAAGTATTCAATGTGGAAAGCACATACCTTGACATTTGTTAGACAGCTAACATTATTCTATTTCAAAATTATTATTATTATTATTATTATTATTATTATTAGATTATTTAGTAGTAGTAATAGTATTTACTTATTCACTTTATACTTCGATGCTGCCCTCAAGTTACCCACTCCCACAATCCTTTCCTACAAACTCCCTCCCCTTCTCTTCTGAGTAGGTGGTGGGGCCCCCGTGGTATCCCTGCTAACATTATTCTTTTGAATTTGTCATCTCGTTTCATTTTTACATCTCTCAACAAACAAACAAGCAAACAAACAACCCAAGAGCACACTGAGACTAACAGTAATGCTTCAATATTCCAGATCAGAGATTGAGAGCTTTTTCTCAGCAAGACTTGGGGAATAGCTTTACTTGTATCTGTGTAAATACAGTTTAAGAAGGATATGATTCTTTTGACTTCTGGTGGGGAGGAAGTCAGTGGTTTTATTAATCCTGAGTTTTTTTTCTAACAGAAGAAACTTTTATGAATATTAGGAATCAGAAATCAAATAAAAATTGTTCTAAGGAGATAAAAATCATTCCACCATGAGTTCTTGGCTAGCTGTTTGATCCACAGCCAGTCACACAATCTTTCAAAGAACAAAGCTGATTCATACTTTATTTGTGTCTATAGTGACTGATGAACACTATACCATTTACTTCACTGTTTTCTAATCTGAGTGGTAGAGTTCTACAAGAAATGATAAACTTTATTTGTCCCTTGTAAAGCCAGCTTGCCCTGTGTTGATGACTGCATCTTTGGCTTGCTTAAACTGAGTAGAATTTCACAGTGTGTTCGGGCACCCTGCTGTCACACTCCTCATACTCATTGATAATTCACCGTCTATGGGTTTGGGAAGTAGTCTTATTTTCCCTCAAATATACAATGGCTTTTCAGATGTATCAACCACCCAAGGAAGCAGGTAAGAGTCCAGTTTCAGACCAAACTAATCCTAAGTTAAGGGTTGTAATCCATCAGCTAGTGTGGGAAAAGAACAGTCTTAGTGTTGCACAAAGGAACAGCCCAAGAAGATGCAGGAACTTCAAGGCATTACCTTTATTAAAAAGGGGAGGGGGCAGTAGAATCCACCTAGGCCGGAAAGTATGCGTGAACAGCCTCTGTATTTTTGTCTCTAATCGAGATGGTAACTGTCTCATCCCTTTGAGGACAGGTTGGCTTCACGTCCTAATTTTGGCTAATTGGTGAAATGGGGAAGGAAAAATTCTAAGAAATATAGGCCCTTGTTAGGCAAACTATCTTTGATATTGTGTACAAAACAGCATTTCTCATGCTGGTAATGCAAGGCCTCTCACATACACGGCTTATGTGCTTTACTTGTTATTATGACAAACTATCTATAGGGGGTCATTTTGGCGCAGTTTCAGGAATTCCCTACCATGGCAAAATTCATGATGGTGGAAGTGACTAACAATTAACAAAAAGAATAATGAAGCTGCCCTCTAGACCATATTTTCTATAAATGAGAAGTGTCCTGAATAGTCATTAGTGTTTTAGAACAAAATCATGTTGCTACATTAAACTATGTGATATAAACAGACAGAAATTGTTCATGCAGAAAAGAGAGAAAACCGCCTCAAGGGAAGCTTTCAGTCAGAGAAGGGCAACCATGGGTAGGTAGGTCCTTGAGTGTGAAAATAGGGTTTAGGAAGAGACCATAGGTTCTGTTGGGCATAGGGATACAAGCTAAGTTTATTGTGACAAAGACTCTTATTTCTAAGATAGTGCACTAACAACAAGCTATATTTGGACCCTTCCTTTCTCTTGTATAATTCTCTTATTCTCGTTGCAATTCCTTCATTCTTTATGACTTAGAACAGAAAGAAAAAAAACCTGTGTGACTTATTGTACTTTACCTGGGAAAGTGGTGCGTGTGTGTGTGTGTGTGTGTGTGTGTGTGTGTGTGTGTGTGTGTGTGTGTACCTGCACATGTGCTCATGTGTAATGGCCATTTTTGTCAAGGTACTAAAGAAGGAAATATTTTTACATATTAGAATACTTGAGAAAGAGGAATTTGCTAAAGAGAAAGGCTTTCATGTACCTATTGAAAGAAAAACTTCTATTTCTTTTAGTTTTTAAGTAGGCTGAATATATTTAATTTATTATCAAGTACATTTTCATTGAATTCATTTTCTTAGAAATTTTAAATTGTAAATTGCTTTATTTGCAGGTTTGAGTCTGACTGTTTTTTTCTTCAGTATCTTTCTTTTCTAACCAATATATATTTCCAAATCTATTCTTGGTATGTTACTACATAGAACAGGAGACTTGGTCAAATGTACCATGTGAGTGACAATTATTTCTCCTCAAATGGTCTGTCATACCCTCGCTGAAACGAAGTAGCTTTGATTTACTGCAGTTGAGGTGGAAGGAAGATTGCTGAAGTTTACAAGGTTGATTCTGCTTTTATTGTTGTATTTGAGGTTGACTTTTATGCCCCAGTAACTTGCCTGAATTTGTGTTTTTCCAGTGTCTGTAATGCTCAGTATCAGGCGGAGCCTTGGATGACATTCTGAGATGAGGAAGCTTGCTGAACATCTGGTCAGAAAGCAAGTTTGAAAGATAATTTTAGGACGTAAAAAGTCAAGCTAAAATTTGTCCCCCATATTGGAAATGGCCAGATGAGCAATTAGAGACACCTTTATGTAAGTCATGGAATGTAAAAGGAAGGCACTCCAGATAGAAAAAAAGTATCTCAGTGAATCTAAAATTGTTCCTTTGATAATAATAAAATTAAAAAATTGTGGCTAGTTAGTTGACTATTCACTATGAGACAGTAAAATTCAGTCTCACCTGTGTATTCTCATTAAAACCTTTCAGAAACAAGTCCTGACCTCAGCATTTAAGGCAAAGGTATCTGGCTGCTCCTGGTTGCCCTCCTTCTGCACTGCACTGCACTGATGTGGGTGGTATCATCAGCAATCTATAGATGTCCATTTTCCCCACCCCAAGTAAAACTTGTAGCAGGAATAAATGCTAAAGCAGAGGAAATGTTTCAGCAGATAAAGCTAATAAAATATTACTTTGAACATGTCGTGTATACAGAGAGACTATGAAATGCTCAGCTATGTCTGATTTCAGAAAATAGCTGGCTTGTTTAGCTCTGTGACTGTAAGAAGAAAAAAAAAACAAAAAAACAAAACAGATGACAATAAATGCAAAAGATCAATCAAACCAGATTAGCATCTGTAATAATAATAGAAATAAATGAAAATAGAGTGAGTCATGAGGCCAGGGGAATGCTATGTGTTATATTAAAAGTCCACCAGGTACCTGAAGGACAACAGAACCTGATCCTGCGCACAGAGCTCTTGACATACATGGTAGATACATGATGAAGGGTGTTCAGGTGATGTTACACGGGGTCACAATACAATGTATAGACACAATACAGGGAACCATGACACAATGTACAGATGTAAGTTCTAGAGAGACAATATCTAAGCAGACATTCCTACTCTTATTGATATAATATCCTCGATACCTCTGTATCACTTAAAAATGAAAATAGGTTACAAAATAATGATGCTCTGTTCTTGAAAGAAAACAGCGGAGAAAAGAAGGAATATGGAAGAACAAACATTGAAAGAAATTTCCATGAAATTATATTTAAGGAACTAGATTTAACATTAAAGCCATTGTTCAAATGCATACCAGTATGTGAAATAAGTTCTACAATAAACAACCCAAAGCCCATCAATTTAACACATATTGGACAGAACTTTCTGTGCCATCCATAAATGTGTAACTGTGGTTTACAACTGGATTTCTTCTTATCCTCCGGAATGGAAGGCTTTGAAGTTGGCTGAAAAGTATCATAGACACTGCTCCAAGCCTACATAAGAAAAGGTAAAATCCCAGTACAGGAAACTTTCTAGAGAAACTTCCCACAGTAAGTAAGGACATATGTGAAATCTGTCTTTCCAGATAACAGGGATCTCCTAGGAGAATTTATAGCAAAACAAGAAAAACAAGAGCATTTCATTTCCACATTCACAGAGTTAAGTAGGTCAGATGTAAAAACCAATCCAAAAACACAGAAAAAAAAACTTATGAAGATTAATTGAATTAAAATTAGGTTAAAAAAAAAAAACAAACCATGTGCTAAGAAGGAGAAAAAAATGCACTCATGATCTATAGAAGGCATCATGAAGAAGGTGAAATGCCATCCTCTAAAAATCTAGCTAATGCCTGAGTTCTACCCAATGTAACAATGTAAGAAAATAGAAATATACAGGATGAGTTCATTATTTTCTTCTTTTCATAGACAATGAGCTGTCTACAGAGGACATAGAAACAGACACTAGTCATTAAAACTGAAGAGAAGAAAGGATGTCAGCATACAAAATCTTGCCAATTTTCAGCTAGAGTGAGTTAAAAAATACAATTCTAACATATTTCTGTGGGAAGCATATGATATAGCTCCTTGTTTTATTGAATATATATGTAAATAGCATGTATAAGTAAATATGTACTATAAGTATAAGCACATATACAATAAAAATATATGAGTAATCATATAAAAGGACAAAGCATTTTCTTCCCAAAGACTTCTAACATTATATAACATAATTTATCAAATTACCTATTAATTAAATATGATAAGGACCAGAACAATTTTACAAGTAACACTAGAAAAGTGAGTGTCCACATGAAAACAATTATATATATTTTATATTTTTAAAAACAAAGATCTCAGATAGATTAAAGCATCAAATATAAAAGTCAAAATATTAAGAATTTAAATGAAATTACAAATTAAAAACACGAAGTTAAATTAATTTTCATCACTCATCATTAAATCATTCTTAAAGAGAAAAATTAAAAATATGTGAGAAATGCTTTAATTATAATAAAGGAACCATATTTTCTTGAAAATAAAACACTTTACAGTTTATGAGCATAGCTTTAAAAAATTCTTCAAGCAAAGATGGCCGAACAAAAGTTCATTTTTTTCTCATGAAACCAAATTTGGAACACTTCCAAGCAGTCAGTAGATAGAATTCTAAATCAATACAATAAACAAAACTCAGTCAGAAATTTCTAGCAACTGAATATCATCCATTCAAAATTATGTGGGAAAAGTACTTAAACAATGTGTCATATTCAAGGTTAAAAAGAAAACTATAGAAACAATTTTAGGAGAAGGACAGTTAAAAAGTCAACACATCTGAAAAGATATTATTAGGGATTTGTGTAAAAAAGGAAGATGTCATGTTTGTTTTATAAAACTTGTGTTGGTGGAACAAAACAAGGAAAATATAGCCCTTATATATGCAAATATCTTAAAGTAAAAAGATGTCCAACTGAACCCTTAAATAAAGGTATGTTCATTTTGATTATTAATTGGTAAAATAGAACTCAATAGTTTCAAGAGACTGGACCCTTAAAATACCAAGTAAATACTTGTGGAAACTTTACTATGAGACCACAGCACTCCTACAATGATTTCTTGACATTTCATTTATTTTGAAGTTTAGGAAATATTTTAGAAGTTCAATAAATTTTAAAAGGCTAAAAATAGTCGGATATTGAATCTGGAGTTCATAGCAGAAACTAAAAAATGGAAATCAGTCTCCCAAATGGACAACAATGAAATCATATAGAAAGCATCTCATACACACACGCACACACACACACACACACACACACACACACACACACACACACACACACACACCATGAGTTTAAGCCATGAAAATTGTAGATGGCAACATATTATAGTCTTTAATTTCTCCAAATAGTGTCCTCTGCAAATAACAGGGAAGGTTTTACTCAGCAAATGCTTCCCTAGCGTGATCTCTTCTATATTAACCAAGCTGTTTTTCAGTCACATGTGCCACTATCAACTGATCTGTCTCCCTGTACTTGGCTGTTTTGTACTAGTTCATTGGTTTTCTCTAGTTCCCTGATTCATTAAATTTTTAAAAAAAATTTTTTTTTCAGAGCTGGGGACCGAACCCAGGGCCTTGCGCGTGCTAGGCAAGCGCTCTACCACTGAGCTAAATCCCCAACCCCCTGATTCTTTAAATTCCCTTATTTCCTATTTTAATCTTAAAGAATTGGTAATTCAAAAAATTAAGTATAATTAAGTATAATACAACAATAAATACATGCTTTAAATATATATATTTAATGCTGATATATAAGTATATATGTAAATATATATATATATATTTAAGTATCAGCATTGTTCTAAAATGTTTCTTCCCTTAAAAGAAATGCAAAGTCTACACAGTCTAAGCTTTAAAATATGATTTAGTAAATTGGCAAAGTAGTTTAGGGGCAAAGGTTCTTACCACCAAATCTAATAACCTAAATTTGATGCAGGAAACCTCTTTGTTGAGGGAAATAGTCAGATCCTTCAAGCTATCACCTGACCTCCCCATGTGAACCATGGAAAATATAACTAACATCAGAGAGGCTTCACCCAGCAATTGATGGAAACTGATGCAGAGACCCACAGCCAAACAGAAAGGGGGTCTGGGGAATCCTGTACAAAAGGGGGAAGGATTGAAAGTTGTGGTCAAGGACACCACAAGCAAACCTACAGAATCAACAAATCTGGGCCCACAGGGGCCCACGGAGACTGAACTGCCCACCAGAGTGCATGCTGGTCGCGCATTTCAGTCTCCATGTGAGACTCCTGAAGGAGGAGCAGGGGCTGTCTCTGACGACACTGCTTGCCTTTTAATCACTTTTTCCCCAAACAGACTGCCTCATCTAGTCTCCATAGAAGAAGGTGTACGTAGTCTTACTACAAATTTGGCTGATATCCATGGGAGAACTCCCCTTTTATGAGAAGGGGAGGATGTGTGGATGGGGAGGGGGATAAAGGAGGTAAGAAGGAGGGTCTGGGATGGGGAGAAGAAGCTGTGATGGAATGTAAAGTAAATAAATAACTTAGAATAAAATGTTAGAATTAACAAAGATTTATCTATACAATGCAAAGTTAGCAGTGGAATCTAAACTCTGTGAATCTGATCTTGATGACTGGTAAGTGTTGTTAAACATGATAATATTCATGGGTCATGTACATGAGACATTCTGCAAGGCTGGTTGACGGATTAGAACTTCAGTGGTTGCGGAGAATTGGAGTGTTGTAGGTCCAAGCCCAAATCACCGTCAGCTATCTTATTCCCACATACAGACATTTATTGCCACTTTTATACAACCTGTCATCCTGTGACTACTAGTTAAATCCATTTGGAATACATAGAGAGAACCCCGCCTTTGCTATCAACCACCTACCTGATATTTTTACCAGTGTTTTAGAAAACTGCCTTGATTTATGACTATTGCTCAGTTACCATAAAACTCCATGAAACTATTACCACATTGTAACAAAGTATTCGTTGTAACCTGAATTAGGGTTTCTGGTCTGCGGTCACATACATGTGAGGCTCTATAAAGGTTTGAGGCAAAGGTTTGGAATAGCAAACATTTTAAATCAAACAGAAAACACTATAAATAAATATACAGAAAGTAAAGCAGGGCATGTTTTCAAGTTTCTGAAATGAAAATTTAAGAATTCCAGTTACTTGGGAATTGCCTCAGTGTTCATTAGGTAAGTGTGCTTTAGTGGAAAAAAACTGTCCTGTCAAAAGATTAATTATTTAATTTTGTTCTTCAGCCTGCTTCTACCTCATTGAAATGTACTGAAAGAATCTGGTTTTCATTCTAGAATAACAATGGGGCATTCATGTAAATGTTTACTTCCTCCTAATATAGGAGCAAGGGGTGTTGACTGAATTTTAGTTTGTGGCATGAACAAATATCATCTATCTGAACACGATTTTTTGAATTATTTTTGAAATGTCATCTCTTAGCTGACATAGCAAGTCATCTCTAAGTAATAAAATTTAATATGAGACTTGACTTCTATTCACATTTTGTGTGTTCAAGGTTTTCATTTCAGAAAGGCTAATATTGCTTTGCAGAAGTTAAACCCTCTTACTTTCAATTCAGTTGCTTTGATGTGCCTATTTCTTTGAACAAAAACTCTCTTTTTAAATGCTCGTTTGATATAGAAGCTTCTAGTTGCCTTGAAGTTAGTCCTGAAAGCAAATTGCTGATGAAGGTTTCTAGAGTTTGCAAAAAAGGGGACTTATTCTGATACGTTTGTTGTTGTATTCTTGATAGGCTAGATTTTACTTTTTTAAAAAAATCCTTTTTTGTGTGAATATTCAAAATTAGACAGCAGGAAACAGCAATGTCTAAAGCAGGAGAAAAGAGGAGTTTGGGAGGCAACTTTCTCTACACCTTCTGATGGGACGTGTCTCGTTTACTCTGCGATGCCCAGACAGTGTGGATGAAGACAGAAAGGGACAAGGCTTTTAAGGAAGGAGTTTATAGAAAAAGACTTAGGAAAACATTACTATTTAAAAACAGTTTGATCCAAAGGGGTTTGCTTATATTAAAGTGACACAGAAAGTAAAACAGCACAGAGAAGAATGAAAGCAATATTTTATAATTTGCATGAGATGGGTCAGTGTGATAGTAACTCACTACATGCTTTTGAGCTCCAAACGTTCTAGCAAGGCAGAATGATATCCCACAGCAATAATATGGTCCGGGTCATGGGATTAGGGGACAGGGGAAGAACGCTCTTGCCACACAGCCCCTAGAAAAGGTTTCCTTTCTTCCTGAGATTAGGTCTCTTATCAAGTACTGCACTGATGGCCTCCTTATATTAAACAATGTGTGTTACTGATTTTCTTATTGCTATAACAAAATAGCTGACAAAGCAACTTCAGGAAAGCGGGGTTTCTTTTGGGACACTATCTGCGGGCAGGGGAGGTATGGCAGCAGCACTATGAAGTAGCTGCTGGTGTTGCATCTACAGTGAGGAATCTGAAAGAAACAAATGCTGATGGTCAGCAAACAGCTCCTTTTTATTCAGTTGAAGACACAAACCTGTGAAAATGTCAACATACATATAGACTGGGCATTCCTGTTTCAGTTAACTTAGTCTAGAAATTCCCTCACAGATATGCCCAGTGAAATTGATGATCGAGATTAAACACACACATACACACACACACACACACACACACACACACACACACACACACACACACACACACACACACCCCAGCACACACTTTCTGACAGAATTTCTCTGTTTGGTAACAAACTAACTCTGGCAGTATGTTCTAATCCTCTGGCTTCACCTCATTCTTTTCCTTGTTGTATATTCACGGGCAATCTGTGTGTGTAAAAATGTCCTGGTAAAATTGTTTCCTCTGTCTCTGTCTCTCTCCATCTCTGACTCTCTGCCTCTGTCTCTCTGTCTGTCTCTGTATGTCTGTCTCTCTGTCTCTGTCTCTGTGTGTATGTGTGTGTGTGTGTTTCTCTTCTCTTAAGCAGCATCTCTTTCCTATCTGTTCCTATGAGAGTTGGGCATATCCTATTTCTGACTCTTTCTGTCAAATCTTTCTCTGTTTCATCATTTTGTCTGCCCCTCAATTGGACATCACTTTCCAACATGGCTGTTTCCATTTCCATGGACAACTGTAAATGTATCTTTATTTGCCAGATGTAATTGTGGACTTTAACTAACTTTAACTACAATATTTGGGATTGAAGGTATATACTAAAGATGTGTCTGTACTCTAGTCAGGGCCATGCCATGACTTGCCAGATCATCTCTTTGGATGTGATCCATTCTCATGTTGCTGGATTAAAATTCTTCTACAGGAACCAGAGCTGAGAATCATTTCACAATGCAGAAAAGCACTGAATGGATACTTATCTAGAAGTATGGCTGGCAAGAATCTCCATGTTATCCTTTGGGCTTGATAGACATATGGTTGGACACTAACTTTGATGTTTTCTGTTGAAGAGTACGGAAGGGTAATAGTCAGTTCTCTGAAAGTTGGTGTTTGGGCTTTCTAAAAAGTGCTTTATCAGAATAAAGGGGAAAAGAGTTGGCAATTGCTTATTAAAGGTTTTGCATGTCTCTAGTATGTGGTCCTTAGAACTTAGTGTAGTAAGAATGTTAAGAAATCCCTGGCTTGTGAGAGAACTTTGAAACTGATGATCCATGCATTTTTCTTGAGTCATCACAAAAATGGAAGACAGGACAAGGATCTCAACTCATTTGGAATGAGTTAGGATAAGGCAAGGGGTGCAAGATTAACATCCAAGAAATCTTCAATTCATATTATTTTCCTATATTTGCCTCTTTGACAATTAGCAGGAAATTAAGCTATGATTTTTTTTCTTTTCTTCTCAAAATTGTTCCTTGATACTGTACCAATGTTGACTAATAGACTCTCTGTGTAGTCCTGGATAGGTCCAAACTTGCATTCTCCTGACTCAGCCTCCAGTGCTGGGATTACAACCTTCATATGTCATGTTTCACTCTCCTTCTTATTTTAAATACACATGAAAACAAGTATTTATATCTTATTATTCATTTAAGTCACCTCAAAGTTTACCCCCATTTTCTTGCCCACTGCTACTCACACAGGTATAGCTTTTGTACTCTCTCTTGTCTTCTTGTCTCTTTCCATAGTCTTCCTGATGTCTAACCATCAGCCCCGTAGACTTGTTGTCATCCAAGGGTGCTTGCAGTATTTCTGCCTTGTTTCAAGGATTCTTAGGGTTGTAGCCATGGGATTACTGTTTGAGAAACAGAGAATACTTTGTTTGAGATCTTATGGAAGGGACACTTTTCAGAAAGGATAGGAGGGGCTCATTGTGCTGGTTTCTCTTGATGGCTTACATATCCAGAGAAGCCAAGCTTGATCTTTCACTGGTCTGGGATGGGAAAGGAATGGTAGGAGGATGAAGGAGTATTGCTTCTTGAGACTTCTGGCTCTCCACCAGGCTACCTTCTCTTTCTATCTCTCAGAGTTATCCTACAGCATCATTTTCCAAGCTTATAGTGTGCTTTCTAGGAAAGACTTGGCCACTCTGTGCCACTTTGTTCAGAGTAAGTGTCAGGCTGTCTACCAACATCATAGTTTCTTACTATTCTCCACTTCAAATTCTGATTAACTTCCATGATATGCAGGTAAAACACTAATATTATATAAGTCTGGCCTTATCAATAAGAGTCCTATGCTAAATACATAGCATACAAAAACAGCAATAAATTATTTTTTCTTAGATAGTAAAAGTCATTCTCTTCAGTAGATACAGCATTCCAACTTCAAACATAAAATCACAACCTTTCACTAGGTTTCTTTTCTTCTAACTGGCTTTTTAAAAATCTTTACAAAATAATTGCAAGTCTTTCTCGGGGCCAGCTTATTGAGATTCATACCCAAAGGCAAGAATAAGATATTGTTATCCATATCCACCAAGCCAAAATTCTACAAGCCTGGGGTTTATGTTGAAGAATTAACTTTCTCCATATTTGATGTATACTTATATTGTAGTGCCAGGGAATGCTTCTGCCTTCTTTATTGGGGATGAGATTATAGTCAGTCTTGTGTGGAGACTGATCGGGTTTCCATCCTTGTCAGGAGGAACTAGAGCAACAGACAAATAATCTGCAGAAACAGTTCCCATGGTTTTCAAGTATCTCAGGTTTCTGAATCCTTTAGGAGTTGGTTTTAGCTCAGCTCTCCTGGAGCATCTTTCTGTAATCCAAAGATAACATTCAGAAGTGTTTTCGGATTTTTCAATTCATCATGGTTTTTTTCTTCTTCCCTCTTTCTTTTTTGTTACTTTCAATATTGGCATCATATTGGAAACCCCCAGATGTTCTGTCTTCCAACTGCTTCTCCTCTATACATGGATATGTATACATACATGCATGTACATACGTACATACCCGTTTTCTGTATGTCTTATTTTTCTGCTCTTGTTCAAAGACAAGGTGCCACTGTGCCTTGCAGTTAAAATGACAAGATGCAACAGTACTGTGACAGCCTCCTTGGCTTCTTTCATCCTTGTCCTCATTGCCTCCACTCTACCCTGCTTCTAGGGAAGAACAATGACTCACCCCCAACTTGATCCTCATTACTTAGCAAAGTGCTTCTTGAGTGATCTGTTTTAAAGGGTAGCACATCATACTCCAAGTGTATAAAGAGATCAATTATGTTGTCTAGGTTATGAGCAGGAATCTGTGTCTAAGCTGTTCTTTCTTAGAGAAGTGGAAATTTTCTAGGAGTTAGAAGTTTTAGAAGGGCATTTCAGGTGATAGAAAGTGATTTCTTGGAGACAGGAAAGTGAGAGAGCTACCACCTGTTCTTTTCCTCCTAAAACAAAATGGAGCAGGCTCCTATGTCCCTGTGGACAACATCCATCTGTGTCTCTAAATCCATGCTTAGTATGCTTCTACAACCCTAAAAAAACGGTGTTTCACAGCTCCCTGGAGTCCACCTGCCTTTGCCTGGCCTGGTTTGTTTGTTACTGCACTTTTTCCCATGTGCAGGAATGAGGAATGAGTATCTATAAATCTGAATGTCAAAACTCAAATTCAAATGTCAGGACCATTCCACATCAACGGTTGCTTTCAATCCTGAGCCCAGCTCCTACAGACAACAAGGAGCTGGCAGAATCATTTGGACACATCACCATTTTCTTGTCAAAGTACATTCCCAAAACACCAAACCTAGACTGATGGAGCACTGTCTTCTGCCGGGGCCATGCAGCCATGAGTAAACCAGCTGGTGATGCCAGCCAGCAATTAAAATTCCTCTAGTGAGTTTTTAAGAATACAGTGAAAGATATTTTAGAAAGTTGTCCAACCAAGAGTGATGGTGCTTTTTATACATTTCAATGTTTTGTTGTCTTGTTTACATTTTCGTTAAAATTAGAAAATCTGGCATTATTCCTTTATTTACTTTTTTAGAAGAAGAAATATTCAAAATATTTTTGTGGAAGCAGTAGTTTTGGATTGCCTTATAATATGTGTCAGAAAGCAAAATTATAAAATTGAAAGAAAATCCTGGTATTTCATTGATGTTGGGGGCACCATAAGAGAAGTACTTTTTAAAAAGCAACATTTTTAGTTTTATAAGGAAGGAAAGGTATGTAAAGCATTATCTGAAGCTTTAAGTTAACAATTGATGCCATTTAACTAAATCTGTAGTAGAAACATGAATGGGTGTTTTGACATAGCTTTACCCAACATTAGTATTTTACAAAACCCATTCAAAGGAATTTGATGGCATTTAGACATCAAGGCTATGTATGAAGCACTTTCTCTCACCCTGCTCTAACTTCCTGCTGGTCTTCTTTTGTAGCTCCTTGTTGTGGGTTGGGGTTACATCTGACATCAGATACAGAATGACAATATTTGAGGGGACTCTGCAGATCCATGACTAAATCCCCCTCTCTCCCAATATGTATCGCCCCTGCAGGTTAGTGTTATTTTCAGAATACATAGTGAGAATCCCTTGAGTCTTGCAACATGGAGTCTTGATATTTTCTGACGCATTAATATAATTGATCAGGTGGAATTTGCATGTAATCAAAATGCAGTTCTTGGCCTGAAACGTTTTCTCATTAGTAACTATCAACCGGTGCTTACTCAGCTGAGCCATGCAATTTTTGGTTTAATAAAAGTGCAATCTGCTCATTTGTTTACTATGTTTACTCCCTAAAGGCTGAAGCTTTTGTGACTGAACACAATGTGTGACGAACAGAAGAGAAACTATTAGCTGTAGGCACTGTTTTGGTGGCATGATATTCAGTCAGTGTTGGCTGCTGCCCAAGTGACTGTTGGGCAGAATGGCCCAAGCTGCTCTCAAGCTTCAACTTCCAGGCCTCACAAAATAGATCTTGAGCTCAGACAAACACAGTGCAAATAATGTCCTGATTTCTGGAAATGAGTCAGGGGAACTCAGGTCTCACTCTGCATCCATCAGCCTTCATGTCTCGAGTGATACCTTTCTCCAAAATTCTGGACCATATACATAAAGTAGTGAGTGATTCATCACAGTGTATCATTGGTGCTAGACAAAGGGGAACTGGCCTCTGACCTCCTTTTCTGAGGGGAATTCACATCTCTCTAGACAAATGGTCATGTGGATTCTAATTACTGTTTCACTGCTGGAGTCAAGAAAGAGAAAATCAAACAGGCTGGACATTCCAGGAATAGAGGAGTAGCAGCATTAACATAGGCAATGTGGATTTTAAAAAATGATTCTCATTGTTTTGCAAAAATGACAGAAGAGGGAGCCCCAGAGCCAAGCACTACAACTACTGAATGCTTTCTTCTAGTCAAACAAATGTCCCAAGTTCTTAGAAAGATTGCAAATGTGGAGAAAGAGGAAGGAGAAAGGGAGAAGGACTAAAAGGAAAGGAAATACATATATATGTAATACTCGTGCAACTTTATTAAGCTACCTTAAGGGAAAGAGAATGAAAGCAGAATTGGGTATGCAATGAAAATGTACTATTATGCTGGTTTCAAAGCTGGGGTAATTGACTTCCCACCCTTTCACCCATTCAGGTTAAAGCTATCAAACTATAACTTAATTTCATGTACTATTTAATCAATAATTAGTCACGCTTGGTCTAGAACTGCAGGCCTGTAACCCCAGGTGCTTAGGAGAATAAGGAGGAATGACACTAGTTTGAGGCCAGAATGTATACCTCAGAGTGTGTGTTTTGAAATAAAAGGGAAAAGAAGACTAGGGATATGGCTCAGCAGTAGAACGCTTACCTGCCATGCAGGAAATCCTAAATTCAACCCCTAGTGTAAAGACCAAACAACCAAACAAGCAAAAACGAGCAAAGAAGCAAACAAAATAACTGTTTGATCACTCCCGTTTCCAAAGACTTTCTCAAATCTCTTGTGATCTTCATCTATCCACCACCAGTGTGTGAACTCTACCGACTGCTAAAATAGCCTTCTTTCAGTGACTTCTTTGAGTTCTTTATGATTTACCATAGGCGATGCCACACAGATTCATCTCAATTCGATGAGTGTGGCCAATAGAAGTTATTTTTCCTTCCTGGGTCAGCTGTCTCTCAGGGCAGTATGCTCTTTACCTAGTTATGATGGACACACATAAAAAGAATAGACAATTTTATTACGTGGTACCACATTCACTTTTTGTCCTGTTTCCCAAAGATTCCTTCTGTTACATCTTAACCCTGTGCATCTTGGACATGGAGCAGGGCTAGCTGATCTGGGCTCCATTAGAATCCTAACAGCTGTTGGTCAAATGGGGATCTATGGTGGTTTAAGTAAGATGTCTGCTAGGTTTGTGTATCGAATACTTGAGGTACTTTGTTAGTAGTACTTTTGGGGGTGGTTGAATCTTGTTGGAAGACATGTGAGTGTAGCCTGGATTTTAAAGACTTGTACCATTTCAAATCACTGTCTCTTCTTCATACCTTTAGTTGAAGATGTGAGTTAACTGTTCTAATCACAATGTCTGCCTTCCACCATGCCTCTGTTACATGACGAAGTTCAACTCTTATTCCCCAGGAATCAAAATCTCAAACAAACTGGTCCTTCTTTAAGTTACCATTGTTCAGGTATTTTATAAGAGCAAAAGTTATCTAATGCAAGACCACATGGGTGACTGGAGATGAAGAAGGTTATTAATCCAGTGTAAAGTCAGTCATCTCCCTGATTGTTGAATGAAGTGATGTAGAAGAAGGTCGTATAGACAGCATGGAAGTGGGAAACCTGCAGGATATCAGCAAAGCAGCAAGTTAAACCACAGATCATCAGCACCAGCATGTTTAAAAAGCTAACTGAATTCTGACCTTTCTCCAGTGTTTTGAAAGCAAAGAGTATATGCTTTGAGCCTAATATAAGTTAAATTCTTCTAAAACCTAGAGTTCCATAGAGCACATAGTCTTCTGAGAAACTACAGAAAAATACGGGAACACCAATTGACAGTTCCAGTGGAGAATCCACGTGCTAAGCTAAGGGATGGGCTGTACCATCCCTAAGATTCTTGGAAATCAAGAATCCAAGTGAAGTATGTCAGCAGGTATTGTCTACATATTGGATTCTGGCTATAGGAACAGAGAGAGGAACAGAAAAATTATGGACTGTTTATGCTTAATACTCTTAAGACTCGTTCCCTATACTGCAAGTCTTCTTCCCATTCTCCAGCTATGAGGCAACTAGAAAAATCACTTTGTTTTTTCTGTTTGTCTTTTCGTCAGCCTCGCTTCATCTAAGGTGCAGAGACCAAGAATAAAAAGACAAGACCTAGTCAGAGCTCACAACTGATCTTTGTAACCATATCTGGTTGGATCCTTGGCTTCCAGGCCTTCCTTGAAGAGTTTAATCTTTTTCTCTTTGCCCTTCCTTTGCCACACCAGCCCAAATCTTCTTCTGTCTTGGACTTTGATCTTACCTCTGTGTCTGCTGCCCCTATTACCTTCTATTCTGTGTCCTTTGGCCCTTTTCTGACTGTTGGTGGGCCATATCTGCTGATTACTCAAGGATCATTGTTGGTCATACTCTGGACTGATTTCTTCTTATATTCTTGTGTGGGTATGTAGCTTTTTTCTGCTTAAGATTTTCAGTATCAATGAAAGAATGGGTCCTATATTGATTATAATACATTAATTGTTTTGTCCATGGGCAGAGAAACAAATTTGACCTCTAATAGTAACTTGTATTGATCTTTGTGCATCTAATAATGAGTACCATTAATTCACTTAACCAATATTGACTCTTACAGTAAGTCACTGTGTAGGAGTTGATATGGAATGTGAAAATGCATCTTATAGATGAAGGCATCTGCAACTTAATAAATGCTCAAGAAATGATCTTTTACTCTTAATATTCATATAACTGGCAATAGTGGAATATAAACCAGTTTGTTTTCCATATCATAAATTAGATAATGTAGGCAACCAGACTACAAAGAACCTAGTAAGGACCTCAGTAACAGGAGATTCAATAATAGTCCAAGTATCAGTAGTGAGGTTTTGAAATGTAATGAGGTATCGCTTAATTTGTGTCTTCTCTTCTCTGAAGGATGACTTGTTAAAATGCTAAAACCTGAGGGGAGTGCAGCTGGTACACAGGGAGATGAAGGGAATGACAGAGGCAGACTGAAAATAGGCTGTCCCTTAGTGACACTGGAACACTTGGATTAAGGAGCAGAGATCTGGGAAAGCAAAAGAGGAAAGGCCAGAATAGTCTTTCTAAAAGGATGAAGGAAATGATATGAAGGTAAATAATAAAGTAAGTGCCACAAAGACATTTTAGGAGGTTGGGTCCTGAGATATAGGGAATGTTCTGGAAGATTTCAAGTGAGCAAAAACTAGTTTACTCTAAGGACAAAAAGATCTTTTTCAATTATGTGACAGTTATATCAATTATTTATTTTAAACTACATGAGTGTAAAATGTTCAAACACAATGTTTAAGTTGGCCAAACTGGGGAAATATGTATGGTTTTGCATTAATACCTGTCAGGATTCAGAACACAGAACTGAGATCAATACAAAACACGTCACTGAAGAGGTAGCCATTCAGTTTCTTTACACCTTGACTTGATACTGTTACGAAACTCTCTTCATTTCTTTTATTTTCAAAGACTGAGGTGACACATTGAAGGCCATTAGCAATTTCCCAAGGCAGCCGACAATGAATTACAGGTGTCAAGTGTGGAATCAGAAAAGTGAAGGTTAAGCATTATGTCATGGATGTCCCCGGAGTTCATGATTCCAGCCACTGTACCAATGGAAAACTGTAAACCTCATCTGCCTTTTGCCAGGTTATTGAGTGACGGGTGCCCTGTGACAAAATGCCTATTAGTCTGAGCACACGGTGTCCATCTTTTAGGCACTGTTTGAGGAAGGCACAGGATTTCGTAGGAAAGAAATATTCTGGAAGATGGATAGACTCACGGGGCTCTGTGGCATTTGTTTTCCCCATGCAGTGTTTCTATGATATGATGGTAACTTCAGATTATCTGTTCCAGTCGACATGAGCGATTTAGCATTCCATGTGATACATTGTTGTCTCATGCTATGTTGTCTCCAGGCTCCTTTAAAATTACCGAAAATCTCTAAAAGGCAAACTGCTCTAACCAGCAGTCATATTTGGAGGCATACTGTACTTAAAAATACAAACATTTTATCATGACATATAGATGTAATTTGCTCGACCCAGAACACTAATTTTAATTAAATGTGTTGTGTACTAGAGAGGGCTAGGTTCATAAGGACACTTATGATGTTTTGTTGAATGTGCTTGTGTGTGTGTGTGTGTGTGTGTGTGTGTGTGTGTGTGTGTGTGTGTGTGTGTATGCTTGTGACCATGTGTGATATGTATGTTATATTCATGGGTATCTATTTATGTAGGTGTGCATGCTTACATGTACATATGAACATACATGAATAGAATCCAAAGGTAGAGATTGGACACCACATTGCTTTTCAAAGACTTGGTGAATGTTGATTCTGGAGTTCACCAACTATGCATGAAAGTTTTTGGCTAATGCCAGGAAGTGGGCTGTCTCTGCTTCCCTGGGACTGTGATTACAATTGTCTGCCACCATGTCTGTTATGTTCAACAGGTATGTGGGATCTGAACTCAGGGCCTCATGTTCTTGCTACGGGTACTTTCCTGAAGAGCCACCTTCCAAACTACTTACTGTAATTTTACTTTAAGCAAATTCCTTTACTCTAGTATCTGATTAGATCAGACACATTGACAGTGAACTTGAATACTAAGAAAGTGAAATATAGGTTACTCATGTTGGGGAGAGAGGAGTATATCCTGCCGAAATTGAGGAACTTCTCAAAAGTAACTGTGTGAAAGCCAGAAGATAGTGTTCCAGGACAGGAAATGTAACTGAAGATTTCCTATCCCAATAAATAGCTTGAGGCAATTCTGGCATGATTTAACGTTTATGAAAATACACTGTTCATGGTGATTAAACTGAGGTTTAATGTACTAAAGCAAAAAGAAAACCTATGATAGATATGATATTAAAAAGAAAACATGATAAACACACAGACTGCTACATACCATGTTGATTCTAGGCACACAGCATCCAAGTATCAGCTAGGCAATAATCCATGGTTAGTGGGGAGGAGAATCACCATCCACAGGGCAGTTTGTTCCACCCTCCCCTTCATTTGTGACTCTTTACTCATTTCTTAAAATGCAATGGTCCTCTGAACTAATGAAAGGCCTGTCCAATATAGAGGAAATTATGGCTTAAAGAGTCTTACAGAACATTTCAGAGTCAACATGAATTTTTGCAGTGAACGTGAGACTGAAATAAATCCCCACCCCTACAGGCCTAAACCATGAAGCCATGTCTCAATCATTGGAATTGTACCTGTGCTGAACTGATGCAGATCTGTCCGTGAACTTAGTTGTGGTGTGATGCAGGAACTAGAAGCCCTGTCACGTGGCCGCACAGCTTGTTTACATTGTTTATTTTAGAATGCACGGCCAATAACTTCATAGAAATGATCCCTACAGTTTTCTGTGTGGGATTTTAACTGACAGCACAGCTAGACATATCTGATTACCATCCATCTCTTGATAAATCAGTGAAGACAACTACAGCAACGGAAGTTTGGTTATCTTATCTTTGCTGAAGGGCACATTTAAAAACGAATAGTGGTTCAATAATCTCATTTGTAAGTCTTAGACATTTTGTTTGTAATTATTTAGCTTAAAGGATTTCTTCTCTGGTCTTTTTTTCTTTCTTTCTTGAATATTTATGGGGGATTAGGCTCTCACCAACTCTCTTGAGAAGGTGGCAGGTGTATAGAGGACTGGGTTCAAGACACTTCGGGAGAAAAGGCTTGACCTTTTAAATCACATATACATATATGTGAGCATAACTCCTTTCCCCTGTGCTATAAACAAGAGCTAGAAGTTAGAAATCTACTCAGATTCTTGACCAAAAAAAAGAACCAAAAAAAAAAAAACAAACAAAACAAATCCCCCCTCCCAAAAAAAACCCAACAACAACAACAACAACAAAAAATGCGTCCTGAGAGGGTTAAAGGTGAAAATGGAAGAGGAGGCACAAAATACAAAGCTTCATGATTTGGACTTAGTAAATGCTTAGTAAATACTAGCTGCAAAGTCACCACACGGATTCTTGTTGCAATTTCACGTAGAGAATCTATTGGTCATCGCCAAGCCCCCATTGCCAGTCTTTTAAAGTGACACCATGGCAAAACGTTGGACCTGTGAAGCCTTTGGTAGCATCCATAGCCTTCGTGAGTGGCAGTGATCTTTCCCATCCTTACTAACAATCACCAATTTTCTGCCAGCCAGCTTCTCACATCCGATCTTGGAAATGCAGACAGTCAAGTCTGATGCTATCTGGAGTCACAGCTCTAACATGTAAGTGTGCATTCCCAGATTTCTGGAAAGGAATAAATCTTCCTTCCTCAACCAAAGAGGAACCACATGAGAAAAGGTCAGCCCATATGTATTTAACTCACTACCAGTTTGATTCTATTATAGGAAAATAGGCGAATTTACTGCCATATTGGAGTTTAAGGTATTCTAGATACTTTAACCCAATCATATCATCACTGTGAACTTCTCTTGGAACTTATTTTCATTTAGTTTGTTCTGTTCAAAATATAATCTGCACACAGATGCTCTGGTGATCATTTGAGGGGGAAGCTTCTGTTTTGAACTTCAGGGCAGAGGGCAGAAGTTGTGCATATTAAGAACATGGGATATGGTAATGCTATTGATCCCAGGCCTTGAGTGGTTGGAATTATACTGCACAGAGACAATGAGACCATAACATGTATGGACTATATCACTGACTGGAAGGTTTAACCAACACCCCTTTGTGGCTGAGAATGTAGCTAAAGTTAAAAATAAATAAAACCACAGCTCACCAAATAAGTGATTGCACTGATGATGGAAAGATCAACAGTTGTGGTGGGTTGAATATGCTTGACCCAGGGAGTGGCACTATTAGGATTAATGTGTTGAATGATTTGTTAGAGTATGTGTAGCCTTGTTGGAGAAAGTGTGTAATTGTGGGGGTGGGCAATGAGAGCCTCCTAACCATGTAGGAGCCAGTCTTCTTCTATCATCCTTCAGATGAAGGGGTAGACCTCTAAGCTCCTCGAGCACAATGCCTGTCTGAATGATACCATGCTCCCAACTTTATGGTATTGGATTGAACCTCTGAACCTGTAAGCCAGCCCCAAGATCTAGATTACAGTTGTGCCCTCCATTTCTAGGTTGTAGTTCATTTTAGATTTAGTCAAGTTGACTACCAGGAATAACCATGATAACAGTTAAGACCACTTGTTACTATTAGAGATGTCGCCAGGTTTGTTCCCAATACCCTCATGGTGACTCACAACTGTCTGTAACTCCAGTTCAAAGGGATACATTATCACCCTCTTCTTGCCTCCAAAGGTAACTGGGCATACATGCCATATATATGAATACTAGAAGACAAAACAGAAAATGAAAATTTAAAGTTCCTTGTGTCTTTCTACTCTTATCGATCTTGTTTGATGCTTTTTATTGTTGTTACTGTTGTTATGATGATGAGGATTTTCCTTCCTACTTAGCTTTGCAGGAAACTGATCATCCTTTCAGTTTTAAGTCAACTCTCTTCTTGACATTCGCCTGGATTGTGGCCTGGAATGTCACAATCCATGGCATATTCCTTTCTTCACTGTGCTTGTCCGAACTCAGAGGCCACTGTTTGATATCTTTGTTATTAATTTTCATCCTTGATGACAATGGAAACCCATTCAGATTCAGTTCTCAGTGTCTCAGGCTGCTTGTAGACCACAGACATTCAACTAAAAAAGCTATAGCTAGAGGCCACAGTCTAGGATATGAATTCTTCTTCCTCTGCAATTGAGATCAGTCTGACGTCAAATTGGTAATTCAGTTCCATTGACTTCTGTTATTGGACCTAAAATTTTAAAGCATTTTTAACTACTCTAATGTTGCCATTGAGATTAAATAACACTCGTGTTTTATTTATCCCACTACATATTATAGCTAATACATGCCACAAAGGTGTTTGTGAAGTATTATTATTACTATTATTGTTATTATTATTATTATTATTATTATTATTATTATTATTAAATCATTGTGACAATTACCTTGAGTAAAAAAAATATTAAAAGATGACCCTTCTTTCTTTCACATTGAGGGGGATGAATTTATTTTATATTTCCTTTATTATGGGTATTATAAGGACTCTCTTCATACAAACATACATCAATACTCTTCATCTTTAAAAGATGTTTTCGAGTTACATTTTGATCTAAAAATATTTCTTGTGTTTCTATTACTCCAGTACATCTTACAGGTAGGACAGATTGTAGATTGACGGTTTTGTGAGTGGGTTGATGACCCAGTCCCACTTCTAGGAGCTATAAATGCTTTGTTATAGATGGTGACCACCTCAGGCTCAATTTCCTTAACTGTTAGGAGATATGAAATTTCCACTGTACAAAATTTCTGCCTCACTCCCAAACATCACAATTTCAGGTGTATCTCCTAGTACTATCCTCCTTTTTCCCTCCTACCCTCTCCTAAACCCAACTATTCTCATCTTCACCTGCCCCCAGTTCATCCACAAAATATGTTATCTTTCTCCTTCCCAGGAAATTCCATGTCATCCCAAGCCCTTTCCCTATCCCTTCCTTTCACATAGCCTCTCTAGGTCAATAGAGATTGTATCATGACTCATCCTTTAATTAACAGCTAATGTCCATTTATAAGTGAGTATATATCACATTTGTCTTTCTGGGTTTGAGATAACACAGTCAGGATGATTTCTATATAATTCCATCCATTTTTCTGCAAATTTCATGATTCATTGCATTTAACAGCTGAGTAATACTCTACTATATAAATGTAATAAATTTTCTTTATCCATTCTTTGATTGAGGTTGTTTTCAATTTCTGGTTATTTTGAATGAAGCTTCTATGAAGATAGCAAATATCCTCATGATATGGTGGGTACATACCTTTGGATACATACCAATGAGTGATATAGCTGGATCTTAAGGAACATTAATTCCCAGTATTCTGAGGAACCACCATATTGATTTCCAAAGTATATTCCCACCTGCATTGGAGGAGTGTTCCCTTTGTTCCACATCCCGCCAGCATAAGTTATCAATTGTGGTTCTGACATCAGAAATTCCGAAAGATGTAAGATAGAATATCAGAGTCGTTTGATTTTTATTTCCCTGATGCCTAAGGATACTGAAATTTCTTTACATGTTTCTCATCCATTTGAGATGTGTCTGTTCAGAATACTCTGTTTATATGTATACTCCACTTTTAAATAGATTATTTTCCATTCTGTAAGCTGCCATTTTGTCCCATTGATGGTGTCCTTTGACTTACATTAGCTCTGCAGTTTCATGAGGTCCTATTAATTAATAGTTGATCTTAGTACCTGTACTATTGGTATTCATCTCAAGAAGTTATCTCCTGTACCAATGTATTCAAGGCTATTTCCGACTTTCTCTTCTATGAGATTTGGTGTATCTGGTTTTATGTTGATCTACTTGGAATTGTGTTTTGTGAAGGTGATATATTTGAATTCTTCTTTATGTCGACATCCTGTTAGATCAGCAACACTTGTAGAAGATACTTCCTTTGTTCCGTTATGTATTTCTGGTTTCTTTATCAAAAATCAGGCAGTAATAGGTATATAAATTTAAACCTGAATCTTTGATTTGATTCCCTTGATTAATCTGTTTTTATGACAAACAACATTTATTCCAAGTTGGGGTCATGACACTGCCTAAATGACTAGAAAGCAGAGACAGGACTGCCCAGAGACCGAGGATAGAATCAAACATGACTGACAAAAAAAAAAAAAAAAAAAGTCAATGAAATGATCCCTAATGATATTCAGCCATAGTCACCATGTGTAGTCCAATTGTCATCAGAGAGGCATCATCCAGCAACTGATGAGAGCACATGCAGAGACCCAGAGCCAAACATGAAGCAAAGCCAAGGGAACCCCATAGAAGAAAAAATGAAAGATTGTAGGAGCCAGTGATGTCAATAACACCATGAGGACAATTCCCATAGGAACAGCTAAGCAAGCCTCATAGGAGCTCACAGAGACTGATGTGACAAATGTGGACCCTGTGTGGGTCTGATCTAGGTCCTCTACATATACATTGTGGTTGTATAGCTTGGTATTCTTGTGGAACTCCCAATAGTGGGAATGGGGCATATCTCTGATTCTTTTGCCTTCACATAGGACCCTTTTCTTCCTAGTAGGCTGCCTTGTCCACCAGGGATCTGAGGGTTCATGCCCAGTGTTAATGTATCTCATTAAACTTCTTAGGTGGGTATTCCTGGGAGGCCTGCTGTTTTGTTTGTTTTGTTTGTTTTTTGTTTGTTTGTTTTTTGAAGGTAAATGGAGAGTAGATCTGAGGGGAGAAAGAACAGGGTTGGGGGTAAGGGAGAGGGACTGGGAAGAACGGAGGGAGAAGATACTGAAGTAAAAGGGCAGATTATTTTTTTTTAAAAAAATCCCCTTTTCAATACTTCATACATTCACTGAAGCTGACTTAAGATACTGTTTTGCATTCCTAGAATTAACTATTTACTGTTATACTTAATTTGCAAATATGCACACTGATGTTATTTTCACTGATGTTAGAAGCCCCTGCCCCTCAAATACTCTCTGATACTTATGACCAAGGAGTTATCTGAAAGGTTCTCTTCATTCTCGTGTCTTCCTTACTGCCATTGAGGTATTAGAATAAAAACAAGAACTCTACAGCAGATCCAATGGGGAAGATAAGCATTTTCCTTAGAGATGCTTCATTAATTACCATTTAAATGCATGGTGACTTCCTTTCCAGGAGTTTAGGGGAAAAACATCATTTTATAAAATACCCAGGAAGTCTCTCAAGGAAACTAATTAATGACATTATTAACTTATGCATGGTGAAGCTTGTTGAAAACTTTCCTGTTACTCAAATGCTTTGGAAAATAAAGTATGATCACTTTGGATATTGGGCTCTAATGATGCTTCCATTGATTTCATGCCTGACTGAGAGGTTTCAGGGCTTTTCCTCAAGGATTCACCCAGCAGTAGAAGAAGGAAAGAAAATATACCCTACTGTGGAATACGTTGGTCTTCATGCAAGAAGCAAAATCTTGCAACTAGGAAAAGAAATAGCAGAGTCAGAGTTCAGCATGCTCTCCTTCCTGTCTTTCTAACTCTTCTGAAAGTTTCCTTCTCCTCTTCTTGCCCTCTTCCTGCCCTCCTCCTTTTCTTCCTCCTCTTCCTCCTGTAACACTCCTCCTTCCCTTCTCCTCTTTTTTAAAATTTAGTCTGCTTGTCCTTTATTCTTCCCTGGTTTTCTTGGTTCCTGTGACTGTGGCCTGTCAAGCATTTGCCAGACAGTTAGAGAACCCCACTCATCCTCTAACTTCCCTTACTGTTCCCCATCTCTGCATGAGGGAAATGGTTGACAGGATAGTTGTCTGTTTTCCAGTGTATATTATTGACTTCACACACCTAATTTAAAAAAGGTTCCTTCATTGCCTTTGTTACATCACTTTTATTCTTCAAGTGAAGTATAGTTTATTCTATTTTATTCTTCTGTCAATAGTTCCCACTTTCAACAATATCATTTTATTGCTTTAGTGTATAAAAATCTGGATTTATTGTTAAAATAATAAAATATACCTTGTAATGTATAGCAGCCTACTCTCTCACTCCTGTGAACACCTTATCTTTCCAATAAAATGGACCTAAAGAGGTTTGCAGGGACTGCACTTTCAAATCCTAACTTAGGGTACGACATCTGGACTGATTACTCCTGGGTGCACCTGAAAAGAAAATAAAGCTTGCTTCAATTGGACAGTTGTAAATTTGGTGATTCTTACAAATCATGGGTTTAACATATATATTTTGGTATATATATATATATTTTTATTTTTGTAATGTATAATGACTCTAGTTTGTTACTGATGTGGCATTGTTGTAGCATACTCTCACTTTTAATTATTTCACCAGGGGCATCTTTATTTACTTAGTTATTAAAAAGAGGATTTCACTAGATTCAGAAAGTCACAGAAGAAAAATGAAGTGATGAGAAGGACTTTTATTTCTCTCTTTGTTCAACCCAGGGCCCATCTCTCAGCCTATTTTCTCCTGACCTCCATTGCTTTCTTTATTCTAATTGGCCATTACAGATAACCACCATTTGTCTCATATTTCGGTATTGTCTTTGTTTCTACAGAATATAATAATGAATCTTAAATGCATTCATACATGTCATAACCAGAGTTCTTTGTTTTTCTTCATCTGTGATTATTTTCATCATTCTTGAATTTCCCATTTATTATATCCCCACAGATCATCTCATTTTATGCTTTTCTTCTCTCTTAGAGATGTTGAAAGTATACTGAATTTTCCTTATCCTCCATTTCTCTTAAGCATTAATATTTTTCATTTATATATCTCTCTCTGGTGTGTATGTGTGTGTGTGTGTGTGTGTGTGTGTGTGTGTGTGTGTGTGTTGTATTGGCATAAACCTAATAACTCATGTACAAGGAGATGAGAGGGCATATTAATTTGCAAGAATTAGGTCTATTACCATGTGCAGCCCCTGGTTCAAACTAGGGCCATCAGATTCGGCATGCATTTTTATCAGCTGAACCATCTTGATGCCCCTTCAGTTTTTATTTTACTTCTATCACACTCTGAACCAATGCTGTAATTTTCCTCATATTAATGTGTATCCCCTGAGGTATTCACTTAAACAGTTATCTTGTTTCCCTTCTACAATAGCTGAGTCTTATGGTAGAACCCTATGTGGCCCTTGCTAATTTTCCATCTTAATTATTTGTTTCATTAAAACACAATAATCTAACCAAGGCTGGTATCAGAGACTGATAATTCCAAAATTGACAGTAGGACTCTGAGTTCAAGGCCAGTCTGGGATACCTACAGAGACTTTATGTCCAGGGCCATGATCGCATTGTTTTCAGACAGTCTTGGTTTCTCTGATGTCCTCCATTACATCCCCTCTGATTCTTATGCACCTTTTACATTCTCTTCTGCATGGCTGCCTGAGTCCTGAGGGGAGGCATTTGATAGGGATATCCCTTTTCGGGCTGAATGATCCAAGGTCTCTCACACCCTGCATAATGTCTGACTGTGAATCTCTGTATCTGTTCCTGTCAGCTGCAGAAGAAACTTCTCTGATGATGGAACAATATGCTGACCTTTGAGTACAGCAGAATGTCATTAGGAGCCATTGTATGATTATGTTTCTTTAGTAGAACAATACTATTGGATTTCTCCTGGATCTCTCCTCTATTTAGTTTCAGGCTTATTGTTACACAAGCAGATTCAGGTATGGATTCCATTTCTTGGAGTGTGACTTAAGTCAAATCCTCTATTGGTGACATAGTCCCACCAGCTCTGTGCCACCATTGCCATAGCATATTTTGCATGCATGCAGAACAGCATTGTAGCTCAAAGGCTTTGTGGTTTTGTTTGTATTTTCATCACTTTTATGCTCATGTGCAGAGTACCTTCCTGTACTAAAGACTCTAGAGTACTGGTTCTCAACCTTCCTAATGATGCGACTGTTTAATACAGTTCCTTATGCTGTAATGACTCCAATCATAAAATTACTTTCATTACAACCTCATAACTACAAGTTTGCAACCATTATGAATTGTAGTGTTAAGTATCTGATATACAGGATAGCTGATATAAAATCCCTGTGAAAGCATCATCCATTCGGCTCCCAAAGGTGTTGTGACCCACAACTTAAGAACTAGAACATAAGACTGAAGGTTTTATGTAGGTATCATGACAACTTCTCCATATGAGTTGTGTAGGTGTTGCCTTCAACAATAGGTCCTTGCTGACAGTGTGTAGAGAGCCACAAACACCCTTTGCAACAGATTATGTTTTTTGAGTGTTTCCATGGTGGTCCTTTTGACCAACAACTCAACCAGATGTTCTCGATCCCAGTACTAGAAGCTTTATTTGGTGTCAAGAGATGTCCAGCTGGGGCTCATACATATAGATATGTTATGAATAAAATCAGATATTGCATGAGATTTTAGTCTGCCTTATTTTTAGGATACACTCTTCCAAGCTCCATGCCTCGTGGTAACACAGCCAGTACAAAAATCAGTGTGGGAGTTCTTCAGGAAGATGAGAATCATCTACTTCAATATGTAGCTATAACATTCTTGGGCATATACCAAAAGAATGCTTCATTCTACCATACAATCCTGTTCATTCCTGCCCTATTTATAGTGAATCATATTTCAAAATAACCTAGACATCCTTCTACAGATGAATGGATAAAGAAAAATGTGGCATTTTTAAACAATGGAATATTACTTAGCAATGGGGTCAGGAAATGTAATCATTAAGTTCACAGGTAAATGGATCAAACTAGAAAAAAAGCGATCCTCAGTGAGATAACCCAAATTCAAAAAGAAAAATTTTGTGTGTATTCTCCTATGTTGATATCATCTATTAAATCAGTGATAAGCAAGCGAGAATCCATGGAACCATGGAAGGGAGGTATAGTGTCAGGGACTAGGGGAGACAGAGAGATATCCATTAAAAGGGTAAATAGTATAGATAGGTATCGATGACAAATGGTTTGGCACTGGAACAGAAGGGTCAGGCAGGAAGGGAAATTTTGATGCTTAAGTAAGGATGTATAAGCAAAATTCATGTGAGTTTAAGCCTTATATAGTCACTAGAACAAACAATACTTAAGTACATAGTAAAATAATGCATAATCTGATGTAAATCCACTGTTATTAACTACACCTGGGAAGAACATGAATGCACATTAAAAGCACAGCCCATGTTAAAGGGGAACAGAGGTTACAAGACTGCACTTGTTTTCCAGGAGCTTTCTCCCAAGTTCTCGGAGTTCTCCTCACATAGCTTCATTAATGTCCATTGCATGGTTGTGCAAGTTTTCAGACCCAGCAGCCATGGATGGTTGCTCACATCCTCTTCAACATGAGCCTTCTTTTGTTTTATTAATCTTAGCCGTTAGGATGGTTGTAAACTGAACTCTCAGAGGACTTTTGATTTGCATTTCTCTGATGACTAAGGATGTGGAACATTCCTTTAAGTGATTTTCAGCCATTTCAGTTTCCCCTTTTGAGAATTTGCTGTTGAGATCTCTATGCCACTTTAAAATTGGATTATTTGTTTTATTGATATACAGTAGGTTTGTTCTTAATATGTTTTAGATATTAGCCCTCCATCAGATATGTAGTTCATAAAAATCTGTTCCCATTCTGTAGGCAGCTGTGAGAATGATATTGGGTTTTGCCATACAAAGCTTTTCAGTTTCATGAAGTCCACTTAGTAGTTGTTGATTTCAGTGCAGGTGCTAAGGGTTTTCAGTTCAGAAAGCCTCGCGCTGTGCCAATATCTTTAAGGCTAGTTATTCCCCACTTTCTCTTTAATCAGATTCAGTGTTTCTGGTTTTGTATTTAAGTCTTTGATCCATTTGGAGTGAAGTTTTACACAGGGTGGCAAGTGTGTGGATATGGTGGATATTCTAGTTGTCAAATCGACTATAACTGGAATGTCCTACAATCCAGAAATAGAGGGACACCTTTGATCTGGATCTTGAGGCTAGAAGGATATGGTTTTAATCCAGATATTGAGGTACTCCTTTAATCTGGGTCAAACCTGCTGGAGGGCTATCTAAGAACAAGGGGAGAGGAGGGGGTTGTTTGTTCTGTTTGCACTTACTGTGCCAGCACATCCACTGGATTCTATATCTTTAGGATGGCAGCTTGTATAGAAGACAAGCTGAAACATCTAGCCGTGTGGGACTGGGCAACTACTGATTCTTGGGCTTTCATTGACAGATGGCCATGGTTGGGTTAGTTGAACTGCAACCTGTCAGTCATTCCAATAAACTGCGTACATATGAAATTTCATATATATTGCATATATACATATATGATAATATATGTCACATATAATATTATATAACATTACTTCATATATATTATTTATATGTATATATTAGATGTGCACATAATGCATAATTTATGTATATATGCATCAATGTATATATAATACATAGTATATACATATACCACATGTATATAATATAATATATATTATATGTATATATGTATCTATAATATAAAGAATATAATTATATTATATCAACATATATATTATATACACACATTACATAAGTGTGAATATATATGCATTACATATAAAAGATATATTTGGAATAATATAATAATGTAATAATATTATTATGTAATACAATATAAATAGTATATTAATTTATGTCATGTATTATATTATGTAATAATATAAACTGCAATATTATATATTGTATGATAATAATAGATTATTACATTATACATATATGCATATATATATGCATACTACACAGTACATATGTATATATAGAGAGAGGGAAAGAGAGGAAGCTTAATTCATTCCATAAGTTCTGTGACTTAGAGAATTGTGCCTAATACAATAGACCTATCTGGATTCTTCTACATACAGCCATATAGTTCAACCAAAATCATTTGTTGAAAATGCTGTCTTTTTTCCAATGTGTATTTCCGGGTTCATCAAAAATCAGTTCTCTAAATTTGTGTGGACTTATGTCTGGGTCTTCAATTCAATTCCATTGAACAACATGTCTGGTTTTATGCGCGTACCATATTGTTTTTACAACCATAGCTCGGAGGTACCACCTGAGGTAATGGATGGTCACACACTCAGTAGTTCTTTTAATATCCAGTATTGTTTTAGCTGTCTCAGGGTCTTTTTTTTTTTTCCTACATGAAGCTGAAATGTTTCACTTCAAAGACCAACTTTTTAAAAAGTATAATGGAAATTACATTAAATCTGAAGACTGCTTTAGGTAGAATGGCCAATATTTACTACATTAATCCTACTGTTCCATGAACGGGAGGGAATCTTTCCACCTTCCAACGTCTTTCATTTTCTTGCTTCAATATCTTAAAATTTTGATCATTCAAGTTTTTCACTTGCTTAACTGGTGTTATCTTAACATATTATATATTCTTTGAGGTTTTTATGAAGACCATTGTTCCTCTGAAGTCCTTCTCAGTCTGTTTGCTTTTTGTATATAGGGAAACTACTGACTTTTGTAAGTTAATTTTGTATCCTGCTTCTTTTGCTGAAAGTGTTTGTCTGCTGTAGTTGTTTCTGAGCACATTTGTTTGGGATAAATTATGTATACTGACATATCATCTGCAAATAAAGATCCTTTGACGTTTTCCCTCAAATTTTTATGCCTTTGATCTCTTTCCATCTTATTGCTCTTGTAAGACTTCAAGTAATATATTGAATAGCTACAGAGGGAATGGTAAATCATATCTTGTTCCCTATTTTAATGAAATTGCTTTCAGTTTCTCTATTTAAGGTGATTTGGGGCAATAGGCTTGGTGGAAACTGCTTTCATTATGTTACAATATATCTCTTGTACCTGTAATATCTCCAGAACTTTTATCATAAAGGGGTACTGGATTTTGGAAAATGCCTTTACTGCATCTAAGGAGATGGTCGTACATTATTTGTCTTCTTGTTTGTTTATATAGTGACTGCATTTATTTATTTACATTTTTTAACTTTCCTTACACAGCAGAAATGAATTTTATTTGATCAGGATGAGTAATCTTTTTGATATATCCTTGGATTTGACTTGCAATTGGTCTATAATTCTCTTTCTTTGGTCTTTCTAGGTTTTAGGCTTTTATGAGAATACTGAGTAACTGTGTCTTCATAATATGAAGTAGGCCTTAATTCTTTTGTTTTTATTTTGGGAAATAATTTGAGGTGTATTGGCATTAACTCTTCCTTGAAAGTCTTATAGAATTCTACAATTAAATGTTCCTGCCCTGGCCTTTGGGATTTTTAGTTGGTTATTTGTTTGTTTCCTTGCTTGCCTTTTGTTTTTGTTGCCTTTTGTTGTTGTTTTGTAGGGGTATCATGTTTTCATGTTGTTTTGTGTTGTTTTCTGTTCAGTTGATTGTTTGGTTTGGTTTTGGTTTGGTGGGAGACATTTAAGTACTGGTTCTGTGTCACCAGTAGTTATGTCTGTTCACATTACTTATCTACATTTAAATTTGGTGGTTGATAATGTACTGAGAGCATTACCCATATTTTAGAGTTTTGAATTCAGTAGTAAACAGGTTTTTAAAGTATGTACTTGTGATTCTCTGGATTTCTGCAGTGTCTGTTGTTATATCTTACCTTTCATTTATAACTTTCATAATTATGATGTTCTCTTGCTACCTTTTAGTTATGTTTGATAAGGTTTTGACAATCATTGCTTTTGTATTATAACTTGTATTTTTTTAATGTAGTTGACATAGTTTATATTTTATTGATTTCAGTCCTGAATTTGATTATTTCCTGGAGCCTATTCATTTTGGGTGTGATTTTTTTTTTTTTTTATTTTCTAGGATTTTCGGGTGTGCTGCTGTTACTAATACGAGATCAATCTCTGTCTCACTGTTTTTGTTTTTTAAAGATTTACTTATTTTATATAAATACTGTAGCTGTCTTCAGACACACCAGAAGAGGGCATCAGATCTCATTAAAGATGGTTGTGAGTCACCATGTGGTTGCTGGGATTTGAATTCAGGACCTCTGGAAGAGCAGTTGGGGCTCTTAACCATTGAGCCATCTCTCCAGCCACTGTCTGTGTCTTTCTCTGCTTGTCTCTCTGCTTGTCTCTTACTCTGTCTCTCTGTCTGTCTGTCTGTCTCTCTCTCTCTCTGTGCGTAAAAACAAAGCTATGAACTTGCCTCTTAGAATTATCTTCATTGTTATCCATAGTTTAAGTATCCTCTGTTTTATATTCATGCAATTCTATGCATCAGGAGGGCGGATACTCTTTATTGCATATGTTCTGTTAGCTGTTGATTTTATTAGTATTATTATTAGTATTAGGATTAGTATTAGTATTATTGGTGGCAGAATTCAGACTGTTGTTATGGAGAGTTATTAATGACTAGTGTTTGTTGACTCCCAATATGTTGTTGTTGTTTTTGGTAGTGGTGGTACTGTGTGTGTGTGTGTGTGTGTGTGTGTGTGTCATGTGTTTCTCTTCTTTTTTTTGGTGATAACCTTATTTCATGTTTGTGTGTGTGTGTGTGTGGGTGTGTGAGTTTTCCTCCTTGCATTTGCTGCTCTGGGATTATTTATTTCTTGTGCTTTATTAACCTCTTCAGGTTTAAGATTTCCTTCAAGCCCCTTCTACATGTATGAACTTGTAATTAGATACTGCAAAATTTGGTTTTATCTTGGAATATCTTATTGTCTTCATCTACTGTAATTGAAAATGTTGCTGGGTGGAGTAGTCAATGAATCTGTAGAATCTGTAACCCGTTAGAGTTTATAGGATACCTGTCCAGGCTCTTGCTTTTAGAGTTTCCATTTCTGTTGAGAAGTTGGGTTTATTCTAGTAGGTCTGCCTTTATACATTATTTGTTTGGTTTTTTGTTTGGGGTTTTTTTTGTTTGTTTGTTTGTTTTCTTTTCTTTTCAGTGAAGCTTCTAATATTTTTTCTTCATTCTATACAATTATTCTTTTGATTGTTCTGTGCCAATGGTAATTTTTTTTACTGGTCTAATATATTTGGTGGTTAATATACTTCTCGTACTTTAATAGGAATTTCTATCTTTAGGGAAGATTTCTTCTGTAATTCTGTTGAAATATTTTTGATATTTTTGACCTGTGTTTCTTTCCTTCCTTTATTCCTATTATTCATATGTTTAATCTTTTAATATCTTCCTAGATTTCCTAGATGTTTTCTATCAGGAAATTTTTAGATTTACCAGTTTTCTTTGACCAAGGCATATCCATTTCTTCTATGTTATCTTAATTGCCTGAGATTCTCTATCATTGTATTCTATTCTATTGGCAAGGCTTGCCTCTGAAGTTCCTGTTTAAATTCCTTAATGTTTTATTTTCAAATTTCCTCCAGTTTGTGTTGATTCTTTATTGATTCTATTTCTATTTTCAGTTCTTGATCTGTTTTTTTTTCCATTTCTTTTACTACCTGTTAGTGTTTTCAAAGATTTCTTTAATATATTTACTCATTTTCCTTTAAGGACTTCTATTACGTCTGTCAAGGCTGTTTTAAGGTCCTTGTCATGTGCTTCATCTATGTTGTATTTATCAGGGCCTACAGGACTTCAGGGGCTGGCTCTATTGGAGTCATATTATACTGGCTGCTATTGTTTGTGTTTGTATATTAAGGTTTAAGACTCTGTGGTTCGGATGATTCTAATTCTAGAGGCTGATATCTGCTCATCTCTGTTTGGGTGGGCATTTTGTTTCTTGATTTCTGTTGCCCTCCCTGGTTCTTAGGAATGAACGGTGGCAGTGAGTTTCTTGATGGGGGAATTTCCATAGAATTCTGTCAGGTATGGCCACAGTGACTTCTGTGTACAATGTGTTTCTAGCTATCAATAGCTGTTAGAAATGGTGATGGGCCAGAGGACAGGAGCTGTGGGGGTCCACAGGAAGGTGGAAAGTAGACTTGGATCAGCAAAGTTTGCATAGATTTTGGGGGAATGGAGGCAGAAAGTGAGGAAAAGCCAGGATAGACCATCTGATACAGAGGTGCAGATGACATTGAGAGGATTTGGAGGGGAGGAAGAGTGAAGATCTGAAGCTCACCTACCTCTCTGGCCTAGTTGCTTCTCTGTCAGGCTTGACTGCTGCGTTCCTAGGGAATGTCTGCTCCAATTTGGATCTGGGACAAGGACCTTAAAACAGATCTAGGTGAGTGAGTGGAAGTAAGGACTGGGAGAAGATCTGTGTGCCTCATTGAAGAAGAGAGTAGGGAGGGAGCGGAAGCTGCAGCGGGTGGCCCGCTCTTCAGAGTTTGAGTGAGACTCCAGGGGCTAGATTTAGAGAGAGATGAAAGAGGCGAAGATCTCCCAGTATCCTACCTGCTTTCCCTTGCTGGTATATTTTATTGTTTTGAAACTTTGAAGTGCTAATTTTATTTGCAAATTAGTTGTGCGATTTTTTGAAGCCTGGAAAAAAAATTCTCTTCTTAGTGAATACATGAATGGAAAGAAGTAGATATGAATTCTATATCATGAAGACTGTCTATCTACTCTCTTGTTCTGATGTTAGAGAACCTCCATTCTTTTCCTGGTTATCTGAGAAATGCACAGCTCTTTTAGGATCTAACTTTCAGGAGGAAACTGAACTTGGTATCTGCAGAATGGGGGCCCTCATCAGTTTCTCTGTGAGTCCTAAAATGCAGAATCGGTTTTGTTGTGGTCCAACAATTTATCTCATCTAATTTATGGATATATATATTCCTGACAGTCCGGAACCATTCTGCAATGCTTTAAATAAATTAAATGCTTTTATTTAATTTGATAATTTCATTAAAATATTATTTAAATTGCTAAGTTCCCAATATTTTTACATGGCCAACCTTGTTCTTTAAGATCTATGATTGTTTATTTTAATAAATTCATTATTTTTAGTTGTTATTTCTTATTCTTAACAAATAAGGATTTTAATGATTCGCTGTTAACATTTCTGCATAAATAATTTCATAAAGATTACAGTTTCAAATTGAAACTTTTAACAATATTTACATTATCATATTGTACAAATAAATTTATTCTGCAAAAAAGAAATATTTTATTAGTGTTTGAACCTTAGTTTATTTTGTTTCACTATTCTTTACTGTTTCTTTACTGCTCGGTTACCTAAATACATAGAGAAGGCACTGTCAAACGTTGTATTTTGGTTTGGTTTTCGGGGATGAACAGGAAATCAAATAGCTCAGGCTGGCCTAGAACACTAAATTAGATTTCCTTCTGATACCCGCCTCTACTAGCTAAACAGTGGAACCATAGGTCTGTGCCACTATACCTGACTTTGTGCAATGCTGTGCTTGGACCAGGGCTTCTTGTGTACTTTATAAGCAGTCTATAAACTTACCTGCAACCTAAGTTTCACATCATCGCTTAGATATTTTTCATTTGTGATCAAGATAAGATGCAGAGGTAAGCTGCAGTTAATTTTTTAAATAGTTTCACTTCATTTTTATTTATGTCTGTGTATGGAGACACATGTGTATGGTTGCCCATGAGGCCAGAAGAAATCATCGGAACCCCTGGCAATGGAATTTAGTTATATAGTACCCAACATGAGTGCTAAGACCCAAACTCCAGATGTCTGGAAGAGTAACAAGAGTCCTTAACCACTAGAGCCATCTAGAGTCATACCATACATCATACAGAATGTATGACACAGTAGACAATAAGCTAGGTTTCACATAAAGACCCTTCAATTGCTATGGAAGAGATTAAGGACCATTCCCTTATTCCCTTATTCCTTTATGCCCTTATGCCCTTATAACCTTATGCCCTTTGTAGGCTTGTTCAGGCTCTTATGTCCTGATAGCTAGAAGATACCTTTCAGGGTGCTTCATTCTAAAAAGGCATTATGTTTAAGATGAAAGGCATATTTCTAAAATGCCATTTGGATTTGGCATGTATTGTTAGCACATTAATCCAAACCATCTAAAGAAGAGGATTTAAGGAAATAATTAAGGAGTGGCAACGGATAGTCCAGACATAAACGATTTAATGATAGACTATGGGTTTTCTGAGATCAGCATACTAAATGTAGATGGGCACTGTGTTCCTCTTCACTTTTGATTTGTGTGTCTTGGTTGCTGTAGGAAGCCATTGTTCATCAGGTAGGTTCACTCAAAGCCCCAAGTCTTCGATTTCTATATCATCTTTGCTATCTCTTAGACATACATGCTGATTGTGTTATTTTTACAATTTGCTTATTTATTTTCTACATTGACTTGAAGAACTCACACTCCTGCTTTGCTTTATCTCTTCCCTGCTTCAATTACTTGTAATTATTGTTTTCTGGAACATCATCTTCTGGCAGGAATCTACTCAATCACTATACAAGAGGGTCATCATGCAAGGAGGTTACCATCCCAGCATACATTCTAGATTCTCAAAGCATTTGCCGAGTCCTTTCAACAATTTCATTCCCTCTAGTTATTTATGATTGAGATCGCAAGGTATAGAGGAAAAAAAGGAATAAAAATGTCATTTGGTATTTTTACTTAATTAGGTGGCATCTTGACCTGTCTGTTCACATTGGAGTTCACCTATACTATTGCACCTCCAACAACATCAATTTCAGCCAATCCAAATTCAAACACTCATGAAAGAAAAACAACAGCCATTAAATACTGAATTCTAACCTGGACATTTACACACATTTATCTCACTGCCTTTCACCAACAGAATAAAGAAGGTATTAATAACTATACTACCCAGACCAGGCTCAGAGCCATCCTGGAGTGCATGTTACATGATTATATGCATCACATGCAATCTCCCATTCATCTATGTGCTACAGAAATGATTTATTATGTTGGATGTTGAAGCAACATGAATTATATAACCAGGGGGTTTATATACCACATAATCAACATAATATATGTTATATGTGTGTGCATATGTATTTATATTGGAAAATTTGAATATTAAAGGTTGGATTTGAACACAAATCTGTGTTTTGCCATATAGAATTTTTTTTCTCTCAGAAAGTGTGATCTAAGGCTAACAAACATCAGCATCATCTGGGAGCTTGTTAAAGATGCAGAAATGCAGGTATCACCCTGGGCCAACCCATCAGAACATTCATTTTAATAAGATCCCCTGATACGCCTTACACACATTAAAACTGAAAAATATTGATTTATACAACATGTCTCCAAACACCTTCTAACAACCCAGTTTTTTCCACTTCCTATTTTCCTTTTTCATATGACTGCCTTTGCAGGCATGAAGCATAATTTAAAGTAAATTTATATCCTCAAAATATACATCTGTGTTTTGTTAAAAACAACCAAAGGCCTCAGAGTCTGTTGCTGTATAGACGTGACACTGGAGTTATAGATGACTGTGAACTGACATGTATATGCTGAGAATCAAGTTCCAAGTCCTCTGAAACAGAAGCCAAGGTTCTTAGCCACTGAGCCACTGAGCTCTCTCTCTCTCTCTCTCTCTCTCTCTCTCTCTCTCTCTCTCTCTCTCTCTCTCTCTCTCTCTGTCTCTCTCTCTGTCTCTCTCTCTCCTTCTCTCTCTCTCTCTCTCTGTCTCTCTCTGTCTCTCTCTCTCTCTCTCTCTCTCTCTCTCTCTCTCTCTCTCTCTCTCCTCTCTCTCTCTCTCTCTCTCCTTTCTTCTCCCCCTCTCTCCCTCTCCCTCTCTCGCCCCCCTCGCTCTTACTCTGTACAAGTCAATCTTTACAAATCACTTTCCTTTCTCATTTAGTTTCCCTTGCAAACAGTTTCTTTTCTGTATCCGAAAGCTGCGCTGATGATCTTCGCTAGTAAATTGATTGCATTTTATTGTATTGTGTTATCTGTGTGTTACTCTGTTTCTGTTGTAATGAAAAGGACATTAATACCTAGTTCATGGGTTTTGAAAGCATGTGCACTTCATTTGCCATGTATCTTATAAACTTGCTCGTGAATACCCAACAAGCATGATGATTTATGCAAATATTATCTTAAAGCATAATATTCAGAGTGACGGTAAATAAGCACCTTAGGTTGTCTTTTTTCTATTATACTAATTTCTGCTTATGACTCTCATTTTCTATTTACACTATATATGACACATTTGAATCTAATCAATACAGACACAAACTAACACCACTTTTTTTTTTTTTTATAATACTAGCATTCCGGTGGCTGAGCAAGTAGAATTAAAATTAGAATTAAAGTAGAGTTTCAGTAAGATAAATATATAGGTTAATGTAACTTTAGTAAAGTGGTTGGGTTATTTAATTTTTCCAACTTCAATTCAATTACTTATTTTTTATAGCTCATAGTGGGATAAAATTCACTATGTAACCCAGAGTGGTTCCAAATTCAGTCTTTGGATTCAGCTTCCCTCCTTCTGGGAAGACAGGTGCGTGCCACCATGTCTGGACTTCGAATCTTAGGACAACTAGTGTATAAAATCTTTTACTAGTGAGTAGATGTGGGTTTCTTTACCCTTATTGACCTGAAAGAAAGAAATCCTCTCCACATTAACTTTTCTGCAACAAACACTTCTTTCATCATTAGTAAGATTTCACAAGCTATACTTTAAAAATTGTATATGAAATTCAGGGAATTATGATTATGTCACAATGATGATTTTATCCAGTATATGTGTATTTTTTATTAGTTTTAGAAGTACCGAAGAGTGTAACTAGTGCCACATACATGACTTATGAATAGTTTATCATTAAGCTATCACGCAACCACTGCATACTTGCAAGTTATGGATGGATCTAATTTTTAGGGTCTGCCACATTTCATACATCTTTATTACATGGATTAGTCATGTTTAGTACAGGATTGATGTACTGATGAAATTGATAATGATTACTTTCAAATACAAATCTCACATGGTGCCTGGGCTAGTTTTCCAATGATCTTTATAGAGTCTTAAAGTGTGAAGGCAGAGAAATAGATTTCCTTCCTACTTGAGACATAGATGTATTAAAGGATGACACACCTACTGAAAGGAATATTACAGGTAGCAAGGTAGCATGGTAGAGGAGGAAGCTAGACTGGACATGTGTGCTGAGGCCATGCACCATGTAGAGGGCAGGAAGTAGCCTTGAGCCAGCAAAGCCTCTTATAACATTGAACATGTGTCTAGAATTTTGCACATGCCAATTGCTTGAAAAGAAACTGTGTCTTACTATCACACTCTTTTCCAAGAGTATATTTAAATGAGCCATCTCACAAGTTTTTGGAAGGTAAAATACATATTATAGAAGTATTAGATTTATGGTGAGTCTCACAATATATGACACAACCAAATTTCACTATCCAATGCCTCATCTTCCTTTCTTTAAAAAAGGCATAAAATATATTGTTTGTGTAGAGGATGCAAGCTATATATCTGTAAAATATATGGAAAGGAAGATTTGTGTTTCCAAGTACCCAGCATTAAAAGTGAGAACATGATACATCACAGATGACAAACAATAGGCTTATACTCACATTCATATTTTCAAAACATTATTTATAGTATAGAAATACAAATAATATTATGCTAAACAAAATACATTTTAATATATGATACATTACCTAGGAATGGTGCTGCACGCTTTTAATTGCAGCACTTGGATTAAGAGGCAGGTATAGCTCTATAAGTCAGAAGTTAGCCTGGTCTATCTACACAGCAAGTATCAGGCCAGTCAGGGACACAGAATGAGAGCATGTTTAAAAACTATATGTTAGTTATTATATAGGATATAAGTTCATTATTTAATATCACAATAATATAAATATAACACAAATAGAGTCAGAGCCTGTTAAAAATATGTTATAATTTTATTTATATTATAATTATATCACAATGCATAATACTATAACAAATCAACAATATAATGATATTTAATATTATATATTGTATATAATACAAAATACAGTTATATTCAATAGACTTTATATCATTATCTTACATTTACTATATTACTTATATTGCAAAGAATCCTGTCTTCATGTGCTGTATCTCCTCAGATCATTTTAACTACAAAGAATTACATTAGTCAACTCATTTGTTATTTAGCCTGATGATGGTTGCTTGTTCCCAGATTCAGATTTTGTAGAGGGCACAGAGGTCCTTGTACTGACAGAGCAGCATTAAAAGGACAAAGAATATTAATCACACAGGCATGTCTCCTCATTGGAGGAGGTAAAATCAAATATCTGCATTCCATCCAGAAAGCCGAGGATGGAAGTTGTTAACAACGGTTGACATTTTGCTATCTGAAGAGGCAGACCTCACCCTAATACCCAGAATGATTATTCCAGACTTTTCCCTCCCCAGACCACCACCAATCCTTAGGGAAGTTGTCCCATGTACTTTATGGCCTATCTATCTATCTGGAATAGACCACAAAAGTTTCTAGGTCTTTTAGCTACACAACCCACTCTCACGGTCACATGCACTTTGCAAAAGAGTCTCTATGTTGTCACACATTAATTTTATTGTGCATCTGGATTGGAATAATTCTAGAAATTCTTGTTACCCAGAGACCTTTTTCCAAGTTCTGTTTTGTTTAAATATGCCTATGATATTCTTCCTGGTATTAGACTGCCCGAAATCTAATCCAGGTTGAGGATGGCTTGTTTTCATTCTTATCTCTTCATTCTATTTGCTTCTCTGTCTGATACCTGAAGGGACCCTGCCAATGCTGCAGGAGAGATTTTTATGTTAAAAAATTCTTGCATTACCTTAAAAGATAAAGCTAAACACTTTCTCCCTATTGTCTTCTTGATGTATACTTCATCAATCTATGAACTGGCTTTTCATGATCTCTCTCTCTCTCTCTCTCTCTCTCTCTCTCTCTCTCTCTCTCTCTCTCTCTCTTTCTCTGTGTGCATTGTTATTAGGGGTCACACTAATGGGCTATAAATTTTAGCCTTGATAATCAAATTATTTAAAAGAGTTCTGCTTTTTAAAAAATTATTGACTTTTTGAAAATAAATACTTATTCATCTATTTTTTTTTAAATTTTGGAGTGCTCTGTCTGGAAATACACCTACACTGCATAGACGGCATTAGATCCTTTTGTAGATGCTTGGGAACTACCTGGGGATTGCTGGGAATTGAACTCTGGATCTCTAAAAGAGCAGCCAATGTTCTTAACCACTGGACCATTTCACCAGCCCTCATTTATTTACTTTCATACTCCATTTTTTAAATGAAAAATATTCTTAAGTTTTGACAGTTTTTCTATTTTATATGTCTGTACCCTTTATATATTTTGGATGCTGTTATTTGTTTACTACCTATAATCATTCATGTTTATGATTTTTGATGAACAGAAATTCTTAGTTATGCAACTATTAGATATATCAACCTAGTCATTCTTGTGGACTTTGTGCCTTGTTTAAGAAGACAAAAATTACCTCCTGTTCTGATATGATTAAGGAGGAGCTGAACTACATGAGAGTGATATGAGCCCTCTCCACACATGTTAAATTGTGTAACTTGGTCTTGTGGGACTTTTAATAGTGGGGGTAACGTTTGTCTCTTACCCTGTTGCTTGCTTTTGAGCTTTTCCTTCTACTGAGTTGCTTTGTCCACTGTAAATAGGAGAGGGGATGCCTAGTCTTACTTGATAAGCCATGGCTGATGATACCATAGGAGACTTGCCCTTTTCTGAGCAGAAATGGGGGCAGAGTAGATTGGGAGAAAGGGGGAAGATGGGTATTGGAGGGGAGGGACTCAGAGGAGTGGAGGAAGGGAAACCTGAGTGTCAGATGTAAACTAAACAGACAGACAGACAGATGAATGTAGCCTTAGAGACTCACTGGTTAGATTCAGTTTCAAATCTGAAGATCTGATGTGACTGAGTGCAGTGGGCATACTGAAAGACCCCTGAAACGGGGAGACCCTCATTCAAGTCTCAGGATGACGTGACCCCCCAAGGACTCACTAGAGACCATCCTTGTTGTAATCACATAAGGTTTATTGATAGGAATGACAGGAACCAGTGCACTGTGGTCAAGACTCGTATTCCATGCAGGGGTAGAGGAGTTTGACCCTGAGTATCTGGGAGAAGGCATATTTAAAGGGAGAAACCACAACCCAAGGGAATAGGGAGGGTGTCACTGAAAGATGTCAAGAATACCAGTGAAAAATCACAAGGGAAAACTCCCTGTTTCTCAAGATTGTTCTCAAGATTTTAATCTAACTTTTATGGTCAGCCAGTTCCTGGAACAGAGTTGCTGAACTGGCTGGTGTAATCATCAGTTCTGTGCACGGTCAAGTTCCTAGACCGGAGTCACTGAATTGGCTGACCTACATTTTTGGTTCTATTCTGTTTGCTATGGGGTCTGAATTTTTCCTGGGCTTTCAATACAATGCTTTTTCCATGTGGATGAGAATTGAAAGACAATTACATCAGGATGTCACATGTTATACATTGTTCTGCTACAGAAAAGACTAGGCAGACACATACATGACTAAAGGCAAATACTCAACTTAAAATGCTACTGCTTTATTATTCTTATTTATTTATTCATTCATTCATTAATTTATTTACTTTGAGACAGGGACTTACTATATAGCTCTGTTTGTCCTAGTTCTCACTGTGTAAACCAGGGTGTTCTCAAACTCACAGAGATTCACTCACTTCTGCCCTCTGAGTCCTGAGATTAAAGGCATGCTCCCCTGTTCCCTACTAAAAGCTGTTAATTTTAACTGGTTAATTTGGGTGTGCATTTTTTCTTTTGTATTTGTGAATTGTTCTTTTAAATATAATAGAGTATATATTTTTACAATGTTTACAATAATCCAAACAATCGATGCTGGATGGGGGAGAAGAAAAGGAAGGAGATACATAAGGTAGTTAGGAGTTACTGAACAGAAAACCTGATCTTTACTGTTTCATGGGTATGCAATTTCATACATTTTCCAAGGTGGTGTGTCCTTCCTTGTGATGTGCTTATTCAGCCATTTACAAGATGAACTTCCTCTACTTCTCCTAGTCACTGCTGAAATGCCTTTTGTCAACTAGTATCTATTTTAAATATACTTATCTTTCTCATAAGTATATAGGCACAGACATATCTGAAAGTACTGAGCTCCTTAACTACAGCTTACACTGTTTTATAAGTTTTATCACAATACTTACATGACCTTTATAATGTCTATAATTTTCAGTACAATATAGAGTTCTTTCTTTGAGGTTAAAAAAAGCATGGTGTGTGCTTTCTCACTGAAATTTAGCTAGGACATATACTAGTATTAAATATGCATCAGTCAAACAAATTGGCACAAAATTGTATGTAAGAGTTTTTGGACACTAAACCAAAGTTTACTTTTTCAACAATGGTGTCATTCTTTATGATTCTGGGGAGATGACAACCAGCCCATGGCTCTTGTCAGATCTCTGTGAATTCTACAGAACAACTGAAGGATAATGACAGCAGTTCGTAGGAAGTATTGTGAATTCATAGTTCGACCCACAGATGCATTGTTCAGCTGATTGATCATCCTTCTGCCACATTGACAGTGAAAGACATGACCTCTAAGTTAATTACTTCCTTAGAGAAAGACTCAGAGAGCAAGCAGAAACAGAAGTTACATTTCTGTACCTGGTTTGAGTAAAGAGATCCCTCCTTCATGTTTACCCCTCTTCCCCTGCAGCAGAATTGCACTCTGCACAAGTCCTTAATTGAGCTACCTAGACATTTCCAAATTTAATACTTCCTTGTCTTTCTTCATCCACCTTTTATGGGATGAAACCTTAGTAGCTGGTTGAATAAACACAGAGATCACTTACTATATTGGCTCCCATAGTTCCTAACCACATCCTAGTTTGAAAAGTGTGTCTTCTGAACTCCACACATCACAGAAAAAGAAGCAAGGAAAATACACCTGGCTTCTCTTGCCTTCCTCCCTATCTCAGCTGCCTGAGGTGACCCTCCAGAGCAGTTACTTAGCTCTGTGGAAGAGGCTTTTTCTAATGTTAATATGGATACACCCACTATCCACATTATGTGCCCTACAATAGATTCCAAACTCAGCAGGCCAGGGTGAGGCAAAGTCTTCTTTTTTCATTATTTCTAGCTGCTGCTCAAATTATTAGTCCAGGGGTTGGGGATTTAGCTCAGTGGTAGAGCGCTTGCCTAGCAAGCGCAAGGCCCTGGGTTCAGTCCCCAGCTCTGGAAAAAAAAATTATTAGGCCAGGCAAAAAGCCCTTGAGAAATGACACCGGATAGAAGTCATAAAATTTAACAACTTAAATTTGGAGATTAACATTTGATGCTGTTGTTGTTCTCCATTATTAGCAGAAGTTGCTAGAAACTAAAAAAAAAAAAAAAAAAAAAAAAAAAAAAAAAAAATAACGACACTTGAGTCAGGAAAAGTACCAACATGAAAATAAGTATTTTTTACAGAAAAAAAATGGTTTGACTTTTTTTTTCTGTTAAAGTCCAATGAAAAGTTTCAAATCATGGTATTTTAGTAAAATAGATATAATTATAGAAAATGTGACTAACATAAAAATAGGATTTTATTGTATATGGAAATAATTAAACCAAAAGTGATAGAAAATCAAGTCAGCAAGGAAAAAAAATGAATTTTAGGACACAGTCAAGAAGAAACTACTCAGAAGATGGAAAAGTCATAGCAAACCTCTAAATGGGACAAGGGAGGCAGTCCAAAGCTCTGGCCGTTCAGCTTTTATCTAGCTTCATCAAGGTAGAAAAACAATACAGACTGAGTAGAAACCAAACCTCCAGCTTCAGACTTTTAATTTTGATGCTTCCCTGAACCACCAACATGTAATGTGATGCAAGACAAAGGTTCCTACTAGTCAGCTACAAAGGGGGAAGCCACTGATACCCTGTAGGGTACTCTGTGGCTAAAGGCTATGAGATGTGGTAAAACAGATGCATTGCTCTGGGTGGAATTTTTGTTTATTTGTTTGTTTTAGCTTATAAGCTTAATTGAATTTGATCCCTTCCTAAGTCGAGTAGCACCTGTATTGGAAAAGCTACACCAGTAGTGGAGAATGAGTAAGAACAAACAGATATTATATACCAAAAGAAAGTCTTCCAAAGCTGTCAGGATCCTTCAGGGCAAGATTCTTTCCAGACATAAGTTTCTCATTAAAAATAACAAGTACATATTCTCTGATACATTTTTAAACCTGAAAACAAAAATAAGTTATATACCAGCAAGTACAAAAATGATTTCCTTCCAAAGATGAATAATTTCATGCTAGATTAAACGTCTCCTCTGCAATAGTCAAAAAAGAAAGCAATTTAAACGAAACCCAAAAATGTATATTTTCTCATTCTGTCTTCAAACATAATCTCAATAAAAAGGCATTTGAGTCTCTAAAGGACTCAGTAAAGTTACAGTCAGTACTGAGAACTGAAGCTCCTTTTCATGATTACTCAAGGCTAATCCCAGTTGAGTTAATAAAAATACAAAGTATATTATTCATCATATTTCCTTAAAAGCCCCAGCTTGTGTTTTTATAAAACTGGGAAGGCACCAAACATTGTGTTTTATAAAAGGATAAGAAGGGAAAGAATATGTTTGGTGTTTGTGCAGTCAGTTGTGGGGGAACGGGTTACCTCTGCAGGCCTATGCTAAAGCCTCCCTTCCCCCTGAGGGACCAGCTACACAAAGGTAAAGTATAGAATAGAGTTTCTTCAGGGCATGGGGAGGGGATTTGAGAGGGTAGTAGAGACAGAGAAAGGCAGTATAGGCTGGCCATGAGCATTTAAATTAAGAGCAGGGAAGGGAATAGAAAGAGAAAGGGAGAAGAAGAGGGTAAGGAGAAAGAGCTAAACCAAGAGTAGGAAGACAAGAGCAAGAAAGCAGGAGAGAGAGGAGGGGGCAAGCAGTCCCTTTTATAGTGAGTCAGGCAAGCTGACTATTGCCAGGTAACTGTGGGGTGGAACCTATACAAATGCCAACACCTATCTCCTTCCTTTCTTCTTCCCTTCCTTTGTACATATTTTTATAAGTTCATTTTTAATAGGACTTGTTCATTGGTTGGTTGGCTGGTGTGTGTGTGTGTGTGTGTGTGTGTGTGTGTGTGTGTGTGTGTGTGTGTGTGTGTGTGCATGAATTAAGTAATAGCTCTTGAATCTAGGGCTTTATACATATAAACATGATATTACTGAGTTATGTTCTGGCTGTTTGCACTATCAGGGATATGTGCTGAAAGTATTTATTATTTTCCTTTGATGGAAGTGTCTCAAACATCTATTTTCTGGCCTCCTGAGTCTGATATTATTCCAAATTTTGTGGAAGAAACTACAGAGGCTGCTAACAAATCCATTTTGTAGGTATTTTATAGAGATGATCTTGTACAAATTAAATTATAAGTTTTAAAACAACTATGAACATAGATGACCAGGGCCTTGTCTGCAACATGTGTATAATTGTACCCACATACAGGTTGTATGTTACCAAAAGCAGAAATGAAAGCAAAGCACAAAACAATAGCAAAAAGCTTGAGACTGCTGGCTTAGCAATGACAATTCAGTCAAAAACATACAGTATTGGTCCTGTCAGTTACAAGTAACTTCTTCCTTTTGCACATGCCATTCTCTACTCTTAGGCATGTTCTTTGTGTTAGCATTAGGTGCATCTGTGTACAGCCAGAAGCTCTCTATAGCTAACTCCTGGACTGAGCTACTAGACACATTATCTCTAGGCAACAGCCCTGCTCCTGTGTCCATTTCCATGGTACCTGCAATACATTTCTTTGTGCTTACATCACGGGCATCAAGGCCCAGATAAAAGATCTCTACCACAACACACAGCCCCCTTCTTCTCTTCTTCTCTCTTCCCCACGCAGAGGATGCTTCTACCAATAAAACCTCTCACATGAAACCTGTCACTGGAGTGATCTATCCAGGACTGTGCCACACATTCTAACACTTTGCACTACCAGCAATTGTTCACCATCATGTGTAGAGGCTCACCAAGACCTCCTTTGATATGATATAGAACATAATTAAAACAAAACTGGGAAAACTGGTTCCTTTTAAACTCTGTGGCCCATAATCAAATAGAATTGCTTTAGTATGTAATGGCATAAACAGGCCTTCATTGGCTGATATTCATGTATGTCAAGGGGTTAACTTAAATAAACATACTCCCTTTTACAGTCTGGAGTCTAATTATGTTACAGTACAGAGTAATAAAATGTTCATTGGTGTGTATTAAATAGAAGATCTGAAAACTGCTTAATGACATGTCTAGGAAGAATTAGATAAATAATACTTATTGCTGCCATTATGGGTAAGTGGCAATAGACAATCTAAAATCCAGAAGGTATATGGGAGGTCTCTCCTATGGGTATTAGTGATGAGCAGGTCAGGGAAAGCAAGTTATGACAGAAAATTTGTGATCCTTCTTTTAAATATGTAGAGGTTGTGCCCTTCTGTAATGCTTCTCAAGCAGGAGGTACAAACTATTTCCAGCTCATCAGAAAATACTTTGTCCTAAAACACATGAAAGGTTATCTTAAATTCATGGTGCAGATTTTAAGGATTTCTTTTCTTTTTCTAACTTCCAAATCATAAAACCAATGTGTTCACATAATAATGTATATGCATTTGCCTGTAATTGACAAGATACATTGTCTGATGTGTATCATCTTTCTTCATCCTCAGTAGTAACCTTATTTAGGTCCCAAAGAACACTTACAGACATTGTAGCTGGTGGCATGATGGGAACTTGACATACATGATTTTTTCATCATCAACTGGATGATCGGTGGACAACTGTTTTTTATCCACAGATCATAGAAGTATTCTTCAGAAGGATCTATAAACAATACTACTAGCTATTGGGATAATAAACCAAGTCTAATTGCACTCTGTTTCTAAAAACAAAAGACTCGTCATTGGTCTCAAGTGCAAGCTCATCAATAATATTATGAAAAGTGCAAAAAAAAAACCCTTTTCTTGTGCACATTGTCCTTGGAAATATTCTCCTTAAAAGTTGACATGCCAGGATTAATATAGTTAAAATGGCCAATTTTCCAAAAGCAATCTACATATTCAATGCATTCCCCATCAAAAATCCAACTCAATTCTTCGTAGAGTTAAAAAGATCACTTTGCAAATACATTTGGAATAAAAAAAAACCCAGAGTAGTGAAAACTATCCTCAACAATAAAAGAACTTATGGGGAAATCACCATCCCTGAACTCAAGCAGTATTACAAAGCAATAGTGATAAAAAACTGTATGGTATTAGTACAGAGACAGGCAGGTAGATCAGTGGAATAGAATTGAAGACCCAGAAATGAACCCACACACATATAGTCATTTGATCTTTGACAAAGGGACTAAAACCATCCAATGGAAAAGATAGCATTTTCAACAAATGGTGCTGGTTTAACTAGAGGTCAGCATGTAGAAGAATGCAAATTGATCCATTTTTATCACCCTGAACAAAGCTTAAGTCCAAGTGGATCAAGGACCTCCACATCAAACCAGATACACTCAAACTAATAGAAGAAAAAGTGGGGAAGCATCTCGAACGCATGGACACTGAGGAAATTTTCCTGAAAAAAATATCAATGGCTTATGCTCTAAGATCAAGGATTGATAAATGGGACCTCATAAAACTGCAAAGCTTCTGTAAGGCAAAGGACACTGTCAATAGGACAAAACAGCAACCGACGAATTAGGAAAGGTCTTTACCTATTCTATATCTGATAGAGGGCTAACATCCAAAATATACAAAGAACTCAAGAAGTTAGACTCCAGAGAGAAAAACAATCCTATTCAAAAATGGGGTAAAGAGCTAAACAAAGAATTCTCAGCTGAGAAATATCAAATGGCTGAGAAGTACCTAAAGAACTGTTTAATATCCTTAGTCATCAGGGAAATGCAAATCAAAACAAACCTGAAAATTCTACCTCACAAGAGTCAGAATGGCTAAGACCAAAAAATCAGGTGACAACAGATGCTGGCGAGTATGTGTAGGAAGAAGAACACTCCTTCATTGTTGGTGGGATTGCAAACTTTTACAACAACTCTGGAAATCAGTTTAGAGGTTCCTCAGAAAATTGGACATTGCACTACTTCAGGACACAGATATACCTCTCCTGGGCGTATACCCAAAAGATGCTCTAACATACAACAAAGGCACATGTTCCACTATGCTCATAGTAGCCTTATTTATAATAGCCAGAAGCTGGAAAGAACTCAGATGCCCTTCAACAGAAGAATGGATACAGAAAATGTGGTACATCTACACAATGGAGTACTACTCAGCAATCAAAAATGACTTCATGAAATTCATAGGCAAATTGACTGAACTAGAAAAATATCATCCTGAGTGAGGTAACCCAATCACAGAAAAAGACACATGGTATGCACTCACTGATAAGTGAATATTATCCCAAAAGCTGGAATTAACCAAGATACAATTCACAAACCATATGAAGCTCAGGAAGAAGGACTGCCAAAGTGCAGATGCTTCAGGATATGGAGTCAAAGTCTGGAGCAGAGATTGAAGGAACGGACACTCAGAGACTGCCCCAAATGGTATACAACCTTTATATATATACAGCCACCAAAACTAGATAAGATTGATGAAACTAAGAAGTGCATGCTGACAGGAGCCAGATATAGCTGTCTCTTGAGAGGCACAGTCAGAGCATGTCAAATACAGAGGTGAATGCTAGCAACAAACCATTGAACTGAGAACAGGTTCGAAAGAGCTGAAGGTGGTTGCAACTCCTTAAGAACAACAATGCCAACCAACCGGAGCTTATGGGGACTAAACCATGATTGACTGACCCGTGGCTCCAGCTTCACAGGTAGCAGAGGATGGTCTTGTTGGGTACCAATGGAAGGAGAAGCCCTTGGTCTTGCCAAAGCTAGACCACCCATTGTAGGGGAATGTTGCCAGGGTGATGGGAAGGGGAACACCAGTATAGAAGAAGGGGATGGGGATGGAATAGGGCTCTTATGGCAGGGAAACTGGGAATGGAATAACATATGAAATGTAAATTGAAAAAAATCGAATTAAAAAAAAGTTGCATTTTAAAGACATTCATTGTGACACTACCAGAGTTAAAGGTCCTGAAATGCCTGGCTTTTAGCAATGTTTCTGTTTGTGCCATCTGTTTTCTTTGCATGCTTTCCTTGATGCCAGCTCCTTACTCATTTTCCAGATATGAGAGATGAATACTTTTCTTCGATGCCGTGCCATTTCCCAAAGGTTTGGGAAATTGACAAATGTTTACTTAATGATATACTATAACAATAGGAAAATTGAACATATTTCAAAGTGAAAAAAAGTCATTTGTCCCTTTTTGTCAGAGTGTACTACCTAATTTTAAATTAATGTTCCTTCAATGTAGTCATTCTTTTAGAATCTCCATCCACTTTCAGGTTTCTGGGATGCCTTCCTTCCCTTTCCTGATTTTAAGATTCTCATAGTTTGTAAATGCTGGGCACAGGGAATGGCACTATTAGAGGGTATGACCTTCTTAGAATAGGTGTTTCACTGTGGTCTTGGGCTTAAGACTCTCATTTTAGCTGACTGGAACCCAGTCTTCTAGCAGCTTTCCCATGAAGATGTAGAACTGTCAACTCCACCTACATCATGTCTGCCTGGATGCTGCCAAGTTCCCATCTTGATGATAATGGACTGAAACTCTGAACTCTGTAACCCAGTCCCAATTAAATGTTAGCCTTATAAGAGGTGCCTTGGTCATGGTATCTGTTCCCAGTAATAGAACTAGCTGATGTTGGTATTGGGAGTGGGTATTGTTGAGATAGGCTGACCATGCTTTTGTTTGGAAGAATGTGGATTTGGAGACTTTGAATATGGCAAGCAGTAGAATCTTTTTTTTTTTTTTTTCTTTTTTTTTTTGAGCTGGGGACCAAACCTTAGGCCTTGCGCTTGCTAGGGCAAGCACTCTAACACTGAGCTAAATCCCCAACCCCAGCAGTAGAATCTTTAATGGCTATCCTAATAGGAGCATGGATGACTTGTTGCTAAGAGTGATTTGAACTCTGCAGACCTAGCCCAAAAGGTCTAAGTGGAGAAGAATTTCAATGGGTGGCATAAGACTTTTTTTTTTTTTTTTTTGATTTTGGTAAACAATTGTGGCTGATTTTTTCCTTTGTCTAAAGAATCTACCTGAGGCTAAGGTAAAGAGACAGAGACACCATTCTCTGGATAAGTCTGATTAAGGAATTTGAACAAGTACAACATGCTTAAAAAGAAAAATATAAAGTGTATGGTTCAAATAATAATAAAGGGGCACCAGGAAATAAAAGAGAGCTGAATCCTATGTTTAAAGAGATAAAAAAATTAAGGGAGTGGTAAACTCAGGGTAAAATTCCACCCAGCTAAGCTTATTGTTTGTCATTGCAGTTGAACAAAGAATAGTTTAGACTTAATCTAGAATAAAATTCAATCGAGAAATAGATGGCACACTTATGATCCAGATCTTGAGGCTGGAAGACACAGGCTTTTGATCAGGATCTTGAGGAACAGTGGCCATGAAAAGTTTATGCTCAGGCCTGGTGGTATATACCTTTAAACCCAGGAAGGAAAAACAAGCAGATCTCTGAGTTAAAGGCCAGCTTGGGATAGAGCAATTTCCAAATGGAGAAAAGCTTATATGCAGGCATGGTAGTACACACTTTTAATACCAGCATTCAAGAGACAGAACCATGTAGATCTCTGAGTTCAAGGTCAATCTACAGACCAAGTTCCAGGACACCCAAGCATAGGCATCGAGGGAGTTAGAAAACAGAAAACTAGTAATAGAATAAGGGAGTCCATGTTCCAGCCCCAGGAAGCAGCAGAACTCAGCAGCCCCAGTCAAGTGGCTATAGCATTAGAGTCAAGAATAGAAGGGACTATTAGGATTGATGCTGGTTAGCTGGAGCTAAGAAATTAGTGGTGATGAAAAAGAGACCAGCATCATTGAGGTAAAATTTTCTATGAAGTATTTTCTGAGAACACAAAAAACCTGTGTTCCAGAGATAGCCTAGGTTGTACTCTGTGTTGCAGATATACTTGGTAATGTGAAAGAGTCATCTAGATGGTACTAGTTTGAAGGCATGAAGGGCACATGAAGAACAGTTGATGCTTGGCACTGTGAGAGATGAGGGAAGGCCATTGATGAAGGTATAGTCTCAGCTGCACTTGATGGCTCAGGACTGAAGGGGTCATGGAAAGAAGTTGAGCCCTGGAACCATGAAGAGAAGCTACGAGAGGCTATTGGTGAATCCTATTGTAGAGGAAGATTGTAGATTGTAATTGTAGATGCCAGTACTAGGGGATGATAACTATGGACAGCAACAACAGTGGAATGGAGTCAACCAGAGCCTAGAGTGCTACAGGGGGCAGATCTGGTGATGTGACCCAAGCTCTTTGGAGGAGTTCAGAAGTTCATATGTGGATATCAGTCAAGCTGTTACATTGAAGTTGCCTTGAAGACCCTAAGATATTCAAAATGCCTGAGCCATTATATATCTGCTGACAGAGAATAAAACAAGCCCAGGAACAAGAAGTTTCTTACAGTCAACAAAGATGAAAAAAAGAGTTAGAGATTGAAGATACCTTTGGAATCAGAAATGGAGATTCGGAGTTTGGAGTTTCCCCAACTGGCTTCCTATCTTACTTTGGGGATTACAGTTAAGTGATTAGATAAATCTCAGAAGAGACTTTGAACTTTTGACTTTTAACATTCTTGAGACTATAAAAGACTATGGGAACTTTAGAAGTTGAACTAAATGTACTTTTTTATTATGATATGTCTAGGTTTACTCCCTTTAGACTCATGTGTTTGAACAAACCTATGGGAACCAGGGAGTGGAATGTGATGATGTGAATGTGCTTGCCCCAGGGGGTGGTACTATTAGGAGGTGTGGTCCTGTTGGAGTAAATTATGAGGCTTATGACCCTCATCCTAGCTGCCTGGAAGCCAGTCTTCCAGCAGCCTTCAGAAAAAGATATAGAATCCTCTGCTCCTCCTACACCATGCCTTCCTGGACACTGCCATGCTCCTTGATGATAATGGACTGAACTTCTGAATCTGTAAGCCAGCTCCAATTAAATGTTGTTCTTATAAGTATTGCATTGGTCATGGTATCTTTTAACAATAGTAAAATCCTAACTAAAACAAACAGCATCAGGGTTCTAGCGTTTCCCTATCCTGGGTCATCAAGCTTCCACAGGACAAAGTGGCTATTCTCCCAGTGATGCCAGATAAGACACTTCTCTGCTACATATCCAAATGAAGCCATGGGTAACCACTGTGTACTCTTTGGTTAGTGGATTAGTCCCTGGGAGCTTTGGGAGGTCTGGTTGTTTGATGTTGTTGTTCTTCCTATGAGGTTGCAAACCTCTTCAGCTCCTACAGTCTTGCCCTAACTTTCCCACTGGGGTTCCTGCACTCAGTCCAATGTTTGGCTCTGTACATCTGCATCTGTATTGGTCTGGGACTCTTGGCATCAACAATACTGTCTGGGTTTGGTGTCTGCAGATGGGATGGGTTCCTTGATGGGGAAGTCTATGGATGGCCTTTCCTTCAGTTTTTGCTCCACTCTTTGTCCTTGAATTTCCTTTTGACAGAAAGAATTCTGGATTCATATTTTTGAGGTGGATTGAGAATTCATCTTGGTGGATTTTTCCTTTGATGAATAAGCAGTGTTACTTTTGGCTGAAAGTCTATTTTATTAGATACTAGAATTACTACTCTTTCTTGTTTCTTGGGACCATTTGCCTGGAAAATTATTTTCCAGTCTTTTACAAACAAAAATACCCAAACCAAGCAAAATGAGAAAAAAGGTTATCTACAAAAATACCATTGTGTTTGTTTTGTGTGGCCAACAACTCCTGTACATAAAGCCTGCCCTGGAATGTTATTAATTCTATTTCACTGAAAAATATCTGATTTTGTTGTTGTTGTTGTTTGCTAGCAGATATTGATTATAGATAGCTTTCTGTTTAGGGGTGGGACCCTGTGTCGACTTTGCCCTCTTAGTTTTGGAACCTTGTCTTACTTGAGCTTTAGTAGGCCTTGTACATTTGCCAATAGTCTCTATTAATCCACATATGCAAAGCACGATTAGTCCACATATGCAAAGCAATGTAGTACTGAGTGCTCCAAAGTATTTCATTCTCAGCATGTTTTCCAGTTTTGGATCTCTATGTCAGCTCCCATCTACTGCAAAAGGCTCTTCCTGTGAGGACTGAGCAAGGCACTGGTCTATAGGTGTAGGTATATATGTTAGGAGTCATTATATTACATATACAATAAATATAAAATTATAACATAATACACACACACACACACACACACACTCACAGCAGGGGCTTTCTTGGGATTGTGCATTGAAGTCCAGCTCTGCATCTCTCGGAGCCTTAAACATGCACAGACTTGTCCTCTAGGAGGTTTTTGATACACCCTCCTTTGTCCCTTCTGAGTGGCATACTGTTGTAATCAGAGGAAAGCTAATTCTTATGACTCACAGCCACAGTTTATGTGTGTTAGAGAGACAGAGAGAGTTGAGAAGCAAAGGACCATTTATGACAAATAAGAGGACAGGTTACTACCCAGAAGGAAATCAGTTGTGTGATAAGATGTCTGTGTAAGGGATGGCAGGTCAGATAGCATGGCCCTATCTACTTCTTTTGAACAGGAGAATCATGCATATTAGCTAGTTTTTTTTCTTTCCTTTCTTTCTTTCAAGATAGATCAGGTCAAGACATCAAAACAAGAGCTTGAGGTACAATCTTCATTTAAAACTTTCATTTTATAAATTTGTATATTTATATGCAAATAAATTCAAATGAGCAGAATGAATTTTATAGGGGGAATTTTTCCACCATATATATGTCAAAATAAGCTTATTCAACTATTGTTAAATATAAATTCAAAGACTGAGCTGGCTTACCTGAGTGTTGTTTTCATGGTTCTGATTCTAAGGAAAGAGAATTGTGGGAGTTCTTCCATGCTCCTTCAATCCATGTCACCTTATCAAGTCCTAACTCACTAACAATTTAGAAAACCAGATTTCTCTCAGTACTTCATAGCACCTTAAATGTTCAACAAATTTGATTGTTCCTAAGTTTTATTTGAAATCCAACTTCTGATTCTCATTGTCCATTGTAGCTGCACACCATTTACCGTCGATGAAGGCAGCTATACCAACGAATTTTCAAATCCTGAGTTATAATAATGCCTTTATGAAAGCTATTAAGTGCATAAATAAGAAATATTTTGTAACAGGAATAAAACTGTGACATTTTCAGTATAGGCTCATTTGAAACCACCATTCATTTTTTATGATCACTAATGGAGAATTTACTCATGTTAAACTAGGCTAGCTACTATTTTCTCTCTTTGACTCAGTTAATGAGTCTGAAGCTCACTGTTGTAACCCAGACCCTGAACTCGGCAGGGTGCCTGGCAATAAGGCGCTCTAAGGAAAACATCAACATGCATGTGGTTTCACATAAATCGTGCTGAGGGAGGAGGGGATTGGTGTTAGGTTTAGTCTGAATATTAGCTTACTCATTTACTCATTTATCAAATATATTGCAGACAGACCCTACAAGAGGAACCATATCCTCATACAATTATCCAGTGAAGCAGTATCATATTGATGATTCTGTCTTCTCTGCTCTGTCCTACCATAGGGATAACATGACATAAACACTATTACAGCATGATACAGAAACTATAGTAAACTACATGAATATGAACTAAAATTTATGTGATACAATATAATAGATGAGACTATAGAACTTGAATCATTTTATAATTCTACAGTAATCTTATAATTTTTCTTGTTTGTACTAATAAAGTCAAACATTTTACTCTAGGTTCAGGATTAAGTTCTACAGGAGGAAGAAGGATTTATATATACATTATTGGTATATAAATTTGGTGCAAGCGTGACATGTAGAAAATATAGAAACATGAATAGCTGAATTGAAATGAAGTCCCTGAGATGTTCTCAAGTCATGTACACATTTCAAGAGGGAATTAATGAAATGGACCATCCAGAGGTAAAGAAAATGGGGACTCTTTATGGGCAGCAGATTCCAGGGAAAACTTTAAAAGAAGGACTCAGAGGTTTAAGCATTGACAGATGGAAAACTTGGTGGACGTAGAGGAGGCAAATTCAAGAATACACACATGGCAGGAGTATTAGAGGATACATTTATTTTGACAGTAAGAAGGTAAGCAGAGGAGCCCTGGGGGCAGTAGGAAAGACTGGGATCATTCTTATTTAAAAAAGACTTGATATTGAGCAGGAGAGATGATGAGCCAGGAAAGGCCCTTGCGACTCAGCCTGCCAAGCTGACCTCAACATGGTGCAAAAAGGAAACTGATTCCCACAACATGTTTTTTGGCATCCACATATGTCCTATGGCTTAAATACACACTATCCTCACCCATCCACACAAATATACACAAAATAAATAACTAACGGTAAAGATTATTTTCAAAGTCAAAATGTTGACCACTTGCCAGATAAATAAGAATCTTGATTTAGGAGTTTTTTTTTTTTTCAGATATAAGTTATAACTTTGAAGGCTTAGCTGCCCTGCATGTAAGCTCTTATGATTGCTGTGAGGGTCAAATGAAATCAACACATGTCCAGCATGCCGGAGACCCTGAATGAGTGTTACCTGTTCTGTTACTTCATCTTTGTCCTCAGGTTTGCTGTTGACTTTGAGCTCATACATCACCATAGATACACTGTACATTTGTCCCTCACAAGTGTTATAACTTACAAATTGTTTGTGCTTATGTTTTCTGTTTCTGGTGTCATTTATGCCCTGGAATCACTGTCTTCATAGCTTGTTTATTAAAGCACACAAATAATAAGCTCATATTTAGTTTAAGTGCAGCCCGTGAATTCTTTTCTCAATTGCAGTCACTTCTGCCTTTACATCAGTGACCTTTAAACCACTGGAGTTACATCAATAGCATCCAAGACGGAAGATCTGTCATTAGTCATGGCCCCCAACCATCTCCTGGCTGTTGTGTCCTGATTGTAAGAAATGAGTTCTTTCTGAATGTTGACTGTTCCAGACTGAGCTCATTTTGTTAAGGAGTTCAGCGCATCAGCTATCTGCATACATTTTCTTCTGCTAAGTAAAAGGTGACCTTTCTTTTAATATTTTTCTGTAGTTTCTCATTAGAGACTAGATAAGATGATAAAATAAGGGCAGTCTGCTCTTGGTGTACTTTAGCTCGGTGTTGTTTTGTTCCAGTCCTTTGCAGCTACAAGATCAGAAACAATTTTTCAATGGATGGTAAAAGGAATAGCAGTGATTTTTTTTTTAGAAAGAACTTTCAAAGACTGTAACATTGAAAAAAATGACTCAAATTCTACTTCCTTGTGTAAGCAAAGCCTTCACTCCCTCTTCCTTCTAAGTCACTCCATGACCTCTGTTTTTTCAAGTACTACCACATTCAGATGAGGAAAGGGGATCCAGGAATGTGATGGAAACACAAGTCAGCTCACAGTCACATGATCCAGTGTCCTTGCCTGTCCCCATTTGTCCTCCATCTGCTTTATGGAACCAGGGAATGGACATTCCATCTTTCTTTCAGGCAGAAGCCTTGGGAGGGTCCTCTCTATAATGTTGATTTTCTTAACCTTCAATCTCTTTTTTCCTTCTAGTGTCATTTGGTCCTTCCTTTAAGATTAGAACTGATTTCTAATTTAGGAAGATAGGTTTGCTGGAAGGCAAAGGGTGGCAGCATGGTGTAGATGAACAAATCCGCATCTATGTTAACTGGAAGAATCAAAACCAGAAGTTTCCTCACCTGTTCACAAGGCTTGCTGAGTCGTGTTTCAAAGAAATACCTGAGGACTCTAACATCTTATTAAAAGTATGAAGTGATGATTTTTTGTGTGACTGTTTGGACAGTATGTCCTGCTGTGTGGACAGAATGAAATGGTGAGAGTTGTAAGAATTGCCCATGAGAAATGTATTCTTGCTTTTAGTGTCTGCAGAAAACTGGGCATGTGACTTAACTTCCCTGGCATGATTTCACATTGAAATATATGGATATATTATACCTACCTTTGTTTGAATGTGAAGAATGCTTGCAAAAGCTGATATTGAAAATATAGCTCCCCCGTCTGCTTCCCTTGCTGACATCAGTAATTTGATCTTGTGACGTATGTTAAACATATTAAATACTGACTAATTTTATCTCCTTGGCCACATAGCTTTACTAAATGCAGCCCTAAATTCCAGGCCCATAACTATGGTTCGTTTGTTCTTTTGTTTTCATGAAGGTGTAGACTTAATTGGAGACTTGGAAGACCAGAAAATGGGAAGGTTCCGCTCTCATAAAAACAACTGTGGTGGTTAGAAGAGATAAGTGTGAACTTCCATTCACCAGGAAATACCAAAAAGCCTGTGCGATATGAATCCCTACTCCAGCAGTAATGGACTAAGTGGAACATCACGAATGGTTTCAATACTCCTGTTCACAGTTCTGAATATAAAAAGAGGGGCTGGGGTAGAAGAGCAGCAGTATTGCACATTTTAGGTGATGACTTCCTAAATGAGGAACTGAGAGAACCTAAACTCGTGGATGATCAAATCAGACATTGCTTTCAGAAGCACTAGAAGCTGTTGCATTACTGGGCTAGAGGCAAGGACCAGTGAATCTTTATATGGAAACCAGAAGTGTAGCCCACTCCCATGATGCCCTGGCCTTCTCCGAGCATCTAAGGGGATACAACTTGCATGGATTACTTACTAATTTGTAGGATGATTATAGATGAGATTTCTAGAAGTGTCTGTGGTATAATGAGGTACCATAACCTCTTGGCTATTTGGCCCAGAAATTGATAGGCCCATTCTGGTTATCGTTTCATATGATGTGAATTGCACTGTACTGCTTCGGAGGTAGGAAAGTCTTCTAAGGACCTTTCTTCCAGGTCCAGCCAATGTTCATGCAGAGAAGTTTTTCGGCCACCCTCTTAAAACTAATATAGCAAAAGAGGGACAGTCTAACTACAAATACTTGGGCTTTCCTTTGGCCTTCATATTACTGAAATTGTGGATCCCTAAAATTAGTACTTTCCTAGAAATCTCATGTCAGGGAAAAGAAAAATCTAAAACCCTGGTGCCAGTCAGAGGAAGAACTTGACTCCCAGGAGAAACACCAAAAAGTTCCTACAGGTAAAAATGAACAGAATCATGTTCTTCCGCTTTTGTTTTGTCTTCTCTATAATCTTATGCCACTGCTATAATAAAAGTGAGAAAAGAAACTGAAAGCTTTCTCATCCAGGGGTCGGGACAAACTGTAAATAAATCCATTTCCCTTTTCCATTTTGCTTCCTAATTTCTGTAGGAACTGGTAGGTTTATTGACTTTGGTGCTACCATGACTCATCTGACCTGGGGTCTGAAAGGCCAGCACAGGACTCCAAGTAAAAAAAACCTTAAGGAAGTATGGACTTCATCCAAGTCTATTGTGAAAGTGTATTTTGCTTTATCCTTTGTGACACCAAAGTCTCTCTCACCTAACTCCTTGAGCTTCATAATAGTAGCATGAGGATGTGAGACCTGATCCACCTTTCAGTCCCCCCTTCCCCCGCTTTAAAATGGGGATGCCAAGCAGGTTGAATGACTCCAATGCCTGCCCACCTGGTGTCCAAGCTAACTTAATCACTCTTTCCTCTGCTATGCCTCCTCCTGCTGTAAAATCACTCTGAGTGTTTCGTCCATTCCCATTCTTCTCACACATACATTTGCATAACCAACTGCCAGTCCTGTATATTTGTCTCCTCTGAGAGCTGAGGATGACTCTCATCTCAGATGTGGACAGATGCTATTTCTCCAGTAGCCGCAGGACTGGTCTGTTCGGGAATGCAGACTCACTGGAATGAAAAAAGTGAGCCTCCAAGGCGTGGTGTGCTTAAAGCAAGGCAGAGGCTCCTGTGGTTAGAGAAATTCAGATTAAAGCTAGGAAAGACCAGAACATGGGACTGGGACATGGCAAGGAAACAAATTTTCTGCTCTTGAGTATAGCTGCACATTCAGTGACTGGGTTTTCCCATTTATTTACAGCCTCTCCAGTGCTTCTTATTATCTGTTTGATTCTAGTTCACCTGGTGGGCATAGAGTGTTATCCTGTTTTGTCCTTCTTGTCTTTTCCCTAAAGACTATGCTATGCTAGGCTCTCTGAGGCTGGAGTGGGAGGCTTTGTCTGAAGAACAAGAACAAAAACACTCTTGATTTATCTTTAGATTTTATAAGCAGCTTCTACTATTACAAACAGTGCCTTTTGTATTAATTCACCAGCAGTATATATTACATCAATGCAGAAATGCCTAATAAATATTCTATTGACATTTTTATTTGGTTCACTTTATCATTGAGTTGTAAGAATTCCTTTTTTAATATGTAAACAAATTCTGTATCAGATATATAATGTAAACCTATTTCCTTCCATACTATAGACTTCTCACTATACATTAAAGCATGCGTCACACCACATCTAACATCAGCCTTATTTTTTAAAAACACAAATACTTGAATATTTTTTGTTTGTGCCTACAATGCCCTTCTAGAAAAGGGGTACATAACCCAAGGTCATGATTATTTACTCTCTCATTTTTTAACTAACATATTTTGTAGTTCTATCTCATTCAAAAATGTCTATAATCTATTTAGAAATAATCACCTCTGGCTAATCCTGATTGGCCCAGTGTTGTGGATGTCACTCATTCCCAAGTACAAACCTTAACGTCTCTTCTAGATTAGAAGTTGTACATATAGTACCTAGAAGGATGTTTACAACTCCTAGATTGGCACACGCACTGCATGACAAATAGGGATATGGTTGAAATTTTGTAAGTACTGCTGTCCTAGTGAGTGCCAGAGGCTGGCATTTCTTCCAAAGTATATGTAGCCCCATGGAAGCTCCTTGTTATTGTGAACAACCTGGAATATACTTCCCCATGTACTGCTCTTCTCCAGCAATTGTATTACTGTCTAGAAGAAAAATTTCAGCCATAGAAATGAAGTACAGATCATAGTGAAAAAATATGTTAAGATACAATTACACATTTATGGGTTCCAACATGATTATGGTAAGCTTTATTTGGTAGAGATTCTTGTCCTTAGGTATTATATGAATGAGATCATCATTCAAAAAATAAAGACAGGTCTGGTCAAGAATGTAAAAATCTGAGTACTTGTATATGGTGTGATAATGTGCAAGGTGGAGTATTTATTTAAAATGAAATCCAGTTAATAGTACACTTAGCATACAATATGTGCTCCTATTGTTTTTCTGCTTGATTGGCATCTTTTAGCCATTTAGTTTATTGTGTTGAATCAAAAATGAAGCTTTATGCGGTGGACTTCTTCTGAAGAGGAGGAAAGGGCATAGTTTGTTCAGTGGTTTACTGGAATAGAGAGTTTTTGCATTTGATTTAAATGTACATTTAAATTAAAATTTGATTAGCTGTTTAAAGCTTTGTTCAAGCATTAAGAACTCATAATCACAGACAGATTGAGATAAAGGATACAGCAATCAGGGAGACTATGTCTTCATTATTTTGTGAAAAGAAACTTCATCTCAAAGAAGAGTAGGGAGTAATTGGCCTAGAGTATGAATAAACTAATACAGAGACCTCACCTGGGTTGAGCGTTTGACCACTCCCAGCACCACAACAAAGTTCTTGGAATAACTTGTACTGTTAAGGGAGCATTTATGTGAATTTTGTCAAGATATTTGTGAATGGAGACAGGACAAGGGGGATTTCCCTCTTTTCATCAAGGATGGAAGAAACAGAACAAAGAAAAATATGTCTTACCTTTGGCTCCCTTACAGTCATTTCTTGAATACCACAGGCCTAGACATCTTTTCATATTTAATGAGGACCAACGGAGAGCAAAACCTGGGAAAGCAAATCATCACTCAGAGTGTGCTACACCTAGCAACTTAGGTCTTTTTGTCCTTTGGCTACTTTTGTAGACAAAAAAAAAATAAAAATAAAAGCATGGACAATGCTTAGTAAGTTCTAGAGACACTGCAGAAATGAAAGGGAGGGTTTGTTACAAAGCAGGATGTGAATTTTCAATTTCAGTAGTAACTAATTACCCACAGTGTTGATAATTCTGCTATATTATTTCTGATATTATGAAAGATTTAAACACAAAGCCTTAAGATAGCTTTCATAAATCAATTTGACCTTGCCTCCAAACCAAAACAATATTAATTCATTTGAAGCAAATAGAATAGGTTTAAATAGCAAATGTATCCCAGAGTTGATGTAAACATGATAAATCAAAATAAAGTGGCTCATATTTTTATATTAAAAATATTTTTTGGGCATTTCTGTGTTTCTTTGAATTTAAATAAGTCATTATAAAGCAAAATTATGTCTACTATCTTGTCACTACAATGACAGTTTATTTTAATGGGGTGGTGATACTCTGTAAGCTTTTGTTCATTTTTGAGTAGGTGATTTTTAAAAGGGATTGTTAGGTTCTATTATATTAGATGGAAGATACCACTAACCCTGGTACTGTTTCCAAATGACATTACTCGGGAACCTGTGCCCCTTGAATACAAAGACCTGCTGTCTTCTGGATGTGTCAGCCCTAGAAAACCATCACTCACCAAGCTGACTGGTACAATCAGGAAATTGGCCACAACATTAGCAGGAGAAAGCATTGTGTAAAAAGGTTTTATGAAAAGTGTTTGTTTAGGGGCCATGGGGAGATTCCTTGCTAGGAAAGCACTGAATTATTGTTAATCCTGAAACTCAGAAACAAGTGAGAGAGGGATACTCTGGTATTTTCTGATGCTTATCCCCCTACTTCTGACTGATAAAAAGAATGAAAGTACAGTAAATGTGGATGCTGACCAATGTAGTGGCCATGCCCTACTTCCCTTTCTGGGTGCCCCTTTTTCTTGTCTGTGGGGGAAACCCATAGCTTTGTCTAATTTTGCTTCCACAACCCAAAATATAATAGATGCTACTGTAAGTTTCTTCAGTTGTAAGAAAGGGATGGTGCTGAGTTACAGACATTAGTTTGATATTTCTCATTCCGCATTACTTAAAATCACAGAGATGATTTTTACCTGCCAGAAATGTGCATTTTGCAAACCATAAAGGCTCGTGTGAAGATAAATAAGATAGTTAGCAGGTGTCTATGGGTGGGTGGGGGTATGAGAAATGTAACTGGCAAGGGATTGATATTAATCGGGGCACTAACGTCTTTCAGGCGCTTCCTGTCTGTTCAGACGACAGACAGGCAGCTGCTGTGCTGAGCATTTGATAGGAAGAGAAAGGGCTTATCACTGTAAAATGTGACAAAAAAAGTACATTAAATAAACAGTTTTCCCCGCAGATGAAAATACATCCGGAGGGATAGATAGTTCTCCAGAAAATAACGAGGAGGGTTTTTGTAAAGTAAATTTTTAAAGTTTCTTTCTTTCTTTTTTTCTTCTAAGTTTGAGAATTTCTGCTGCAGCAGCTCTCCGTTTTATGTGTGTATTCATTATATCCCTGCTAATGGGATTTCAGAATCAATTTTTGCCCTGCCTTTTATATGTAATTCTTCAATGGCATGTATTGGATTGAAAGTAGTCTGCATCTTTCACTGACTACAACTCTACTGACATTTAAGAAGACAGGCTTAATTGAATCCCTGGAAGAGTCAAGGAGAGGTATTTGGGGTGTCTGCAGTCCAGGAATCCTTCGGCCTCTGCCATTTGTCTAGTCTGGGAACTTAAAAAGGATATTGAACACTGATGAGTCATCATTGGCTTTTCTAAAGCAGGGGAATTCAAGTTGAGATTTGTACAATCAAAGGGAAGGCGATGAACACGAGGTTGTACAAAGCAGAGTCAAAGCCCTAAAGACGCTTAGCAATGAGATGGTATTTTGAGACAGAAGGGTAGTGCTATCAGATAAAAAGGACTTAAACTATGATGACTCTTGAAGCCAGCTGTCAGTGTCCAGGCTAATGCAAAGCAAGTATGTGGATGCGACTAGTGGAATTTGAGCCTTGGTTTGAGAGGATGAGCTACAGATGTTGAGAGACTATTCTAGCAGAGGAGGAAGAACACCAGAATGCCTTGAGTTATATTTTGCTGTCTTTGGAGGCAGCTGGAGAATCATTCATCAAATTGTGCCTTGGAATTTTGTTCACTGACTGCAGTTAGTAACTTTAACAGTACAGACTCCTTAGAAGTTAATTTGTCCTAATCTCCAACTCGATAAAAGCTGTATGTTGGCTGCTTTGTGTTCAAGGTTATAAAGAAGTTACAGATAAGAAGTGTGCACCACGCCTTGACCAGTGAGAGATTTTTTTTCTTTGTGTGGGAGACTGCACACAAATGCTTGATAGTTCATGTCAGGAGCTGAAATTTACATCTTTTTGTGGTGACCCCATAAGGAATTGCTGTTAATGTTAAAATTGTATTTTCTATGTTGTGTCCTTTACTGCTTTTGACATTTTTAATGAATCAAAAATGAGATGTGGAAAGCCATGAGTCATACTAAAATATGAGACATTTAAAATGAACTGTTTAACTCTGAGTCCACCTCAGGTATATTAATCTCTTTTGTTGCTGCTAATTCTTTTCAATGGAACATCATATTGAAGTAGAACTGTTAAAAGTAATTTAAAAAAGGACAAATATTTATTTCAACAAATAGTGTGAATTTTTTCCATTCTAATAACATTTTCTCAATATTTAACTTCCGTAGAGATCCCAGACTAAATCTGAACCTTTTGTGAGCTATATTTTAAAAATAGATCACTACAGTAGAACTTTTCACAGAACCTTGGAGGTAGAAGTTCTGGGTGATCACACATTAGATTGGCTTTCTCCTCTGTAAATAAGATATTATTCACCTCTGACTGCACACGAGGCTCAGTGAAGTCTGTGTACACAGGGTCATAAAAGATTGCCCAGCCTCACTGGCAGCTACATTCTGGTTTGCAAACTGCTTGGGGTAGCAACATTTTTCATTGTTGCAAAATTTGAAAAATTTTCTTCATCTAATAATGCAGAAAAATTATCATGCCTACGGTGAAGATTTTACAATTAATAGACTGGTTTGAACATCTTGGTTGTAAAGACTTGGAAGTTGTAGATTCCAAGACCAATTATTTTGGGTTGTGTTTAGTTCACAAGTAGGTATACACTACCACCTCTGTGTCTGACTTAACATCTGTAGATGATTAGGTAAAATTGGAATGGATTCTTACCATACAACTAAAGTTTCCCAAGTGAAAAGATAAAACTGTTCCCAGATAGCACCTAACATGTGGTAAAAGTTAAGCCTGGTTCTTCCTCCCAGACCCATGCTCCCAGAAATAAGACTCAGACTCAAAATATATTTACAAATATCTGTGAAATATAGCTAGGCTCTATTCTGACTAATCATAACTAAAATAACCTAATTATTTTAACCTACATTCAACTACGTGGCTGGTTACCTATACAATGTGTCTCACATCTTCCTGGTGCTTCTTCCTGCACTTGGCTCTCTGATTCTGCATCTCGATGTCCCACCTCTTATTTCCTGCATAAGGAGGTAAAGAAAAAGGCCATAGGCTTTTTAATTGACAGGTGATGCTTCCATACAATACACAAGATGTTCTCTCTGTAAACTTACATAGCTGAATGCTTTCTGCTGCTACAGATCTATCTGTTGCTTTCACCAAAGTATTTGGAAAATGTATCCACTTTCTGCTTTTTCTTGTTTTATATTGCAAAAGTTCATGCAACTGTTTCACCATTGGAACACGATATATGTGGCAATGTGGCTCTATATTTCAAGGCTGTCTTAGTGTTCTATTGCTGTGAAGAGATGCCACGACCAAGGCATCTTATAGATGAAAGCATGTAACTGGATGGCTTGCTTAGGGTTTCAGAGGATTAGTCAATTAACATCATGGTGGGGAGCATGGCCGGAGGTAGGCATGCAATAGCACTGGAAAAGTTGATGAAAGCTACATTCTGATCTCCAGGAAGCAATCAGAGAGAGAGAGAGAGAGAGAGAGAGAGAGAGAGAGAGAGAGAGAGAGAGAGAGAGAGAGAGAGAGAGATTGAGAGAGAGAGAGAGAGAGATTGAGAGAGAGAGAGAGAGAGCCTGAGTCTGGCATGGGCTTCTCAAAGTCCTGTCCCAGTGATGCGCCTCTTCCAATAAGGCCATACTTCCTAATCCTTTCCAACAGTTCACCAACTTGGAACCAAGCATTTAAATACATGAGCTCATGGGAGCCAATCCCATTCAAACCAACGCATAAGCCATGGTTTCTCATATTTTGCTCAAAAGAGACCAACTTTTGCTCCATTTAGAGTAAGAGATGAGGACCTAGTTCTCTGATCTTCCTCTATAGACCTTTACGGCTTAGTAGATGGTTACATTAGCAACTAACCTTGGGACCGAAGGATCATGTGGTTGCCCATCTTACCCAGTGAAGCTTTAACTATCAGTCAGGTTAGATTTAGGCGATAGTGGGGGCCAAAGGCTGGTGTAGCAAAGTGTGAGCAGCAAGTAAGCCATATCAGGAACACGGCAGTTACAGTTTTAGCAAATTGACAGGGTGTGGGTCAGCCTTTTATCCTTCATGTGGCAGTTCTGGAAATCTCTTTTGCTAGAATATCAACTGTCGGATCTTTTTTTATCCTCCTGGAAGGCTTAGCAGGAGAGTGGGTGTATCCACATCCAGATCTTGTTCATCTTAACAGCCTTCGTGGTCAGGATCAAAATATGGGATCCTTTCTAGTACAGTTCCAGAGTCTTGCAGTTATGTCTTTTAATTTACACTTCATCACCTAATTTAAAACAATGGAGTTAGGGGGAAGAGCAGACTCATAAACCTGAGAGAAGACAGGCCAGAGTTGTTTCTAGACCCTATGGAAGGCTTTTAATAATTTTAAAAACTTATGTTGGACATATTCAGCTAAGATACCAGAATGGAGTTTAGGTAGCAGTGAAGGGGACCTCTCATATAGGATCTTAAAGGAGGTGAGACCTAAAGTATAGAGGGTGTTCCTGGTCCTATAAAAGGCATAAGGTAGGAGGGACACTCAGTCTCTGCCAGTTTTAAGGGTTAATTTGGTCAAGGCCTCCTTCAGGGTCTGATTACTCCTTTACTTGTCCTGAACTCTTGGGTCTGTACAATGTAATTTTCAACTGGTCTCCACAAGATGTGTTAAAGATTGAGTTATCGGAGAAATGAATGATAGATCATTGTCAGAACCAAGCAGGGTAGGCAAACCATACATGGGTATGGTATTTTTTAGAAGTTTCTTTGACACTACATTGGTGGTCTTTTTCTTTGTAGGGTAGACATCTATCCATCATGAAAAGTCATCTATAAAACTAACAAATACTTTTATCCACCTGTTCCATAGTTCTATTTTCGTATAATCTATTTTTTAATTAGCCCCTGGCTGGTGACCCCTGATTCTGGTTCCTAGAGCGGCTCTTTGTGGCCTGATAGTTCACAGCCTAGAAGGTGGCACAGTCTGAGATTACCTGATCAACCAAGTGTCTTACATGAAATATAATGTACCTTGCCCCTAATAGCAATTCCTTCAGTTTATGGTGACCAGGTGTGAAACTTAATGAATCTGATGAGTGAGTTCCTTGGTATAGCATTTAGAGGTCAGCAGTCATCCATCTCATCTGTAAACTCCTAGACACTTCACCTGATGCTGTCCTTTGTCCTCAGCAGTGTATTCAGGGATGGCTAGGGGGGTAGGGGCCAGCAAAGCTACTAGAATGTTGGCAGTAGAAGTTTTTGGCTTTATTAGCTGGCCTGTTCCCTCAGGCTATTGCTGATGTCTCTTTTTGATGCCTAGGGCAATGAATTATGGCAACTTTGAAAGGAAGCCATAATATCTCTAATAAAGTATTTCTTTTATTTTTGATGGTTTTTCCTCAGGAGTCAAAAATCTCATCTGTTATCAGGGTAAAAGTTAGCTATGACTCCTTTTGTCAGGTTTAAACCCTGGGTTAGAGCCTCTGGTTCAGAAATTTGGGCTGAAGTTTCTGGAGGAAAAGCGGTTGCACAAATATATCATAGTTCATTACTACTGCTGCTACATACATGATTCTATTTTGAATGAAGCTGCTCCCATCCATGAAGAAGATTCGTTCCACCTCTTACCAGGGTATGTCAGTCAAATCCAGCCTGGTGTTCTGGATGTTTCCCAGGACCACAGTGAAATCATGCTGCACAGTTGAGAAAGGGTCAGAGACTGGAGTGGCTGGATTTAGAGCAGATAATGGGTTACATCTTATGTGAGGGGGATTTAAAAATAGAGACTGAAAGTACATTAGACAGGCATTGGACAGGAGCCAGCTTGATAAATTCTTGAGGGTCCCCTCAATAGTATGTGGGTGGTGAGTTCCTGAGGGTCCCCCCAATAATATAGCAGGTGGTGATAACAAATTCCTGTCCTATGGTTATTTTGTCAGCATCCTTGATGAGCAAGGCAATGAGAGTTATGATCCAGAGGCGGGTTGGCCATCCTTGGGTTATTGGATCTTGCTTCTAAGATAAATAAGACACGGGTCTTTTGTATGATCCCAAAGTTTGGGTGAGCTCCCCATTTATTATCCCCTTTCTCTGATCCACATACAAGTAGAAAGGATTGTGTATATCCAGGAGTGCCACGGCCAGTACCTCCAATAAGGCTCTTCTATGAACCTGAAAAGCCATGTTCATGTTAGCAATTCATTTTACCTTGTCTTCTGGCCTCTGGTAGCCTCACATTGCTATGTTTGGCTATCTCAGTGAACCCTGATACCCAAAGTCTATAAAACCTGTTGGATCCCCAAAATTCTTCTACTTGTCTTCAAGTTGATAAGACTGGGATGTTAAGACCAGTTTGCTTCTGGGGGAACCAACAGCATGTCTTGTGTGGCCTCCTAGCATGTCTCCAAGTCGTCAGCACAGTTATTTGAGGGTGGACCTGGTCGTATTTACCCAAGTGCCTCCCCAAAGGTTGTGGGTGAGTTCTTGAATTCTTGAGGCAGGTATACCCAAGTCAGTTGTTCCTTGAGGCCTCTCTTAAAGTCTTGCTATTCAAAGGCAAATAGAAGCTGACTTTTGAGTGCCAGAGGCAGGCCACAAAGCCATTCAGTGGATGAAGCTTCCTGTAGATATCAGTGGCAGTTGGGTTAACAAAAATCATGTTCACAACTGACTCTTGCTCTCTGGCTTCTGGGTCAAAAGCAGTGTAGTCCCTAGAGGCTTTAAAAGATCTTACTAGATATTTTCTGGGGCTCAAGGGCTTTCTTTGTATCATCTGGCTCATCTTAGATAAATTCGTGGGCCACGTGGTGGCCTCTCAAAGGCCTCCCATCAGAATCTGGTGGTAGACCCAGATCCTTCCTATACCTTTAACAGCAGTGTTAAAATCACAGACAGGTTGAGTCAAAGGAAAAGCTGTATTGATATCAACCTAGAATTGAGTGGGCAGCCCATCTGCTCTCAAAACCAATTTCTGGACAGCTCCCAGAATCTTCTTTCTCTCCTCTGTCATGAAGAGGACCTGGTGTGTAAGGTTTGAAGTGAGTCTTAACTACAGGGAGACCATCCACCACCACCATCACCACACAAGCGAGACATGAAAACAGAATTCAATGCAAACACAAGAGGTTTATTTTTCCAGGGTGTTGGGGTTGACCCTCAATCAGCCCCTCATGATGAGTGACTAGAAGATGACCCCCAAATGGCTATAATAAGCAGTTTTTATACTTTTAAGAGTACACGTTACATCAGCAAAGTTACAGTTGAAGCTTATTGGCTAAGCATATTGTCCTTTGAGTCTATTGGCTAGCAAGCACATGACATGCATTCGAACCCTATCTGGGACCAGAGGGTCTGGTAACTATCAGTCAGTATATTCTGAGGTTTTTCAAGAATGTCCTGCTTCTCCCAAGAACTGTGGGTGGTGAATGGAACTTGGCCTAGCCTTGACCTGAGGTGGGAAGCTGGTACTTGGCCTAATATTGACCTGAGGAGGTGGGTGTAAGGCTGGCAAAAGCCCCTAGGGTCCATCATTACTCCCTTTTTCTTGTACAAGTTCCAATCTTGGAGCTATGCTCAGGGGTCTCTGGTGACTAACTCACATTCTTCAGGTCCTGTCCTCAGGGTCTCATTTTGTTGGTGCAGGACCATCAGCTGTACTGCACCTATTCTCCCTTTTATGAAGGCTTGTTCAATATGCAGGGTCCAAAGGTCACCAATAGCAGGAGAACAATTAGAGATCTTAACAAGGTAGATATGAGGGTGGTTAGACAAGGGGACGACAAGTTAAGCCAAGCTTTGAAATAGCCCTGATTTTTCTTTCTCCATCTCATTGGTTCTTTGCCTTTCTGAGTGAATCTGATTAATATTTGATTATAGGTGGCATTTTCACACAAGGTAACCCAGTACCCTTGGTCCCCCTGGTAGAGGTCCTCAGCAGTGTAATTTAATTTTTTTTTTTTTTACCATGATCATGTCCCAAGAGGAGGAGGGGTTCCAATAGGTATCTTCTGAAGTCTTGCATCCCCAGACAGTGCAATAAAACTGGTCTGGACCACCACATCCATGAACTTCTAAGAGGTTTCTTCCACCAAGGGTAAATGTATGTGGGGGTCTCCCACAGGTGATACCTCTGTGCAGGGAATGCACATCCCATTTTTACATCTCTCTCCCAGCCGGGAGACCTCTTTCTCCCATATGGGCAGTTTGCTTCTACAAGCATTCTTGTCACAGTGGGGATGTCCCATGAGTCAAGGCCTGCCACCAGTTGGCACAGGTTAAAAGTGCGGTTGGTCCACTAGGTGTTGAGGGGTTTGGAGGCAGTCATGGATGCAACCTCACCTCTAGTTCCAGTGGAAACTGCTGTCGAGGTTTGACAGACTGGCACACAGTTGCAGAAGGAGTCCCCAGGTAGTGGGGCACCTGCAGGTTTCACATGGGATGCATGCACCAGGACTGTATGAGTCCTGTACAAGGGACACATACACTTTAAGGACTGTATGAGTGGTTAACAGTACCAGGAAGGGTTACTTCCACCGAGGTTCCAGTGACTGTGCCTGATGCCTCTGGATGTAGACTCAGTCACCAGTCTGGAAATGGTGAGGGGTCTCTGGCATTCCTGGAGCATATAAGGCAGACAGTTTGGGCCAAATCTTGTGTTGGATTGACTGAAATGCTTGGAGCCTCAAGAAGAGGATCCTACCAGTGAGTTGGGATACCTCTAGGGAGGACCCAGTAGACACCAAGGGAGCTGGGGTACCAAACAGGATCTCAGAAGGGGTCAGGTTAAAATGGTAGGGTGTGTTTGGAGCTCAGAATAGGGCCAGGGGCAGGAGCATCACCCAGTCAGCATCATTCTCCAAGGTCAATTTAATTAAGGTCTATTTTAGGTTTCTGTTCATTCTTTCTCTCTGCCCTGAGCTCTGGGGACAGTAGACACAATGGAGCTTCCAATTTGCCCCCAGTATCTCTGACAATCTCTGATTTACCTTAGAAACAAAATTAGGACCATTGTTCAATCCAATTACCTCGGGCACCCTGAACCTTGGGAAGATTTCCTCTACTCTCTTCTTGGCTACCACAGTAGCTGTTTCCTGCTTAGTGGGGAAAGCTTCAACCCATCTAGAGACAGTATCTACAAACATTCGAAGGTATTTGCAACCATATTTTCCTGGCTTAACTTAACTGTAAAATCAACTTCCCAATAAACCCCAGGCTGCTCTACCCTAGGTCTTTTACCCTGTTTGCTTTTCCCCTAAATGGGTCCATCTATGTATTTGGTCAAGTAAGTCCTCAGCTTCTTTTCTGGGGAGTATAGTTTTTCCCTCTTGAGTACACCATTGTCCTTCCATTTCTAGGTAACACTTGGGACGGTGGCTAGCAATATTTGTCCTTGCTTCTTTAGTTTCTTCTACATGAGGCCATCCCTGAGTCCAGTCCCATTTCCTAGCAATTGTCTCTTGCAGGCCCATAAACAAGATAGGCTCTTGCATAGCCACTTCTCAAGCCACTTGATCTGCCTGCTTATTGCCCCAGGCCACTGAATCTCTTCCCTTCTGATGTCCCAGGCAATGAATAATACTCACAGTTGCTGGCTTCATCAGGGCATCCAAAAGATCCAAGATTTCCTGCTTGACTCCCCCCCACCCCCCGCTGATATGAGCAGTCCTCTCTCTCAGTATATAGACCCATGAACATGGGTCGTGGCAAAGGCATACCTGCTATCTGTGTAAATGTTAATTTTCTTGCCAGCCCCTAGGTCCAAGGCCTTGGTCAGTGTTAGTAGCTCTGCTTTTTGTGCTGACATGCCAGGAGCAGGGTGGTGGTGGTGGGGTAGAGGTTCAGGCCAGATGACATTTGTGTTGTCCACTACGGCAGCACCCACTCACTTCTGACTTTCATGAAGAAAACTGTTCCTGTATGTAAACCAGGTAGCCTTGGCTTATAGCAGGGGTCAGTTAGAGAAGTCTTTCCTCCACCCATGGACTTCTGCCAGTGTTTGACACTCATTCTTGGTGGCTCCAGGTCAGGATTGGGCAGCAAGCTGGCTGGATTGAGCCCAACCAGGCCATGTCAGCTAACTAGTGATCTTATCCTCTGGGTCTTTCCATTCAAAGTCAAGTATCCTTGACTTTGGGGTGCCAAGGTCAGGCAGAAGAAAGCATCTTTCAAGTCTAAAATCCTGTAACAATTTCTGGAAGGTGGCCAAGAACTCCACAGAGTGTAGGGGCTAGGCCCAGTAGGTTGGATGTCAGCTACTCTTCTATATTTACCTCTCTTAATTCCTGGACTGTGCAATAATTGTTAGTGCTCAGCTTCTTAACTGGCAGGACTGCTGTGTTCCAGACCAAATGCCACTAAGCGACACCCCAAGCTGGAGGACCCAGGAGATATGTGGCTTAATTCCTCCTTGTGCCTCCTCTGACATCAGATACTGGCATACTGAGACAGGATAAGCCTGGGTCTTAAGCTCCACATACACAGGCTGCAGACATGCATGACCTAGCCCAACCATTTCAGCCCAAGCAAGAGCAAATTTCTCCAGCCACTAAATAATAACCTCTGTCTTTTGGGTATCGGTCTCAAACAATTTGTATTTGTCCTCCAGCCTAGTACTAAGGACCTGGACAGGTTCTTCAGCAGGACCCCTCAACTGAGGGCTTTCAGGAAGGAAGTAGATCTGAGTCCCAGTTTTGGAGAGCAAATCTCTCCTGAGCAAGGGATAGGGGCAGACAGAGATGACCATGAAGGGGTGGGAAACCTGGCCCAAGCCAAGGTCTATAATTCTTCCAATAGTCCATGAATATTGTTTAGTTTCAGTGGCCTCTTGGACCCACATATTTTTTACTGGAGACTGGCCCATTAGCTTAGAGGACTGAGTGTTGGGCCCCAATATCCACCAAGAATTGGGTGGGTTACCCTTCTACTTTCAAGGTTACCCTGAGCTTGGGGAGAGGGTCTAAACCCTGTCCTCCTGGTCTATCGCCTTCACCATTTGAGTGTGCTTTCCCCAAGGCCTGGGGTTTCCTGTCCCTGGCTTCCATTTGTTGGGAAATTCTCCAGACCAGTGGCCCCTCTTCTCTCAATATGCACACTGGTCTTTATCAAGGGATTTTCTGTCTCCTTTTGGTTGGACTCTCTCTTCTCTGCTTTCCCTAACTACTGTAGCCAAGATTCTCTGTAAATTTGTTTTCTGTCACTTTTCTTTTTTTTATCTCCCTTTCATCTTCTCTGTTCTTTTTATCTCCCTGTTATTGTAGATTTTCTCAGCAGTCTGCACTAAATTCCTCAATGACTTATCTTGTAGTCCTTCTAGCATCTGAATGAAGCATATATATATATATATATATATATATATATATATATATGCCTGGTCTATAAAAGCCAAAGTAGCTTTGTGCTCCTCACTGCTGGAGTCATAATGTGAATATTGGTGGAATGCCTCCGTGACCCATTCTAGAAAGGCTGAGGGCTACTTGTCTGGTCCCTGCTTAAACTCAGGTACCTTGGTCAAATTAGTGGATCATCTGCGACACCCATGAGACCTGCCAATGGAATCTGGTGGTAGACCTTCAGGTGCTTCTTACCTCCTGCCATATTAAAATCCCAGTCAGGTCTAGTCAGGGGAAACATACTGTCGATGACAGCCTGGTCAATCGATGGTGCCCCGGTGTCTGAGGAGACATTCTTTCTGGCTTCCTACATTATCCTCTCTCGATCTCCAGCCATGAAGAACACTTTCATGAGTTGTTTGATATCATCTTAGGTGGGCTGATGAGTAATTAAACAGACTGAGATTAATCAGACCCTTGGTGTACAAATGGACCGAAAAGAAAGGCCGACATTGAAATCCTCATCTATGGGCATGTAGGCTCAGAGGAAAAGGGCCACTGTTGTATCACGTGAAGTAGCCCTTTTTGCTCTGGGTCCCCATAGCCCATCCAGTTCTGAGGATCTCTCCCCACCCTTCTGCCTTGCTGGGGACAGAGGAAGGAGGGTAAAGGGATGCTGGTAAGGGTTCAAGGGAGATCCTTGAGGAGGGGCTGTGGGATCTAGGGCCATGGTAGGGGGATAAGGGAGTGGAGGATCCATCAGTATCAGATCGGCTGTGGAAGGGTCCTGGAGAAGGTTGTTCTTTACAGACTTGTTGGTCTCTACAGGGTTCTTCTCCTTCATGGCCAGGAACTACAAGAGTCTTGGAGATAAAAAAGCTTTCATCCAAGGGAGGATGGTTGGTTTCCTCCACTAGATCCTTCAAAGTAACCTAGTGGTCTGGGTGCCTGAGCGGTCCTGGTCTAAAGACTCTTTCCTTTACTGCTTTGATCACCCGCAAATCAAGGGTCCCTATGGGTGGCCACCCTTCTCCAAAGGTGGGCCATATGGAGGAGCAAAGAGTAACTAACCTATTAGTTACTACTACTAATTAGTAACTACTACTAAGTATTAACCTATTAGTTACTACTACTAACCTATTACTACTATTGACAAGTTTTCTCCTCTTTCCCCAACTTCCCTCCAGTGATTAACTAGTATATTTAATGGGGTAGATTCAGTCTGTCCCATGTCCAAAAATAGTGTCAATTGAAGTTGAAGTCCAGGAACACAGAGAAAGACAATCAACATATAGAAGGTTGCAAAACAAGACTATAGGTGCAAAACAAGACTCGGTCAGTTTTTGCTGATCTGAAGTCTTAAAAAAAAAAAAGAGAAAGACAATCAACACAGAGATAATTTGCTTTGGCCACAGGCCCAGAAACCAGATAATCAGGTGACTCGGCCAACTTATGCTGGTATTGAGTCTAACAGGATCCAAAAAAGCAGAGTCCTCCCAGCTCACTCCTGTGAGGGGGGGTGGGGGGTGGGGGGGACTGAAGCATCCTCCAGACTCCCCAGGGTCACAACCTTAAGGTACATCTGCTAGCCACAATTTGGCTACACCAGACCAGACCAGAGGCTCTCTAAACCTTACAGATGCTCGTGAGCAAACCAAAAGCAAGACAGACAACAATGGATACAGACAAGAGGGATATAGACATCCACGGTACCTGACATCAAGCTTAAGCTGTTCCTTAGACCACAGTTCCTAGCAACTTCATAGTGGGGTCTGGCTTCCCAGCCAATGCACCAAATGTATGGCTTGACGTGAGTGTTTATATTTCTATAGTTTAATGTATTTTAATAGCAAACTTACAGGAACAGCATAGAAGACAGACAACATTAAACACATGTATGCATGTAGGACAACTGTGTTAGAAAAGTATAGTGAATTGATGAAATCTACTGTATGATTATGATAAAATGCTATAAACACCATTTAGTTGCTGTCAATAAGTTTACTTATTTTTAAAAAAAATCCAAATGCTGGCATTGTCCAAAATGTTTAACAGGCTTATTTATAATTGTTAAAAATTTGAACTGTTGAAATGTGTTCACTGAAACATTTTGCTTGCATTAATGCTTTACATCTTGTATTTATGTTAAAAATTCACACACAAATGAACATGGAGAAACTGCTAATACCTGACTCTGTCCCCTATGTTTCTGCTCGCAATCATGTACTTAGGTACCTCATGGAAAAAAAATCTTAACCTTCAGAACTGATAACAGGCAGAAGAGAAAAAAAATTTTTTTGAGAATGAAATGTTTCCCCTCATAGTGGACTCTTAAGCACATTCTCAGAGTATGTGGCGTGCTAGCTGGATATCTTTTGGTATAATTGTTACACATTTGGCATGATTAGCACACAAGAGTCTTAACTACTGGGAGACACACCCCCACCCAAGCGAGACACAAGAACAGAGTTTGATGCAAACACAAGAGGTTTATTTTTCCAGGGTGTCGGGGTTGACCCTCAATCAGCCTCTTGTGGTGAGTGACTAGAAGGTGACCCCAAATGGCTATAACAAGCAGTTTTTATACTTTTTAAGGGTACACATTATATCAATACAGTTACAATTTAAGCTTATTGGCTAAGCATATTGACCTTTGAGTCTATTGGCTAGCAAGCACATGACATGCATTCAAACTCTATCTGGGACCAGAAGGTCTGGTGATTATCAGTCAGTACATTCTGAGGTTTTTCAAGAATGTCCCTGCTCCTCCTAAGAACTGTGGGTAGAGAATGGAACTTGGCTTAGCCTTGACCTGAGGTGGGAAGCTGGTACTTGGCCTAATCTTGACATGTGGAGGTGTATACAAGGCTGACTAAAGCCCCTAAGGTCCTTCAGGGGCAATTGCTGAGAGTCATCCTAGGTGGGCAGGTGAGTCAGCATGATTGAATCTAGAAGACCCGTGAAAGCTGATCATTATTGGCCAATGACATATATGGCATGAACTATCTCCTCTGAGCATCTAGGGATCCAGTATCCCAGAAGGGTAAGGCTATAGTAGAGTCAGTCCATTGCGCAATATGGGCCTGAGTGTGAGGTAGATACCAAGTAGAGTCAGGAGAGTCAGAGGGATCAGGGGCTGCTCTTCCCTTTGACTGTGATGGCTGGGTAGGGGAAGTGATGGCAGAAGCAGGAAATAAAGAGGTGGACAGAGATCCTCCTCAGGAGCAGAAACAGGGAGCAAGGTAGGGGGCTGAGGTTGACCTTCCTATAGAGCTAGAAGGGTGGGGAGCAGTGAGGTCCATATAAAATGGTCTTATCCAAATAGGGGGCCTTAAACCAGGCATTGTCATGTAGTGATATATGGCACTTGGTCCGGGTGGTCCCAAGCCTCATAAACTAAACAATCACCCTGTAAATGATGGAGAGATGGAAAATCCTCTTCTTAGGCCAGAGGTAGCCCATTTATTCCTGCAAAAGATGCTTAATTTGTGAGGACAAACAACCAGACCCAAGTCTTCTGTGATTTGGCAAAGCTCCTTAAAATGGTTTAGGACCAAGTCTAGTGGGATATGTTGTACCTGTCCCGTTCTAGGAATCAAAGAAAAATTTGTACCAGAGGACAAAAAGCACAAACACAAAACATATAGACACAGAAGGACTTTTCCAGGAAAATAAAAACAAAACCAAAAGGCTGTCTCAGATGGCTGTCCTCCCTGTACATGGGCCAAGTACCATCTTCCCACCTTGGGTCAAGGCTAGGCCAAATTTCATTCTCCACCCACAGTTCTTGGGAGGAGCAGGGGCATTCTTGAAAAACCTCAGACCCAAAGCCAGTTCAGAATCTAAATGAGAACCAGCAACTTCTCCTGCTTCTGGTAGAGGGTCTGGAGGGTCCACTGACCAGGTGACAAAATAAGCCTTTACTTTGCTCCTCTCAGCCTCCAGATTAAACCTAAAACCGGAACACCCATATGGACAAGACAAAAGACAACCAGGTGCCCAGACTCACCAATCAGGGGGAAAACAAACAAACATACAAACAAACAAAAAAACAGTCCACTATTTGGGGGGAGGGGGTGCAGGGGAGTTGGTGTTTCTCCAGCAAATCCCAGATAAGCCCCGAAATGTAAATGTCTATGATGTTTTTCCTTACTCAAATAGTTTGTAAACCTAAAGAGTGATTTTTTTTCTATAGAAGTCCAGCATGTTGAAGTCTCCCATTACCAAGATAGAGAGATGACCATGTGGGCCTACAGGCCTGACTTAAAGCATATTAGGAATAAGTCGGCTTTGTCCTACTCTAGCCATTGCAGAACCATTACCAAGGCATGGGGACTGGAAACTCTTCCTGAGAAATCCGATTTGTTTTGTTTTGTGTGTACTTGTCATGGTCAGTGTTGAAATATTGAATAGTCTACACATTGACAGTGTATGTCTTTATTTACATCTCCCTAAGCATCTCTGATACCAAAGCATTCAACATAGAAAGGAGTATGTCTGTTTACCTGTTGGACAAGAGATGTGCTTACCAACAGCCTACAGGGAAAATATGCTCAAAAAGAATCAACACCCTTCTAAAATAAGATTATCTATATCAATTTCCCCATAACTTTTTGCTTAAAAATAGCTGAATTGCATCAGCTTTTTAAAGCATCCTTTTTATAACATATTATAAATATTATTATAATGAAAATGTCTGTGTTTAATAGAGAAGTACCTAGCCCAATATGGCCCTGGTGGGGACAGAATGATATGGTTCCTGCCTCTCTTGGTCAAGGCCTCAGTGTGAGCCTCCAGTAGTGAGGGCAGCTGCTGTAGGCACAAGAATTGTTTGTATAATAATGTACATATTTTCTGGACCCACTTGCAGTGGATGATTCTTTCCTCCCTGTTAATGACTCCATGGTAATTAGGATCAGAAGGAGTCCAGGAGTCAAGGGTGTGGTTATTTCTCAGCAAAATGATAAAAGACAATGGAAAAGAACTCTTCATACAAGTTCAAAAAATATAATTTCTCAACTATGCAAAAATCAAGGAAGCAATATCAATTATATGAGGGGCTTCACAAATGTAAAGGAACAGAAGTAGCCACATTATGATCCAGCTTGTCAGAAAGATACAAAGACAGAAAGATTCAAATGCAGGAAGATTCCTGAGTTCAAAGTCAGCCTAGGGCACGGGGAACACAAGGAGTGCAGGCCCTGGTCTGGTGGAAATGGTAATTTCAGAGCAGAGTCCCACCCTGCTTACAGTCTGTGCTTAACAAAGGCTGGCAGATCCCTGAATTCTTTTGCAATGTTAAAAGAAAATGATTGCTTGCTGTCTTTAAGAATCAAAGGGCTAGGGTCCGGGGATGCTGATTCACAGGATAATCAAAAGGGAATCTGAAGTAAATGACTGGATTGATATGTAAAATAAAAGACTGGACCTGTGTTCTGCAGGAGATGAGCTATCCAGAGAATTATTTTAGGATAAAAAGAGAGAACTGCTTGGAGAAGACACACACAGACGCACAGACACAGACACAGACACAGACACAGACACAGACACAGACACAGACACAGACACAGACACAGACACAGACAGACAGACAGACACACACACACATACACATACACACACACACACACACGCGCGCGCGCGCACGCGAACAGCACACGGACAGAGAGATCTCTTAGAATAGCAAGCAAGCAGAATATAGAGATAAATCCCCAGAGGACATAGGAGATTGGAAAAGCTGTATCAAACAGAACACAGCTTGAATCCAAAATTTGACTCCAAGTGCTTCTTTTTGTCCCTCCCAGACTCCCTTTCTCTCAGAACCCCTTTCAAGCCAAGACTGGTCCTTGGCAGAGAAGTAGTTTATTAAACGTAGGAAATAAGCTGAGCTGTAGTTGGTCATCTCCTTGAAAGCATTGTATGTCCTTTGAACCGATGACTTTCCAGAATTGATATCGCTGAAGACACAATTCTTCTTTTAGAAGACTCACATGCATTTTTAAAGTACTTTTGTCTGTCACTAGACTTACTGCTACTGGTGTTTTATACAAGAATTTATCTGTATAACATTTTTGTGATAAAATACCATAACCAAAAGTAACTTATAGAAGAAAGTATTCACCTGATTATAATCACCTGGTTATAAAGGCATTTCTTCCTGTATGGCCTGGTAAGTCATTTACAGTGTACCTGTGAAAGACCCCCGGAGCAGGGAGACCCTCACTCAAGTCTCGGGATGACTTGACCCCCCAAGAACTCACACAAGACCATCCTTGCTGTAATCACATGAGGTTTATCAATAGGAACCAGTGCACTGGGGTCAAGACTCATATCCCACACAGGAGCAGTGGAGTTCAACCATGAGTGGCTGGGAGAAGAGGTATTTAAAGGAAGAAACCACAACCCAAGGGGGAAGGGAGGGCGTCATTGGAAAAATGTCGAGAATACTAGTGGAAAATCACAAGGAGAAGTTTCCTGTTTCTCAAGATTGTTTAACTTTATGGTCTGTCAGTTCCTGGGAGAAGATTCCTGCTTCTCAAGATTGTTCTCTAAGATTTCAATCTAACTTTATGGTAAAAGTTCCTGGGAGAGAGTTGTCAAACCAGCCGATGTAATTACTCATTCTATGGTCCTAGGAGAAACTTCCTGGAACATACAATCCCGGGGCCGAACCTGTTTCTTTCTTCTGCTCTAGGGAGGCAATTTTAAAACTTTTACCTTTCACCTGTTGCAGGTTTGTTTCATGATGAGTGTTCTTTTAGAAATGTGTCAGTCCAGATTGGCACTTACAATGTAAACCAGCTACATTCTGCAAAAATATTTGTCTTTTTGAAATATCCATGTCCTTCCCCTTCTTAAACTCTTACCATAGCCATCCGGGGAAAAGAGGATATGGTACAAGCATCCTTTTATTCACACACATCTTTAGCTGTTTTGTTAGGTCAAGGCATCAAACTCATAAGTGACATAATTAAATCCTAAGTGACCATGTATCTCATTGCTGAACAGCTTAAGCACCCTAATAATCAAGCCATTTTCTCATGGTGGGTACACAAGTTGGCATAAGCTTGTTGGAAAGCACATAGGCAAAATATAATACTAATATATGGCAATATTAAAAGAGAGTCTGTCCTTATGATTCAGTAACCTCTATGTAGGGAAATGGAAATGTGGTAAAAGATTTATACCCAGAATATAATACTAATCCAGGATTATTTATTAAAGCAGGCCCTGAAAAATATGCAACGAGTGGGGACTATTTACATAAAAAAAATAACTTTGCTGCTTCTTGGTAAGGGGTTATTCTGTCCTAATAAAATAATAAATTTGAAAAATATATTTAAGAATAGAAGAAAGTACTTAAGATAAATATTAAGATAGGAGCATTCATAGGAGGGATAGGAATTTAATTTGGTGGTAGAGTGGTTGTATAGCATATACAAAATTCTGGCTTTGGTCTCTAATGTTTGGAAAAGGAAAAAACAAAAAACAACAATGTATGGTGTCCTAAGGTTTCTACTGCAGTGAAGAGACACATAATCATGGGAATTCTTATAAAGGAAAACATTTAATTGGAACTGTCTGCAATTTCAGAGATTTAGTTCATTTTCTTCATGGCCAGAAACCTGGTGGAGTACAACAGCTGGAGAAGGAGCTGAGAGTTCTACATCTGGATTGGCAGACAGCAGCAAGGGATCGCAATGTTAGGCCTGGTTTGACAATGTGAGACATCAAAGGCTGACTTCAGTGACTCGTTTTCCCTAAGAACACCACCTATACTTTAACAAGGACACACCTCCTAATAGTGCCACTCCCTATGAGCCCTTGGGGACCATACACTGTGTTTCTTCTAAGCTTCACAAGGCCTTATTAGTCTGCATGTATAAAGAGTTCATAGTATGTCTATAGTGCAACAGGGTTAAGTCTTTACCACTTTCTAATCGAGCGAATATAGATTTATTAGGATTAGTTTCAAAGCATGACTGACCCTAAGACAGCCTTGTTGAAAGGCCTGGTCCCAGCATGGATGGTTGTCAGTGCTCGCTCACATCGACACAGTACCAAAGGCATAGGCCTGAGAAGTTTAAGAAAAAACACAAAGACTCTGATCATTCATATTAAGAAAGAATGCCAAATCTTTTACTTGATTCACCGAATATATACCTCAAGATCACTGGATGGAGAAACCCAGGAACCACAGTGGAAAAGCTGACTTATGCCCTCAGGTACAAAGGAAGAGGAACAAAACCCAGGAACTGATTAACAGTGTTGTCACCCAGGTGTACCAGCCAGACACGCTGCTCAAGGCAAACAGGAAGGTCAGGATGTTCCTTTGTTAGGAACGAAAGTCTTCCAAGTGCCTCAGCAAGGCTCAGCAGGGGTCAAACACTAAAGGGGCCCAGGAGGTTCTGACAGATGGTGGCTTCCCACTGGCTCTGTAGATGAATTTCCTTTCTCTAAGGCAAAATTGTGTATAATGGCTGGCAATGGGGATTGGGATATCAGATGAGATTACCACAACCCACCCCATCCCCCTTGCTTTTTTTCTTAGGAGAGAACATTTCTAGTTAACACACTCAGCTGTAACCATCTTCTGCAAGCAGACACAGTGGGTTTTATGAGATGGTGGTCATTCTGCCCAGAAGGATAGTGATGTGTAAACCATACCTTTTGTTGGAATTCTGATGCCTGGATGCTTAAATTGTAAGGATGGCATTGTATTAGAAACCACGTATCTTTCCTTCTGAAATGTTGCTTGAGGTTCTAGTTTCTTTCAGATATAAAGAAGCCAGGAAGAAGGCAAACTGTTTGCTTTTATTTTTGTGTACAATTCTATAGCACAGTAGAGTGACAATAGTTTATAATTTATGAAGTGTTTTATAAAGAAATAAGAGAGCTCAGATCCTCCCAACACAAATAAATGCTAACTATTTGAAGGGAGATAAATGCTAATGACCCAGATTTAATGATTATATACTGTTACATGCATATAGCATATTGCATTCTGTAAGTATGTTTAATTATTATGTATTCATAATACCCTTTTAAGATCCATGGTTGTATGATCAGTACTCTGTCTTATTAGCTTCTAACTTTTAGATACTTCTATTGACTCATCATTTTAAACTTGAATTTATTTATTTTTTTAGTTAATGTTTCTAGGCCTGACATACAAAGTTATGGACTTTGTTAAGTTATCGATATACATGAATTTCAACACTACGTTATTAATAATAAACACCAACATGTGTCCTTAAGATTCTGTTCAGTCAGGTGAGACATGACATGCTGTTTTGCTTTGTTTATCCCAGCAAACACATGGAACCTTGATCCTGAGCCATGCTTATTGCCAAATGAGGTCCTGTTAGTCTCCGACATGACATGACATGCTGCCTGTTCTTGGAGTCTCCATACTGTTTCTTCCAACTATAGACCACTTGCTTGCACTTCTCTGAGGCTTAATGCTTGCCTGACATCCCAAGTCCTACCAGTTGCCCAGAAGCATCTAATTTACTGGAACTCCCTATACTCCCTGTAATCCCCTGCCCTCCTAGTGACTTTTTTATTACATCAGCTACAGCAATCCTTTTATCGTGCACTGGGGCTGGCACCATTGGGCCACATGGCACTGCATGGTACTTTTATCTCAGTGGCTCCATGCGTCTCCCAAGTACTCTCAGACCTAGGTGGTCTGTGATCCATTCCAGAATGGCCCCTTGCCACCCTGGACCCTAGAGTTATTTCCAGCACTGGAGGGCCATATGAAACTAACCGTAATTTATCTCTGGTTAGTATCTTTCCTGGCAGCTCTCTACTAGTCATGAACTCTCTGTTTCCAGCTACCTGGTAATGAACTCTCCAGTACCAGCTACCTGGCAAAATCAAGACTCATTATGTTGTAATTTAACAATCTGATTTATATATTAAATTTTCAATCTCCAATACCTCCACACAATAAAGTCACAACCAGTAATAAAGATATAAGCCACCCACCTAGATAAGATAAATTGACCTATAGAAATCCATCCCTTAAGAAATATACATTAACTAGCTAGGGCCATTTAAGACCACCTAGATCTGGGTCGTCCTCCATCTCCATCTTGATTCTCTCACTTTCCTTCTCTCTCCCTTACAAAAACTTTGTCTCCACCTTACTGTTTTACTGTCCAATCATGGCCTTGACCTAACTTATGTCAGCCCTTACCTTCATATAGATATCAACCTACACAAATCCACTTTTGCAGCCCAGTTTATTTCTGGTCCAAAGGCCTCCTGAGTCATTAGAGATAATGATACCATACCTTGACATAGCACCTTGGCAGTTCCTAGAATAGATGTATCATGTCCCACATATTTTAGGAATACTTTATTCTTTTGGATGAAGAGTCTTTCTATTTTTGATACTTGAGCTGCTCCAGTTTTCCCAAGTTAAATTATATGTAAGGTGGGAGCAGTAGAAATTTGAGAACAGTACATGCTGTGTGTTTATGGGGTAAGAGGCATGGGTGGAGGTAAGGGTCAATTTTGTGGAATCAGTTCTATTTTCCAATTTTTCCATGGGCTCCATGGATCAGCCTCATGTCTCCAGTCTTCAGTAACAGACACCAATGTCTCCTGAACCCAATTAGTAGCTCTTGAGGGTAGTTTTTGAAGAACTGACAAGAGAAAAAAAATGGCTGATTTTCCAGACCCTCAGTCTACTTTACATTGGAAAATGGAGGTCAAATTGGGTTTGGAAAAATGATGCCAATTACTTATCTGTTTACTTTGTATCATAAATTATATTTTAAAATCTATGTACCTATAAGTACAACAGCTCTTTTTAATACTCTAAGTATACCATGATCCAATCACCAATGTTATTACAGCATGATGTGATCACTCTCACAGAATGAGCACTATTCTGACTAAAGAGGAGTCCTTGAGCCCCAAGTGTTCTAGGGGTGCTTGATTTTCAGGATATTCCTATAAACTATTCCCACCAACATCTGTATCTGTCCTTAACCTTCCTTGCAACAAGCAGGAAAAACTTATATCACTAAAGTCTTCACTTAAAAGATTGATATTGACGACTCTCTGCTCATGGCTGGCCATTTAATTCTCTGGCTTTTGTTCTCAAGGGTGCTCCCATGGAGACAATTGCTGCTCCCCAAATCTCCACTCTCAGCAAATGTCATAGATAGTGTCACAGTGAATTGCAAATGAAGACAGCTAAGACTCATTTGGCATTTGAAGAAGGTACAGCATAAAACAGGGTCACTAAACTTAATAAACTGGAAAAGTTAAGAAAGGAAAAGAGACGTGACAGAGATCTGGGTCTTCTGGGTGAAAATGGTCTTCATTCCTTAATATTACTAGTTACTAAGATCCATCCTCCCTCCTTTGTTCCTAGGCCCTGTTTGCTGTCCTATTCAATAAGTAGTGTATCTGTTGAGCTGTAGCACTCTAAGGGGCTTTTTAGGAGATACTGATCATGCAGTTGCTTCTACCTGATCTTGCCTCAATATTCCCATGTCTGGCTTGAATATGTTTTTCCTTGGACCTCACTCACCTCAGGCTTCTTAGATTAAAAATACACCTAGGCTACACACAAAGACATGAAGCTTTATAGTCTCATATTTACTATAACTTTTCCTGATTTCCAGAGATACTTATGAAAGTTAAGGGTGTGTGTGTGTGTGTGTGTGTGTGTGTGTGTTGTATGTGTGTGTGTGTTGTATGTGTGTTGTGTGTGTATTTTGTATGTGTGTGTGTGTGTGTGTGTGTGTGTGTGTGAAGGCAGGAAGAGAAAAATAAAGAGAGACACAGAGAGACACACACACACACAGAGAAAGAATTGTGTATGTGTTCTCAGAACATTTACAGTTATACAATGAAGCTGACACCCTTGGGGAAGTCATTATAGCAGAAACTTGAAGTTTTTCTTCTTTTACCATCTTTTTCTGGTTTCCTGCAAGCTGTTTTTGAAGTCAGTGATTACCAAGATTCCTCAAAATTACATTTTTTTCTTGTAGCCTGTAGGAACTTGATAGAAAACAGTGTGGAGATCTTCAGCAACATGTCCCTCTCTCAAATTTGAGAATCTTAATGCTTTAAAGAGGTGACTCATATAGACATCTAGAAGCAGGGGAATTTATAGACTCAGCTATTCTCTAAACAGACTTAGCACATTCCTTACACTTAGTTTGTAAGACTCCATTTTCATGTCTTTCAGAATATTGTATTAGAAATGCAGGTTTTACATTCAAAGTAGGAGCATAGAAGGTAACATGTGTTAGCAGTACTTCTTAACAAATATTACAGAATGAGTGGATGTGGAAAGAAGGGTGGGGTCAGTATATCTGGGTACATCTTGACTGAAAATTGTTAAGGAATTTGGCCAGCATCACGTATCCACATAGATTGTACATTTTCCCTCTCCTTTGCTTCTTTGCAAAGACACTAGGTAGTAGAGAGTGACTAGATTGCATGGTCTTTCATCTTTTTTTCTGCTCTAATCTTTTAGGAGGTCATCCTATTGTGATCTAGGTACTGTTACCTCTGCAAGGCAGAAAAACAATAATCCTTCACATTCCTTTCAGAGTTTCTCAACGACCTGGTTTATTCAGAGCTCTGAGTCATTGCTGAGACTACAGAAAAAACAATAAAATAAACATCATCTTTGATTGAAATTCAATCTTACATATCCAGAGGATGTCTGGTTGCAGGAAAGAAGCAATGGATTGAGATCTTCTAGGAGAAAGAAGAGATTAGCCTGAAGGATCAGCCATGCCTATCCAGGGTGGTTCCAGCCCTCCTTGGTATGGCTTAGAAGCTGAGGATGACATTTAGTTTCTCAGGAGGTTAAAAATACCAGAAGACTATTTTGTAACAGAAAAAAAACTCTCTGTCATTTAGCCATCACCCTCTACAGATAAAGTGGTTGTTTTCTTGATTCTTCGTATTTTAACACAGTTTATACAATGGCTATGGCTGCCTTATGACCCAAGTGGAGTTCAACAGTCACAATGTTTTAAGCTGTGTTTCTCCAAGAGCCTGAAGTATTTACTCTCTGCTTCTGATAATGTTTGCTGATCATTGGTTTAGTGTATTCAACATTATCAATCTGCATGACACAGGAGAAGCATTGTAATTAGTAGTTTACCCAGTGTACTCACAGTATGATTGTTCCTGAATTCTGTGTGCATGATAACATTATTCAGTGCACAAACATACAGTGTGATAAGCAGAGGCAGATTGACATACAGCAGAAATAATCTTCTGTGTATAATTTTAACAATCGAGTTGTTATTCATAACAACACAATGAAAATTAAGAGTAAAAGTTCCAATAACTTGTACAATATTTTAGGTTTCCATGGATGTTTTCGTAGCCTATGTCAAAAAATTGCATATTTTTCCTGAGTTGGAGACTTACTTTTTAAGCTGATGTTTAACCTTATTTTAAGTCCAAAGGCATGAGAGTTTCAGACTACTGGGGGCCTTTCTATAATTACAAAGGAAGGGAAACTGTAGTTGATGGCCAACTGTAGGCAATATAATAATTGCTACCTTGTAAATATTTGGCAGTCATAGTTTGAGAGACAGAGAGAAAATGATTGAAGAAACAGTGCTACTGGGCACCGTTGTCTACATATCCATTGCCTCAGCTTCTGTGCGTTTAAAAGAGAATTAAGCAACAGAACTTGGAAAAGGTAAATAAATTGATATAACATTTAGCTAAACTGAGGTCTGAAAGACTATCCTCATTCCTTTTCTCCTTTTTTTCCTAGAAAAGACTAAGCAAAAACAAGGAAATAAGCATAGGAAAGGAACTGTGGGAACAGAGTCTTTCAGTGTGCGTCAGGGCACTGGCCCATCCTTCACTCCTACCCCTTTGATTCCCGAGAGATTCCAATTCTCTCCGTCTGTTATTTTATAGTCCCTGTTTCATGTGAACACAATCCAAACTTGCCAGTCAATGCAAAGAAAAATGATTGATGGCGTGCCAAGAGTGTTAATAGCAGTGCAAATGCTAATGTGAGGTTAGTGTTAATTGACAAAAATCACAGGAGTCTCAGCATGAAAAGCTGTGAATGAAACACTTACCATGGATATGAGGTATTCACGAGAATGGAGAATCCTTGAGAGCAGCAGAGGCTTTCTCAACTCATGTGAGCAGTAGTTTAGGAGGAAAGGCTCTCAGAATATTAAGGGCTACTGAATCCACCCAGGCCAGTGACTTCCATGCCTTCTATCTCATGAACTTGAAGAGTGCATTTTATAAGCAAAGAGGCCAGTGAGTTTCTAGGTATTCATTTACTGTATGTTCAAATGAGAGCTTTAGAAATAGAAAGCAGGCAGAGCTCCCATAGAGAAAAAGCAAATAGGCTGTAAGGTTAGGGTGCCATCAACATCCTGGTTTTGCTGTTCTTGTTTGCTTATTTTATGGGGACAAACATCATGAAGTGAGCTCCTCCATTCAGTTGACACACGCATGAAATATCTCTGTACCTCTTCACTCTGTCTTCACTGGGGTCCTGATATACTCGTATTGTAGCTTTCTGGGCAGCTAAGTGAAATGTGGAGAACGAACAAGAAACTAAACTACAAATCCATGTCCCTAAATATTTTGGATATTCATGGTCTCTAGTAAGGACCAAAATGCACTTAGAACAAAGATACTGTCAGCCACCTATGAGCAGGAAGAAACCAGATTTGTGGCTGTTTTCTACCTGACACTTTGCACCTGTTCTCATCTTCATTGGAAATGTTTTTCATAGAATATATGACGATTATGGCATCCTCTGTCTGTACTACTCCTGGATTCTCCCCACTCCCTCTCCCATCCAGATCCACCCCATTTTTGTCTCTCCTTAGAAAATAAACAGGCATCTAAGGAGTAAAATAATATAAAATAAAACAAAAGCAAACAAATTCAAATAGAATGAAACAAATGGAAAGAAGGGAAAGAGCCCCTGAAAAGGCTAAAGAAACTGAAATATACACAAAGACCTACGTATTCACATGCCCAGGAATTCCATAAAAACACAAAACCCTTGTCCACTGTTCCCTGCTCCTCCTCATTGATATTTCTGTTCTAGTCCTCCTCTCTCCCATCCGTAAATAACCATCTATCTACTTCCTTTTCCTACGGACATCTAACCATCCTTCTAATCACTGACTTTATACGTAACCTTGGTAGATTTACAGATTATAGGTTGCTAATTATCGACTATACTGTCTGGTTTCATGTGTCAACTTGACGCACATTCGCCTACTCAGAGATAAAGCAGCTTCAGTTGATGACACGCCTCCATGGGATTCAGTTGTTAGGTATTTTCTCATTGTGTGATCAATGAGGGAGGCCTCTGCCCATTGTGAGTGGTGCCATCCCTGTGCTGGTGGTCCTGAGCAAGCCATGGAGTGCAGGCCAGTGAGCAGCATCCCCCCACTGCTTCTGCATCAGTCCTGTCTCCTGGTTCCAGCCCTGCTGAATAAACCTTTTCCTCCCCAGCTTGCTTTTTGTTCCTGGTGTTTTTTAACAATCATAGAAAACCTAATTAAGACATCGACTTAACAGCTAATATTCATGTAAACAAACACACAACAGAATTGTCTTTCTGGGTTTGGGTAATCACAATCAGGATGATTTTATTCTAATTCCTTCCATTTACCTACTAAATTCACTGTTTCATTGTTTTTGGTGACAGTTAATTTTTGATTTTGTAAGTTTACCACTTTTTTTTATCCATTCATATAGGTTGTTTCCAATTTCTGGATATTATAAATGGAGCAGCAACAAGTTTCTCTATGGTAGGAAGGAGCATCTTTTGGTATAAATAGGGCTGGCTTCCTCGGCTACTTGTTTTTTGTTTTTTGGTTTTTTTTTTTTGTTTTTGAAACTTTTAATATTATTTCTTTGTTTTGAATGTTTATTGTTTTTATTATTACATGGTAAGGGGATTTTATTTTCTGGTCTAGTCTATTTGGTGTTCAGTAAACTTCTTGTACTTTGACAGGCTTTTCCTTTAAGTTAGTAAAAGTTTCTTCTATGATTTTGTTGACAATATTTTCTGTGCCTTTCAACTTTATTTCTTCTCCTTCTTTTCTTCCTAGTATTATTTATTATTATTATTATTATTATTATTATTATTATTATTATTATTATATGATCATTTCACATTGTTCCAGGTGTTCTGGATACTTTATGCCAGGAGATTATCAGATTCAACAACTGTTTTTGTTTTTCTTTTTCTTTTTCTTTTTTTTTTTTCTGGAGCTGGGGACCGAACCCAGGGCCTTGTGCTTGTTAGGCAAGCGCTCTACCACTGAGCTAAATCCCCAACCCCGATTCAACAACTTTTTTTGATCAAGGTATCCATTTCTTCTATCTTGTCTTAAATGCCTGAAATTCTCTCTTCTATGTCTTATAATCTATGGTGAGGCTTGCCTCCGAGATTACTGTTTGAGTTCCTTCATTTTTCAGATTTCCTCCAGTTTGTGTTTTCTTTATTGATTCTATTTCCACTTTCTGTTCGTGAACTGTTTTATTCATTCCCTCCCACGGCTTCATAGTGTTTTCAAAGATTTCTTTAATGTATTTATTTATTTCCCTTTAAGGACTTCTATTATATTCATAAAAGATCTTTTAAGGTCCTTGTCTTGTGCTCCATCTATGTTGCCTTTCTCAGGGCCTATGACTACTGGGCTCTAGAGGAGGCAGCATATTGTCCTGATTGTTACTAAACTGCTGGGCTTGGTAATGATTGTAATTCTAGGTGCTGATACCGGCCTGTTCTTATCTTTGTTTGGGTGGGCATTCTGTTATCTGATTTTTTTAAAATTATTTTTATTTGATAGTTTATGTATTTACATTTCAAATATTATCCCCTTTCTCCCCTCTCGCCTCGCCCTCCCCCTGGTTTTTGAAGATGCTCCAACTCCCACCCATTCACTCCCACCTCAACGCCCTGACATTCTCCTAGACTGGGGAAAGGAACCTTCACAGGACCAAGGGCTTCTCCTCCTATTTATGCTGGACAATGCCATCCATATGTAGCTGGAACCATGGATCTCTCCATGTGTACTCTTAGGTTGGTGGTTTACTCCCTGGGAGCTCTGGGGGGGGGGTGGGGAGGTCTGGTTGGCTGATATAGTTGTTCTTTCTATGAGGTTGCAAACCCCTTAGCTCCTTCAGTACTTTTGCTAACTCTTCCATCAGGGTTCCCATGCTCAGTCTCATGGTTAACTGCAAGCATCCTCACCTGTATTAGTAAGGCTCTGGTAGGGCCTCTCAGGAAACATCCATATATGATTTCTTTTGCCTTCTCTTGTTTTCAGGAGCGTGTGATGGCAATATATTGCCTGGTAGAGAATTCTTCTGAGATCCTTCCAGGTGTTTTCACAAGAGGTTATAGGTTCTAGATACTGGGAGCTAAAACAGGGATGGGCTTGAGCTAGAAGGTCAGGAGCAGAGGGTGCCACAGGAGAGAGTAAAGCTAGTTGTTCCACCAGGAGTTGCTCATTCCCCTGTGAATTGAGACAGAGACTGAGGAGAGGACACGGAAGGTATTGTGCTGCAAAGTTGCAAATGAGGGTGGGGAATTGAATTGGGTGGAGAGCAGGGGAGTGGAGATTTGAAACTATCTTATTGCTCCCCTCTCATGCTTGCTTCTCTGGCTAGCTTCACTGGTGGGTTCCTGGGGTTGGCCTTCCGGACTGACTGGAACAATGGGATGGGTGGGAGGAAAGACTGGGGCAGAAACTCTGTAATATTCACTGGAAATAAGGACAGAAAGGAAGAGGAGGCCACAGTAGAAGTCCTACTACAAAGCTGTAGGGGAACTGGAGGATTGGTTTTGGGGAGAAATAGGGAGAAGTAAAGATCTGAAGTTCTGTTGTCAGCATTTAAAATACCTTTTGTTTTCATCAACATGCATGAAGTTTTACTGATTAAGTATCAGGGTCAATTCAGGGACATCATGAATCTCAGGAGTACTTGGAACACAGTTCACATGTCATGAGCAGACATATTAAGTTCTGTTCGAATCTACGATATATACACACTGACTTATTTTAAAATACAAAACAGGCCTGATATCACATTCCTCAGGACCTATGCTATAGCTCGAAGATTGAAGACACTCACTCATGCTATTACTTGCTGCTAATTTGCTTAGCACTAAGCTGCAAATCCTCTTTGTAACTATGGCCTTTTCAACAAAAGAACTGAAAACCGGATTTCAGAAGTGAATGCATTTCTAATTGAGTGTGCTTTTGCTTGGCTATATAGTTCAGAGAGAAATGAGTCAGGGGAACTGATGTACCGATTATAAATGAACTCAGAAGCCAAGCAGACAGCTTGGTAAGAAGCATCATCTAGAAATTACTATCAGCATATGCAGACCAGCCCATATCTGATGACATATCTGATATCGCTGAGGGAAGAACATCAGTGACAGAAGGAAGGAATGCTTGCATCATGCATGATGATGTGCAAAGACCTCATTTAAAACACATTTCAGTGTGGCAATGATAGATGCCCATCTTTTTCACATAGAAAAGCTTGTCCTCCAGTGACTGTGGGGAAGCTGTCATTTATTTCATGATGACAGATTCATATTCAAAAATTTTAGGGAAGTTAGTGAAAAGTAGACATGTGAAATATAAAGTGAATCATCTTTCTATGTTGTTTGTCATTATGATTTATGAATATTTAAAGAGAGAGAATTAAAGTCTGTACATAAATATTCATAGATATTTGCCTCATTAAGATCAAGTATAGAACTGGAGAGAAGATTGCTCGGCAGTTGAAAGCATGCATTTCTCTTGCAGAGTCTTGGTTCCTGCAGACAAACTGAGCAATTCACAGTTATCTATAAATCGAGCACTGGTGGGGGCAGGGGGACTGATTATTGCCTTGATTGGGATTTAGGATGCACTAGAACTCACAGGGGAACATAAACACACACACACACACACACACACACACACACACACACACACTCACTCAAAATAAAGTAAATCATATATTTACAAAAGACTAAGTGCATTCATTTGTTTATCTATATGTATGTGTATATAACTCTTTAGTATCTTAGAACTGATGTGATTCAACGTGAATCAGGCTTTGAAGAACAAATCATTGAAATCGGTGTTATCATTAGTCTGGTCTAGATTACAATCTATAAGAAACCTGTTTTCTTAGCAGACAGGAAAAAGCAAGTATTTTTAAATTCAGCTAGTAACAAATGCTTATTGGGTCAGGAAATTGAGTTTTAAATAAACTCACATTGCACCAAAGCTCAGAAGCTTGGCAACATATGTTAACGTTCTACCACAATTAAGCCATAAAATAAATGCAGATAAAAGCCTTTTAACAGCATTTCCCACTTTACAATCTATTCCAGTATGTATTCAGTACATTAAATTCAGAAAATAAAGAGAAGTAGGAAAGAACATCAACAGTCTGATCATAGATAATAACAAGATAACAAGCCAATCTTTTCCTTCAGGTTTTTCTGATGTGTGGGTGTGAAAGTATCCATATAGTTGGAACATTTCCTCTGCCAAAAAGCTTCATAAGCAATTTACTATTCCAATCTATAAGTGTATATCTTACTTCTCTGTTGGTATGACTAAACACCACGATCAAGGCAACTAATAAAAGAAAGCATTTAATTTGGTGCTCACAGTTCCAGGGGGTTAGATTCTGTAACCTATCACAACAGGGAACATGACACTGGAGCATTTGCTGAGGTCTTACATCTTATCAACAGGTGTGTGTGTGTGTGTGTGTGTGTGTGTGTGTGTGTGTGTGTGTGTGTGTGTATGTGTGTGTGTGTGATACAGAGAGAGGGAGGAAGGCTGGAGAGAGAGAGAGAGAGAGCGAGCTAACTGGGAATGGCATGGCGGTATTGAAACTTCCAAGTCCATGCCCAGAGATACACTTCCTCCAACAAGGCCTTGTCTTGTACTTCTCAGTTCTACCAACTGATGATCAGGCATTCTGATATACGAACCTACAGGGCTCATTTTCCTTCAAAGCAATATGTTTTAAAAGTTCGTTATTGTTTTAATACAGAGCCAAGGGGTTATTCAAAACTTTAATAATATATACAATAGTGACTACATATATAAATGCATATAGGCATTTGTGTCTATAAATATATATAACTATATGTAAATATATGGAAAAGATGAAACATCACTACATATCTTACAAATAAATATATTATAAAAATTCATGAATATCCTTGAAAAACACAACTGTGCTTATGTATAGCCATCTCTCTTTATAAAATTTTAGTGCTATTTATGCTAATATCTTCAGTTCCGATTCCAAGTCATGGGGCTTATTTAATCTTCTCTGGTTTCCTTATTTATAGCTTCTTTCCCAAATAGAGCCATGTTTATTTTCCCAATCAGAGTCATTATTTTCTATAATATATTCATTTGTTCAAACAATATGCACATAAAAGCTCAATAATTTTCAACCCACCTGTGGACTGGAATTATAGCATAATATTTTTTGTTTAACATGTTTTTCTGGGCTGGATAATAAGTGTGGGAAATGAGCAACATAGGACACAGAAATATTTGCATACCTGATATGGAAATAGGCTTATCTGTTTCTTTTATTAAAGGTCTACCTATATAGCTTTCTTGTCACTGTATCTATTTCTAGAGTTATCCTGTCAGCACTTCTTGGCATCCCCAATAGTATCTGGGTTTGGTGACTGTATATGGGATGGATCCACAGGTGGCACAGTCTCTTGATGGCCTTTCCTTCAGGTGCTGCTCCAAACTTTGTCTCCACATTTCCTCCTATGAATATTTTTGTTTCCCCCTTCTAAGAAGGACAAAAACATCCACACTATGGTCGTCCTTCTTCTTGAACGTCATTTGGTTTGTGGATTTTCTCTTGGGTAATCCAAGATTTTGGGCTAATATCCACTTATCAGTGAGTGCAAACCATGTATGCTTTTTTGTGATTGGGTTACATCACACAGGATGATATTTTCTAGTTCCATCCATTTGCCTATGATTTTCATGAAGTCATTGCTTTTAATAACTGAACAGTACTCCATTGTGTAGATGTACCACATTTTCTGTATCCATTCCTCTATTGAGGGACATTTGGGTTCTCTCTGGCTTCTGGCTATTATAAATAAGGCTGCTATGAACATCGTGGAGCATGTGTTCTTGCTATATATTGGAGCATCTTTTGGGTATATGCCCAGGAGAGATATAGTTGGGTCCTCAGGTAGTACCATGCCCAATTTTCTGAGGAACCTCCAGACTGATTTCCAGAGTGGTTGTACCAGCTTGCAATCCCACCAACAATTGAGGAGTGTTCCTCTTTCTCTACATCCTCACCAGCATCTGCTGTCCCTGAGTTTTTGATCTTAGCCATTCTGACTGGTACGAGTTGGAATGTTAGGGTTTTGATTTGCATTTTCCTGATGACTAAGGATGTTGAACATTTCTTTAAGTGCTTCATGGCCATTCAATATTCCTCAGTTGAAATACAGAGGCAAAGGCTCATAGTCAACCATTAGACAGAGAAAGGACTGAAGGAGCTGAAGAGGTTTGCAACCCTATAGGAAGAACAATATCAAACAAGCAGACCCCACCACCAGTACCCTCAGAGCTCCCAGGGACTAAACCACGAACCAAAGAGTACATGTAGAGCGACCCATGGCTCCATATATATATGTAGCAGAGGATGGCCTTGTCAGGCATCAATGTGAGAAGAGGGCCTTGATCCTGTAAAGGCTCAATGCCCCAGTATAGGGCAATGCCATAACAGGGTGATGGAAGGGAATGGGTGGGTGGGAGAGCACATCATAGAAGCATGGGGAGAGGGAATGGAATAAGGGTTTCTGGAGGGGAAACCATGAAAGGGACTAACATTTGAAATTAAATTAAGAACATATACAATAAATGAAAAGAAAAAAGGAAAAGAAAAAGAAAAGGAATAAAAAAAAGATAATAACCCTAAATTCCATGCTGGACAGAACATCCTGATAGCTCTTTCCATCTTTTTATTTGAAAAATCCACCTTATATTACAGTGTACATGTTTACATATACATTCTTAAATACATATTTAACATGTGAAATCTTGATTTTTTTACATTTCATAATAATTAACCAGAGAAGTATATTTTATGAGTACTTAGAGGCAGCAGTATTTTAAACTTAATTAAATGTTGAAGATATTTTGTTTCCTATTTTGCCTAACTGATGTAAAAGTCACAAAGACAGAACCATTAAGAATTATATTAATTTGATATTAAAAACTTCCTCAGGCTGCAGAGGTGCTTCATTAGTTTAAAGTATTTGTTGCTATTTCAAAGAACTCAAGTTTGGTTCGGTGTACCATGTCAAGGTTTTCTATTGCCTCAAATTCCCAATCCAGTGTATGATACCCTCATCTGGCTGCTAGATGTCAGAAATGCACTCATTCAGACAGAGTGTACTATATGCATATATAACTATGTGTAAAAAAATAAAACATCACTACATATATTAAAAATAAATATTATATTAGTTTAATCTCATGACTATGTATAGCAAACTTTCCTGTGTGTTCCTAGCATTTTGCTTGATGAAGGACTTTACATCTGTAGTTGAGCCCTTTGCTTCCAGCTAACTTGCACCAGTGAGGGCTACTCTGTGTCATGGTATAGCCCTCAGTAATAGCTCTTGGGAAGTAATGGCAGGGAATAACAAGTTTGAAGACAGCCTAGGCTACATTGTGTGACTCTGTTTCAGAATGACGGAAGAGGAAGAAGCAGGCAAGTAGGCCATAATGATGGTGAATTTTTCAATCTCTTATGCTTTTAGAAGCAAGCCTGACATCACTGTTTATCATTTGTCTCTTGAATCTTTATCTATGTTAATCGGAGCATGTTCGATGCCATTATTTTGTGAGTTGAATCATGAGTTGGAGGGTTCCTTAAAGACACAAAGTCCCAAACTCTGTCACCTGTGCTGGTAAATGCCATGTTATCTGAAAGTAATATTTTCATTTGTCATCACATTTGGTGAAGCTATATATTCCCAGGATGAGCCCTAACTCCACTGATGAATCTACTATGAAGGGGGATATTGAGGCATGGATGCTACATAGTATGTTTCATAAGATGTACAGAGACGAAGAATGGAGTGAATTAAGAATGTAAGTATTAATTGCAGCAAGCAGACACTATGTCATGCCAGAGGAGATATTTATCTGAGGATGTGGAGTACATATGGCCACATCTATTCTTTTACTTGGGACTTTTACATCTGCAAAAGGGAAGAATATACTTCTATTGTTCTTTAAGCTGCTTAGTTTGTGACACACTACATTAATACCATACTCCTGTTATGAAAATCTGTATCCGTGTTTTGAGTAGAAACAGGACAGAGAATATATATATATATATATATATATATATATATATATATATATATATATATATTCCCAAATCTATTAATCATGCATCCCCTAGGGATATCCCTGTGGGGTTGGCATTTTAGACCCTCTAGCTTCCATAACGTTGTTTGACCACTCTCTGGCATTCTGTCACATCACTATAGAAGAGTCTAAGGTAGTGATTTGAGAAAACAGCATAATGACAGCACAGAGTCAATAAATAGCACTAGGATCTCTGACTGGTTCGGTGTGAGCACAGGAATTACTGAAACATATACAAAGAGCTGGCCTCTGTTCTGCATACAGATGAGAATAACGAGGTAGGGAAAGCCAAGCTCAACCCTGTGCTGTTGAGAAAACAAAGGGAAAAGTGAAGGGATGATGAAGAGAAATGCAAATACAGTTTTTGAGTTTGAATATCAACAAGTTAAAAGTGGCATTATTTAGAGACAGAATGCAAGGTAAGGTTAATAGGGTGTGTCAGGCTATAAAGAGACATTAAGTAACAATAAAAGTGGAATATTGCAAGGTGATAAGCAGCTATTAACCAATATAAACCAATCTCCATAGTAACTAAACACATCAGGCAAAATGTCTAAACACAGTGAGCTGGAGGCATACATAATTATAGTGAAACCTCTGGGGGGGGAATATATATATATATATAATCAAATACATAAACCACAGAAACACTGTCCATGTCTTGGTTTTATAAATAAACAAGGGTTTAAGTGAAAGTTTTAGGAGTAAAATAAATCATTGACTATGGCAGAGATTATAATAGCTAGTTAGCCAATATGCTCTAATGAATGCTTTTTTCATTTGGTGCATTTGTTTATTTAAAACATTTTCTTAGGTCCTGTTTTTAAGTAAATTTCCTTATACAGTGTGATGGACTCTTCCCTTGGGCTACCATAGATGCAGGGCTTTCATATTTGGTACTCTTCTATGTCATATATACTACATGGGGTGTTTTGGTTCGTGACACAGCTATGACTTAAGAGTGAAGCGTAAAACTGTAGCGCTACAGAAAAGTGATGCTTACCCAGACCAATTTCATAGCACAATGCACTGTTCAAGGGTATGTGAGGAAGCTAGCATAAAAAGTTACTATGCTCTTAGTCTATGAAAGTATATTAACATAGTGCATGAAGTTATATGGAGACATGACACTTGATAGGAGGCAACGTATTATTCTTTATATATGAGCAGCACTATTCTTCTTGTTGTTTAGAAATATGCTCCTATTTTTTTTTTTTAAAAATTAAGTGTAAAATGGCCTGAGACAGGTCCTTTGGAGATAGTCAGAAGAAGCCACCAATTTCATAGGAGATGATAGTTCCATGAACATCAATAACACCTCAAGAAGTATCTTCCAGTAGGACACAATGTGGAGGTAGAAGACTGATATTGAAAATCTTGACCCTGTTCAGGCCTAGGCTATGGGGTGTGTGTGTGTGTGTGTGTGTGTGTGTGTGTGTGTGTGTGTTCATAATGTCATGGTCTTTAATGAAAATAAATTATAATAACTTATAGAAAATAAGATATTTTATCAAGAGAATAGTTGTGCATCTGTATGGAATGATTCACTGCAGTTCAATACATACATACACATATATACATATATTCACACATGCTTTCATAATATATATGTTATACTCCAATTATGTGATCATCATTTATATCTTTTTAAATATTAGTCCTTTTTACGATTTCAGAAACTCATACTGTAGTAAGTTTGCTGTATTCAATAGATTAGCTTAATCAATAGTTTTTGTAAAATGAAAAAGAATGTCATGGTATATTGACTCATATTTGTATTACCAATACTTGAGAGCTTGAAGCATGAGGATCGCTGTGAGCTCTCTGGAAGCCTAGGCTACAAAGCAAACTATTATCTCCAAAAACAAAAACATGTAAGTAAGCAAAAATGACAACAAAATAAAAAGCCACGCTCTTTCTGGTGGTATAAGCTCTGTATCACTAAATCTATGTCTTTAATCCCAACACTTTAAAGGTAAGATCAGACAGATCTCTGTTTGTTCATGGCCAGCCTCCTCTACATAATGATTTCCAGGACAGACACATCTACATCTTATGGCCCTTCCTCAAACAACATCAATAATAGACAAATTAAGCACAAGCAAGGACTAGGAGTAGCTCATCCATGTCACCAGTGCTTTGGTGATCCTCACTGGTTTCTGTTCTTCATCTTCGCTCTCTGCCCTTTCTGGTTCTAGTGTCTACCTTAAATCTATTTTATTTTTTTCTATCTATTTTAAAAACTATTTTATTTATTTTTCATTTATTTTTTGAAATCATAATAAAATAATGTTATTTCCTCTCTCTTAACTTTCCATATACTATTTCTTGCTCTTTTTCAAATTCATGGCCTCTTTTTTGCTAGATAGACATAGATATACATATAGATCTAGATATAGATAGACATCATATGAGTCTGTCTGTATGTATGTATGTGTATACATATGTATTCCTAAATACATAAATACAATCTCTTCTGTATAATGCTACTCACATGTATGTTTTCAAGGGTCACCACTTGGATAACTAATTAGTGTGACCTTCTCCGAAGAGGATTTTCTCCCACTTTTAGCATTCCTTATTTTCTGTAGTTCTTTGAACAAGATTGAGGTCTCATGAGGTTTTCCCATTCAAGTTAGCATGTCTGTTGGTGAACCCTTGTTAAGTTCATGTTGAAGCAGCCATGTTGGCGAAGCCTCTGACATTACTCGAAGACAGTAAATCACAGAAAACGTTCAAATCCTCTAGCTCTTACAATCTTTCTGCCCCCACTTCCACAGTGTTCTCTGAGCTTTGAGTGCACGACTTGGTTTGTAGATAGATGCTTGAGAGTAAACTCCACAGATCTGCATTTTGATTAGTGTAGTTTTCTGCAATGCTAACCCTTGGTTTTAAAGAGAAGGCTCCTTGATGAGATAGGTAGAACCTTTATCTATCTGTGGGTTTAAGAACAAATATTTAGAATGTATTTAGAGATTATGTTGGTTTAGCAAAGTACATGTTGTAGGCTGTCTTCTGAGATTTGTAACTTCACCGCCCCTACATGGTTGGCTAGCTTTCCAGTACCAGACATGATTTCTTTCTTGGTGATTGTGTCTTAAATCCAATTGGAGACCTTTTAGTTACCATGAAGGTATGGATTGCACTACCATCCCTTGTTAATGTGATTGTGTTACACTGGCCTTCCATTTGTTCTTTTGTAGGAAATTCTTCTTAATTTGCACGTGTGTGTGTGAGAATGTAGTATTTGCTTTCCTGTGTTTGACAAATTTCACTTGCATGATAACCTCCAGCCTATTTATGCTGCAAGTGACAAAATTTCATTGTTTTCTGTGATTTAATATTTCACTGTATATTTTTCTATTTATTTATTTGTTTATTTATTTGGTTATTATTCATTTTTCATCTCACTTGCTGGTTCCCTCCCAATGACTCCCTCTCATTCCTTCCCCCATCTCCCTCATCCTTTCTCCTTTGAGTGGGTGTAGGTCCTCCTGAGTATCCACCCACCTTGCTACTTCAAGTCTCTGTGAGGTTAGGTGCTTCCTCTCCCACTGAGGCCTGGAAAGGCAGCATAGCCAGAAGAACATATCCCATGTATAGGCAACGGCTTTTGGGAAAGCTGCCCCTTCAATTGTTTGGACCCAAATGAAGACCAAGCTGTATATCTGCTATGTATGTTCAGCAAAGCCTAGATCCAGCCCCTGTATGTTCTTTGGTTAGTGGTTCAGTCTCTGGGAACCCCAAGGTTCCAGGTTAGTTGATTCTTCTGGTCCTCTTGTAGAGTTCCTTTATGGTTCACGAATCTTCCTCCTATTCTTTCTTAAGAATCCCAAGCTCCATTCACTGTTTAGCTGTGGATGTGTGTATCTGCCTGAGTCAGTTGATGGGTAGATCCTCTTAGAGGACTGCCATACTAGACCCCTGTCTGCAACTAACAGAGTATCATTAATAGTGTCAGGGATTGAGGCTTGCCCACGGAATGGAACTTAAGTTGGGCTGGTTATTTATTGGTCATTCCCTCAGTTTCTCTTTCCTCCCCAAACCCTGCATTTCTTGTAACCAGGATAAGTTTGAGGCTGAAAGTTTTCTGCGTGGGTTCGTGTCCCTATCACTCCACTGGAGTACCTGCCTTGAGGAACTACACTTATAAGATAGGAAGTACTAGTTTGGAGCTGTGGTAATTGTTGCATAGGAACAAGTGACTCGGTGCTCAGGCTATTTCACCAGAAGCTGGTGTCCCAAGACCAAAGACCAGGAAATAGACTTCTCCCTTCCAATGAATGCAATAGGGCTGGCTACCGGAAGCCCCATTTCTGGAGCTAGAAAAGGCTTTGAGATCTTTGTCAATACACAGTGAAGAAATACAAGTGAAGCTGGGATATTGCTCCTCTAACTGTGTTCTTATGGTTGTGGCTAGGGAGAGAAGACCTGCCTATTTTTCACTGGGAAAGCATGGGTATTAGAAGTAATTTTGCCACATTCAAGTATTTTAGAATTAACTTGGGCTTTTCCCCACCCCAGATGGAAGGAGGACTTGCAGCAGGATTTCACAATAATAACTATTCCCCCACAGTTGTGTAATAGCATGAGGTCAATTGATTTTGGATCTTCAAGATACTAAATGGTGTATCCTGTCTAGTAAATCAAGACTTTCGAAAACGACAACTATTGGTCTAAGGTAGTGCGGAGCACTGTCAGTTGTAAAATAATAGATTAGAATATGCCCAAAATAGGTTCTTTCATTGAAAAAAAAGTTACCTTTATATATTTCTTTCCCTCAAGTTGGGTTTAAAGTTTATAAAAAACAATGTTACTCAGTCTTCTATAGTACAGGCCCGCTCCTATGGTCTTGATTGTCCAAACTTTTCCACTTGCCTTTCTCTGGAGTTTACTTTGCAGTCACTTGTGTCTCGGCTGTCATTCAGCAACTCCATGATAATTAGGGTTCCTTTCACTTCTTGGATGTTATTCAGAATTCTCCTTCCTCCCTTCTCCAATGTTCATTGTTATCCTGAATTTTCTCTGTGTGAGAGTTGCATGCTAGATACCTGTATTGTAATCTCTGCAGACTGGCTGGTAATGTTTAAAAAAAAAAAACTAATGTGAAAATAGAGCATTCTGTAGAATACTGCTATAAAAGCAGAATATTTTTGTGTAGCTGTGTATGTGTATTAAGTGGTGTCACTATTAAATGATCAAAACTTTAAAAGTTCATAAATAAAATTGGTAGCAAGTTCATGTTGTTATAATCAAAAATGTATTTTTAAATATATATAATAGTATAGATGGAATGTACATTTTTTTACAATGTCAGCAATATTTCACAGAATTGTTCTTGGCCATATTCTCTCAACACCCATCCATTGCCTCATCCAGAGCAATTTTCAGCCATCTTGGTTTGTGTAATTACGTTCTCAGATATTTAAACTATTGCAAAATCACATATTAATGCCTTTTTCAAACAGTAAGTATGACTGTAGGCAGAAAATCTTGGGAACCAGAGTTATATGCTAGCAAGATTTACCTATGGGCATGGTAGAGTAAGTTAGAGTCTTACCCTTGTCCTGGCTAGTGGGCACAAAGTATATAAATGTATATTTTGGCTTCAAGTTTTGAATGATTCCTTAAGAGTTACATAATCATCTGGCCATTCTTTTACCCTCATAAATAGTCCATGTTTTCATATCACAGAGGGAGAAATAGTTCTGGAAAATACTCCATCTACACCTTAAGCATTCCTTTATATGATCACAAAAATAGTCTTTTTGAATTTAAGATGCTTCTGCAATCTAAGGAAGTATATCTGTGTTTGAAACACTAAAACACCAATTGTAGAAACAGTTGCAAAATTGTTAATTTTCCCTGAGGAACAGCAAAGTATTAAATATTTCAATATTGAAAAAATAGTTCTGCCACAATTGTTCATATGATAGTCAAAGCATATATTGGAAATTTAAGGCTTTCAAGTGTCACCAGCTGGTTGTGAGTTTATATTTGCTAGTGGTAGTACTTCACATAAAACTTGACTTAATGGATCACCAACACATGTGAAGTACGTTCTTCTATTCATTTCTGGAAATAAAATTAAGCTACCGATATTCCATTATTGTTCTTACAGTCACAAACACAGACTAGAACACATGAAATTTCCTCTTCTACAAACCCCCTCCTGAAAAGGCCAAGTTATTTTCCATCTCATGTATACATTGTCTTTTAAAAAAATGAGGGAATTGCAGATGTACAAAGCACAGATAACTGGTAGGAGAATGTTAATCTATGTTTTTGCATGTAAGGCACAGCGGTAATTAAAATTCTGCTTAGTCAGGCTGAATGTCTTTGAAAATCCTAATAAATATGGACTAGAAACACAGAAATTGAGAGATATAAATAAACTGGTAAGAACAAAACAAAAAATGAAACATTTGTTTTCATGTATTTCTAATATGCAACAGTAAGTGGGCATGAGAAAATGTAAATATTTATGAAAAGGGAAACAAAGAAATGTATAAAATGAAAGAAATACAGAACAATAGAAGTTTGTTTAGATCCACTTCATTAAATTGTAAAAGTTGATGAAAAGAAGTATTATGAAGGCAAGAAAGTACAGTTCCACTTTTAAGCTGCTGTAAACATGTGCACTTATATGCAGTATATGGACATACGGAAAACTTTTGTGGCTAACAATCACCCTGAGAATTTAATTAAAAACCCTGTTCCTAGGATATGCACTTTTCTCCTGCCCTCTGACTCAGGTATAGACTGCTGATAATCTGTGCTTACTACAATTGCACTCTCTCCTAGTCGAAAGATTTAGCACTAGATACAAGGAACTCTGTTCCCAGCATTTACCTTTTCTTCTGTGTGAGATTAAAGATACAGAGCAACTTAGAAAGTTGAGCCACCCACTGAACAAATATCCCAACTTGAGCAGAACAGTCCAGAGACATTTCCAACCATGGGATTTTGGCAATAAGAGAAGAAAGTCAATAGGGACGACTTAGCTTCTTGTCAAAGATGTCACAAAAGTCCACAGTGCTAAGAGTTCATTTAATTTTGCCATCCTGAAATATAGAAGATGACAGAATGAGTTGAGGACTCTGTCCCCAAAATTCTATTATTAAAATGTATTTTAGGGTCAACAAGATATCTCAGCAGGTAAAGTTCATTGCTACACAGCTATATAGTATGAGTTCAATCCCTCAGACCTACATGGTGAAAAGGGAGAAGCAACTCCCCAAGATTGTTCTCCAACTCAACTTACACATACACACACCATCATACACAGGCCCCTCAGAAATAAATATATAAATGTATTGTAAATAAATGAATAGTAACACTTTAAGGTATACTTTTTAAAAGTGCAGCTGTATAAGACAAGTTCTCACCTTTCATGAATTACTGAATGAAGATTATTATTCATTATCAAGGAGAATTCAAAAAGGAAATCTGCTTTATGTTGATTCATGAAAGACTGATAAACTCCCTAGGTACACTACTCTTTTGAATGACCTGAACAGCAGTATAAAAATATGAGAATAATATCTAAATTACCTCTGACTAGTGTGCACATAGTATGAATATAAGAAAAAGACAATAGATTGCACAAAGGATTGCAAATAGTAGAGTATATGCACATAGTAGAGTAATTGTCTTTAAATGCTGAATTGCAAGGACAAGTCTATCCATCCACTGATGACAGAACTCTTATACTTTCACTGAGTGAATTTTTTTAGTAGTTTCAGAGGGTTGTGTTTTAAACAAAACACAGCAAAAGTCTGTGATCAAGACAACAGCATGGTCACTAAAGATCATGTTCAGGTACAAGAACAAGAGACGCTAACTAAGCAAACTGAGGACTGCAGTTTTCTGGAGTGAGGAGAACCTCACAGGTCTGAGGAATACTATGATGTAATGTCGTGACAGACCCTCATTGGAGACTCCATTCATGGAGGTTCTCATCAACCCTTATAGCTGTGGTGGTCCATCCTCTTAGAAGATTCTTTCTCACAGTGGGCAACCTCTACCCACCCTCAAGGCTGAGAGTGGGAGGAAGGCCTCTAGTTTGTGACAGTGGTATGGTCAGTTGACTCTTTTCCTTGATGAAAAGGTTTACTGAAAGACACTCTGGAATAATTTTCTATTGCGGAAACATCACTGCCTTTGGCAAAACTAACCAGTTTAGGGTAGGCTACAGAATGTGTAGTTTCCATCTATCATGTTGACACTTTGAAATGGTATACTGGAGGAGAGAAGAGATACAAAATGCAGGAACAGCAGTACTTCCAGATAGACATTTGTGTCATTTAAGCCTTTAATTATATGCATCTTATTTTTTAAACTGAGAAGGAAATTGAGACATAGGAAAATTAATACCTTCTCTAAGGTCCCACATGATAACTGAAAGATAATTCTTGATTAGAAATTAAGGCTCATAGAATTAAATGTTAATATATTTCCATACTATATGAGATTATTTGCAGGAATCACCAAGCTAAATTTTCCTTAGATGTGCAATTTTTGAGATCTTCTAATCTGGTCTTAGGCTATCAGTGACTTTTAATAGTGACAATTTTATTTCTCCACCCCCAAACAATTCTTTAAAGAAATAGATCATATTTTCAATAATTTTCAATCCCTAGTGATCAATCAGGTTTCTGTTTATAGAAAATTTGAGAAGCTAGGTATGATTTGAATAGGAATGACCCCCATAGATTCACCTATTTGAATGCTTAGCTGAACTGTTAGGGAAGGATTGGGAGGTGTGTCCTTGTTGGAGGAGGTGTTTCACTAGTGATGGAGTTTCTTTTTCTTTTTTTGCTGCATGTGAATCAAGATGTAGCTCTCCTCTCCTTCTCCAGCAGCTATGCCAGTCTGCTTCGCAACATAGTCCCTGCAATGATATAATAGATATAATATAATGGATACAATGCTCTAATACTGTAGGCAAGCTCCCAATTAAATGCTTTCCCTCATAAGAGTTGCCTTGGTCTTGATGTCTTTTCACAGCAATAGAACACTGAGACATGAGGAAATGTATTTTGGAAGGAATGTATTTTGAGTGGAAAATTTTTGAGGTCTTGTTTTTTTAAATCATAATACACTCATAGGACTTTACAGAGCATGCTATTAAGCAAATAGTTGCTTCAGGTTTAGATGAATTATTACAAGAATATTTATATTGAAATATAATAGAAACATATGTGCAGAGAATGAAGAATGCCAGTTAAAGTCTAAAGACTGAAGATAGAAGTGGATTAATGGACCACCTGGACCATGCATTAGGTGTGCCTGTGACAACTCTCAGTCTATTATAAATATTTGTTGACTTTCTATTTCATATCATACATTTTCCTACCTGTCACGATATAACACAAATTATAACTCAAGCTGATCCTGCCACATTAGTTTTGTTTCCTTTTGTACTGAAGATCTAACATTGAAAGTCTTGGGTGAAAGAAATTAAAATGAGAATAAAGGTAGTCTGTCATCCAAAGTGATATGTACCGTTGTCAAAATAGAAACACACACACACACACAGACACACACACACACACAGCAGAGAGAGAGAGAGAGAGAGAGAGAGAGAGAGAGAGAGAGAGAGAGAGAGAGAGAATATCATTTCAAGAAGGGAATAGAATTGTTGGCAATGCTTCCACTGGGCAAGGAATACCAGACATTGCCAGTCAACCTTTAGTAGAAGACACAGATGCAATCAATCATTCTTTGCTACCATCAGATGGAACCAGTGTTACTGTTGATATTAAACTTCTGTTGTGCAGTTTGCAAAACAGGGAATTTCTATTATTTAAGCCAATGCTTTCCTGGTACTTTTAAAGTAGAAGCATTAAAAAAACTAATTAGAAATGTTAAGCTTCTTATTAGGGCTTTATGCTCTAGGAAAGGAGATAGAAAAGCACTAAGGAGCCATGTGGAACTTCATGCAGCACACTCTGAGCAGTAAAGAAGTTATGGGAAGGAAAGAGGAAGTGCTGTTAGGTTTGGGGATCTGTGATGAAATAAGTTCCTTTCCAAGTGAACAAGGCAAAGGTCTAAAACCTATTATGTCTGTAGGAAGTGATCAATCCCAGGTAAGGAAGCAGCCATCCCCAGGCACTGAGAAAGGAATGCTCTTATATGAAACACCTAGGAGGCAGATGTGGAGACATTGCAGGGCTGTAGGGTGACAGGGAACAACACTGGCCTATTTTGGATTTGGATGCTGTATAAAATGAGAAGCCATGGATTGATTTTTTTTTAAATTCTTATTGTTGTTATTATTATTGGTGTTTTTGTTGTTGTTGTTGTTGTTGTTGTTGTTGTTGTTGTTGTTTTTATTTTACATCCCAACTACAGTTTCTCCTCTTTCCTGTCATCTGAGTTGTCCCCTCTCCCCATCCTCTCTCTTCCATTTTTATCCAGAAAAGGGCAGGCTCCCGTGGATATCAATCAAACATGGCCTGTCAAGTTGCAATAGGACTAAGCAATCCCCCTCCGCACAATTAAGAATTGACTAGGTAATCCTAGAAGAGAAACGGTCCAAAATGCAGGCAAAAGAGTCACAGATATCCCCACCCCCACTGTTAGGACTCTCACAAGAATATTAACCTGTATAACTTTAACATATATGCAGAGGCCTAGGTCAGTCCCATGTAGGCTTTCTGTTTTTTTTTAATTGGATATTTTACTTATTTATATTTCAAATGTTATCCCCTTTCCTGGTTGGTTTCCCCTCTGGAAACACCCTATCCCATCCTCCCTCACATGCTTCTATGAGGATGTGCCCCCACCCACTCAGCCACTCCCACCTCACCGCCCTACCATTTCCCTACACTGGGGCATCGAGCCATCTCAGAACCAAGGGCTTCTCCTCCCATTGATGTCCAACAAGGGCAGTTGTTTTAGTCTCTATAAACCCTTTTAAGTCTAAGTTTGTTGATGCTGCAGTTTTTCTTGTGGTGACTCCGATCCAGCTGACTCCTACGTATAGATTGATTTCTGAGGAAAACAAATGATACAATGGTGATTTGATTTAAGGATTTCTTTCTTTCTTTTTTATTTTTATGAGAAATCTCATCTAAGATATATTTTATTTATTAAGATATCTCCATGTCGCTAAGGCTTGGCTTGATTTCACTGCATAACTCAGGATGGCTTTAAACTTAGGATCATCCTGCTTTCAACTTCCAAGTGACAGGATCGGAAGTATGTAGCACCACCAGGGGGACTTGTTTAGTTCTAAAGGTGTTTGCAGCTGCTGTGAGGAAGCAGTCCAAGGAAACAGAGATGGAACAGAGCATTGAGGACGGACACTTCTTTAATAAAGGAGAAGCATGAGTGACTGCTTGATGTCAGTTGGAGTAGACACGATTGAAAATGAAAGAGAAGGATTAGCAAAGCTTCGTAGCTATGAAATATAAGCCAGAAAGCAGAAATCGAAGTCATTTCGATGGAGCGTGCTGCAGAAAGTTCCTTGTCACTAGGGGCAGCTAAGAAAGAGGCACAATATGTCCATGCTGTGGAGAATAAAGTTGGTGTAGAGGAAAATTTGGTTTGTCAACACCGTGTGGTTATTCCAAGCAATGGAATCCATCAGCACCACAAAATCCACTGGTCACTCATACCACTGACTGAATATCTGGACCCAGTGAGCTGCTGTCACATTCCAGTCTCACTGATGAGCAAATAAGTTTTATTTTTTCTATTAAATCTCTGCAAGTTATCATCTCGCCATCAATATACCAAAGGCAAGAAATTACTTAAATGGAAAGTCTAAAGTAACTTGACACCAAGTAAGAAAATTAGTTTGGTCCAGTATTACCAAGGCTTCACATAAAGATCCAAGAGTAAAAGTCTAACAGCATGAAACTTTATAAATCTTGCTGAAGATTTATTTGCTGTTTAAATAATTGTTTAGTTCCTGCACACATTATCTAGTTTAACATCCCATTTGCCAAGAGCAAGATACAAAATGTTTTGAAAAAGAAAGTTTGCATGAACAAGAAGTATAAAATAGCACAATAGCATTGAGTGCAATAAAATTGCAGCTTATTTTGAAACACTATAGGCTTCAGAATTATCTTCTATTGTAGCACAAACCAATTTCAGTTTACAAAGTTTGAGATGACACTGATCAAACAGGTCATTTGGGAAATGGGCTCAAACAGTAGATATCTGAAAGCTGTTACCTGAATTCAAATTCTGCCACTATCATTTACACACTGAAGAAACTAGCCAAGTTCTCTCTATGTGCCTCTTATCAGGTACAAGTATAAAATGGGAATAAAAAAGTTCCTACTTCATCATGTTGCTGCAGGTTTCAACTGAGATAAGAGATGTACAGAAAATAAAATATGGATCTGTTGCAGATACATTCGTGTTACTTTTATTATTTGATTTCTCTATTTTCTTTTCCAAGTTCCTGTGTACTGGATTAGATAGAATAACATTATAATTGCTGGTGGGTCATTTAACACTACTCAACTGTAGTTTGAACTGTATTTGAAGAACAAGCATGGCTTGCCCAGGATCTAAATATTGGGGTTAATAAAGGAGCGCTAAAGTTGGTGGTTTGTTAGACCCTCTGTGACACTGTCTGGAGACTCTCTATCCTGATAATTAAATTCCTTATCAATTCACCAAGGACATCTTCTATAGTCTTTATAGTCTCCAATAATGTTGATGTGGTGAGAGGAATAGAGCGATTTTTATATCTCTTTTCATATTCTAGAGCATCTAAAATATTTTACTCTGGTCATTTGGGGACAGTTCATTGACTACTCTAAATAGGTGCCAGAGATCAAAGGCCTTAAAATAGTCTGGGGTTTTCCTGAAACTCTAGGCAGTACTGCTCGGAGAACCTTGTCTGATAATCCAGTCTTGTCTCCTCTGACTGAAGCAGGAGGTCAGAAAAGCAGTGCCTGATTCGGCAGTATCTGTGGTTATTTCTGAAGGTTTCTTTTCAGGCCTTCTGGTAGGCTTCCACTTTCTAGCCCCATGTAGAAAAAAATGTAACATCCAAAGCAGTCGTTAGAGTCTGGGCTCTTTGTGACAAATCTTTCATTCATACTTTTATTTATTCTGGGCCAAGGGTTTTAAAGCTCAGGGCCAGAGCTCATTGTGTTAAAGCACTTGGGGCATAAGCATGAAGCACTACCTGCCTTTGAACCCCAGAACCCATTTAAAGGGGGGCATAGTAGTGTGCAACTGTAATTGTAGTGTTTCTGTGGGGATTGTGGGAGTTAGGTATAGACAAGGGAATCCTAAGAAGTCTGTCAGTTATGTAGCCTGGTGCACATAGCTGAAAACAACAAAAGAGATCCTGTCCTAAAGAAGAAAGGAAAAAATTACTCGTATCTTAGGTTACCCTCTGACCTTCATAAATGTAACATGGAATGCATGTATCCTCAGTCACTCTAATACACTCAGCAAAAGGGATTTTATAACTCACCTGTTCTTTCTTCTAAAATAACAAAGGAGTAGCTATAGGTAGGATAGGACAAACTTCTAGCAACAAAGATCGCACTGAGAAAAATTTTCATCAATGCAGCTTTGCAGATTTTATTGATTCAGATAGTTCATCTGTGCCAGGAGTTACCTTAGAATGTATTATACAAATAGAAATCAAGCATGCTAATTTTATCAAATTTCTTGCAGGCATCAGTGGGTGATAGGACAATAAGAAACAACCCGAATAATGAGAGTGGAATGTAAGACACATAAACAGAGGGCAGCCCATAGGACAAGCTCATTTCTAGTTCAGTCATTGTGTACAGGCACTGCTTTGGTGGTCTGGTTTTTAAAAGGAACCTAACAATTAGTAAGTTCCACCAAACAGTGATAGGCAAGGAAGGGTGTTAAACTTGAAGAAGGAATGTACAAGACTTGATAGATGAGTTTGATGGGGCTGGAGCACTACTAAGCGATCTGTAGTTGGAGACAAGTAGGCATTTTCTACAGGTGGCAATGGTATAACTTAATGCAAGAAGGTACTTTTAGTTTTCAGCCAATTATCTCATCTCTGTGAAGTTTAGACTCTACATGAGCAAGAGTCTTAAGAAGGATGCTAAAATTGTTAAGTCACCTAGGAGATATTAACTCTTTGTTTCTGAAGGGGTGTTTAAGAGAGGTTTAACTGAGAGGGGAAGAGCTACCCTAAATGTGGGCAGCCACCATCACATTAGTGAGGTCTCGGAGTAAATAAAAATGGAAAACTAATGTCAGATGAGTGAGTGCTGGCACCATGTGTCCTTGCCTCTGACTCCACGAAGAATGTGAGTTTTCTCCACAGCTTGTTCTCCCTCTGTGCTTCCCTGACTTGGTGGACTGCGTGCCTTCTTACACACTTGAGCCAAAATAAATCCTTCCTCCACACAATTGCTGCTCTTTTTGTTGTTGTTGTTGTAGTTGTTGTTGTTGACCCAGCACTGGAAAGTGAGTACAGACACTTCACGAAGTAAATGGAGGTTGTTCAGATTCTTCATGTCTTACATGTAGATGCCAGATTCAATAATATTATAGGCTCTTCCTGTTTTGCTATTTTCTAAGTCATGGTATCATAATATAAGTGGCTATAAGCTCATGAATAGTTAAATTCGGACATCCGCAACTGTCATGAAAGGTTATCCCATTGAGAGCATGCCCAACAGAGTGACCATTTCTATTCATGCCTCTAGAATACATAAACAGTTCAAAACTGTAAAGGAAGTAAATGAGAGAAAGAGGGTAAGATACTCAAACTATATGGATTCAGCTGAGTCCCCAACTAATTATTAGATAATAGTTTCCTCTATCATTTTAATAAAGGAACTTCACTTGATTTTTCCATAGTGCTAAGAATAATCCAACTGCTTTGAGGTATCCATTATTGGAAGAAGGATTTTCGGGCTTAATTTCCCATTTTTTCTATTAAAGAAAGGATGCTCACATTAGTCCTTGTGTTATTAACTGCTTAATGGATTTAAGAAGCAGGAAAAAAAGACAGATTGTTCTTTGCATTTAAATGAGACAAATAACATTCTCAACTGATTATGCATTTAGGGAAAAAGGCTCCATCGTACTGCTACATTTTAAGTCTGCAGAAGTAATAAATTAATCCATTAGTGGCCAAGCATGTCCTCTGTTGTGCTCATTATCAAGTATTCCCAGGTGTTCAGGAGCTTATAAGTATAAATTAATGTGACTTTTAAACCTTGTAATAGAAATATGCAATGTAAGAATCATAAAGTTTGAAACAATCCCCACACCAGTGATTTTTTTTACAATAAAAGAAAACATTAAATATTAAATTAGCCTGTTTTTGCCATGGTTGGAATGTGTTATCTTGTGAGAAGGAAGCAACAAAACAATCACCAAGAAACCACAAACTTGCCAGAGTTTCTCCCCAGTTGCCTGATGTTATACATTTCTGAAAAAGCCACAGCCAAAGTCTATTGTTAAACAGTAGACAACCTGAATATGTGACTTTCAAAAGCAGATTGACATAGGTACTTGTTATACATCCATATGTGTTTATAACACACACACACACACACTCACACACACACACACACACACACACACACACACTCAGTGCCTTATACAGTTCCTATCTTCTAGATAAGTTATAGACTTTAGAAGTAGCTCAGATGCCCAGAAAAAATGAGAGATTTCAGATCCTCATAAGAGAGACTTCAACCAGTGATGTGACAGAACAGTGATTGGGACACTGTATAAAAGATGAGAATGGAAAGCTGCTTATTAAAAGATCTATAACCCTCAAAGAGTTTTCTGTATTCAGACACTGTCATTGGTTTTTGTTGTTTTTTATAAATACATTACATCCCTATCATAGGTTTGCCTCTCTCCATTCTTCAATGTTCACTGCACCTTTTTTCTCCCACAGATTCATTTGTCCTCCATTTTCCTCTAATGAACAAACAAAGCAACAAAAAGTAAAACAAAAACAATAAAACACAAAAAAACACAATAAAAAAATCAAAGAGCAACAAACAAACAAAACAAAGAAACAAAACAAAAAGAGCAGGCCTCCCAGGGATATTCACTGAACATTGCATAAAAACATACAGTAAGACTGAGTAGTCACTATCCCTCATATTAAGGCAACCCAGAAGGAAAAAAAAAAGAATCTTAAGCCTCGGCAAAGTGTCAGAGAATTACCTACATCATTGTTGGTAGTTCCAAAGAAACATCTTGCTAACAACCAAAAGGTATATACAGAGGACATAGCTCACACCTGTACTTGGTCTGTTTGTCATTTCAGTCTCTGTGAGCCCCTATGAGTCCTAATTAGTTGATTCTATGGGTGGAGTGCTCCTGGTATTCTCAACCCTTCAGGCTCATATAATCCTTTCTTCCGAACTTCTAGGCCAGGCCGCAGAGCAGAGGGATTCCCTTGGCTCATACTCAAATTGTTTTAATGTGAAATGTTCCCGATGTAATCATATGCATGAACACTTGGTTCCCAGACGGTGGTACAGTTTGGAAAGACTGTACAATCTTTCAGGTTGAGATTCACTGGAGGAAGTAGATCACTGGTGATGGGCATTAGGCTTTATAGCCTAGCCTTACTTCCCTTTCACTCTCTGCAACTGAATGCCCTTGCAGAATAAACAGCCAGCTCCCTGCTCCTGAGGTTGCCACCCCCCATTACTGCTACTATGCCTTCCCCATCCTGGTAGACTCTATTCCATGAACTATGAGCCCAAATAAGACTTTCTCTCTAAAGTTGCTGTTGTCAGGGTATTTGTCACAGCCACCGGAAGGTAAAGCAAGCAACTTCCCTCATCCCCTAGATCCTGCTCTGTGGGCTTGTGGAGAGGTAAGAGTAGGATTCCCTTGGATGGTCATTCGGGAATGAGAGCCTTGTGGATGTGGATGATGGTCTCTGTAATTCTGCTGACACTTCATTTAAAATTCTTTTCCTGAAAACAGCAAAATATATCAATTGATGTCTCTACTGAGAACATTGACCGAGGTAGTAGAATAAGACATAAAACAGGACTTGGCTTTTCCTTACATTTTCTGAAGTGATATATAATTCAATGAGAAATAAGTTACCTAACTCCAAACACACACACGCACACACACACACACACACACACACACACACACACACACACACACACACACACACACACCTCAAAAGAATAAGCCTCAAAGACTAAAATTAGTGGTTCACCCCTGTAATTGAATCGCCCATTGAATCGCCCAGGAAGGGGAAGCAAGAGGTTTGCCAAGAACAAATGACATATAGTGTGGTGTCCTATCCTGTTATAACCTAGTGTACCAGCTGGACCCACTTACGACACATGTGCATGCTCATGGCCTGTATCCCAAACCACTCAACTCAGCTGGTCAAATATGATCTTGCTCAGGTGTCCCCTTTCCTTGAGTCTTAGCCAAAGAGAACGTTCCCTCAGTGACTCATATTGATTCATGTGTGTCTCATATAAAGCTAGCCTGCTACCAAATTTCAGAACACAAAGTGTATATGAATTTCCTCCTAAAATATAATACAACCTGCCTCGAGTCCAGTCACCAGCAGAGCTATGGTCACCCTTGGCGACTTCCTGAGTGCAGTCTTGACTGCTCATGTTGCTCTCACCTCTAGGGCTCCCGCTGGCATTATGCATTAAACTCCTTTCACAACATTCTGTTTCCTCTTACTCACATCTCCAGAGTTTTCTAAGTTTTTCCCACAAGTCAGTTCCAAAGACCCAAGAAATACAAGTATGGATTTCCTCAAACCAAGGATCCCATATCTTTGCTAGTAGTTTTCAACATTTGATACCTCTGCATGCTTCATCCAATATGATATTTCAGATTTTCTCTATTAAAACTTCCATCACGACCTGAATCACCATAAGACAAAAACAAATCACACTCCCTTAGTTGTCCCTGTCAGGAATTTGTTCAGTGACAAGAAAAAAAAATCAGTATAAAATATTTGCATCTATAAATGTCTATAGCATATTCTGAATATCTTCAATGATATAAATGGATGGAACTTCAATCCTTGGAACAAAACAAGACATTGCAACTCTTTCTTAAATTTAAATTATTGACTGATATATTCTTGAAGACCACATGCAAACGCATATCATAGAAAGATTTAAAATGTCCTGATAAAAATCCATTCAATGATAGCCTGAAGTGAGGTGTGTATGTAGAAGGCATACGAATCAGTTACAGACTAGTAGGTTTTTATTATGCTTCTTCATACATTCTTAGTTTTGGTTAACCCATACCTATGGTTCCTTTTCCCCACCACTTTATTCTCGACAAAACCAGTTAAAAGTTCAAACATGCGAAGGGGGGATTCCCCTTCTCAAGTATCCACCGCTAGCTCAAGCAAACAAGAATTATAAGGTAAAGACGAGGTTGGGAGAGAGATTTGATGAGGGCCCTGGGAGAAGGGAATACAAGTAGTGAGCGGTGAATATGATCAAGATATATTGTTTAGATACATCAGACTTTCAAAGAATAAAGGAAAAAGGCATAAGACTCCTTCAATCTTGAGATTTACGAGACGATTCAACCTAGAGAACACAGGAATCTACACATCTGAACTTTCAATTTTCACCGAAACTTAATTGCTTCAGCTGTTAAATAAAGCTCAGTGGCAGAACTTTCAAACCTAACATTTGAAATAGAAAGCTATGACATATATAGAAGTTGCCATAGAAAGGGGAGAAGGTTGCCAAAGCATCCCAAGAAGCTAGCTGATTAACTGTGTGTTACATGAGCACAAACCCATACGAGTTCAGTCATTCAGATTGATCATCACGGGTAACAAGTGAAAGAAAAGGAATATTAAGCTTGAATGTAATGTTCTTTTACATAGTAGAAAGTTTTACTAACATCTTCAGGTAGAGATGTAAGTGTCGAGGATTTGGTTAAGAATGATACCCAGACTCAAATTGTATGTAAACACAGAGAGTGTTTTATTCTGCAGAAGTCCAGTATGCTAGGGTCTCCCATTACCAAGATAGAGAGACACTGAAGTGAGTGATTTAAAGTGCCTTAGGGGAATTCTGGGGTAGATGATATTGTCTTGCTCTGTCTCTCAGGGACATTCCAAAACCATTATCAGGGGCTGGGGGCAAGAATCTATTGTTGAGGAATTATGGTTAGGAGGCTCTATCTCTTAGAAATGTTCCAGAACTATTTTACCAGGTGTGAAGGCTGGAAACTCTAGCTGACCCAATGTCTTCGCTTCAGGCCAGGTGGTGGGGCAGTTTCTAAGTAGCTGACTGAAGCCTAGTTTTTTAGGCCTAATCTCCTGAACTGCCAATTTGAATCCTGTCATGGAGTCAGCCTGTCTCATCGGTAGGAAAATGGGGATGCTATAAAATCCTGCCCCATGAAAAATCATACAAGAAGATTAGTCAAGTGATTGGTCAAGGTTAATCTTTGAATCTTTCGTGTGTGTATATGTGTGTGCGCGCGCGCACGTGTGTTCATCTATATATACAACCCATGGCAGTTGGTTCTCTCCTTCTATATAAAGATTGAATTCATATTGTCAGGCCTGGCAGCAAAGGTCTTTACCCATCGAGGACTTCACTAGCCCTTGAAGCCCTGTTTTGTAATTGTATGCTGTGAAGTAGAATGCTTCTCTTGAAATGTGAACTGCATGACTCTGTGGCCTGTTCTGCAGTGCAGCTGCTTCTCCGTTAGCACAAATGAATAGTCTTATTTTTGCTTATAAGTCTGTGAAACAGAGATGTCTGTGTCCAAGAAGAACCAGCAACAGAGTTTTTGAAAAGGAAGATAAAGAGGTCATGCTTTGTAACAGGGCCCCGGGAAAGGAAAATGAGGCTCTGTGCTTTTCTGGAGAGTGCCTTTGCTTTCTTGGTGATTGATGGCCTGTCTGTGGGGATGCTGGCTATAGTAATGGTGTCATGGCCTCTTCTCAACAGTGGAAAATGCTGTTGGTCCCAGTGTAGTGGAGGTGAGAGACGACTTTGCTTTCTGAGCTGATATAAGCACAGATAGTCTTCTAGGCGTATGATACAGAGGAATGTGTATACTTGATGCTTAGCTTACTTCACACATGTAAAAGAGGTACAAGAAAAGATAGAATAAATTACCAATGAGCAGTGACTAAGGTTTCTATTTGTCTTATTAATGATATTTTTATATTTATGTTTAAATTTTCTTCATAAGCATGTGTAAATTCTATACAAAATATATTTTTGCTGATGAAAATAGAAATCATACAAAGGAAGCTTGAGATTGCACTGTGACCTAATGCTTCCACTAAATAGCTAAAATGGGACAATGAGATAACCTGCCTTTCTCTTTAGGGCCAGGTGACAGAACTGAACAGAGATTCTAGGCAAAGACTTCCCTGATTTCCCGGTTGCAGCATTATGTTCCTCCCTTTGACAGATCGGTCTGTCCCTGTCCACCACCATCACCACTACCCCCTGGTGTTCTACGACCTGACAAGAGGGATTCAGGTTTACTTGTCACTCTGCCCCCTGCCACTGCCTTCTGTCAATGACTCCTTAAAGTCTCTTTCCGTTAATGGCACAGTTCTGTGCTCTGGCAGCCTTCAGCAAACACAATTCACCTGTGTTCTGACCCCTTGACATTATGAAAGATGTGTGTAATCAGCAAATTTCACATATTACCTTTCAGACTGAAAGAGCTGTCTCTGGGTTGCTTGTACTCTATGGCCCCTACTTTCTTCCTTAATCAGAACCCTCTGATGCCAACTCCTTCTTTTCTAGTTTGCCTGACTTGCTGCATTATGGGGACAAGTCTGATACTGCTTCAGCAAATGACCTCTTTCACCTTGCCCATAATCTCATCTGGGAGCAAGGAGAATACATGAGCTACTATTACATCATGTGAAGCCAGAACATCCTAACTGATTTTAAGAACTCCTGAAGACTGAGGAAAGAAGATACAAAGGGTTAGCAGATATTCAGGACTTCACTTATAACCTTTACAAATCTCATTTCCCCTTCTATGTTCCAATGGACTCTTTCTTCCTGGAGTGTTACCAGGTGTCTTAGAATCTCCATTGCTGTGAACAGACAACACGACCAAGACAAAGCTTTTTTTTTTTTTCCATTTTTTTTTTAATCTTTATTAACTTGAGTATTTCTTATTTACATTTTGATTGTTATTCCCTTTCCCGGTTTCCGGGCCAACATCCCCCTAACCCCTCCTTCTCCCCTTCTATATGGGTGTTCCCCTCCCCATCCTCCCCCTATTACCGCCCACCCCCCAAAAATCACGTTCACTGGGGGTTCAGTCTTGGCAGGACCAAGGGCTTCCCCTTCCATGGGAGCAAGGCAACTCTTACAACATTTAATTGGGGCTGGCTTATAGGTTCAGAGGTTCAATCCATTATCATCAGGGCAGGAAGCCCGGTATCATCCAGGCAGGCATGGAGGAGTTGAGAGTTTTATCTCCTGTTCTGAAGGCAAACAGGAGAATACTGCCATCCTCAGGAAGGTAGGAGGAAGCTCTCTCAAAGCCCACATCACAGTGACCCATTTCCTTCACTGAGGCCACACCTACTCCAACAAGGCCACGCCACTTAACCGTTCCACTCACTCCCTGGGCCAAGCAGATTCAAATCATTACAGCAGGGACATGTTCCTTGACACCGATGTAGGGGTGAAACTTATGGAGTGACAGACTACAGTAGCATTATGAAAAACACACCACTTTGTAATGGGCATGCTTTGTAAATGATGGAGTGGTTTGCTCCAGACCAACATGACAAGTGTTTCCTTGTACAGTAGTTGGCAGAGATCACTAGAACCATAGGCACTCCCAGACAGCACAGTCCTTCTTACCAAAATGGAAATGCTGCCTCTGGAGCAATCATAGGGACTGCTTCTCCCACAAGCATCCAAGGTGCTTTTAGGAGCAGCCACCAAACCTTGAGCCAATGCTGCAGTTTTCTTTTTAAAGACCTGTTTTCACATTTTAACATTTGTGCTCTTTGTATCTGTCTGTCTGTCTCTCTGTGAGTGAGGTGTGTGTGTGTGTGTGTGTGTGTGTGTGTGTGTGTGTGTGTGTGTGTGTGAGAGAGAGAGAGAGAGAGAGAGAGAGAGAGAGACAGAGAGACAGAGAGACAGAGAGAGAGAGACTTAGGCGTAGATAAGTGTTGGTTTGATTTTGCCAGTGTACTTGACATAACAATAGGTTTTGTTTGTTCAAGAGAGTTCTTCGTACACTTACTTAGTTTATGCATATGTGTTTATATAGATGTACATGTGTAAGTACACACTGAAATCAGAAAAACTCTGATTTTTCAGAGTAGGTTCTTTCTTCTGCCATTTTGTTTCTGTAGATAAAAGACAAGTCTTTAGGTTGGACAGAAAGCAACTTTACTCACTTTGATGGTTAGTTGTTTTTTGTTTTTTTTTTTTTTGCTTTTTGTTTGTTTGTTTGTTTGTTTATCAACTTGACACATTCTATAATTACCATGGATGGGGTCTTAAGGGACATTGCTTAGATTGAGTTGTCCTGTTAGCATGTCTACAGGGGATGAGGTATAAACTGAAGGCTTTCACAGAGAATGGTACCACTCCCTGGCAATGCTGAATTATATGTAGCAAGAAAAGTATCTAAATCACTAATCCATTCTCTTCGTACTTGACTGTGGATGGCTGTGATCAGTTCCTTCAAGGTGGATGATGCCAAACGTTCAGATCAGGATGACCTGTGTGACTCAGGAAGTGTGAGCTGAGTAAACCTTTTCTCCCTTCAGTTGACTTTGTCATGGCATTTTTATCACAGTACTGTGAAGGAAACTAAGACACCTGCTGAGCCATTCTGCTGTCCCTGGACAGGAGGGTTTGAACTGGTTTCAGACGTCTGCACTTTGAATTTTGGTTAGGTGGGGGAGTAATTCATATCTCGGCCTCATGATGAGTATTGTTATTAGCAATGTCTTGTATTTTCAGTATTTGTCCCAGATTTAAATGGTAATCTGTAAAGAAAGGAATACAGTGAATATTTTTAATTTTCTCTGTCATAACATTAACGTCTTTTAGTAAATACATCATGTTACACACTAAGAATAAATAATTTTAGCAGAAGGAGAGTAGACACAGGCTTTAATTCACAAGTTTTCCAGTACATCTGACCTGACAGAGTGGCTTCCTAACACTTATTTGTTCCTAAAGCCACTGAAATCATTCAGGTCTATGGGCAGAGTAGTGGGCACCTGTTAAATATTACTCCAAGTTTAAGATTATTTAGTTTAATATTTGGCAGATTTTCAAACAAAAGTTTGTTAGCACCTGCTGTGTATAAAAAAATAACCAAATCACCTTCACCTTACAGAATGTTTTTCCTGGTAACTAATAAGAAAATATTAATAGTATGACTTTGGCTCCTTGGTGACAGGAAACAGTTGTTTTCCTTTATATTCCCCCCTTCAACCAATTCTTCTTTGGCCTTCCATCAATAAGCAAAGGGTAACCAGTAAGTAAGTGGTGCTGGAGCATACTCAAGGATGCTCGAGGGTGCTTGAAAATAACTTACTCCTTTAAGTGGATTAAATAATTCATCCCCAATGATCTCATTTCCTCATGACATTGCAAAAAAAGAGCAACTGTTCCTTTAGAGAGAAGACATTTGTAAATTGGATCAATGAAGACTGAGAGTCAGGCTACCTGAGCTCAATTGCAGTTATATTTGCTTGTATGAAGTATGATTGAGGACATTTGGTTCACCCTCCCATGTATACCTTTTACAGTGGGTGCGTTGGCCATTTTATAGGCTCATCTCATCCTTATATCATCTCTTGGGCATTGAGTGCTGGGTAAAAGTCAAACACTCTCACACAATGAAAAGGGTATGAATATTCTAAAACAAGTTGATTGAGGTATTACAAATATGCAAATCATACATATCCATGTATGCTTCAGGGGAAATCAGATGGCTTTGACTTGAGCCATGTGCCTCTTAGTTAATCCTAAGATCTGAGCAGTTCTTGGGACTCATCAGTTTAAGGGAATGAATAAGTGAACTATTAATTGACTAATTCTCACTCTGTTCCTCTTGATGTTTTCCTGCAGGCCTGAGCGTCTTCGGGCAAGCCTTTTACCTTCAAATATAATCAACACAGTCTTCTGAGAAATAGTGTGGTTTATGTTCTGTGTAAGGCTGAAATAATAAAATTAATTGCTTTTCTCTCATGCACTTTCCATGGCTTTTCAGTGATCCTTCTGCATGAACCAAAGCCTGTCAGTATCTTCAAACTGATAAATAGTGATCTCAGTTTTCAACATTTTTAATAAGCAATGTATGTGGTAGTGGCATGGGGGGGTTGTGAAAGAGCAGGAGCTACAGATTTTAAATAAAAACTGATTATTTATTTGTATATTAAACCTTGTCAGTTTCCATGATAAGGCCATCATAAAAATTAGTAAGCAATTTACCTTCAATACCCAAAAACATAGAGAGGACTTTGCTGGAAAGTCTAATAACTTTTATATTAACATGAATTTCTTTTAACCAAGGCTCTTATTTATATTTTTCAGAATTTGAATGTTTTTTAGTTGTGTTATTTGTCTATGATGCTGGCCAGGAACTTGTGATTGCAAAGAATCCAGATTGACTGTCAATGTATCAACACACTGCTTACATCCTAGCTCAGTCTGTTCACAAAGCCTGGCTGTCTATATCCCTTTTCACACACATAGGTCAATCACTTAGGGTGTGGCAGAATAGACACAGGTAAGCACTGGCCAGCAAAACAGTCTTGGGGATTAATGTTGATTCATGTAGGCTTTATCAGAAAGTTTTTTTTTTTTCAATCAAATTTAAGCTAGGATCCTTCTCATTTCAGGTTTATGCCTGTGAATGCCTGTGGTACCCCCGAGAGCCTCTCTTCCTAATATCTAAACCATTGCTGTTTCTTGATTTACTTTTGTTCCTGTCCTTATGCAAATGCATTGTGTCATTTTTTTTTCTTTTTTTTTTTTCTGGAGCTGAGGACCTAACCCAGGGCCTTGCACTTTCTAGGCAAGCACTCTACCACTGAGTTAAATCCCCAACCCCCACTGTGTCATTTCTTTATCACCTTGCAGGTGTTTTAATTACATTCATGATAGCTAATATATCTCAAATTTTACTTTGGAATTCTGTGTATCTAGTACCTTGTCCATCTTTTCAGAGCACACAGCCAGGGATTTCATGTCTGCAGAAGATCGTGAGCATGGATTAGTCATAAATCTCATTCTTTCACATAGCAACTTTCATCCTGCCTAGGAGCAGTATCTCTGTCTCTGGCCTCTCCCGTCAGTGCACACTTTTCATGTGAAACTTACTAAGAGGAATGACCAGAGATTTTACTCGGTGGTCTCCCAATGATGATGATTGAATTCATTGAGAAGAAACTGTCTTCACCAAAATGTACAGGGAATGAGGAAAATACATATCAACACAGTGCAATCAGTGAAAAATTGCTATGAGGAGAAAGGGATAAATCTGTGTTCTAGAAACACTGTTGCCATCTTTCTTCATGAAAGTAGACATTTTGTAATTTACATAAATTTTCATCACTTCCAGTGAACTGTAGGCAAGTTGAACTGATTCAGAATAAAAAGGTTGCTGGTCGCTGAGGGGAAGAAATGCTGATGATTAAAGTACGTAGCTTATGACTAGTGTGATGGGAGAGCTGTGCAAACAGTGGTTATGATGGGGGTGGTGGTGGTGGTGATGGTGGAGGTGAAGGCAAACTTCATGAACTTAATTAGGACCAGTGAATTAAGGACATAAAATAACTAAAATGCCAAAACAGTCTCTCCCTCCTCCCTCTCCCTCTCCCTCTCCTCTCCCTCTCCCTCCCTCTCCCTCTTCCTCTTCCTCTCCCTTCTCCCTCCCTCTCCTCCTCCTCTCTCTCTCTCTCTCTCTCTCTCTGTACATGCACTAATTTTAATGTGTAGTTTTGCATACATTTTAAATGGAAATGTTTTTTTAGCTAAACAGTGGGTATCTAAAAGGAGGTCAATAATTAATTTGGAAAGAAAAGTACAGTACCAGCAAGCACTTTTTGGTCTCACTTACTCTCAGTGCAGACAAAGACTTGTGTAAACAAAATCATCAATAGGCAAGATTGAATTTACAAAGTGAATGAGGACAGGATTCAACAACTGAAAGAAAGAAGACACAGTTTAAATAAATAAGCCAAGCACAGTTTTTGGTACTCTGCTGACCGTGGGCAGACCAGTTGTTCAAGATTTTCTCTGTGTGTGGGCAGATGGTGACATCTTTGGCATTTGTTTTTGCTTGGTTGAACTCTTAAGTTAAGCAAACATGGGGCTTATGGGTCAGGTTCTCTGTATTTGTGTCTTCAATCTGCCCAAGACTTTGTGACCTATGTATGATGATTGGTGTTGCTGGAGGGCAATAAACTCATATAATTTGTGCAAGGAAGAATCACCAGTTTCTGTGTGTGAAAGTGAAGCACACACCATTATAGTCTGTTTGGAACTTTGTCATTCTTATGTAGAGGTGCAAATAAGTTTATGTGGAACAAAGCCTTAATCTAAAAAGAATCTATGAAGAATATCATGGATTATGAAAATAACTTTACTGGAAAATCTTTGATCACTCTCTTAAAGTTTTATTTAGTATATTTCACTATCCATTTTATTCCATTTAAAGGTCAACTAATAATTTATAAGCTTTGTGAAAATAAATATTAAATACAATCCCACAAGCTGTTAATGTTCGCTGTCTCCAAGTTTCATTTACTAAGGTAAAATAAGTAAGAGACATACTCTAGGCCTTAGAAGGATGGTCTTACAAGCATTGATATCCTTGTTTGGATTATTTCTAACCCATTTCTCTTTCTGTTTCCCTTCTTCCATGCTGACTTTGATGTAGCAGACCACTTGGGGATTGAATTCATGGGTAAGAGAAAACAATTTCTTCCTTAAGCATTCTGAGATTACTGTACATATTGTTCTCCTTCTCCATCTGGTTATAATAAAAATCTCTCATTAGGTCCTACTAACTGTCAAAAAAATCTTTTAGTCCATTTTGCACAAGGTAACAGCTTAAATTAAAGTTTCAATCACATATCCAGTAGGGGGTGTAATGGTCAGCATATCTGAAATTCTGCAAAACTAGGAAGAGCATCTAGAACAGTATTTCCAAATGGAAAACAGACATGGTAGGCAATAGCACTTCAAAACTCGGTATCATTGTTTTCTGCTAAAATCCCTTTTCCTCTTACAACCTGGCTGTGTTGGTATAGTTTAGCATCAACACTAATTTGTACTGTAAATATGTACCCATTTCCATTAACATAATTAAAGTATTATTAACTGATTGTTAAATATGTTAATTTCTGACACATTCTTGAAAATATTAGCATCTCTCCATGGGACTTTATTTTCCGTACTCATAGACAATTGTATTAACAATCGGAGATAATTTTTAATCTATTACAAGTTATGAAATGTTTGTTATAAAGTTCAATATGGGAAGATACTTAATAGTAAAGAGTTAGAGAAACTGAGAAAATCCACATTTGAGTTTGGGTTTTCCAAATTCTGTCCATGTGAATTTTAAACTCTGGGTGTTTTTCTCTTATTTAAAGTAGATCTGAGTGCTTGCTTCATCTGTGTTTGTCTGTTCAGAGAATTTCAAGAAAATCACTTGCACTCATTCATTCACTTGCCCATTCATTTTGACCACACTTATCCAGTCTCAGTCAGTTAAAAAAACAAAGGCAGATTATTAGAGATAAGCTGGGCAAAGCATCTTAATTCTACTGAGGCAAGTTGATAATATCAGCTTAGACTTCTGAGATGTAAGAAGTGTGTGAAAAAGCCAGTAAGTGTTTGCAATGGAATATCAACCAATGTTTGAAATGAAGAGATGAGGAAAGTTACAGTATAAGACTCTGAAGGATGAGTGCAAATTTCACTGTTTGTGTTTTCAGGTAGGAGGTAGGCTGTTACTGGAAACATGCTGACAGTGGAGAACATTCATTGGAAACGCTTATGAGATTAGACATAGAAATGTGAGTTTAGGATGTCCTACTTGAGAGAAGATGCCAAGTTGATTATATTGCTGGAAGTATGGGGGATATGGCTTAGTGGACCCATTTTTGTATTAGAATTTTTCTTCCTTGTTCCATGACTTTGCTCATTAGTGCTCTGCTATATCACTATTTCATCATGGAGAAGACAAACTGCTATGTTATAGCATATTCGTAACACTGGTAGGTAAACCGGGTTAAAACACAAGAAGGGCAATGAAACTGTGGTTTTTTTCCTAACAGAGATTTTAGTTCAACTGTGAACTGGGTGGCTAGTATCAAAGTATGTTAAGATGAAATAAAAAATATTCAAAATTGAGGTGCTCCACAAATTTGTACCATGAGTAAGAAACCCCTTTGCGGGGAATGAGAATATCCTAGGGAGGCAAAGTTTAGAACAGAGGCAGAAGGAACACCCATTCAGAGCCTGCCCCACATATGGCCCATACATATACAGCCACCAAACTAGATAAGATGAATGAAGCAAAGAAGTGCAGGCTGACAGGAACCCGATGTAGATCGCTCCTGAGAGACACATCCAGAATATGGCAAATACATAGGCAAATGCCAGCAGCAAACCACTGAACTGAGAACGGGACCCCTGTTGAAGGAATCAGAGAAAGGATTGAAAGAGCTTGAAGGGGCTTGAGACCCCATATGAACAACAACACCAACCAACCAGAGCTTCCAGGGACTAAGCCACTCCCCAAAGACTATACATGGACTGACCCTGGGCTCCAACCTCATAGGTAGCAATGAATAGCCTAATAAGGGCACCAGTGGAAGGGGAAGCACTTGGTCCTGCCAAGACTGAACCCCGAGTGAACCGGATTGTTAGGGGGAGGGGGGTAATGTGGGGAGGATGGGGAGGGGAACACCCATATAGAAAGGGACGGGTTAGGGGGATGTTTGCCTGGAAACCGGGAAAGGTAGTAAGAATTGAAATGTAAATAAGAAATACCCAATTTAATAAAGATGGAGGGGAAAAAACAGAAACTCCTTTGGGTATTGATGGATAATGTCTTGAAGAAGTTAGGAGAAAGGAGAAATTTCACAACCTGCTTATGAGGGTAGGGAAACAGAGAGAAGCAAACAAATCCAACTGGAAGTCCAGATTTGAGAGCATAGGGTTTGGCATCCATTGCATAAGTAGATATTTCTGTTGCTCAACGTAAAACTAGGGTTTTAGAAGTAAGATACAAAATGCTTATTATATTCAAAATTCTGTATCAATGGGAAAGTTTATTATTTATAGCTAAAGAAGCAGCATATTGACAGGTATTAATTTTCTTGCCCAGGTCAAGTGACTCTAGTCAACCAATGACTACTTTTCACTTATGTAGTGGTTAGGTGACCTAGGTTGGTTCTTTCCTGTGGCTTCAATATTTCCTCGGTTTACCTTGTCATCTGCCTCTAGCATATGGATACAAAGCATGTGCTTAATTTTTACCTAAGATACTTGGTCCATATCACTATTGTTTTAGTAGATTTTTCCCTAGAATTTATCAATTAGCTTCATTATTCCTCAACTGTAACTAGGAAATACAATCCTAGACTCTGCAAAAAAAAAAAAAAAACCAAACAAAACAGTTTTAGTAATTTATACCATAATAAAAAGCCTGGAATGTGAAAAGAATCAGAATTTTTGTTAGACATAAGAAAACGAGTTATTTAGGAGCCACGAGTACAGATCCATAATGTTGTATGTATAAACAAAATGAAAGTAGTTTTTTCTAATGGGAAGGACATTTTGACTATTCATGTAAGATTTGCCTTTTTCTCAGTTAGAGAAAATGGAGTCAAGGAGACTGTGGATGTCAAAGCTCTAGAAAGACTTGTTTGAGAAATTTTAGAGGGAGAGACTAACACAAGCTACAGAAAGCATTGAGCATCCTCGTGTGATGGTGACTATGACAGTGAGAAGAGTAAGAATTTAGCATTCCCCATTCATTAATGGCAGCAGGGTATCTGTGTAGTTGTGAGGACTTTAAGACCCTCAAAGTCATATTGAGAAAAATAAGTCTGATGGCTAAAGAAATTTGCTTCACTGGGCTCTGGTGATTGCAGAGTCAGGGGATGGATGTCCTATGGCTATTGAACAGAAAACCCGGAGACACAGGAATCACCACTCAAGCTGGTGGTAGGGTCAGAGCCTTTTAGATCCTGTAAGCAAAGTGGCAAGGCAGCAAACGAAATTGCTATATGAAGTACTAATCATCTTTGTAAGAGAAATAGACCAGTCTGCATCATATCGGGAGACTTGGAGCATTGCTGACATGGATATAGCATGGTGAAACTAAATGTATATTGAAAAGCCTATGTGATTACTCATTAGATGAAGTGTCGTTTGTGATCCAATAAAATAATAGGTTAGTATGTAGTTCATCTATATGACCTTCAAGCCTAAGGGTATAGCACGTCTTATAAAAGTCAAATCAGAGGTATAAAGTCTTATAGAAAATGAGTTTTCAGTGTGTGACTGTTTGATTCCTGAAATACATATTGCCTTGAAGGGAAGGCATCGATTAGTAAGCTGGAGCTATGAGGAATGTTTTATACATAGCTAGATGATGACAAGTGTAAATGCTAGTTCAGAGCAGGGATGGGTTTAAAGAATTAGTGAATATACTGTTTCAATTACTTTACATGTCCACTTAAACACTTAGCTGAATATACATAGTAAAATAATGTCTGTGGCTTTGCAAGTAAATACCTCGAATTAAATCTGTGATTACAGAATTGATGTGGATAAAATGTTTTCCATCAAGGATGATATAATAAGTTTATTAAATAAAATTCATATGGAAAGCAAAGGTGTACCAATATGTATATCAACAGTTTTATGGTCAGTTGGTGGGAAGACTATGTATTTATGCTAGCTTTGCTGTCGTGTGTGTGTGTGTGTATGTGTGTATGTGTGTGTGTGTGTGTGTGTGATGGAAGAGTTATTTGAATGGAATTTACTTTTACAGAACTCAAAGCAAAATATAGTAGAAATTCAGAGTCATCTAGTATACCTTTCATATGTGCATAGCCCCCCAGTTGTTTCAATTTCCCACCAGAGAGGTTCTTGTGTTATCAATGATAGTCCTACATGTACCTTTCACCTCAAGTCCATAATTTTCACCAGAATACCCTTCCCTTCTTCTGTAAAATGGTAGTGCTACTATAGTGTCCACTCACATACACTGTTACCATGAGCATAAAAAATTTGCTACCCTAAATCACCCATGTCTGCCTTTTCTTTTCTCAACACTTGACAATCCTGAATCATTTTTGCCTTTCCCAGAATGTCATGAGGTTGGAATATAAAATTTTCATAGGGAAATAAGCTTCAGTGTCTTTTTTTAAGCATCCCGACCACAGTTTTCACTCCTTCCTCTCTTTCAAGCCCCCTCTATCCACACCCGTATAACTTCCCCTCTTCTTCACCCCAGCATTCACCTTCCATTTTTTCTTTTCAGAAAAGGACAAACCACTCATGGATATCACCCAGATATGGCCTATCAAATTGCAGTAAGACTAGGTAACACAGTAGGACTAAAATGTCCCATAAGCAGTCAAGTAAAAGACAGCTCCTTTTCCTGCTTCGACTCTTAGGAGTTTGATAAGATCAAGCTGAGCAACTGTAATGTGTGCAGAGCTCTTAGGCTGATCCATCCATCCATCCTGGTTGTAGCTTTAGACTCTGTGAACCCCTATGAGTACAGAATAGTTGATTCTGTAGCTTTTCTTAAGTTGTTCTTGACCCCTCTGCCTCCTATTTAACTCCCTTCTGCAGGATCCCCTAAGCTACTCCTAATGTTTGGTTGACTTGACTGAATTTCTGTTGTCATGACAGCTCACTAACATTAATCGTATATGACTTGAGGTATACTGTCAAGAGACATTACTTTCCTGTCTTTTCATGATTTTACAGAAAATGTTCTTTTATTGCTGAGCAATATTCTTGGTAATATTTTTATCCAGATCTCCAACAGTTTGCTTCTTTATTTAACCTTACAGAATTTCCAAGATTTGACAATTCTCACTATAATTTCATGATAAACACTCTGTGGTGTGTGTGTGTGTGTGTGTGTGTGTGTGTGTGTGTGTGTGTGTGTGTGTGTGTTTCATTCCTGTTGGATCATATGGTGTATATATATATTGCTTTATAAGAAATTGTTTTACTATCTTCTACAGTGTCCTCTCCACATTGGATTTCAGTCAGAAATGCAGGAACAATATTGGTGTTCATCATCATGGCTAGGAATTAATCCCTGTCACATTCTGAACTCAACCATTCTAATAGGAGTGCAGTGTTTTCCCACTCTTCCCACTTACCGGTTCCTGGCATCTAAGGAGGAACATATTTTTTCCTATACTTATTTGCTGTCTGTAAATCTCTTCAGTGAATTGTAGGTCAATACCTTCTGTTCGACACTGACTATTTTTCTTAACGTGGAGTTTTAAGAATTTCTTTATACTTTGGATAGTGACGTCTTTTGCAATTATTTTCTATCAAGAAATAGCTTCTCATAAAAAAGAAATAGCTTCTCTTTATTGTATTGACAGTGTACTTCACAGAGAAGAATATAATTTTAGTGAAATGTGATGGTGATTTATTTATTTCTCTGTATGACTTACCTTTTTGTGATCTGTCTAATGTGTCATTGCCACCTAATGTCATACTAGGTAATTTTCTAGTGGTATTATGACTTATTTTGAATTTTTTTCTGAAGACGAAAACAAGCCTATCCACATTAATTTAGTTTTCATGAGATAGCCAGCTATTTGAACATCACTTGCTGAATATGGTATCTTCTCTCAGCTGACTATATCTCTGTGTATCTATCTGGACAGTCTGCTCTGTCCCATTCAGCTATCTACAATTCTCTTATCAATACCTTACTGTCTTGATTACTATGGCTTTTGAGAAAGTCTTGAAGTGTCAGCTCTTCTATTATTATTATTATTATTATTATTATTATTATTATTATTATTATTATTATTATTTTGTTTTTCTTCAAAACTGACCAGGCTAAATTTTGCTTTTTATTTCCTCTTATCTTTTGAATCAGTTTACAAAGAATAACAATATGACCCACAAGGGTTTGTACATGGATTATATTATATTACATAGGCAATGTTAGGAAAGCTTGGTTTCTTAAAAACATTACATCTTCCCATAGAGGTTATGAATGTGCTCTTCGCATATTTTATTCTTTTTTGTCATTAGATTTTTTTTGGTTGTTTTTCTTTTCATATAGACTGTTATATGTTTGTGTTTGGAGACTTAGCCCTAAGTATTTTATCTTGGGGGAAAGGATAATACAACTATACTTTTATCTGTTTAATTTCTAATTCTACTTGTTAAGTATTGATATTTAGGACAATGGTTCTCTTTTGTTTATTAACTGTCTACTGTATAGTTATAATTACTTATTAGTTCCTCAAAGATTTAATTGCTGTTGGTGCTCCTTTATTGCTTTACATTTATGCATGAAAGCAGAGGAGAGAGAAAGAGAGAGAGAGGAGAGGAGAGGGGGAGGGGAGAGAGAGAGAGAGAGAGAGAGAGAGAGAATTCTTTTTACTAATTTACATATTTTTAGCTATTTTTCTTATTTGACTAGTCAGGACTGGCAGTATCATACTGAAAAGTCTTTAAGGGGACATATGCTCACTTTGTTCCTGGCATTAGTGTAAACCTTGAATTCCTTATCATTTAGTATTAAATATGGGTTATTTATAAATATACTTGCTGAAGTTGATGGTGTCTTCTCAATTCCTAGTTTTCTTAGAGTTTCTAGCCAAAAATGAACTTTACCAGAACTCTTTCTCAAACTATAGCTACAATCATGTAATTCCTTTTAGATCACTGAAATGAAAGATTCCATTCATCTCTTTCAATTGTTGAAAGAGCCTTGCATACTAGGATAAGTTTAACATGATAATGTCCAATCCTGTTTTAATGAGTCCTAAGACACCTTCCTTCTAAACTCTCCCCATCTCAATTTGAATAACATTAATTTCCTTTTTACTTGAGGTACAATGCATTTCATAAAATAACACAAACACATGTTTTAGTGCATGTGTTTTCACCAAGATTTAATATTCCCAAAGAGTAGGCATATCTGTATGCCTGGTGCTCAGCTTTAAAACTCAAAATCTTCAAAGAGTTACTAAAAAATTTCCATTTTACACTAGGCTCCAAACCATATGCCTGAAGCCTCATGGTACTATTTAATCTTCACATACTTTTCTCAGTTACTGTATGCCAGATATATTGGAGATGCAGACATATATTTCAATCTTTTAACATCAAAGTGCCCTAGGATTGAAAAGAATTAAAACTAATCAGTGCTATAAAATGTGATGGGAAAAATCCAACAAGAGAAAGAAATGAAGAAGCTATTAAGTGCATTTGGAAAGCATTAGGACAGGATCCCAGTGCAGAAGGCATTTGAGTAGCAGCCAAATGGATAAGTTGCGTTAATGGTGCCATAGTGGAAATTTATATGACTTCTTTCTGCTTCTACATTACTTTAAGCCTGCTCTTTCTGGTTTACTCTCTGGGTCTAAGACTTGTCAAGCCTTAGAACTGGAAAAAGATGATCAACTTCCTGAAAAATAACTAAGCAAAACCCTTTTCTAGTTAATTTATTAACTTTAAGAGATAATTATACTATGTAATAATCTGTGCCAAATTCAATGTCAGTAAAGCTGTCAAATTTCAGAAATATTTTTTCTTAATTATATTCATAACTTACTCTTAATGACATTTGTGGGATTTGTACCATGAAACATTAAAAAACAAATACAATATGGAAAACACTGTCAGTTAAAGGCTAAAGTTAACTGCCACAATCAGCACAACGATTTGGAGATACATATAGGATACAAAATTGTCTTTGAAAAATTAAGATTATAGAATTGACAGTAAACTGGTAACAAATTATATTTTCAGTTTGTCGCTTAAGCTTTGTTTATTTATGCTATGCCAAAAATAGAAGCTTTTAGGACCCTGTGTAAGAAGTTTGTCTGGAGATGTGTTTACTTCAACATATAGAATAAGAGAACTTCTTTGTAAGCCTAAATTATCATTGGATTACAGAAAGCCAGTCACTCTCCCAAATGTGATACTTGGTTAAAAAGTGTATCAATGGCTGGCCACACATAGAAAGCCAAATGATGGTGAAAATTTTTTTTCACAAACACTGAGATATTCTTGTCAAGTGCTCAGTCATAGAACAGTTTTCCCATGTCCATTGGAGTTATTTGTTATTCAGCAGTTTTATCTGATCATGCCATGATGCTTTTCATGCTTTTTAGCCATGATGGTTTAAGCATCAAATATCTTTATATAATAGCAGGCATAATATCCTTTGGAAACATTTTTTTAAAGATGTATTTATTTTAAGTGAGCATACTGTCACTGTCTTCAGACACAGCAGAAGAGGGCATCAGATCCCGTTACAGATGGTTGTGAGCTACCATGTGGTTTCTGGAAATTGAACTCAGGACCTCTGGAAGAGCAGTCAGTACTCTTAACTGCTGAGCCAGCCCCTCTTTTGCAAACTTTATCAAAACATAGGGAAAGGTTATTATGTGAAATGCTTTTATGCAGATGTCTTTCTCATTTGAAAAATAGAATTAATAATGCTTATTGAAAGTCATATTTGTTATTTGACCTTGATTCAAGTATATCTTAATATATATGATATGTTTGAAGAAAGTGTAGAGTGATTCAAAAATTCAAGTCAGAATTTTGGAAAATCTTGGTTTTATTGATTTTGAATTATAGTAAGGTAATTATTTGTTTTGAACTTAAAACAAAACTGAGTTTTCTGCTAGAAAATGCATGAAAAGACCAGAGAATATGTTATAGTCTAATTTTATGGTGTTATTTATATTCATAATTTTAGATTTAATAACAAATTTGTTATTTCAAGTTGACAATATGTTAAGTAGCTTTCCACCCCTCTTTTAAATAAAAGAATATTTAATATATATTAATGATCACTAAAGAAATGTCCAGCTTCTAGCTTTTTTGTCTTCTTGCTCTGGCTCTGTCCTCTCTCTCCTGCTCCCAATCTCTCCCCATTTCATCACCCCCCCATGCTGATGGCCTGCCTCTACTTCTCTTTCCCTCTCTCTATTTCTCTCTCTCTCTCTCTCCCTATCTCTGTCTCTCCTATCTTCTCAACTTCCCTCCCTGAATAAACTCTATTCTATACTAAGAAAAAATATGTCCAGATTCTAATTTTGCTCAGATGATATTAAGAAATGATGTCATCTATAGTTTTTCACCATGTTATAAATGAATCTATATTATTTTCCTTTAAGTCTAATAGGCTCACAGTTAAGTGAATTCAACTTTTTCATTTATGAATTTTCATAACAATAATAATAATCTGGAAGTGAGAATCTTTCTTTAGATGATTTAGAATTATTTGGAAACAAAAGGACTGTCATAGATTTATAAACACAATGTCTTATTACAAAATAAAATGGTAATTTGTGGGCAAACTGTAGTGTGTTTTCAGAGGAAATATAGCTAAAGGGTATAGTTCTGTATGTACACTATTTGCTATATTAAATTGTCTGAACAATCAACTGTGTTAAATTCTCATAACAATAATGAATAGTATGTGCCATTGGATGATCTTTTGAACTCTCAAAAAGCAGGCAAATGGATGAAACTAGAAAATATCATGCTGAGTGAGGTAACTCAGACCCAAAAGGACATGCACAGTATGTTCTCATAGAGTACCCAAGATACAGTTCACAGAACTAAAAAAGGTCAACAAGCTGAAAAGCCTGAGTGAGAACACCTCAGTTCCCCTTGGGAGGGAGAAGAAAGCAACCACAAGTAGGGAGGGAGGAAGGGACAGAGGTGGAAAAGGAGAAGGTGTATGGGGAGAGGGGAACATGATCTGGTATTGGCTGGAGTAAAAGGACTGAAGCCCTTAGGGCCAGCAGAAAAAATGGAAACAGGCAACCTCAGGGGGAAGGAAGCTGGGAGGGCCCTCCAGAATGTACCAGTGACCTGGGAAGTGAGAGACTCTCAGGACTCAAATGGGGGAGACTCTAAATGAAATGCCCTACAGTGAGGAGAGGGAACTTGTTGAGCCCACCTCCAGCAGAAAGACAGGGCATCAAGTGAGGTATGGTGTTGGTATCCCATAGTCAAAGCTCTGACCCATAATTCTTCCTGTCTGAAAGAAATGAAGGGATGGAAATGGAGAGGAGCCTGAGGAAAAGAAGGTCCAGCAATAGGCCCAAAGTTAGATCTAACTCAAGGGGAGGCCCAAGACCTGATACCATTACTGAGGCTATGAGGCATTCACAAAAAGAGACCTTTCATGATTGCCCTCCAGAAGACCCAACAAGCAGCTGAAAGAGTCAGATGCAGATATGTGCAACCAACCAATGAACAGAAGCTGCTGACTCCTCTGTTGAATTAGAGCAAAGCTGGAGGAAGCTGAGGAAGAGGGTAACCCTGAAAGACCAGCAGTCTCAATTAACCCCCAAGGTCTCTCAGACACTGAGTAACCAACCGGGTAACATATACCAGCTGAGATGAGGCCCCCAACACATATACAGCAGAGGACTCCCGGGTCTGTGTTCAGTCAGAGAGGATGCACCTAACCCTCAAGAGATGGGAGGCCTCAGGAAGTTTAGAGGTCTGGTGGGGTTGGGGGTGGGGACATCCTTGGGGAGATGGAGGGGTGTGGGGTGGCGGTAGGGGTTGGGAAGTAGGTATTGGGTGTGAAACAGTTGGAGGTAGGACCAGGTGGGCAATAAAATCTGGAGTGTAAAAGTAAAAATAAGTTAATAAATAAATAAATAAATAAATAAATAAATAAATAAATAAAAATCCCTAAAAAGAATTTTTAAAATGGCTTCTTGTTTTCCATTTAATTCTTCCTTACCTTTACTTTAGGAGTTAGGGTAAAGACCTGGGAAAGAAGGTGTAAAGAAACAGAGGAATGAAGAAGGAGGGAAGTAGAGGAGAGAGAAAAGAGAGAGAGAGAGAGAGAGAGAGAGAGAGAGAGAGAGAGAGAGAGAGAGAGAGAGAGAGTGAGGCCTCATGGTAGGTGTGAGTAGTAGTCTTACAATGGTTCAGCTAATCAGAGCATTGGGAAAACCATCAAAGATGGGCTTTATGCCAGGACAGAGTTCTCTAATAAGGCATGTACAACAAACACTTAGATTGTCACTTCAGTGTTTGTAGAGATTTATAAACCAATTAATGCAAATCGTTTGGGGTTAATTTGACTTTTGTTCTACTTTTACAGAATAGAGAGTGGTGTTTGCTAAATATATAGATTATTAACATCGATAATATTTTGTATATGTTAGATAATTCAAATGCAATTACACATACAGTATTTTTGAGTTATGATGGATCTAGTGAATTCTAACTCCATTGTTAGACCAGGTGTACTTACATGGCTTACACACACAAACACACACACACACACACACACACACACACACACACAAACATAAACACACAGACACATATACACACACAGACACATACACACAGAGATACATATACAGACCCAGGTCTTTGAATAAACATGTTGGTGTGTTCTTTCTTTTCTGAAGCTTTTCAAACCCTTTGTGTTACTTCTGTAAATTTGTGACACCTAGAGAGATGGGAATGTGGGTAACCTTTTAAAAATGACTCATCTAAAGAACCATGTTTCAGAGATCTAAGGATTAAGAAACCATGAGAAAAAGGAATATAATTGAATGAATGCCCTCATCATGTTTCAGTAATTAAGGCTATTTTTTCCCTTAGAGAAAATAGTAACATTGCTGTTGTGTGAAGGTAAAGAAAAGAAATAACAGAAAGAACAAAAGGAAGAAAGTAAGAGAATAAAGAGCACAAAGGAAACAGGGCTTGGGGAAGTGTCAAGTTCCATGTAACTGATTATCATATGTGTCACAGGATGGTTTCTTGACATGGCTGGTCAAGAAGGCAGATTAGACTGTGTTAATCCTGTCTGGTTTCAAAGGAAGAGCCACTTTTTGTCTTGTTTCAGGAGAGCATTCTGAGCTTTCTGGCAGGATCAAATGTCCTTTGAACAAGTTCTTGTGTCTTTAGCCATGTGTAGTTTGCTTTTAGGCATTATGCACACGGTTCCAGAAGACAGGCCAAATATTCACCAAACACTAGTTGTTTGAGGAGCTCTGTGGGCAACACAAAGATGAGGTTAGGTGCAGAGTAAGTGATCAAAGAAAGACTAGGAAGCATCAGGTCAAGGCAGGGCCACCCACATGTAGACCTTATACTTGAGGGAAAAAGCAACATGCCTTTCTTCAGACAGATTGGAAACATCTTGGTGAAGATGTTAGAATCTATGGACCAAAAATGAGGTAATATGCAATATGAGTGCTTATCAAATATAAGGGGCATTGGTTCATATTAGCAAAGGAACAAACACTATTATAAAGTTATATGTAATTATATTTGAAATTTAAATAAAAACATGGAATTTTCCCATGCAAATTTCCTGGTGTATTTAAAATGAAACCTACCCAATATAAATGACCTAGTCTTAAATAGTCTCGCTTTGTCTGTCTCCCTGAGAATCACTGCCATATTATTTTTTCTCCCTTGATCTATCTACCTCCAGACCCTTAATCTCTAATTTCAGGACAGTGTATCATATTTACCTAAATGCAGTTGGCTCCTTCTTAGAAATAATTTTTTAACTAATTTCCAAGATATTTAACCTATGACTGTAAAAATACATTCTAACTCATAGGTAGTTTTTGTATATTTGGGATATTAGTCTTCTATCAGATGTAGGATTTGTAAAGATCTTTTCCCAATCAGATGACATTTTGTCCTAACGACAGTGTACTTTGCCTTACAGAAGCTTTGCAGTTTTATGAGATCCCATTTTTTGATTATTGATCTTAGAGCATAAGCTACTGGTGTTTTGCTCAGCAAATTTTCCCCCAGTGCCCATGTGTTTCAGGTTTTTGCTACTTTTTCTTTTATTAGTCTAAGTGTATCTGGTTTGATGTGGAGGTCCTTGAACAACTGCGACTTAAGCTTTGCACAGGGCAATAAGAATGGATCAATTTGCATTATTCTACATGCTGACCTCCAGTTGAACCAGCACCATTTGTTGAAAATGCTATCTTTTTTCCACTGGATGGTTTTAGCTCCTTTGTCAGAGATCAAGTTACCATAAGTGTGTGGGTTCATTTCTGGGTCTTCAATTCTATTCCATTGATTTAACTGCCTGCCTCTGTAACAATACCATTCAGGTTTTATCACTATAGCTCTGTAATACTGTTTGACGTCATGGATGGTGATTCCCCCACAAGTTCTTTTATGGTTGAGGATAGTTTTCGTTATCCTGGGATTTTGTCATTCCAAATAAATTTGCAAATTGTTCTTTCTAACTCTATGAAGAATTGAGTTGGAATTTTGATGGGGATTGCATTGAATCTGTAGATTGCTTTTGGCAAAGTGGCAATTTTTAGTATATTAATGCTGCTAATCCATGAGCATGGGAGGTCTTTCCATTTTCTGAGGTCTTTTTGAATTTCTTTGTTCTGAGACTTGAAGTGCTTGTCATTCATATCTACACTTGCTTGGTTACACTGAGGTATTTTATGTTACTTGGAACTATTATGAAGGGTGTCATTTCACTAATTTCTTTCTCAGCCTGTTTATCCTTTGAGTAGAGGAAGACAACTGATTTGTTTGAGTTATCTTTATACCCAGCAACCTGGCTGAAGTTGTTTATCAGACTTAGTAGTTCTCTGGTGGAACTTTTGGGGTCACTTAAGTACACTACCATATCATCTGCAAATAGTATTATTTTGAGTTCTTCCTTTCTAATTTGTATCCTTGTGCTCTCCTTTTGTTGTCTGATTGCTCTGGCTAGGACTTCAAGTACCATGGTGAATGAGTAGGGATAGAGTGGGCAATCTTTTCTAGTCTCTTATTTTAGTGGGAATGTGGCTTCATAGAAGGAATTGGGTAGTGTTCCTTCCATTTCTATTCTGTGGAATAGTTTGGACAGTATTGGTATGAAATCTTCTATGAAGCTGTGATAGAATTCTGGCCTAAACCCATCTAGTCCTGAGCTCTTTTTGGTTGGGAGACTTTTACTAACTGCTTCTATTTCTTCAGGAGTTATGATACTGTTTAGATAATTTATCTGATTGGGTTTTACTTTGGTACCTAATATTTGTCTAGAAAATTGTACATTTCATCTAGATTTTCCAATTTTGTTAAGTATAGGCTTTTGTAGTAGGATGTGATGATTTTTTTGAATTCTCTCAGTTTCTGTTGCTATGTTTCCCTTTTCATTTCTGGTTTTGTTAATTTGGATACTCACTCTGTGCCCTCTGGTTAGTCTGGCTAAGGGTTTATCTATTTTGTTAATTTTCTCAAAGAACCAGCTCCTGGTTTTGTTGATTCTTTGTATACACCTTGTTATTTTGACTTGGTTGATTTCAGCCCTGGGTTTGATTATTTACTGCCTTTTACTACTACTGGGTGCATTTGCTTCTTTTTGTTCTAGAGCTTTTATGTGTGCTGTCAAACTGCTAAAGTATGTTCTTTCTAGTTTCTTTTTGGAGGCATTCAGAGCTATGAGTTTTTCTCTTAGCACTGCTTCCATTTTGTCCTATAAGTTTGGGTATGTTGTGTCTTCATTTCCATTGAATTCTTAAAAGTCTTTAATTTCTTTTTTTATTGTTTCCTTGACCAAGTTATCATTGAGTAGAGCATTGTTTAAGTTACATATGTATGTGAGCTTTCTGTCGTCATTGTTATTATTAAAGACCAGCCTTAATTCATGGTGATCTGATAGGATGTCTGGGATCATTTGAATCTCTTTGTATCTGTTGAGGCCTGTTTTATATGATTATATGGTCAGTTTTGGAGAGGGTACTGTGAGGTGCTGAGAAGAAGGTACATTCTTTTGTTTTAAGGTGAGATAATCTATAAATATCTGTTAAATCCATTTGTTTCATAACTTCTGTCAGTTTCACTGTATCTGCATTTATTTTATGTTTCCATTATCTGTCCACCAATGAGACTGAGGGGTTGAAATCTCCTACTATTATTTGTTGTTTGAGGTACAATTTGTGCTTTGAGTTTTAGTAAGGTTTCTTTTATGAATGAAGGTGCCCTTGCATTTATTTGGAGCATAGATATTTAGGACTGATAGTTCATCTTAGTGGGTTTTTTCTTTGATGTATATGAAGTGTCCTTCCTTATCTTTTTTTAATAACTTTGTTGAAAGTCAATTTTATTCAATATTAAAATGGCTACTCCAGCTTGTTTCTTCAGACCATTTGCTTGGGAAGTTGTTTTCCAGACTTGTACTCTGAGGTCCTATCTGTCTTTGTCTATGAGGTGTGTTTCCTGTATGCAGTCAAATGCTGGGTCCTCTTTAGATATCCAGTCTGTTAGACTAAGTCTTTTTATTGGAGAATTAAGTCCATTGAACTTAAGAGATATTAAGGAATAGTGATTGTTGTTTCCTGTTCTTTTTGTTGTTAGAGTTGGAATTATGTTTTCATGATTCTCTTCTGTTGGCTTCATTGCAAGGAAATTACTTTCTTGCTTTTTCTAGGGTGTAGTTTCCCTCCTTGTGTTGGAGTTTTCCATCTATTATCCTTTGTAGGGCTGAATTTGTAGAAAGATATTGTGTAAATTTGGTTTTGTCTTAGAATACCTTGGTTTCTCCATCTACGGTAATGGAGAGTTTTGCTGGATATAGTAGCCTGGGATGGCATTAGTGTTCTCTTAGAGTCTGTGTGACATCTGCTCGGTATCTTCTACATTTCATAGTCTCTGGTGAGAAGTCTGATAGGTCTGCTATATGTTACTTGACCTTTTTCCCTCACTGCTTTTAATATTCTTTATTTGTTTTGCATGTTTGGTGTTTTGACTACTATGTGACAAGAGGAATTTTTCCTCTGATCCAATCTATTTGGAGTTCTGTAGGCTTCTTGTATGCTTATGGGCATCTCTTTCTTTAGGTTAGGGAAGTTTCTTCTATAATTTTGTTGAAGATATTTACCAGCCCTTTAAGTTGTTAGCCTTCACTCTCTTCTATACCTCTTATCCTTAGGTTTGATCTTCTCTTTGTGTCCTGGATTTCCTGGATGTTTTGGGTTAGGAGCGTTTTGTGTTTCACATTATCTTTGATGGTTCTATCAATGTTTTCTATGGTATATTCTGCCCTTGCAATTCTCTCTTCTATCTCTTGTATTCTGTTGGTGATGCTTGCATCTATGACTCCTGATTTCTTTCCTAGGTTTTCTATTCCCAGTGCTATATCACTTTGTGCTTTCTTTATTGTTTCTATTTCCATTTTTAAATCCTGGATGGTTTTGTTCAATTCCTTCACCTGTTTGATTGTGTTTTCCTGTAATTCTTTAAGGGACTTTTGTGTTTCCTCTTTAAGGGATTCTACTTTTTTACCTGTGTTGTTCTTATTTCTTTAAGGGAGTTATTTATGTTCTTCTTAAAGTCCTCTATCATCATCATGAGATGTGATTTAAATCCACATCTTGCTTTTCCAGTGTGTTCTGATATTCAGTATTTGTTGTGATGAAAGAACTAGGCTCTGATGATGCCAAGTAGTCTTGGTTTCTGTTGCTTAGGTTCCTGTGTTTGCCTCTCTATATTAGTTCATCTCTGGTGTTAACCTGTTTTGCTGTCTCTGACAATAGCTTGACCCTCCTGTAGGCCTGTATGTCAACACTTCTGTATACCTGTATGCTTTCAGCTGGATCTGGGAGCAGAGAGCTGCTCTTGAGTTTTTGTAACCTAAAGCCTCCATGCAGGTTGCTTGGTGCATAAGAGTTGCTCTTACCTCTCCTCTCAGGTATGTAGATGCTCTTTGTGACTGGCTTTCAGCTCTCAGCAAAGACAGAAACCTGCCCCTAACTCCTTTGTCCCTGTGGCCAGAGGACACAGAGGGCACTAGGCAGGTTCCTCTTGGGTCAGGAATGTTAGCAGAAGTGGCAGTCTCCCCTGAGGTCTCAGGATTGTCTGCACTTCTGAGGGTCCAGCTCTCTCCCCGATAGGATTTTTGTGCAGGAAGCTGTAGGACTGGTTCAGTTCAGGTCCCTGCCACTGATTGTTCCTATATTCCTGTATCCAGAGTCCACCAGGCAGGTTCCTCTTGGGTCAGGAATGTGAACAGAAGTGGTGGTTTCTCCTGTGGTCTCAGGATTGTCTGAACCTCTGAGGGTCCACCCATGGGATTTGGGTCCATGGAGCTGTGAAACTGGTTCAGCTCTAGGAATAGCCAGAAACCAGAATTGTCCTGTCCCAGGTGATTTCTCTCTCTGTATGTCCTGAGGCCACCAGTCAGGTCGCTTGGAGCAGAAAAGTTGATCTTACCTCTGCTCTCAGGTGTGTAGTCACTCCTGGAGACTGGCTTACAGCTCGCAGCATAGGCAGAAAACTGAATGGTCCTGCCCCTGACTGCTCCTATGTCCCTGTGACCAGAGAACTTAGAGGTCACTAGGCAGGTTCCTCTTGGGTTGGGAATGTGGGTAGAAGTAGTTGTCTCCCCTGAGGTCTCAGGATTGTCAGCACTTCTGAGGGTCCATTTCTCTCCCCAACAGGATTTGTGTGCAGAAAACACTTGTCTTACATAATACATAAAAATATCTAATTACTGAAAATACTCCTTATGTATATAACACTTCTGTCATTCCTTACATTTTTCTATATAAATTAATGTCATTTTCAAGTTGCTAGGCCATGAGAAACTCTACAACAAAACTTTCCATGAGTATTGGAATACACTTCAGATTATTGCTGCATTTTCAATCTACAACATTTATGCACATATTTAGATTTACTCTATCACATATGTACCTGATTAGTTATAGTTTCTTAACATATAAATAGCTAAAAATGTATCTTTTGCCACTTAACCCATGATGTGAGTTTTAAAGAAAATAATCTATTACATAATTCAGCAAGAAAGTAATGCCATTCACCAGCTTTAAAATTTTTAGAGTTACTGGATTTATACCATTTCCACTGTATCTTCTTTTCTAACTTTTCTTGTGTTCCCCAACTCCTCAGATAATTGGCCACTCCTTTAATTAAAACATACTGTATATTTCCTAAGTCTTCTAATTGGAAAAATCAGTTCCGTGATAGCAGAGCTCTTTCAGAATTTTATCTCCAGCTCCATGCTAAGCAGAAGAGCCCAGTCAATATTATCTGAGTTCATTCTTTTAAAATATATTTAAATATTATGAAGCATTCCTTAACATTTAATTTGCTTAAATGGTGAAATAGAACAAGAAAGAAAAAAAAAAAAAAAAAACAGGAGAAATGCCAGCCACATACAAGTCCGGGTGGCTTAATTCAGTTTGTCTATTAAAAAAAACCCTATTTTTTTCCTGTTAATTTTCACATTGAAAACATGGTGTTCCTCTAAAAGAGGGCTTTTCCAAGTCACAGCTTATAGTTTGTTTAGCAATACCATGCTGACCTGTCTTTCAACAGGATGGGGCTCATATGGAAAAGTCAAGTGAATTCTGTTTCTTAGCTAGGATAGCTGCCTGTGTGATTCCATTGTCTATACTTTTGTGTGCATACAGAAGAGGGACACTACTGTGTCAATGGTGAGTGTCATATAGACTCTGATTACAGGCAAGGCTTGTAAGCATTCATGGTTTTCAAGTAATTGACGGAGGGGCGCTATTGTCACTTACTGCTATCCGATAGCATCATGTGATTTTATGGACATTATTTCTTTTTATATTTCACCGTTATCAGGAACTCTAAACACGAAATACATGGAATTGCCATCCTAGAGGTGGGTTTGGCCTTTGAATGGGGAAACATTTATATTGTATTTATATTGTTTTACTGTCCCTGGAAACTCTAGATGGGGCAAAGTACTTGAGGTGTATATATCAGAGAGCTCTGTAACTCTGAACTGTGTGTCAGCATGCCTGGTGAGAGAGGAAGACGTAAGAATGAAGGAAAGTAGTTTACTCACTGCAAACATGAAGAAAGTTAGAAATGAAAGCAACTGGATAATATAGAACATGAGACATGATTGTTACCATGATGGCTTCTAAACCCATTCTTCTTTCTTATACCCTCCCTGTGCAAAAATTACTATTATTGTACCCTCTCTGTGCTCAGCCCCAAGTATTTGGAACCAGCACACAATATATTCAGCTAAAGATTTAGTGGTAAAAATTTTTCTATTAATAAAGTTGCCTGATTTAGTAAATAAAAATGTAATTCATTTCAATTTCAAGCAGGCAACATGTTTATGAGGACTGCATCGCATGTTGCTCTGGCATGCATTTATACCAAACCTCTAAGTTTTTTTGCACTAAATGAAACTTGGAGTTGAGTATTGTGATTGGTAATCTTGGTTCTAGAGTAATGAACTCAGAGAGAACTATTTCTCCTATGATCCGCTCGCTCACTTCCAAGCCCTCATGGAAAGATGGTTATGAGTGACTCGGGGGTATCAACAGACAAAAGATAGGAAGGCTAAACACACACAGCGAGAAGACAATGGAGGAGTATGCTGCATATCCAGGAAGGAGAAGTACACACAAATCATAATAAGCTGCTCCAAATTACCTCCTGTCATCTCTGCTTGTTTAATAAGCACATGCAGCCAGTGAGCTCATTGGTTCTCAGCAGGCTGAGTACTGCTGTCAGAGAAATTGATGAAGTATTTGAAAGCCAAGTGCTTATTGTTAGCAAACTAGTTTCAAATCTCAGATATGGATGCTTCAAAAACAATGACAGCCCACAAACTCAGTTTATTAGCCTATTAGAGCCAAGGCAGAATTTAAAGCGGCAGATGAGGCAGTGCTGGGAGATATTAATGAAGGACTAACAGCTGTATCGTCATCTCTTTACCAGCCATTTGTTTCCCTGTTATGTTCAGGTTGCTAACTTCAGTCAGAAACAGGTTTTTATGAAGACATGAGGCCTTTCAACGCTATGAGGGCCATCCCTACAAATGGCAGCAGTAGAGCGAGTCTGCTACTCCATAGCTACAAGAACAGGGATTCTATGGCACCCAGCACTGTGACTTTGTGCACATATTTTGAATCCAGGCTAATAAGTATCATGTTTTGATTCTATCATCTATAGTTTATGAGGCATGCAGCTTGTCTGTCTGAATGCCTTCCTGTGGAATTATATTCCTATCTTGCTATACATTTAGACCAATATCTATCTGCATCTTAAAGTATACTAGCATGAGATTTATAATATAATACACCATATACTCATTTATTTGCATATAGTCCTATATATTTAATGTACATTAGTGCATTCAATAGGATCTCTGTCTCTCTGTTTCTTTGTTTCTCTGTTTCACTCTCTCTCTCTCTCTCTCTCTCTCTGTTTCTCTGTCTCTCTGTTTCTTTGTGTGTCTCTGTTTCACTCTGTTTCTCTGTTTCTCTGTTTCTCTGTTTCTCTCTCTCTCTCTCTCTCTCTCTCTCTCTCTCGCTGTGTGTGTGTGTGTGTGTGTGTGTGTGTGTGTGTGTGTGTGTGTGTGCACATGTAATATACCTCAAGAACAGATTCACCTGGTCATGTATTTGAGTTCCCCTCAGTCGTTTCTTGCAGCACATCCATAGGGAGAACCTGGAGAATGTCATCCAGGGGCCTGTAGAGGTTTATTAGAGGTGACAGAAGCTCACTCAGACGGAGATGCCTTCCTCTCCTATAAACCTATATGGAAACTAATTTACCACCAACCTTAGCCACAGAAAAGGCAATCCTCTTCATAACTGGAATAGGTGTTTGTGATAATAGCATCACTCTGTCATGTGAGACATGTTATCTAAGAAAGTCATATTCAATGCTGAGTCCTTCTATTAGATTACACCAAGCCTACATCCAACTTTACTCTCTTTACAACAGTATTTCCTCCATAGTACCATCCTTCACATTTTAGGATCATAGTCTCCTCTTCCAGCACACTGTGGTCTTCCATGCTTAATTTTCTCCATGTGTTTTATTTCTTCATGTTACAACACTGAGGGCAAAAGCCCTTCCCCAAATCTGTTGATTATGTGTACTACAAAACTTCATCAGTTTACACAGTCAGAATCACCATGGTTTATGTGCTTTTTTTCCACATGCACTGTGAATCCCTCACTATACCATTGCCTCCAAGTGTGAACTGTGTTATCTAAATCAAGCCAAAATGAAAACATTTACTAATTTGTAGCTCTTTTTAATGTAGCAATGAAAGGATAGTTGAGCTATAGAACCAAGAAACGAAGAGATAATTAATCCCTGCAGAATGCCAGAGAAATTTCTGTTGACAGAGGGGAACATAAGACAGCAAATTATCTCTCACTGGCCCACTATAGTTTTTAGCCTAGTAGGAAAAATATCATTAGCCCTTTGGATAGATCTCAGAGGTGACATGTATCACTTTGGCCCTGGTTCCTTTGTTGAAAGTAAGTCAACCAGGTCTACTTCATGTTAAAAACAACTGATGATGTCTAAGGAAGCAGGGACAATGGAGCATCCATGAGTCTGTGGGCTATAAACTCTCCTAGAGCATTTGGAAAGCATATCTAGAAATTCCACTAGGAATGTCTATGTCAATCCCATTAAATGTCTCCTCAGTATTGTCCACTTGTGGATAATAAGCCCCACAAACAGACTTTTAATCACAGTTCAGGTTTGAATAGTTGATAAACTAGTGGTCAGATTAGCTATAAATAGCAATCTCTTAGTAGGAGGACATGTGAGAGCAGACAGTTGTATGTATAAGCTATTCATCTATAAACCTGATACATGTTTCACGGCCATGTCACTGGGATGACATGATGTAATTGATTTAGAGGAAAACAGCATCCCCATCACTCCAGACACTCATATCTTGGTCATACTCCAGATGACATTGTTTAAAATGTACTGGTGGGAAAAGTTAATTGGTTTAGAACATGTTATATATGAAGCCATGAATCTCTTTTCCTTCTTACAAAAACAAAGGCTCTGGAACAAATCCAGTGACTGAAAAATGTTTTTATTTTGGTTAAAGTCCAACATGTACTTTTATGTCTATTTCGAAGTAATTGCTCGGTTAAGTAACTCCTCTCTTGGCCTCAATTGTCTTATCTGAAAGACAGACAGCACCTTTTCCAGTGACTCCTGCAATTGTTGAAACCACTAAGTATTTTCCAGCCTACCCATATCCGTTCTTTAATTTATACCTTCACTTCTTTTTCTGTCTAGTGTTCATGGCAATTAGCTCATCTGATTTCTCTTGATTTAGCACTACTCACTCCATTAGCTTTCAAGTTCTCCCTTAGCTCTTTCTAGAGACCATGAAAATTTGTTTTGATATTTTTTTTCTCCATGTTCTAGGATGTTTTCAATTTTAAAATATATAACAAATGTCAGAATCTTACACTGGCTCATGTATAATGTAGAATTGAAAATATTTCAATTTGAATTCTTTGTTATTCTTTCTAATTGTAATATTTTAAAAATGTTAATCTATTTAATGTATGTGAGTATCCTGTTGCTGACATACCAGAAGAGTGTATCGGGTTTAATTCCAGATGGTTGTGAGCCACCATCCAGTTTCTGGGAATAGAACTCATGACCTCTGAAAGAGCAGACAGTGCTCTTAACCTCTGAGACATCTCTCTAGCCCCCTAACTGTAATTTTATCTCCATACGTGTAATGATTTTACTACAATCACATATATACCCTTTTTCAATTTTTATACCTTGGGTATTATAGTGAGAAATTTGGTCCTCTTTTGAAAAGTATATTTGAATTGAGTTTTATTAATATTGAACATTATTGATTTAAATGTTATTTTGATTTTTTTTACAACTTCTCCTTATTTGTAAAAGATATAATAGTGTTTTACTTAGTTTTAAGTATGAACCTTTCAAATACCCTGGAAATATTTTTTCAGTTATATAGCTGACAGAAGATCAGTGTGCAGAATATATGAAGAACTAAAACAGAAACAAAAAAGCTAAACACCAAAAGCAAACAAACAAACAAACAGCATCCAAACAACCTATTAAAATTGGGATACAGATTTACACTGTGGATTTGGGGAAATAGAAAGGAATACTTATTCATCCACTGCTGTTGGGGGTAAGACCTGGTGTATCTATTAAAGAAATCAGTGTGAAGGTTCTCAAAGAGCAGGAATTAAGTTTACCCCAAGATCCATTTGTATCACTCTTGGGCATAGACCCATGGGACTCTTTACATCACTACAGAATTACTTTCTCATCTGTGTTCATTGCTACTCTATTCACAATAGTCATAAAATGTGAACAACATAGATATCCATCAACTGATGAATAGATAATGCAAATATGGTATATTTACTTGTTGGAATTGAAGTGGAAGTATTGGGTTTCTTTGGAGACTCAGTCGTTTCATGTGATATTTTTTGGAAGATGTCTTATGCCAAGATGTTTTGCTGAAACAGACATGTGGGAGGATGTTTTGCTGAAGTAGATATTAGAGGATGTTTTGCTCAGAACAGACATGTGGTGTTTTTCTGGAAGCTGTCATGTGAAGGACATGTGATTTTTTTCTGAACCAGACTCTTAAGAGGGCATGTGATGTTTAGAAAAAGATAAATATAACCCCACAGACAATGAGAGGATGCTCATGCATTGACTTGCCTTGCAATGCTTTTCTGGTCCTTGCTGATCTGCACTTGTTATGCCTTTGTAAAGAGATCTGTGTCAAACTTCTAGTGGTATTCCAGCTGTTTATTGCCACTTCCCCAAACTTGTGCAGATTTGATGGAGCCTTGTGGTTTCTTCTGGAAGGAGCCACTGCTAATGATTCATGTTTATTATTTTGCACTGGACTGTTGATGTCCTGATAACAAAGTCTGAAATAGCTCCAGAGAACTACTTCTAACAGACCCACATCACCCTCGTCCTATTAACCATCCTCTCCTTCTACCTTAGGTTGCTGGGGTATAAAGGGAGGTTAAAGTGTTTAATGTTTTGAAAAAAAGAGAAAGGGTCTTTGCCTCACATATTTATGTTTATTTTGTATACACTTTAGGCAATAAAAATATCTCTTGGTTACTATCAAAAATAAGCCAAGGGTTGGTTTTGATCATTCTCTTCATAATACTAGATCTGCCATGATTACTTAAATACGTTGAGAGTACTTTGAGAGAGTTTGTACATAATTCTCTCCTTTGCCATTTTTTTAAAAAATTTCAACCTATTTCTTCACCATTAATAAAGAATACATAGGTATCTGTATGCATTGATTCTTAAGGTGACAAATTTAATCAGACATTCTGTCATGTGGATGTGTTCATGGAGAACTTTGGTTAAAGTGAGTGTGGAAGGTACTTAGTATTTTTATTGTTTTGTAGAATGGAATTACAACCTCAGAATGACAGTTGAAACTTTTAATGCCTTCTTATGGCTTGGCATTATAAGTGGAGAATGGATTTGATTCATTAAAATCAGCCTGTTCATACCCACCCACACATAGACAAACATATGTATATATCCTTTAAAATGAAATTAGCCCAGTAAAATAGATATATAAGCCAATACTGATATATAAAACATCTTTTGGGGAAACTATACTGTGTCACTTAACAGCAAAGCCCCTATTGAATTTTGAAAAGTGGTTAATATATGGCTTTGTTCAAGAATCTGCAAAACCAATGATAGCTCTTGTGTATGCATATCTATTATCTAAAAATTGCCATGCAAACCTTACTGGGTTGAGTTTCTCCAGTCGACTCATGTTCATGAAATACATTTGATTTATTCCCTTAGTTTCAATGTTGTTTCATAGTTAAATTGACTACTTTTCTTGTTCCTATTATTTATCTTCTTATGTACGGTCTAAATTTTCTTTATTCATTTGTATTTTTTTCCCTTGCCTTGGGAATGAAGTCTCACCACCACCACCTTTTAAGCACATAAGATTCAAAGATCCCCTAGAGGAACAGGAATACATTATTGATAATTCTAAATATTTATAGTACAATAAAGGTATGACATTATGTTTTGAAGCTCTTTCCACCAAATGCTTACCTTTTTCAGCTTCACTATTTTATCTTTTCCACTGACTTAGTCAACTACTGAAGTCATAGGACCAACCAAATCCAGGACTGTAAGGTTTAGTATTGGCATTGATAGCAACTGGTTAAGAAACTTCCATAGTTTCAAAATCAGAGCAAATCATGGGTACACGGGAACCCTGAGGACTGTGAGTGTGACCTCTTGTGTACAAAGTTAAGAGATTCTAAAGGAGTTGCCTACATTTAATCAAATGCACAGATACCAACTAGAATTGAACAGCCAGGCTTTGTTGCCAGTGAGTTTGGTTTGGTTGTTTGGGCAATGTTATTTGTCAGTTATTAAGAAGTCTTGTGGTGTCATCCTTAGTGCTCCTATGTGTGGGTAATCTATTTGTGTGTATTTGTACAGACACGTATGTGGTACACAGAGGTTGATGCTTGGTCTCTTCCCCTACTGCTTGCTTGCTTTATTTGTTTATTATTTATTATTACTTTATTTATTTGTTTGTTTATATTTTTATTAAAGCTGAAGCTTGCTGATTTGGCCTGTTTACTCTCCAGAAAGTTCCATTAATTCTCCTGCTTCTGCCTAAGGCTGGGGACTAAAAGAGACGACCTCATAACAATGTTTTTACATGGATGATAGGGATTCCACCTTAAGCTCTTGTGCTTACTACATCATGTAACTGCAGAATCAACTCATAAAGAACAAGGATTTATTCTGGTTCACAGTTTTGAAAGCTTCAGTCTATGAAGAGTTGGGCCCATTTCCATGATTTGGTGAAAAGGTAACATTTCATGGCTAGAGCAAATGAGAAAGAAAAATCTAAGGTACTAACCAGGCAGTGAAAGGACTATCAGCCATCAAAGAAAACACACCTCCAAAGACCTAACTAGTCCTAAATGCTGAGCCATCTCCCAACAAAGCTACTTGATAACCAAGTCTTTATCCCAAAGATGTTTGAGGACTAGCAGTAAGATGCAAATTATAACAATGAATGAGTTCCTTTTGTGATGATCCTGCTCAATTACCTCTTATGCATGATGATCTTTTCTATGATAGCTATAACAGACAAAGATACTTTGCTATAGAAGCAAGTTCAACTTTCAGAAACATCACAGCGACTAATATCCATTCATATTTCTGACCTGGCTGTAAGGTGATATAGCAAGAAAGAATAGTTACCACTCCTAGATGATATTAATGTGATGCTATTTTCATGCTTCAAGGACCATTCCATCTGTGTCCCTTAAGCACAGCTCTGACATAAGGAAGTAGCAAGTTGTTATTCAGTGTTTCAGGTTGACTAAACTTCCATAACTTCTAATGTCTTAGCATGCCCTGGCCCTTAGTATTTTAAAAAGCTTTTTCTACTCTTACCTACATGACATTTAAATTTTCTTCATATTGAAAAATAAAAATAAAGTACAGATACGGTTCAAAGAGTTTATGGCAAATTAGGACTTGGCTCAGAATTAAGCTTTCTGATCCCTGCTCTACAGAGAAAATTGCTAGAATCAGCAGTCATAATTGAGCTTCAAGTAAAGGCTTTGTTTTGCAATTTGCTTTCAGGTAATAGAGAAAATGTGAAGGAGAGCTTGGCATATATAAATCACAGGTATATTCATGTTCGTTTACTTTGCATAGTTTACATTTGTAGCTTGTTTTGTAATGCCAATTGCACTCTACTGAAACAGACACTTAAAGGCGAAGGGACCAATATTTTCCCAACAACTGCACTGTGGTAAGCAGGAAGCAGAAGTCATTTGGATTTTTTTCAAATACTGCCACCATTTCATAAACGAGGAAATGGGCTACATAGAAAGCTAAACATATGGAATTAAGAAACATATTTTGTGGGTTGAACAATCAAATCTTGTGTAGGCACAATCAAAATAATTATAACTTATGTTCAAGTAATTTACAGAAGAGATAGAAGTAGAAATTAATTCTCTGGGCTAGTGCTCAATTGGGATTTGCAAAATCAACTTTCATTATTGATAGATTTTTAAATAATGTATATTTTAGCTTCCTTTAAAGTACAATTTAATTGCAATTATTAATCTGAAAATTTGAAAATTTATATAAATTATTTATTTATTTATAAATTATTTATTTATAAATTATTTATTTATAAAATATAGCATGGCATAATAATATACAACACTGAGACTATCATAATTGCTTTTTTGCACTCTTTAATTTTATAATTTTTAGTTTGGCAAATAGAGCCAGTGTTTTTTAGATATTATGAAAAACAGAGTCTAGTTCAAGAAAATTAAGTGTGGTGATAAATCCAACTTTTATTCTCAAATAGTATTTTATAACTGTCTCTCTTACTAATATTACTGTTTTCTATATATGTGTATGTGTGTGTGTATGTGTGTGTGTGTGTGTGATGTAAAATTAAAAATTAAGAAAGGATTGTACATTCAGATAGTTCAGATAGCACAATTCCAAAATAATATATGTTGAGTAAATCCAGGTAAATAAAATTAAATATTTGTTCTTAAATTAGATGAATTCCTAACCTCTGCTTTAGAGAAACTGTATTTTCTAATATTTTAAGTGGAAAAAGTTTGTTGTAAATTTTTCAAACCTTTTTATTCCAAAACTCTACTTTTATGAAATAATAACCTTTGAGGTATTGTCAACATGGTACATTTTGATAGTTACTCACCTATCTATTAATAAGACTTTACTCAGTATATACTAATCATTATATAGGCATGGAGGATGTCTAATAGTTAAAACAGAAAGACATCTGCCCTTCTAAAAATATTATTGATAAAAAGGCAGAATACAAACAAGAGAAAAGTTTAAAATGTGGCTTCATTAGTGAAAGTGGAAATATATAAAATAATAGGCCTAGCAGTTGTCTTTTGTATTAAGGGAGTCTGAAAAGGTATTATGCTAAATCCACATGGGGTTGGGGAGGGTGGGATGAGGAAAGGTGCATTTACCCTGAAATTCCTGTGGTCACAGGAGATAGGAAGAAAACAGTCTCAGGCTAGGAGGGTGCAGAAGGTAAAAGGCCAAATCACGTAGACCTTGAGACGTGGGAGAAGAATTTGCTTATGGATGAAATAGAGATCCTTTGGATGGTTTGGAAGGCAGTAAAATATGCGATGTCATAAGGCTGGTATCCTGCTATAAGAATCAAAAATGGTTGAAAGAAAGAGAATCAAACACTAGTAGATATGTGTGGGGTCATGAGTGTTTGTTGCAAAGATCTAAAAATATAAAGTTGGTTAGTTATAGCCAGAACCTGCATTGACGTTCAAGGAAAAGTTTAATAGATTTGTTGAAATAAATACGCTGAGTTTAAGACCAAGGGCTGTAGGGTCTGACTCCAGGATCTGGCACTTAGTTCCAGCATGGAGGGCTGCCTTGATTGGCGTGGCAAGATGCTTGAAAGAAGAGAAGCTTCAGGAGTGATACTTGTGAACTGGACAGGTTCTACAAGAAGCCAGAAGACAAATCTTTGAGTATGACTGCGAGGGTTAAATAAGAAAGGATCACCTTCTCTCAGTGTGGAGGAACTGTGCTACTGGGGGTGGTTTTTCAAGTTTCAGACGCTCAAACCAGGCCGAGTCTCTCTCTCTCTCTCTCTCTCTCTCTCTCTCTCTCTCTCTCTCTCTCTCTCTCTCTCTCAACGTATTACTGTCGGCATACATTTAACAGAAGAAAATTGTCAAGGAAAAAGAGGTGGTAGAGTTCTCATAGACTTGCTTTGACTAAGTTGGGACATAGAGTAAGCAATAGTCACTGGGCAATGATAAATCATTATTTTTGAAGCATTCTTTTAGGCATCCTACCAATGAAATTAGCTCTGCCCTCTCCAACTGACATAGCTGATACATAGAGATAGGTAGTGGCTTCAGTCTGACTCACAAAGGATGTTGGTGACAGCTAGCCAAGGAAGCCAATATACTTAAATTAATTTAATGTACTCTAGTCTCATGATCCTTGGGTTACTATGTAACTTTTCTTTAAAAATATAGACAAAGTAGGGAATCTCCAGTCCAGGCAATGTTCCTTCTTTTCTTTCCAGTAAATTCAGTATAGAAAAAATGTATTATGGGCCTATGGAATATATGTTAAATTTAAAAAATATATAAAGTTGCCATTTTTGTGGACTCTGGTGCCCGGGGCGGATGGAATGGGGCTCTTCAATCGAGATCGCTGGCCCAGCTAGGTGCATGGGTTCCGGTGAGGAGAGAGAGAGAGAGAGAGAGAGAGAGAGAGAGAGAGAGAGAGAGAGAGAGAGAGAGAGAGAACTCAGGCAGGGAAGGGGAAGCTGTTTCCTCTGCCTCCTTCTGCCTGTCCTTTCCACAGTTGAGCCAGCAGGAGACTGACTAGCTGGCTATGCATGAAGGGGAGCTTCTGGTGGTGTTTTCAGGAGAGCAGATCTCTTCTCCAAGGTGTTACAGCTCTTATGACAGAAGCTCTCAAACAATGAAATAATTCCTGCACACCTTTAATTCTGAACACAATACTTAAACACAGTTTTTGGATTGGGCAGTGTCTGATAGCAGGTAATTCCTATTGGTTTGGCCTGAGAGCTTGGGAAGAACTCATCTACATATTTGGGGACATGGTACTGCTTCTACTCTATGTCTGATGTGTCTTGACCTGTGGTCATGTCCTTTCCTATGGAGGATGAGTTTGGGGCATTGTCCTCTTTGACTGATCTGTCTTGAGCCTGTATAACCTGTGATCACATCTTTACCTGTCGGGGAGGGGCTTGGGACATTGCTCTACCAGGAATCAGGGTACCTTTCACAGCTTTTAACATTTTTCTAGTTCAACCCAGGTAATGAGACATGTGAAGAAGCCTCTTGCCCCTTCATGGATCTATATCAAAAGAGATATTACTGGATTTGTTGAAAGAGCTATCTTGATATAGCTACTTCCCACCTCAAAAACAAGAATAAAATAAATATAAAATCCTGCTATGATTTTTACTTTACTTGTTATTTTATTTTATTCATGAGTACTATAATTTAAAATAGTCTTATTTATTAAATGCCATATATATAAATATGAACATATATGTGATATATGATTATATATATATATCAAACATGTATCCATTTTATGAATATATCAATTACAGGAATATAATTTTCTCTTTCAGCTATAAATGAATTTCTGGTTTGATTCTATTCAGAGTACTGAAAATAATCCTTCCTTGAACTTTGTGGCAGCTATACTGTATAAATATGTTTTTATTTCTGTGGTGTATTTTTAGACCAGGAGATCAGCTTATCCTGCATTTTCATAAATAATCCAAAAGTTTTAGTGGAATTTATTTTCTATTTATCATTTGTTTTTCTAGAGAGGCTAATTAATTTATTCTCCTGATCAAACTATCGATCCGTGTCTGTTGCTTCATAGGCATCCATCCATGACATAGCCTCTAGTTAGCATCCTGTCATTCTCCATTGCACTTAGTGGTAATTTATTAGTCTCTTCCCAATACGCATTCCCAATAATTTTCATGATTACTTGACATTTTGGTAACCTGTTCTTTGATAATCTGTTAGAACTCTTACCCATTTCTTAATTGATTTTTAAAATTTTGTCATTGATTTCAAGAGAGGCTAGGATTTCTTTGTTTTTCTGCTTTTGTTTAGTCATGGCTCATTATTTTGAGGTAGCATCTCCCTGTGTAACCTAGATTGGTCTGAAATTTGCTGTGAAGCCTAGGCTGACATGGAACTCATGATCTTCATGTCTGATTTACATAGGAGGTAGAATTTATTAATTCTTTATATAACTTAACTCTGTAATTCTGGCACATTAAGTAAATCAATTTTCTGTATCCATCCTGGTTACTACTGACTGTGAATGTCCCACATGAACTCTAGAACCAACCAGTTATTTTTGAAGAGAGAATAGAGATCATTTCAATGTTCTTTGAAATTAGAGTAAAATTACAAATGAGCCTAGAAAGTATTGATAAAACTTTAAATGCTATATTGTCTAATACACATTGATACTGTAAGAGATGCTAGGTCCTTTCTGTTCCTGTAGATCCTTAATTTATCTCAGTGATATTTTATAGATTTCTGCCTAGAGGTCTCACACATCCTTGTTAGATTTATTCTCGACATTTAGTTCTTTGATGCTGCTGTAAATGATATTGATTTTTCAATTTCATTTTCTGCTTAGTGGTTCTACAGAGAAATCCAATTGATTTTTATGTATTGAGTTTATATCAAACAACTTTCCATACTTATAATTTTCCTTCTTTACTTTGGAATGTCTATAAAAGCCTATTACTTGAATATATAAATATTTTTATTATTTTTCATACTCACTAGAGAGTCTTATACATGATTCCAATCCAAAGCCATCTTAGGTTTCATTGTTTTATAATTAGTCTCAAGAATTCTTAACCCTATATCCTTATACTTAAGGATATGCAGATACCAAGTTAGATGAGTAAACATTTTATTATTGTTTTTGTGGAACAATTTTCTGAAAAGTAAATATTATTGAAGAAGTTTCCTGAATCTTTTGACATAATCCATAATCAGTTAATGTAATAAGTTAAGTTGGAACAAACGCAAGTTGTCTGTCATGTATTCACCCTTAAAATATTGAAAGAAATAGGTGTTTGATTTTTCAAGGATTTTTTTCATACATACACAAAATTGGAATTCTGCCATCCCCCCTTTTTTTTACTCTGAAGAAAGTAATAAGTATTGATTAAATTTTAGATCTAGGAATAAAAATAAAAATTTCTTTGTTTATGCAAAATAAGGCAGGTAGTACTAAGGAAAGGAAACAAATCAATAGACAAAGAGAAAGAGATTAAATGAAAATGTATAAGAATAATTTAAAATATGAGTAATAATAATATATAAATATATTCATATACATAATCCAGAACTATGAGAATTGTGCATTTTAGTATTTTCTAAATAGAAAAGATTTCCTGGAGATATCATTCCTAGTACTTAATAAAATTTTTGACTCATAACAACCTGAGTATCCAGAAAGATAAAATTGTATGATACCTACATTTTATAATTTCAATAAAATTGAAAGAAAAATAACCTTTAAATTTTCATATTATAGTGCAAGATTCTTACTTCTCAAGGTACTTAATATATCAAAGAAAAGGGAGGAACATTTAAATTCTTCTATAACATAAAACTCATAATTGAGGGCTTCCACCTGTACCCAGAATTGACCCTGTGCCAAAGCTCTGATACCCAGATAACATGGCAAGAGAAGTAGATTCGCAGAAGTGCACACAATTCTGAGAGCACACAGATAACATGGCAAGAGAAGTAGATTCGCAGAAGTGCACACAATTCTGAGAGCACACTTGAGACCTCCACTATTGCTCACATTCCTGGCTCAAGAAGAACCCACATGGACCTCTGTGGACATAGGAAAGGAAGATCAATCTGGGACAAGATCCTTCCAGTTTCCTCTTCTGCCTGGAACAGACCCTGTTCAGACCCTGTTTTTAAATCCCACTGGGAGAAATCCAGCCTCCAGGAGTGCTGACACACAGGCTTACAGGAGGGTCAAGCCACTATCAAAGACAGCAAGACCTGCTAATATCAGAGGTAAGCAGATGGTGAGAAGCAAGGGCAAAAACCTAAGCAACAGAAATCAAGGCCATTTGGCATCATCAGAACCAAGATCATCCAAGACAGCAAGCCCTGGATACTCCATCACAACAGAAATGCAAGATTTTGATTTAAAATCGTAACTCATGATGATATTAGAGGACTTTAAGAAGGATATAAATAAGTCCCCCCAAAAATGCAGGACAGCATAGGTAAACAAGTAAAAGCCCTTAAAGCAGAAACACAAAACTCCCTTAAATAATTACAGGAAAACACACACACACGCGCACACAAATACACACACACACACACACACACACACACACACACACACAAACAAAACAAAAACAAAAACAAACAAACAAACAAAAAAACAGGTTGAGGAATTGAACAAATATATACAGGATCTAAAAATGGAAGTAGAAACAATAAGGAAATCACAAAGAGAGATAATCATGCGGATAGAAATCCTAGGAAAGAGATCAGGAGATGTAGATGCAAACATCACCAACAGAATACAAGACATAGAAGAGAGAATCCATAGAAGAGAGAAGCAGAAGATACCAGAGACAACACTGACAAAATGGTCAAAGAAATTACAACATGCAAAAATCTCCTATCCCAAAACATGCAGGAAGCTCAGAAGACAATGAGAAGACCAAACTTAAGTATAGTGCATATAGAAGAGAGCAAAGATTCCCAACTTAAAGGATCAGGAAATACCTTCAACAAAATCATAGAAGAAAACTTCCCTAACCTAAAGAAAAGATGCTCATAAACATACAAGAAGCCTACAGAAATTCAAATAGATAGAACCAGAAGAGAAATTTCTCCCATCACATAATAGTCAAAACACTAAACTCAAAAAATGAGAAAGAATATTAAAAGCAGTAAGAGAAAAAGGTCAAGTAATATATAAATTCAGACCTATCAGAATTACACCAGACTTCTCACCAGAGACTATGATCCTGGGTACATGTCATACAGACACTAAGAGAACACAAATGCCAGGCCAGGCTACTATATCCAGCAGAACTCTCCATTACCATAGATGGAGAAACCAAGGTATTCCATGTTAAACTGAATTTATACCATATCTTCCCACAAATCCAGCCCTAAAAAGGATAATAGATGGAAAACTCCCAACACAAGGAGGGAAACTATACCCTAGAAAAAGCAAGAAATAATCATTTTGGAATGAAACCAAAAGAAGAGAGCCACACAAACATAATTCTGCCTCTAACAACAAAAATAACAGGAAAAATCAATCACTATTCCTTAATATCTCTTAACAACAATGGACTCAATTCCCCAATAAAAAGACATAGAATAACAGACAGGATAGCTAAAAAGGACCCAAAATAAAACTACTTGTAGATGATAGGTTAGTATAATTAAGTGACCCCCAGAAGTTCCACCAGAGAACTTAAGCAAAGTGACTGGATATAAAATTAACTCAAATCAGTAGCCTTCCTCTAAACAAAGGATAAACATGCTGAGAAAGAAGGTAGGGACATGACATCCTTCACAATAGTAACAAATGATATAAAATATCATATGACTCTAACCAGACAAGTGAAATATCTGTATGACAAGACCTTCAAGTCTGTGAAGAAAGAAATCAAAGAAGATCTCAGAAGATGGATAGATCTCCCATGCTCATGGATTGGCAGAATTAATATTGTAAAAAAGGTCATCTTGCCAAAAGCAATCTATAGGTTCAATGCAATTTCCATCAGAATTTCAAGTCCATTGTTCATAAAGTTAGAAAGAGCAATTTTCAAATTCATTTGGAATAACCAAAACCCTATGATAGAAAAAACTCTCCTTAACCAATGAAAGAACTTCTGGCAGAATCACTATCTCTGACATCAAGCTGTATTACAGAACAATAGTGATGGAAACTGTATGGTATTAGTACAGAGACAGGCAGGAGGATCAATGGAATTGAATTGAAGATACAAAAATGAACCCACTCACCTATGGTCACTTAATCTTTGACAAAGGAGCTAAAACCATCCAGTAGAAAAAATGATAGCATTTTCAACAAATGGTGCTGGTTCAACTGGAGGTCAGCATGTAGAAGAATGCAAATTGATCCATTCTTATCACCCTGTACAAAGCTCAAGTCCAAGTGAACTTCCATGTAAAACCAGATACCCTCAAAATAGTAGAAGAAAAAGTGGGGAAGAGCTTCAAACACATGGGCATTGGGGAAAATTTCCTGAATAGAACACCACTGACTTATGCTCTAAGATCAAGAATTGACAAATGGGACTTCATAAAATTATAAATCTTCTGTAAGGCAAAGGACACTGTCATTAGGAAAGAAGAGCAACCAACAGATTGGGTAAAGATCTTTACTAATCCTACATCTGAAAGAGGACTAATATCCAATACATACAAAGAAATCAAGAAGGTAGACTCCAGAGCACTAAATAATCCTATTTAAAAAATGGGGTAAAGAGCTAAACAAAGAATTCTTGACTGAGAAATATCAAATACCAGAGAAGTACCTCAAGAAATGTTTAACATCCATAGTCATTAGGGAAATGCAAAACAAAATAACCCTGAGATTCTACCTCACACCAGTCAGAATGGATAATTAAAACACAGGTGACAACAGATGATGTTGAGGATGTGGAAGAAGCTGAACACTCCTCCATTGTTGGTGGGATTGCAGACTGGTACAACCATTCTGGAAATCAGTCTGGAGGTTCCTCAGAAATTGGACATTGCACTACCTGAGGACCCAGCTATACTACTCCGGGGCATATACCCAAAAGATGCCCCAACATTTAACAAGGACACATGCTCCACTATGTTCATAGCAGCTTTATTTATAATAACTGGAAAGAACCCAGATTTCCCTTAACAGAGGAATCTATACAGAAAATGTGGTACATTTACACAATGGAGTACTACTCAGCTATCAAAAACAACAACTTCATGATATTAATAAGCAAATGGATGGAACTAGAAAATATCATCGTGAGTGAGGTAACCCAATCACAAAAAACACAGAATATGCACTCACTGATAAGTGCAGATTAGCCCAAATGCTCTGATTACCCAGGATAACAGTCCACAGACCACACGAAGCTCAAGGACAACCAAAATGCAGATGCTTCAGTCTTTCTTAGAAGGGGGAACAAAAATATTCATATGTGGAAATATGGTGAAAAAGTTTGGAGCAGAGACTGAAGGAATGACCATTCAGAGCCTGCCCCACCTGGGGTTCCAGCCCGTATAATACAGCTACCGACCCCAGACAATATTGCTTATGCCAAGAAGTGCGTGTTGACAGGTGTCTGATATAGCTGTCTCCTGAGCATGACAAATACAGGCGTGAATGCTCTCAACCAACCATTGAACTGAGAACAGAGTTCCCATTGGAGGAGTTGGAGAAAAGATTGAAGGAGCTGAACGTGATTGCTATCCTATAAGAAGAACAATTCCAACCAACCAGAGGTCTCAGGGACTAAACTGCCAATCAAAGAGCACACATGCATAGACTCATGGCTTCAACTGCATATGTAGCAAAGGATGGCACCATGGTCCTGCCAAAGCTGAACTACCCCAGTGTAAGGGAATGGCAGGGCGGGGAGGGGGAAGGGGTACATGGATGGGTGGGGGAATACCTTCATAGAAGAGATAGGTGGTTTATGGTGGGGAATACGGGAAAGGGAATAACATTTGAAATGTAAATAAAATATCTAATTAAAAATTGAAATGTAAATAAAAATCCAATAAAAACACAAGTAATAATATTTGATTATTTTAATTCCATTATCAATATTATCATTAATATTTCAGAAACTTATCTAATTTATTATAGTTATATCATTTTAAAAAATAAAAACAATTCAGCAAATTTTGACACTTTAACACTGGTTACAAATTCCTAATGATTTGAAAGAGTGGACCATATATAGTTAGTAATTTTGATACTGTTGAAGCTCTAGATTAAGAAGGACAATGCAAGTTATAAAGTATTTGCCATGGACTAGAGTAAAACATTATGTCAGATAATGCTCTATAGCTCTAAAGGATGGGATTGGTAGCTCAGATCTTCAGATCACTTACCACGTTCCAGAAGACCTGAGCTTGGCTACAAACACCCATGTTAGGAGACTCATAACTGCCTGTAACTCCAACTCAAGAAGAAACAAAGCCTTTTTCTGGCCTCTATAGCATCTGTGTGTATGTGGCATATAGTCATGTAGAGAAACACATGCATAAATAAAAGTTTTAAAAACGTTTAGAACAAACCAAATGATATTTTGTGAGCTAGCTTATCACTTACCTTACATTTCAGAAGATTATATATCCAATGTAAAATGAAGCTCACATGGGGAGAAAATGCTAAGGACCGTTAGTTATTACAAGTTTATCTTTAAAATTCAATCTTGCTAGGTGACCCTAGAATTAATTTAATTTTTTGGCACTTATACCTGCAATGGATAATTTCAATTAATGTAGTGTCTCATATCATTGAAAAGAGAAAGGACTCAGAATTTAATTTTGAGTCTAATTTAATAGTCAAAAACTAATAAAACCAAAAAATTTACAAACCAACCAACTCAACCAGGTATTCATATAAACAATATAAACAAGGAGCTAGTTAAGCTAATAAAATAGATAATGGATAATATTATTTAACCAATTTTGATTATTCATCTAATGAATGAATTTTTAATAAAAGAAAACAGTCTAGGACAATTCACCACATGAAAAAGATGAATCACTGGGTGGTGCTGGCGAACTTCTCGAATCCCCACTGTCAGGCAGATCTCTGATTTTGAGGCCAGCCTTCTCAACAGAGTTCCAGGACAGACAGAGATGCACACAGAAAACCTGACTCAAAACAAAATGAAACAGGAATGAATGATGGAAAAAAAATCACCATTTTGACAGCAGAAAAAAATGCCTAGTAAGCCTATTGTATATAAATAATTTTTAAAAATTTCACACTTTGAACTAAAGCTAAGGTTACATTCTTATTGCTATTTTACTTATTACTATTTTAGAATCCTATAATTTTATTAAATTTGATGATAGATCTTAGAAGATGTCTTTCCAACATGAGTAATAGCACCTGTTAGCTATGAATTGGAATATATCATCAGTGTACCGAGACAAGAATAAGACTAGGAAACAAGCCTTATCATTGCTTGAGGATGGTACTCTTCAAATTATCTATAGATAATTATTAGAATTGTAAAATTTGTACAAAGCAGTTGCGTAAGTCAAGTGGTATAAATGTCAGTTGCATGTTGATATAACTTTCAGTATAAGATGCTTTCCTTGTAGCAAATAATGTAAATGACATAAATACAGGAAAATCCATTAAAAGAGACATTAAAAGTAAACAAAGAAAAATTATATCTATATAAAACTTCAAATATAGAAGAAATACAGTCACAGTTCTGCTTGCTCAAAGACCATGATCTATTCGTTTGCAGACAATTCTTCAATCTGATTTATTGATTAAACACAAATTTCATGAGCTTTATTTAGCTTTGTTTTTAGAGGTGAAATGATAAGAAGAATTAAAATTATTGTGTCATTCCTAAAGAGGTACAGATTAGCAGAAATGACTCTCCTACACTGACAATATATACAAGATGAACAACGGAAAGGGAAAAGAATAATTTGTTTCGGAGCTTTGGGGGCTTTGAGCCTGGCCATTTGATTATGTTGCCTCTGGGCATGTTAAGAAGCACACAATCATATGGAAAGTACATGGTTGGCCAAAACTGCTCACCACATTTCAGACAGGAAGAAAAAAGAAAAAAGAAAAGAATAGAAAGGCTCAGGATAAGATACTGGTTCTCAAGAGCCCTTTTATACAGGAAATAGTCTCCTGTGTTTATATCACCCTCAACAATATATCAGATGATTAGTCTATCAGTAGATCTTCCCATTGGATTAGGTTAGAATGCTCCTGATGCAGGCACTTCTTGAAATCCTAAGTCATGGACAAAGATTTCAACAGAGGGGACTTTGGTTATCCAAAGTATGACAGAGAGTGTTTACGTAGAAAATCGGTGCATTGGAATAAGGAATGCATGGTGTACAATAAAAGAAAGATACTTACAGGTGCATAATGGAAAACAAGATCACAACAGAGGGACAATGATAAATTAGATGGTGAAGTACAGACTCTTTAGAAAATGGTGATTTTAATTTTATTTTAGTTTTTCACACACACACACACACACACACACACACACACACACACAGGTTATCGTGTCAAGCCAGGAGAGGGAGGGAGAGAGAGAGAGAGAGAGAGAGAGAGAGAGAGAGAGAGAGAGAGAGAGAGAGAGAGAGAGCAGAAGAGAGGAAGAGCAGAAGAGAAGAAGATGATTTTAATTTTAAAATAATAAAGGAAACCAAGCAGCTTCACAAGTTAACCTGTATTTGCTTATCATGGAACATGCATGTTCATACATATAAATAAACATATAAATAAGAATATAGAGAAACAGATGGATAGATGGATGAATAATAGACAAACAGATAGATAGATAGATAGATAGATAGATAGATAGATAGATAGATAGATAGATAGACAGACAGACAGGTAGGATAGGCTCCCTATATCTGGGTAACAGCTTCTGATACTAGGAAATGACTTGACTACGATGCATAGATACAACAAATGCCCTAGTTTTTCTTGTAGATGCGGTGTATATGTGTGTTTAGGAAGTAGAACATAGGAAGGATATCGAGAATGGAATATAGGGAGTAAAATAAATGTGGAATACTGTAGATTAATAGATGAATACTACAAATGGAAATAGTTAACTAATAGCCTAAGACAATGCAGTAGATGAGTGAAAATGTGATAAGGAATATGCACACTGGTTCTTGAGACTTGGAAGCTCTTAACATAAGGGTCTTTGTCTGAGGACCTGATTTCCTAGGTCTGTCAGGCTCCACCAGTGCAGACTGGAGGTTTATATCTCTTTTGCTTTGGGGGAAGTGAAATAATTTTATCTTCTTCCAGTTATATCAAGATAGAGGTAAACATAAGATGGATGTAAAACTGCTGGATAAAATGCTTCCTAACATAATCCTCACCCACAAAACAAGAAACATCGGTGAGGATTTTATTTGTTCAAAAAACATTTGTGAATTTTGTTTATGCTTAGGAACAGAATTTTCAAATTACTGAATATATATATATATATATATATCTTTTGCAAAAATCAATGTTTGCATACTTTTTAAATTGTTATGACTCATATGGACTTTTTTAATGTAAAAGTCTGTCTTACTTAGGATTTCATGGCTGTGAAGAGAAATCAAGACCACACTAGCTTTTTTGACATTTTTAATTGCATTTTTCATTTACATTTTAAGTGGTACACTTTTAAGTTGGGAAGCTTCGATCTCTTCTATACCTACTATCTCTTCTCATTGTGTCCTGGATTTCCTGAATGTTTTGGGCTAGGAGCTTTTTGTATTTCACATTATCTTTAATGGTTGTGTCAATGTTTTCTATGGTATCTTCTGCCCTTGAGATTCTCTCTTCTATCTCTTGTATTCTATTGGTGATGCTAGCATCTGTGACTCCAGATCTCTTCCCCAGTTTTTCTATCTCTAGGATTGTCTCTGTTTGTGATTTCCTTATTGTTTTTGTTTTGTTTTGTTTTGTTTTGTTTTGTCATTTTTAGATCCTGGATGGTTTTGTTCAATTCCTTCACCTATTTGGTTGTGTTTTCCAGTCATTCTTTAAGGGATTTTTATGTTTCCTCTTTAATGGCTTCTACCTGTTTACCTGTGTTGTCCTATATTTCTTTAAGTGAGTTATTTATGTCCTCCTTAAAGTCCTCTAACATCATCATGAGATGTGATTTTAAATCAGAATCTTGCTTTTCCAGTGTGTTGGGGTATATAGGACTTGTTGTGGTGGTAGAACTGGGTTCTAAAGATGCCAAGTGGCCCTGTTTTTTGTTTTTGTTTTTGTTTTGGTTTTGGTTTTTTTGCTTAGGTTCTTGCTCTTGCCTCTCACCATCTGGCTATCTCTTGTGTTAGCTGGTCTTGATGTCTTTGACAGTGGTTTGACACTCTTGCATTCTCAGGTGTGTCAGCATCCTGAGAAACAGCTCTCTCCACGCAGTTTCTGGATACAGAATGCTGTGTCACAGAGTCAGCTCCCAGTGCAGAAGGAAACCAGAAGGATCTTGTCCCATGCTTCTCCATCCTGAGAGCTCCAGGCAGGTCCCTTGGAGCAGAAGTGGTTGTCCTACCTGTACTCTCAGGTGTGTCAGTACTCCTGGGAGACCCTCTTTCCTAGCAGGATCTGAGCACAGAGGGCTGTGGTTTAGGGTCAGCTCTGGGCACAGACTCCACAATAACTCTTAATGAAATGATTTAATAGGGACTGGTTTGTAGTTGACAAGGTTTATCTCATTATCATGATGGGAAACATGGTATTGTGCAGGTAGACATGGTGCTAGAGGAACAGAGATCTCTACATCTTGATCCACAGGCAGCAAGAGATTGTGTGTCACACTGAACATACACTGAGCTTAGGAGATCTCAAAGCCTGTCTCCACAGTGACATACTTCCTACAACAAGGCCAAACCTACTCCAACAAGGTCATACCTCTTAGTAATGCCACTTCCTATGGGCTAAACATTCAAGCACATAAGTTTATGGGGGTCATACTTATTTAAACCATCACAAAGTTAGAACACTTTCTTTTGTCATTTTTTATTAGTATATGTTAATGATAGAAAATAATGAATTTATATTTCCAAACATTTAAATATTGTCCTTCAATAATATTAATTACCTCATGCTTTCTGACTGCTTCCAATATCTTCTACTGATGCCCCACCCTGAATATTCTCTCTTTACAACTTTATTTTTGAAATATAGATTCCTGATATGTGAAAAAGATGCTCTTAAATGTTTTAAATTCACGTCTAGCCCACCACCCACCAGAGGTAGTGGAACGGAAAAGTTAATAGGGCAAAGAAAGATGTGGACCTATTTAGAAGTAATTCTTTAGAGTGAATCTAATTTGCATTGTCAGGATATCAGCAGTTCAGTTCACAGAAATCAGCAGTGGTATCTTGATCCATTTATAAACACCATTCAAGAATCAGAAATGGATGCTCCATCCAGAAGAACCTGCTAGGCTCTGCAATTGCCCTCAGTATGCAAAAGTGGTAAGAAGCTGCCAGAACACTACCAGAAATTTTTTGATGTGTTTCTCTGTATGAAATCAGGACAAATGATGACCAGCAAAGAATGGCAAGGCATACCAACACCACATAGCCTCATCCACTAACTGTTGGATTATATTTATACCCTTTCCAAAAATCATGTGTTGTCTCAAGTGTCCACTCTAGCAAAATATCACATTTCTACTCAGACTGCATATAGAAAAACAGCATGTGTCTATTCTCAGCCAAACATCTTCCCATGTGTCTGCTTTAGCAAATTATCTCCTCATAAGACAGTTTTCAGAAAAAAAATCACATGACACAACTGAGTCTTCAAAGAAATCAGGAATTCCCACTTCAAGCATCTAATGATTCCACAGAGGTCTTGAGATTTGTTCTTAGCGTCCACATTAAGTATTAGCCTCAGGAGCATCTGACACCTCAGGCTTCTCCACAGGTACCCACACATATGTGCACATAGCCAAATAGACATAGATTATAAAAGAAAATAAATCTTAAAATATAACATCAGTGAGAAAAATGTAAAAGTGCTCCCTTGCTTGCATACCTTTCTCTCTTCCTCCCCCCTCCCACCCCTGCTCAGCTTGAGAGTTAATACACAGCTGCAAAGAGCTGAAGCTGGCATAGATTAGGATGGATGCCTGCATAGTGATCCTGGGGCTTGCAGAAAGACAAGAAAAATTCAAGGTTTTCAAAGTGCCAGTTGCTTGAGCAGACAGTTGATGCTATCTTATGTAATACTTATAGTCAGCACCCAGCCCCCCAAATGAGGTCCTACAAACACTTATTTTACAGAAAGGAATCTTAAACATCAGATAATGTGAAGTACTTTGGAGAGATCAGATGAATTTTATTCCTATGATTACAGAATTTCAAAGCTATTAGCTATTTCAGCACATGTCACAGCAAATGAGGACGGAGGACCTTCAGAAGTGCCCTTGTATTTCACCCAGGAAGAACAAATGAGGTGAGCTATGAACTTGGAGATATGCAGTTAGATCCCATGAGATTCCTTTTTAGGTTTTAGAACATCCAAAAGTAAACTTTTACTAGGAGGGATGTTATTTCTGTTTCCTCCATAGAAATAAATGGTATATTTAAGATAAGTAACCAAAAACAGCTACTTTTCAAAACACTGAATGGGCTCCTCTAAATGTGGCTTGTCAATCCATAAAATAACTCCAAGCTGATATAATATTCTATTTCTTATGCCATGTGGCTTGTAAGCAAGATGAATGATGATTTCTTCCCATTGGATTTTAACAGAAATTAAATATGTGAAAGTTGAGAAACTGACTCTCCTGGGGTATAAGTTGAAGCCTGCTAGAAAGACCATGGAATTGCTGGTTAGAGAAAACTCAATTCTTTGTACCTCTTGGCTCTAATTGCCATACAATGGATAAACAGAAACTGGTCAATTACTGAACTCCTGGTTCTTCTCCAACTTTACTCTGGTCCATATCTATCCATCTGCTAGTGAGAAATGGAGTTTGCACTGGCAAAGGGCATCAGGAAAAATGCAGAAATGTCCAGGTTCTATAAAATTTTTCACCAAATATCATGTTTATATCTATGAACAAAATCTTTACTTAAATGCAGCAGAATAGAATTTGAAATGTGAGTGAGTGCATACTTGTGTAAGGGCTCACAAAGCAATAAGTATTTTGGAATTATGAATTCTTATTTCACTGTTTAAAATTAGGCTAAGTTAAGTGAATTTTGAGAAATGAATAGATGTTCTTAAATTTCAATATGATGATGTTGATGCAAGCACCTTGAAATGTTACATTTTCTAAGATGGCTACCAGTCCAAAAACATAATAATGAGTATTGTACATTACTGAATATACAGCACTGCCCACTATTCTTCTGCAATGCAGTTGAGAAGTTCCATAAACAAGCCAGATGTTTCCTTACTCTGGACCGCTTTACTTCTCAAGCTATTAGTTCTTTTAGATAACGAAAATATGTCAATGTGCAGGGTCATGAGAGAAGAGTTTTGTTTTTCTTGAATGTTGTGGTTAATGCTATAATTTCAATACTTGGGAGGCTAAGACAAGAAGTTGTCACAAAATTAAGGTCATCTTAGCTACATAGTAAGATACAGACAAGCATGGGCTACAATGTGAGACCCTGTCTCAAAACAGCAAAAATTTAACAAGTAATTTATCTAATTTTTAAATGTACGATATATTAAAGTGATAATTGGAAGTAAACCCACTTCAATATACTACACGGGAGGGACACAAAACACACATTCCAAGAGAACACCCATATTTAGATGGAACAGAAGGCCAAAGACTCTTGTTTTGCTTTCTTGTAGTTGTTGGTTTTTTTGTTTGTTTGTTTGTTTTTTTGTTTTTGTTTTTTTTTTTTTTTACAACTCAGAATTCTACTCACACAGCTCCATTCCTGGACCATATTATGACACCACTGACACCATGCTGAGATGATCAATAATTCCCCAAGAATGGTCTACAGATGTGCACAGTGGTGGTCACCACATTAGTCTATTCTTTATCAATAATACCTTTTCTTCTGCCAATTTCCTCCTTACTCCTACATGCCCTCATGCATTTCCTGGGAGCCCAACTAAAATATTGATGCAACAGGAAATGCCAAACAGAACTTATGCTTTCATTCTTAGAGGGTTTTCCAGGTAGCCCTAGCCCATTATCTTATGCTTTCATGGCCTTGTAATGGATGTAGGGAATCTTCTTGTTACTTTTTCTTTAGTTTCTGGTTTATCAGGAGCAGCTGTGATATTTCATGCTTCCAGGAATGAACTAAGAAACACACATGGGAATAGAGATGAACAGACCATGGTCCTACTGGTAATGCCCTAGAAAAACCTGAGCAAGATACAATTCACAGAACACATGAAGCTCAAGAATAAGGAAGACCAAAGTGTGGATGCTTCAGTCCTTATCAGAAAGGGGGGCAAAGTACTCAAGGGAGAAAATACAGAGACAAATTATGGAGCAGAGACTGAAGGAAAGGCCATCCAGAGACCGTCTCACCTGGGGATCCATTCCATATACAGATACCAATCCCAGACATTATTGCAGATACCAAGAACTGCTTGCTGGCAGGGGCCTGATATAGCTGCTTCCTGAGAGGCTCTACCAGAGTCTGACAAATACATACGTGGATGTTTACTGCCAACCATTGGACTGAGCACAGGATCCCCAATGGAGGAATTATAAAAAGGACTGAAGGAGCTGAGGGGAACCCATGGAAGAACAAAATCAACCAACAAGATCCCCCAGAGCTCCCAGGGACTAAATCACCAACCAAAGAGTACACATGGATGGACCCATGGCTTCAGTCACATATGTAGCAGAGGGTGGCTTTGTTGGACATCAATGGGAACAGAGGCCATTGGTCCCAGGAAGAATCGATGCCTCCATTTAGGGAAATGCCAGGCCAGGGAGGCAGGGATAGGGGAGCACCTTCATAGAAGCAGGCAGAGGGAGGATGGGATAGGGACTTCAAAAGGAAAAACTGGGAAAGGAGATAACATTTGAAATGTAAATAAATTATATATATATATATATATATATATATATATATATATATATATGAGCAAGAAGAAGAGAAAGGAAGAGGTCCTAGACCTAATCTTCCACTTGAAATATTGCTGCATAATTCTGACTTTTACAGTTGTGCTTGAGAAGAATTCCATCTGCTAAAAACAGTGCATTATTTGGACAATGATCTACGATCTTGTCTTCTTCGTTTTTGCATAAAATGAACGGTGTATATGCATATGCATAGGAGGGATTTATCGAGTTTGTATGTTCTAACAGTCAAAGTCTTTAGCAAAAACAGTCCATAGGCACCACAGGTTGTGTTAAAATTTTCTTTTAATTTTTAGCGAGTAACTCTGAGAGCTAGTCCTGAAGGAGTTGGGTTTCCATGCCACTTTCTCTAAGACTCTCCCTGCTTCTTCTTTAATGAACACAAAGTCAAGCAATGAGGAATAGTGTGTTGGCATACTATAGGTAGAATTATGTATATTTTTCCCATACTTGTATTATGAACAATACCATGAAATTTCCCAGAATATTGCACATAATGAGGGAGAAACGATTGAAAAGAAAAATGCCAATGTATAAATGATGGGTTTCTTTTGACAACTGTTCTGGAAATATGGATAGTAATTTTTGTCTTTGTTCTGCAATTGCACTATATAATGTGTTTCTTAGAATCAATAATTTAGTCAGTGTGGTCAAAATATAGAAGTGAAACTACCATTTTCATAGCTATTGGTAACATCTTTGAACCTTGCATGGCACATTTATTCTAAAAGGTCATCAATCATTTATAACTACTATTATTTATTAAAGAAAATGCTTAAATGATTATTTTTAATAAAAGGAAATTTTATATATCTTAAAGTATCTTCAAGTTTGTATTAGAGAAACTATTTATATCAGATTTTTCTTCAGACTCTAGAAGGCAGGTCACCATTTCTAATAACAGATTGTATAAAACAGACAGCTGATGATGTGGGATGGATGACAGAAATTAAAGTTTTAATTATCTCTGTCATGTAGTTTTGATCACCAAAGCAACAATGTACTTCATAAAGTTGTCAACAAATATAGACAGTACTTTATAGCTGACACATTTTTTCTCAGCTTTAAGCTCATTTTGTGAGATGTGTAAGAACATTGCAGAATGTATGATGCAATCCCTTTGAAAATAACTGTAAATTCTATTCACTAATTTTAAATAGGTATGAGAAGGAGTGAAACCTAATCCCCACCCCGATATTACTAAAACTACTAATGAGACACTAACAAATGCTACATATACTGTATGAGAAACTCCACTGTCTTTTCTTTTCTCTTTTCCTTAGATTTTTTTAAATTTACATTTCAAATGTTATCCCCTTTCCTGGTTTCCCCTTCAGAAACAACCTATGCCATCCCCCTTGCTTCTAGGAGGGTGCTCCCCCACCTGCCCATGTCTTTCTGCCTCCCCACAATGACATTGGCCTCCACTGGGGCATCAAACCTTCACAGAACCAAAGGCCTCTCCTCCCATTGATTCCCAAAGGCGATCCTCTGCTAGAAATGAGGCTGGAGCCATGGGTACTCTTTGGTTGGTGGTTTAATCCCTGGGAGTTCTGGTGGGTCTGGTTGGTTGATATTGTTGTTCTTCCTATGGGGTTACAAATTTCTTTGGCTCCTTTAGTCCTTTTTCTAACTCCTTCATTGGGACCCCATGCTCAGTCCAATGGTTGGCTTCAATTGTCTGCCTCTGTATTTTTCAGACTTGGCAGAGTCTCTCAGGAGGTAGTTATGTCAGGCTCCTTTCAGCAAGCACTTCTTTGCATACACAATAGTGTCTGGGTTCAGTGACTATGTATGGGAAGGCTCTCTAGGTGGGGCAGTCCTTGGATTTCCTTTCTTTCTGTCTCTGCTCCACACTTTGTCTGCGTATTTCTCCCTGTATTTTGTTCCCCCTTCTAAGGACTGAAACATCCAAACTTTGGTCTTCTTCTTGAGCTTCTTGTGGTCTATAAATTTTGGGCTAATATCCACTTATCAGTGAATGTATGCCATGTGTGTTCTTTTGTGATTGGGTTACTTCACTCAAGAATTCTCACATTTGTCACAATGGCTTTTAAGCTAAATTTAATAAATGATGAAAATGATATTATCAACCTTTCCCATGGTTGGTCATATAATAATGTGCAAACCTAAATATCTGGTTCTTGTCCTAAAGAGTAAAGACTTCATTGTAAAAGAAATGAGGCTATAAGCATTTTGATAATTGAATGATTTGAAAGAAAGATTCTGCCCTGGGTTTTTAATTTCTTTTGCCTTTCTCATTTGAGGCATGAGGAGCCAATATAAGGGTTATAAATAATAGATACTTGGTAGGATGATCTGAGAACATATGTTGTCATGCACTTTGGGGTTTATTTAAACTAAGTACAGTCCTTCTTCTTCTTCTTCTTCTTCTTCTTCTTCTTCTTCTTCTTCTTCTTCTTCTTCTTCTTCTTCTTCTTCTTCTTCTTCTTCTTCTTCTTCCTTCTCCTCCTTCTCCTCCTTCTTCTCCTCCTTCTCCTCCTCCTCCTCCTCTGTCTCCGTCTCCGTCTCCTTCTCCTTCTCCTCCTTCTCCTTCTCCTTCTCCTTCTCCCTCTCCCTCTCCTTCTCCCTCTCCCTCTTCTACTTCCTTTTCTTCTAGAAGTCATGTCCTAACTACAGAGAGACATGACAATACATATATAAGACTCTATAGAAACAAATTTAATGTATTTACTAATGTCTGTCCATTTCTACCTCTAGTACACTCAAAAGGTAAGATGAAATTTTTCTCTCCCTCTCCCTCTCTCTCTCCCTCTCCCTCTCCCTCTTCTTCTGGACATGGTTTTTCTGTGTAACAATCCTGGCTCTCTTAGATAACTAGCTTGAGTCCTTAAACTCACAGAGATTCACCTGCTTCTGCCTGCCGAGTACTGGGGATAAAGACCTGTGCCACCACACTTAGCTGGTGTTTGGCCTTTTTAATGTGAGATGTTTTGATATGTCAAAGTTGTCAGAAAAATGCAACATTTATTTGGTATTATTTTTGTTTTCATTTTTGAAACATTTAAATGTTTAAAATTACATTTGAACTTTTTGGATTTCAATAATACTTCTCTGGAAGTTTTGACCAGCTTTCATATGGAGGTGTGTGGGGGAGAATGTGTGCATATTTGTGAGTGTGTGTGTTCTCAAACTTGTCCATAACCTGGTGTGAGAGCAGTTCATTATAACAGCATCACTGCCAAACACTAAACCCTGTGGAATTAATTTGGACTTTTAACACTGGAAATCATTTCATGTCACTTTTTTTGAGTGTATTAGAGCTAGAAATAGGCAGACATTGGTAAATACATTACATTTGTTTCCTTACAGTCTTATATATGTATCGTCATGTCTCTCTGTAGTTAGGGGATAACTGTTAATTGGCTATGTAACAAACCCTTCAATTCCAGAGAGATAGGAAATGAGGCTTGATGCTAGGTGGTGAGAGGCCTGAGGGTTGGGAATGAGAAAAGAAAATCTCATGAAAGATCCAGGAGTCCTTCTTACACAAATACCCAGAGGCCTCCTTATTCTGAGAATGCCAGTATTTCTATCAGCACAAAGAGCTTTTCAGTTCCACTCACACCATGGTTGGAGAGTTCTCCTCCAGAAGAATAATGGGTACTTTAATCATCCTCAGTATCCCATAACCAAGCATCAGCAGGCTGATACCCGCAGAACAGGTGAATAGTTTTTCAAGCACCAGTCATGAACTGAACGCAGAGGTATTAAGACAAATAGAACAGCAGATGGCTGAAATTATAAGTGAAAGTCATTTATAATTATGAAAGAGCTTGGCTGTGGTAAACATTCACATTTAAGTGACTCACAGATCTCTCATGACTTCTGTCAGATTTAGGATTTTCTATTGTACTCACTTAGATGTTTTAAAACTTGTACTTGTTTTCATTAAAGGGACTATAATAAAGATGCATCCCATTTACCTTAAAATACCCTCATTACATACAAAATTTTCCCTTCCTTTTGTTTTTTTTTTCTATTTGTGTTAACTGAATGCATAGATGGATTGGTGACCATATGGATAGATAACAATCCAATGAAGGTCACATATGAGGCTCTTTCTAGTTGCCTTAATTTCCTTACTTGTTGCTGTGATAAAGCGCCATGACAAAAGCAACTTAAGGAAGAAGGGTTTTTCACTTAGAGTACCAGATGGAATACAATCCATCATGATGAGGAAGACATATTGGCAGGCAAGAACGCCATAGTGGCAGGAGAAAAAGTATATAGCAGCATTGTATCCACACTACGCAAAGAGCAAACAGGAGGTGGGGCTTCATTACAAAACCTGCAGGCTTACTCTCAATGCCCTATTTCCTCCAGTGAGACGACACCTCCTAAAGGTCCAACAACCATCCCAAATCATACCAGCACTTGGCCACCACATGTTCAAACATATAAGCCTATATATTTTACATTCAAATCATAGCATCAGTAATGTTCTATCACTATATCTGTTTAATAACTTGTGGATAGAGTCAATTATCTATAGAAGAGTTATGTATTACTTTATATTACATAAATATGCATAATTAAAAATATACATGTATGTATTTACATATGCTATAAAAACAAGGTATTTTTATATTTAAGGTGGTGACGGTCTTTCTATTTCTGTTTTTTTATAGATCCCTCCCTCCCTCACGTCTGCCACTCTAGATCATCAGTTTGTCTCTTTACTGTTCTTTTGCCTTTTGTTCAATACACCAAGTAGAATTTCTAAAATTCCAGATAGGACAGATGGTGAAGCGGTAATCAGAGCCCCTCTTTATCATATCAGGAACATTCATTTACCACTCAGCATTGAAGATGGTTACTCAGTTTTTCCCTTTGTGAATTGGGAGCAGCAATTAAAATAAGGAAAAGGAGTGGAATGGAAAAGATATCTCAAGAGAAGCAAGAGCATAAGGTGTTCTGCAGAGTCAGGAAAGCAAGGTTTGCTCATGTCTTTGTCAAAACAGTATTTCGCCAATGAATTTCCCTATCATAGAATGCAAGTGGGATGATTTTATAAGGTTTGAGTAGACACAATGAAGGATAATTCACATATATGAAAGCAGCTTTCTGAATATTCATGATTTTCATATGGTTGATATCATAATAATAGAAAACATTAACATGTAAAAGTTCTGTATATCACTTTCAATGTTATAGTGAAGAACATGAGATTACTGACATCAAACCTTTTAATATCACACTTAAAGTTTTCCATAATTACATGCAATTCCTGATTAATACCACTTAGTGATGCTTTTTCTCTTCAAATATTTTATTATCACTACGACAAAGTCAGCAATGCAAAATTAAAATACTTTTTTATTATTATTAATAAATTGTAGTTATTATCTAAAGGAAGGCTTAATCCTATAATTCATTAGTAAATATAAAGTTGAAAATCTTCAATGAGAATAATGTCAAATTCAGTTAAACTCTTCTATATCAAGTTAGAAACAAAACAAAAACCCAAAATATAAGTGTAGCAAAAACTGCCAAGAAATTTTATTTTGTACAATCACTTATATTATTAGAACAATTGCACAACAGGAAACTTTGATGCCACCAACAATAAATACCTGTCACACAGTCTTATTCCTTATACGGAGCCAGTGTAGCCTCAGAAAACCAAGTTACAAATAAAATATTTTACAGATCTTAATTGGTTTTACCATCCTAAAATCACCTAACAGTCTAGACCCCAAATAGTTTGAATGTTGTATCCAATGCAGGTATATTTATAGACAGAAAAAAGAAGGCGACGTCCAGTGAGTGGAGATGTGACACAGAGACAGCCTGATTGGTACAGCTTGAGTTTCTTTCATTAGCACACTGCTAGGGGGAAAATGCTGGCTTGAGGTTGAATGTGACTCTGCCCCTTGCTACAGAGTTTACAATCTGTAAATCAAATTAGGCTACAGCTCACTAGGTGCAGAGACACTTTTAGACCAGATGAAATATGAATAGACTCAGCTTTGGGTGAAATATAATTCTGTTTAACACTGACTATCTTGCTGTGCTTGCTAGTATTTCCCTGCACCCCCTCCATCTCCAAAGAGTCTCAACTTTACCACCAGATTAGCTGGCAAGAAGGAGGTTTAGTTGTTTTGCTTTTATAAGCACTCTGTGTATGCCGTACAGCTACACCGCCCCATTGGCCAGCTGTCTTCCGAAGCTACATGTTACTTAACATACAGTCTCTCATAGGGACCTAAAGCAACACACTATGCTTTTTTCTATGATGGATTTTTTTCCTAGGAATTCCCCGCTAATTCTTCTCACCTGAAAGATGTAAATGATAGATCTGGAAACTCTGAATAACTCTCATACTTTCCTGAGATCTTCCTCTTTGACAACAAAACTGTAGTTTTTACATGAATGAACTTTTCTCTATTCTTTCTTCTTTTAATGTTTTTTTTAAGTTATTACTGCAGATAGGCTTTTCTGGAAAGCAGATGAAAATATACTTTTTTCTTTTGATTATATTTTCTCTCAGAGTTAGTTCTCAGTAAAGCTTGATTTTCTATATTGCGTTTTCAATCCTTGATATGTATCTTAGGCATGAAGAAGCTGGTGCTGGCACGATGCCCTGATCATCACTAAGACCTTGTCCTGAAGCTTTTGTTTACTTCTTTCCGTTTGAGTAAACTTACAACTACACATCTCACCTTAAGATGGCCACTTAATGGCAATGTCTGCCTCTGGCATCTGTGCTCATTTCCCAGTAAAATAAATATGCATCAGAGGATTCTTTGGCAGGGTTAATAAAATGCTTGATCAGGGTTTAAACACAACACTGCACTCTGGAAAAGCCATATAGATGCCATATATTCAAAATGTCTTCCCAAAGTAAAAGCCTATATTTGAGCTTGCAAATGATGAGAGAACGGGCTCCAGGTTCAAGGGAGGGATAGGTATCTCCCAAGGTATCATACTTACTAAATGTCAAGCCCAGATAAGGGTCAAAGCTTTCAATATAGCATTCCCTGCCCAGTTGCTAAATACATATTCCAATGTGCATTTTGCTTGCAGGTGCTTTATTTTGATGATGTAATTTTTTACAAATAAGGGTTCATTTCCCACTTAGCTTATATTTTCTAAGAATGTGGTGGTGCATACCTTTAATATCAGGACTTGGGAGACAGAGCTGGGCAGATTTCTTGAGTTCATGGCCAGTCTGGTCTACAGAGTGAGTTCCAAGACAGCCAGGGCTATACACAGAAAGCTTATCTCATTAAAAACAAAACAAAAATATTTGGGGTTATAAATGAGAACATTCTATAATAAAATAAGTTATTTGTCTATCAATAATATATAATATACATTGCATGGATTTCATAATCAGTAGCAATGACAAAATTACCAAAACCACAAGTTTTATTGAAACACAATACCTTATTAAGCAACAGACCTATATTTACAACAAACTAGTATCTCTTTCATTAAGTTAACTCTTCTGTTTTTGACATTTATTTATTTGGGTATATGAGGGCTCTTTTATTATGAATGCCTACATGACAGAAGAGGGCATCAGATCCCATTGTAGATGGTTGTGAGTCACCATGTGTGTTGGGAATTGAACTGAACACTTCTGTAAGAGGAGCCAGTACTGTTAACCACTTGGCCAACTCTCCAGCCTAAGTTAATACTTCTTAATAATATTCAGAAGACTAGATAAACATTATAGAAATTGATTAATAAAATATTTATCAAAATGGGAGCATATTTCAGAAGGAAAGCACTAAAAGTGAATGTACAATCTTAACCTCATCAAAAACTAGCATTTATTAAATATTTTAGAAAATTGTGAAAAAGGATTATGACTTCAATTCATGAATATGAATTATATACATGGAGATGTTCTGAAAATCCTTCTGTTTAAGATGGTATAAGAAACATTTAGTTTGGTTCTTGTAGAAAATTGTAAAAATTTAGGTCCTTACAATCTGGACCCCAATGCAGATAGCATAGAATACATGTAGCCTTGGACTCAAAACAGTGAAGAGAACCCAAAAACCTACTGTGGCTGCTGTTCAGAGTCAATATCAAGAAGGTTCTCTCTTATCAAAATAATTGAGAGTAATGAAGTTGCTCAATGAGACTAAGTCACATTGACTGCAATACATGATTTTTTTCTGCAGTGTGATGTAAGGCCTACGGTAACTAGTTAATACCCAGGAAATTCATTACTCTGCCCCGCCCCTCATAGGACTACCCTAAAAACTTCTACAAGTTTTGACCAAGATCTAAGATTTGTCCTGCCTTCTGTATGTTTTTGCTTAACTCCTTCAGGGACAAATGAGTTTCTGTGCCCCACATCTTCTAGAAGATATTCATTTAAGGAAAAGGATGGATATGGGTTGTATTACATCGTTATGTTGAATTATCTACGAAGAGGAGAAAACACTTAGAAAATGTTAATCATGTTATCACTGACAAGGCATTTTCCCTCTGAACATATTTCAATTTAAATTTCATGATGTCTTTTTGTCTCAAAATCCTACCTCATCATCAATCATCTAGACCAAGACAATATTTCCATAATGAGCAGAACATGAACGCTGGGGCCATGGGTGTTCCAGGAATCCACTGATTTGTATCAAGGACTCTAGACTCCTCCCCTGAGCAGAAATTTTCAGTGAGCCCCTTATATTTCAGTACACCTTGACCAAAGGAAGATGCACAGAGGCCTGCCAAGATCTGGGCACAAAACAGCTCTAATTCACTGTGTTAAATGGCAAAGCCAAGCAACTGGTGATTTATGGTTCTAAATTACCATGTTGTTCATTAGTGCTAATTGCTACTCAACCTTGAAATAAAATGGTAATCAATGTGCTAAAATGAGAACACCTACACTGGTTCCATGCTGTTCACCTACAATCCTTTCTGCATGCCTTGTATTTCAGGGGAACAGGGAAGAGAGAAGCCAGAGATGTTCTGCTCGGCTCCAAGCCTGCATTCTCTCTGTTCAATAGGATGACAGAGGTTTATTGGAGGCTCTCCTAGGAGCAGATTTAGATTGCTTTTGGGGACTTGAGACGTTGAAGTTACAGGGAGATGAAGCAATGGGGCAGCTTTGCTTGAAGAGCCATGCTTCCAGTCATCGCAGCTCTCATGAGCCCAGAAGTTCTGGCCTAAAGCTGTCTTCTGGTCTCACATTTGAACACATGACTGGAATATGATGGCCTTCTCCTTCTTTCCTACTATGACACCAAAGTGCTAAGCTGTTAGCTGCCAGGCAAATGATCTCTGTTTCCCATCTGTCACAATTATTTCCTTGTCATGCAGAGAAATGAGTTCTTGACTTTGATATAATAGTCCATGGTAACATCTAACACAGCCATTTGAAGGAACCGTATGTGGAGCGAGCTAACTGTCATCTTTCTTTGAAATGGATGCCAAGATCACTCAAGTGTTGGTGATGACCCTGATTCCCTCCTCTGCCATTCCATCAAGAAAGAATCAGAGTGTCAACAGACATTTCAGTTTTCCAGGGTAATTTAATTGACAAAAATATCTATGAAAAGGAAGCAGGGCTAATTCTTTTTACAGAAGTGATTGTCACACTTATTTTTTTTAAACACTTTTTCATTTATTGGATATTATTTTTATTTACATTTTAAATGTTTTCCCCTTTCCAGGTCTCCCCTATAGAAACCTGCTATCCCATCTCACCTTCCCCTGCTTCTATGAGGGTGCTTCCTCACCCACCCACCCATTCCTTCCCACCTTCTTACCCTAACATTCTCCTACACTGGAGCATCTAGCCTTCACAAGACCAGGAGCTTCTCCTCCATTGATGCCCAACAAGGACATCTTCTGTTACATATGTAGTTGGAGCCATATAGGTCCATCCATGTGTACTCTTGAGATGGTGGTTTAGTCCATGGGAGATATGGGGGAGGGAGGTCTTGTTGGTTGATATTGTTGTTGTTCTTATGGCGTTGCAAACCACTTCAGCTCCTTCAATCCTTTCTCTAACTCCTTCACTGGGGACCCAGTTCTCAGTTCAATGGTTGGCTGCAAGCACCTCCCTCTGTATTTTTCAGGCTCTGGTAGAGCCACTCAGAAGGTAGCTATATCAGACTCCTGTCAGCATGCACTTCTTGGCATCAGCAATATTGTCTGGGTTTGGTGGCTTTATGTGTATGGGCTGGATCCCCAAGTAGGGCAGTCTCTGAAAGGCCTTTCCTTCAGTCTCTGCTCTACACTTTGTCTCCATATTTCCTCCTGTGAGTATTTTTGTTCCCCTTGTAAGAAGGTATGAAGCATCCACATTTTGGTTTTCCTTCTTGTTGAGCTTCATGTGACCTGTAATTGAATCTTGGGTATTCTTAACTTTTGGGCTAATAGCCACTTATTAGTGAGTGCATACCATGTGTGTTTTTTTTTTGTGATTGGGTTACCTCACTCAGGATGATATTTTCTAGTTACATCTATTTGCCTATGAATTTCATGAAATCATTGTTTTTAATAGCTGAGTAGTACTCCATTGTGTAGGTATGCCACAATTTCTGTATCCATTCCTCTGTTGAAGGGCATCTGGGTTCTTTCCATCTCTGGCTATTATAACTAAGACTGCTATGAACATAGTAGAGCATGAGTCCTTGTTTTATGATGGAGCATCTTTTGGGTATATGCCTAGGAGTGTTGTAGCTGCGTGCTCAGGTAGTACGATATCCAATTTTCTGCAGAACTTCTGTACTGATTTCCAGAGTGGTTGTACCAGCTTGAAATCCCACCAATAATGGAGGAGTGTTCCATTGTTTTCCACATCCTTGGCAGCATCTGCTATCATCTGAGGTTTTGATCTTAGCCATTCTTGACTGGTGTGAGGTGGAATCACAGAGTTGTTGTGATTTGCATCTCACTGATGACTAAGAATGTTGAAAATTTCTTTAGGTGCTTCTCAGCCTTTCGGTATTCCTCAGTTGAGAATTCTATTTAGCTCTGTAGCCCGTTTTTAAAAGTGTTATTTGATTATCTGAAGTCTAATTTCTTGAGTTCTTTGTATATATTGGATAGCCCTCTATCAGATGTGGGATTGGTGAAGATATTTTCCCAATATGTTGATTGCCATTTTTTCCTAGTGACAGTGTCCTTTGTCTTACAGAAGCTATGTAATTTTATGACATCCCATTTGTTGATTTTTTTGATCTGAGAGCATAAGTCATTGGTGTTCTGTTCAGGGAAATATCCCCTGTGCCCATGTATTTGAAGCTGTTCCCTATTTTCTCTTCTATTGGTTTCAGTGTATCTGGTTTTATATGGAGTCATTATTCCACTTGGACTTGAGCTTTGTACATGGCAATAAGAATGGGTTGATTGGCTTTCTTTTACATGCAGACCTCCAGTTGAACCAGCACCATTTGTTGAAAATGCTGTCTTTTTACCATTGGATAGTTTTAGCTGTTTTGTCACAGATCAAGTGACTGTAGGTGTGTGGGTTTATGTCTGGGTCTTTAATTCTATTCCATTGATCTACCTGCCTGTCTCTGAATCAATACCATACAATTGTTATCACTATTCCTCTCTAATACAGTGGAGATTAGAGATGGTGATTCCCCCAAAAGTTCTTCTATTGTTGAGGATAGTTTTCACATTCTAGGGTTTTTTTTTTTATTTCAAAAATTTTGCATATTGCTTTTTCCAACTGTGAGAAGAATTATATTGGATTTTTGATGGGAAATTCATTGAATATGTAGATTGCTTTCAGCAAGATGGCCATTTTTACAATACTCTTGCTGCCAACTTATGAGCATGGGAGATATTTTTATTTTCTGAGATCTTCAATTTCTTTGTTTAGAGACTTGAAGTTCTTGTCATACAGAACGTTCACTTGCTTGGGTAGAGTCACATCAAGGTATTTTATATTATTTGTGACTATTGTGAAGGTCGTTGGTTCCCTAACTTCTTTTTCAGTCTTTTTATTCTTTGAGTAGAAGAAGACTACTGGTTTGTTTGAGTTAATTTTATATCCAGCCGCTTTGCTGAAGTTGTCAACTGTAGGAGTTCTTTGGTGGAATTTTTGGGGTCACTAAAGTATATCATCATAACATCTGCAACTAGTGATATTTAAACGTTGTCCTTTCCAATTTATATGCCTTTGATCTTTCTTTGTTGTCTAATTGCTCTGGCTAGGACTTCAAGTACTATTTTTGAATAGGTAGGGAAGAGTGGTCTAGTTCCTGATTTTAGTGGGATTGCTTCAAGTTTCTCTCCATTTAGCTTAATGTTGGGTACTAAATTGCTGTATATTGCTTTTATTATGTTTAGGTATGGGCCTTGAATTCCTGACCTTCCCAAGATTTTTATCATTAAAGGATGTTGAATTTGGTCAAACCCTTTCTCAGCATCTTGTGGGTTTTTTTTCATTTAAGTTTTTTTATATAGTGAATTAAGTTGATGGATTTCTGTATATTGAACCATACCTGTATCCCTGGGATGAAGCCTGCTTGATCAGGATGGATGATTCTATTGATTTGTTTTGGACTCCATTGGCAAGAATCTTAATGAATATTTTTGCATCAATTATTAATAAGGGAAATTGTTGGGAAATTCTTTCTTCATTGGCTCTTTGTGTTGTTTAGATAATTGTGGCTTCAATGAATGAATTGGATAGTGTTCTTTCTGTTTCTATTTTGTGCACTTTTGGAGAGTATTGGTATTAGGCCTTCTATGAAAGTCTGATAGAATTCTGCACTAAACCAATCTTGTCCTGGACTTCTTTCTGATGAGAGACGTCTGATGACTGCTTCTATTTCTTTAGGACTGTTTAGATAGTTTATCTGATCCTGATTTAATATTGGTACCTGATATCTTTCTAGAAAATTGTCCATTTTATTCAAATTTACAGGTATTTTTGAGCAAAGATTCCCAACTTAAAGGGTCATGTAATATCTTCAACAAAATTATAGAAGAAAATGTCTCCAACCTAAAGTAAGAGATGTCTACAAGCATACAAGAAGAACTCTAAAATAGAACTCCAGAACTCCAAATAGATTGGACCAGTAAAGAAAATCCTCTGGTCACATAATAATCAAAGCATCAAATGCACAGAACAAAGAATATTAAAAGCAGCAAGGGAAAAAGTTAAGTAAAATATAAAGGCAGACCTATGAGAATTACACCAGACTTCTCATCAGAGAATATAAAAACCAGAAGATCCTAGACAAATGTCATACAGACCCTAAGAGATCAGAAAAGCCAGCCTAGGCTACTATATTCAGCAAAACGCTCCATTTCAATAGATGGAGAAACCAAGATATTCTATGACAAAACCAAATTTATGCAATATTTTTTGACAAACCAGCGCTACAAAGGAACATTCCAACACAGAAACTACACCCTAGAAAAAGCAGGAACGTAATATTATTCCAATTCACCCAAAAGAAGATAGCCAAGCATACATAATTCTACCTCTAACAACAAAAATAACATTAAACAACAATCACTATTGTTGCTTAATATCTCTCACCATCACTGGATTCAGTTCCCCAATAAAAAGACATACACTAAAAGACAGGATACAGGACATTGTGTCCTGTGTTTCCTGTATGTTTTGGGTTAAGATCATTTTGCACTTTGAATTTCCTTTGATGGTTGTGTCAGTGTTTTTTATGGGCTCTTCTGCCATTGAGTTCTCTCTTCTATCTCTTGTGCTCTATTGGTGATGCTTGCATCTTCGACTCCTGAACTCTTCCCTAGGTTTTCTACCTCCAGGGTTGTCTCTATTTGTTATTTCTTTATTGTTTCTAGTTCCCTTTTTAGGTTCTGGATGGCTTTGTTCAATTCTGTCACCTGTTTGGTTGTGTTTTCCTGTAATTGTTTAAGGGACTTTTGCATTTCCTCTTTAATGGCTTTTACCTGTTTACCTGTTGTCCTGAAGTTCTTTAAGGGAGTTATTTATTTCCTTCTTAAAGTTCTCCAACATCCTTATGAGATGTGATTCTTAATCAGAAGATTGCTTCTCTGGTGTACTGGCATATTTAGGACTTGCTGTTGTGGGAGAACTGGGTTCTGATAATGCCAACCTTAAGTTCTTGCACTTGCCTGTCATCATCTGGTTGTCTCTGGTATAAGCTGGTCTTACTGTCTCTGACAGTGGCTTGACCCTCCTTTAAATCTGTTTGTCAGCATTCCTGAGAGATTAGCTCTGTCCCAGTGGGATCTGGGTACTGAGAGTTGTGGCACCCGGTCACCTCTGGGTGCAGAGAGAAACAGGAATGATCCTGTCCCAGACTGCTTTTTGGTTCTGTGTCCTGAGGGCTCCAAGCCAGTCCCTGTGAGCAGAAGTGGTGGTCTCACCTGTGCTCTCTGGTGTGTCAGCACTCTTGGGAAACCAGTTTTCTCCAGGCAGGATCTGGGAACAGAGAACTGGGATATAGGGTCAGTTTTGGGTTCAGATAGAAACTGGAAGGATCCCGTCCCAGTGATGGTCATTCTTTTAGATAGGGTTGTGTATTTGCCTGCTGAATCTCCTGTTTATTGTGAATCAGTGGGGTGAACATAAGAATCAACAATGTTGTTACATTGAAAACAATCATGGACAATTGGATTCCTTTTATGCTTGCTTAATTTAGAGTTATGAATCTTACATAGCTCTAAAGCATGTGACATGAAGCTTTAAAATATTAGTAGACTTCATTTTCAAAAAGGTTTAGATAAGAACAAAATTAAATAGAAAGTGTGCAGTTTCTAGACATCCCTGCATCCCCCAGTTTTCTGTTTTAGTAAGAGTTTGCATGGTGACTTTGCTACAAGTGAGGAGACCATGAAAATTCTTGGGTGGGATGTAAGTATGGAACAAATTGAATAGTCAGGAATAATTTCAAGTGGAGTAAATGTTTTATATTAAACTAGTACACTTTGTCTCAAGGTGATCAAATTATTTCACATTCCTGAAAATGACTAAGAGCTCCTGTCCCATATAAGCTGGACTTTCAAAATTTTTAATATATTTTAGTAGTATCACATTGTAGTTTGAATTTTTAGTTTCTAATGACAAATGGTTCTCAGCAAATATCTGGTGCCTTATGCCGTGTGTGTGTGTGTGTGTGTGTGTGTGTGTGTGTGTATGCACACATTTCTTGAGGATGCACTTGGATATGTTCCTTTAGATAGGCCAGATTAGGATGTCAATTCCTGAGGACCTGAAGTTACAGGTGTTTCTGAAGGACTCCTGACTTATGCTATGAATGTTGCAACCTCAATTCTAGCTCTTCTGTTTGTACAGCAAACTCTCTGTTGACTCACCTCTCCCGGGCCCTGTGTATTGTTTTTAGTGAGGAGTCTCCTCTGGAGGTTCCACAGGGTATGAAAAGGGAAAAACAGGGAATGCCGATATGACGGGGTGTGCCACCTTCAGGGAAAGTGGTCCCTTGAACACCAGGTGGTGGACCCTTATGAGTATAGTGTTAGTTCACTACTCTGACTCGAGAGTCCATCCTCTCCAGAAACAATTAATTTTCCTTCTCTGCTCCTGTGTCAGAATTGTGTCCAATTTTTAGCCAATACTTAAAGCTTCAGCACAATGGGCTGATTTCTTCCCTACTGCTTTCAGACTCTGGGCCCATTTCCTCTTAGTGTTTTCCAGCTCCCTCCCCTACATTTGCCCTCATTGATACAGCGAGGTTAGCAGGATGTGCAATTGGACTTTACCTTTCCTTCGTTTGGATGAGGCTATAGACAGCAGCTCCTTAAGGCAGCTGGGTTCTGGGACTGTCATTTTATCTGAAGGAGGCCTTTAAGGAGAAAGGACAATTCTGCAAATATTTACAGTAGCAACTTTTCTTGTTCCCTGGTAGATGCAAGGTTTTTTGTTTTTTGGTTTTTTGGTTTTTGGTTTTTGGTTTTTGGTTTGTTTGTTTGTTTTCTGATCTTTATCATGAGCTGTTGGAACAGAAACTCCTCACAGAACTGGGGCCTTTATAAAACTGTGCTCCAGAAGATTTTTATCTTTTACAGTGGACCACACTAGGATCCAGCCGCTGGTGAGTTGTGTTCTGAGCCGATCCTGCAGAGGCTCCCTTTCAAGCCATTCACCAACTCTGCATTTTCAAAGCTGCAGTTTGTGCTGTGGCCTCGATTACCCACAGGCACTAAGAATTTTCAGGCGTGCACTTTGTTCAGCTTTTGCGTTAGCGTGAAACATCTTCCAAATTATTGAGATTCAAAAACGAAATTACATGATCTATGTGCTGTTTTTTGTAGCCAAATATGCATTTTATACAAATCAACAAAAAACTTGTTTTAAAGTCATGAAATTAATGGTAGTTACAGTATTACAGACTTGGAATAAAGTAAATTATGAAAAAAGCAAATTGAATATTTTACCTGATATGTTAAATGTCTTTAAAAATTAATTAAATGTAATACAAAATTTCTAATCCCTATGCCAATAACATAATTAAATAAATTTTCCTGAATTTCCAGGGGGAAAAATAAACAAAAGATTTTTCCGAATAGGTGGTGACTAACCTGAGAGACCAATGCAAATGTCCCATAAAACAATTCATATCTTTTAAAAGTTAATGTATGAAGTTCAATGTAGGCTAGGTCTATAAAACAAGTTGATAATAATTTTTATCATAGACATTAGGGAAGATATCAATGTACTGCTAACCTTGTTATACTTTAATTTTCATACATGCAATAAACATTTATTCCTCTGACATGAATAAATTTACAGTAAAAACAAACAAACGCACCTAAAAAGATACAATGTTGTCGTATTGGCATTCTTCCAACCCAGGCTATTTCTAGTTCCAAATCACAGGAAGCTAATTGCTATAGATGATAAAGTCAAAGGACAGAGTGGACGAGCTTAGTTATCTTTGTTTAAGGCTTGTTAATGGATAAATAAACACTCTTAATATTTGACTAACTCTGCTAAAATTTAACTGTTCTCATTTAGAAAAACAAAAGAATGCATAAATCAGATTTGTACAACGCTGTTGCAGAGATTCTACAGAATTTATATGAGGTCACCTACCTTGTAGTAGGGAGTTGGTTTTTTGTTTTGTAATTCATATGCATGTTTTTAATGCATCAATATGCATGTCTGCCATGAATGTTCAGTATAAGAATCCTATTGGTGACACTTAAACATGCCAATCAAACCAAAGGACATTCCGTTCACTGCAGTATTGCAAATCCTCTTGCTGGAATTAGTCACATCTGGAATTTCTTTTGCTCATGTCCAGTCTGTAAGAGTTTTTAGAGAGTCTCCATTTCCATGGCCCTGAGATTTACATAGTCCTCTAGGAATGTAATCATATTGCTGAATTAATTGAGCTCTAACTGACTTTGGCAGCAAGGAATTTGATAAGGTAAGAGAAAATTAAATGCGGGCTTAATATTAGCCCACTGGAGGAGAACCGAAATAATTAGAGCTCAATTCTTGATTCCTTTAGTATGTGTGCCCACAGCGCAATTCCCATTCCAGAACACCAAGTGGTAGGATGAGCTTGGGGCTGCCACTTTCAAACTCCACTGCTGTCTTAGCAATTCTCTTTTTAAGAGACGTCACCGCCCATGCAAACATATATGAAGAAGGTTCCACAAAGTGTGGTAAGGAAAAAGAGCAGAAGGAATGTGAGCCTACCGAGGCTCACGTTTAAGGCAGGCACTTTCCCGCTCCTGTGCCAAGCCTTGGTGTACATCAGGAATGGATAGCAGGTTTCTTAGTTAATTTGCAATAGGTGACACATCTATAAATCTGCTTCCTCCAGCCAGAGTAATCTACCTGTCTGGTAGATGCTCCTGTCTTCTTTTCATGCCATCCATTGCTTCAATAGCACTAGAACTTAATTTTCTTTGCAGTAGTTGACAATCATAGCTGATCCAAACGCCTGATACAATATCTTAAGTATTCGAAAATAAGTTCAAATTAACACTATTACTGAAAAATCTTGAATCTCAGATCTGGGATCTACAGCACTAAATACATTCATATTTTGACGTCCTTATGGAATACATCTGATGTGAGCAAACCACTACCCTACTGATAATGCTGCATATGTCTGCCAACCAGACCTTCACTTGAAATCAGCTCAACTCGGTTCTATTAGGTTGAAATGGAAGAATTTATACATACATTTTGCTCTGGCTATTTTTGGCATTCCACAGAAATGAGAAATTGAAAGTTGATATTTTTCTCCCTGAAATATGCTCTAATCACCAATGACAGACTTAAAAAATAAATAGCTGAGCTATTTAAGTTGGCACAATTACACACTGAAGAGAAGGTTTTATAAATATTTAACTTCTTATTTCCATATTTTACGCATGACAACTATTAAAAAAGGAAGGAGGTAATATCTGGAAAGAGCAAAGGACTTTGCACTCAGACAGCTCTGAATTTGAATCCCAGTTCAATACCACCCTTACCAGGAAGCTATCCGCAAGAATTTTTATTTCTCTGAGACTTGTTTTCTCGTAAAATATGTGACAAGTTCACAAACTACGAGGTGGTTTTAAAGGACAATTGCAATTTTAAATAAATAACATTTATGACTGTACCTGACACATGAGGGTTGCTTAAAGAAGTACGGCATGGCCATTGATCCTTTGGTTATGTATGACTTGCTTGACATCCTAAATGATGTTCAAGTACTAGGCTCTGATCATAGCTGGGGAAGCTTGAACCATAGACAATGTCACAGTCTTCCTTTCCCCAATGTAGGTTTGACCCTCCTGCAGTAGTACCTGATCACAAAGTTAGTGCCCAAGTGTTCCAGATGGAACAGAAACTTCCTACCTGGGAAGTTGTGCAGCCCATGTTTGTCTTTCTTTGACCACCAGTAACTCATAATTTCACATATGCAAAAAGAAATAGTGACAAAAGTCGATTATTTAGAATAGTTTTGTAAGTGTGGTATTTGGGGCATAATCACTCTTGGAAAAATAAAAAAGCAGAATAGTTGGTCAATTTAACCTGCCAATTTTGCCAGTCACAGGACAAGGAAAGGACTGAAGTCACAATGACATGTGAGCATGATTTCACATAGGGTTCTCAATAAAGCACACCTAGTTCTCACAGACTGTACACATCCTGGAGGCTTCTTCAACTGTTGAAATGCTTTTCTCCAATGGCATTGTAATAACCATTTTCTCAACATAGATTCTGGGGTAAGAAAGAAACTCTAGAAGATGAAAAGGAGACCTGGGTGTACCATACTTATACTAAACAGGAATCATTGTTTATCTTTAAATTGAACTGAATATTCTTTTGTTAGTCTAAAAGTCTTTTTGTGATAGGTCCCTGAAGACATTGTTTTCAGAGAAGCACAACAGCATTCACCTAGTTAATGAATTCCTCTTCTGGTCAAGTTCAATAGAATGTGTTTATGTGTGTATGTACATGCGTGTACATGTGTGTGTATTCTTTGTTACAAAGTAAAATAATGAAATGAGATTATCTGCATTTTCCCGAAGCATTTCCAGCATGGAAAAGCTACCAAAACAGCAAACTACCTCTCACTCCACTCTGACCCAGGGCACTCGCCAGCCTTGGTAAATCGAGATGCTTCACTACACATCCTAAGACTGACGGTCAATTGAAGTCCGCTTTAGAAAATAGAGCAGCTTCTTCTTAAAACCACTGCTGGTGTGGTCTTGTAATGGTATTTTCTGTAACATTCGAACTGAGTAACATCAAAGTGGAATGAGCAAACTGATTCGGTGGATGATGATTTTGAAAACATGCGTGATAAGGGAGTCCTGAACCAAAGCAAGCGAACTGCCTTTTACCATGACTGAAAGTTCTAAGACAACCTGACTACTTGGATCTTGCAATTATGAAGTATTTTTTTCCACATTTAAAAAAGAGAAAGCCTGGGAATACAAGCAATTATTAGGTGCTAGATTGGGAAAGAAAAGCCATTGATTCCCTCCACATCTTATGAAGCTCTAGTCCCAATTTGAACTGAAATATCAGTAATGTAAAAAAAGTAGTAAGGAATACCATAAATTGCATTAACACCCACTTCAGCACATATGACTGTACTTTGACTACTCAAGCTTCTCATAAATGTTTGCTCAGCAAAGAACTTGACTGCTGGGAAATTTAATGTTCGCTATATGAAAACACAAATTTCTGCAATTGCTGTCCTGAGATGGTAAAAATAGGAGAAAAATGAACATGTTGGTGTTCAAACCAAGAATACATGTAACCAGAAAAAAACAAATAAACAAAACATTTCTAGGTGGAGATAAGTTAAGTCCTAACTTCTAATTCGAGGTATAAAGGAGCCACATATTGTTCCTCCCATTTTCACAGCAGTAATGGCTATAAAAACATTTAGTTGGTGTTTTCTGATGGACTCAGTCACCAGCGTTCTGAGTTTGTCAGAGTCATTATCTGAACAGGTCAAGGACAATCTAATCATCATAGTTGAATTAAATATGTGTATATGTGCGTGCACGCGCACACACACACACACACACACACACACACACACACACACACACACAGTGGAGGCATCCATTTTGACCAGTTACTACAGGCTTAGTGTAAGTGAATCTGAGAATGAGGAGCCTCTGAAATATAAGCTAATTAGCTGTAACTCTAATTAGCTGTAACTCTAAACACATAATCACAATCAAAATATGTATCTTTTTCAGAGGTTTTTAGTGATTGCATTTGATTTTTCAAAGGGAAACTTTAAGAACGACCCTATATATCAGGACGGAAAAAAGTTTCATTGGGAAATACTCCTTATCGATACCCAGAATAAGGCTGCTCTCTGTAGAGAACTCAGGCCATAGCCTGGTCTCTATTCATGTTCAGCTTTTCTCTTGTGAAGGAAGAAGCCAAAGAGTTTATCGGCCAAAGACTGAAATGTGAGCATGAGATTAGAAAGCACCCCCCCCCTCAACTTACTGGTACTGTATAAATAAGGCTCCAAGACCACAATTATAACTTATAACTAAAATGGCTTCAAGAGACACACTGCTATGAGAAACCATGATTAAGAAGATCAACACCAATTGAACATATGAAAACACCAGAGAAATTCATTATCTCTGGCCAAATAGAAATAAGCATTAAACAAAGGCTCATTCCTAACAAGATTATAATAAATCCTTATAGTGAAACAACAGTCTATTTGGTAACTATTATATGATCCAATATACATGCTTTCAGCAAAAATTACAGCGCCTGCCAAAAGATAGGGGAGAAAAAGACACAAAGAGTTTGACAGAACCAGACCTCACCACGGCACAGACACTGGAAAGATCAAAGAGGCAATTTAACTATGGTTAAAATGCTCAGGGAGGAAAAAAAATAACCCATGTATAAGAAAACACAACGGTAATCCAGGAAGAGAAGGAAGTTCTAACAAAAACAACAGGAAATGCTAGAAAATAAAAGCATTATAACAAAATTGAAGAGTAGATTGTACATAACCAAGACAAGAATCAGAAAGCTACAAGAGAGTTTTAGTCAATTTCCCCAAACAGAAAGGGAAGGTGAACAATAGAGTATTTATTAACTGTGGGATGATTTTAATGGTACACTTTAACATAAGCAAAACTGGAATATCAGAAAGAATGGAGAACGGAAGAAACACTTGGAAATAATGACAGTTAGGAATTTTAACCTTCGTACATGTTATAAACTTGACTGCTTCAATCACATGGCATGTTGGAAACTGGAGAACTTTAAGGGCACTAAAGTTGATCAAGTGATTGTCAGGCTTTCTGGGGCTGATTGAATGGAATATTGAGCACAGAAGAATTTTATGGCAGTGTACACATATTGTTTTAGTATCTGAAGTTGATGATACTTTAATACTGAATTGTGTGTATTTTCCAGAGTATGTAGAGATACACAGCACAGCGTTTAATGTGTACAAATTAAAGGAATAATTTAGCCCACTCGAATTTCCTTTCATGAAATAGACATTCTGAAAAATATAATGCGTTGTGTATATGTGTAAAGCAACAGAAGGGTTTAACATTTATACTGTACAATTATAGTACAATTAAAAAATTTGAGTATGATTGTGGTTTGTGGGGTCAGGTTCATTTGACGGATGATCTACAGGTGGCTCAGAAGAAGAAATCAGAATAATCTGCACGATACAGAATAATCTGCATGATATCAGAGTTGGACATACTTGTTTACAAATATACTGATATTTACATATGGGGCTACATACACATTTGTATACATGAAAAATAAGAGATAGCTATGAGATAGTACACATATGTACAGATCTTGTTATTGTAAACTGAAAGAATCCAGGCACAGGGGCACCCCAACAACCATATACACTCCTAGAAGGCATATTAGGTTTTAAATACGTTTTATAAATTATTATAGGATAGCAGATTTCCTTAGAGACGTGGCTGATTGTAGGACTGTGGCTGAACCCGGAATATACTTCTGAGAAGGAAGGAAACATTCAAAAGTAATAAATAATAAAGTAAATAAACTTCACCAAGAAAGTATGGTCACATAAAACCACACTAGAAGACAATGGAATGAGTACTACATTGCTAAAACCACAATACCTTGAGTCAAAAAACCAGTTTTAGATTACATTTAGAAAAGTTTATATGACTATGATACAAAGTGAATAACTAAACCATCCATTACAGGTAGAGAACAAGAACGTAGAAATATTCTAAATAATCTATACTGCCTTCTCATCTAAACCACCCTAATTGTGGTATTCGCACAGTGACTTGCTGTTCTAAACTCATGCTGTATATAAAGAGGAAGGGAAAATGGGATGTTTACCATTGAGAATCTTGTCAAGCACTACTTCTAGTCATTTGACTAATGTTTAACTTTACGGGGCTAAATTATATTGATAAATTATTGCAATGGGATATTCTTTCTATTAGTATTTTAAGACAGCGGTTTTCATAGGACAGGCTGTCTGTAAAGTTTTATGACCATGTCTGGCCTTTGAACTCCTGATAATTCTGCCTTCCACCTTGCAAATGAAGGCAGGGCCCCTACTCCAGACATCTAAAATAGTGCTTTAGCACTATGTTTCTCTGTTAGAAATAACTATACAAATCAAATCATAAGAGACATATCAGAAGCATTCTACAAAGTGTTCAGCCAGTACTCAGAAAAATTGTTGAAACCATTAAACAAGGGAACCTAAAGAATGTGTGAAAACAGAAACTCTTTAGAAGCATTTCAACAAACAGACATGTGGAGACCTGGATGACATTAGAACAGAAAAGGAATGTTGATGGGAAATCAAGTAAAACTCAGTGAAGTAGACTCAGGTTTGGAATATTGCATCAGTGATGGTTTCTGACTCATGAAAAATATACTTACTGATACATTCAAAGAACTGTTTATTTGAACCTGCAACTAAAATAAGGTGGAAAGTCAGATCCACTTCTCTTTTTTAAAGTAATATTTGTTTGTGATGAAATTAACTCCTGTTTTATGTAAAGAATAAATAAATCAAGATAACTCAGTAAGTAGAAAGCATCTGTCTCCTCTAAATAATAAAGTTTTCAACCTTTAGTTTTATCTGCTCCCAACATACACAATCATTTGTGCTTCAAAGGAATTGGTTTTGCAATTTAAATGGGCATTTTAAATGTTTGAGATTTCTGTCTAGGTTCCCATTGGATTTCTGTTAAGAAACATTCAAGGGGTTTGGAAATTAGTAATGGCTTTTGATAGTCCACGAGACAGAAACACAAATACTTTCACATACATGGAAGTGGTGTATAAATCTCATACCTTAGAATAACTATGAAGTATTAACATTATGTACTCTTCAGTTTATTCTACCGTTAAAAATGTATGTGGATAGGTGCTCTCTGGACATGAGCCTGTTCTTCTACACTTAATTTAAAAACAGTCCACTTTCAGTTCTGAAATTCTTCTCCTGGACTATTTGACTCTGTTTCTTTAGGTCGCTTTGATACGGTTCTACTGAGTAAGTTTTACTTGATGATTTTGCAAATGAAAGGCTTCAGAATGCAGAGTGAGTTTGCAAGAGGAATGCCACTAAAATCATCTGAACCAGGCAACTGTACCCATTTGTCCTGCGCTTAAGCACCTGCCTCATGGAGGCTTTGTCCTCAGCCTTGCCTTGTGTTTCTGAACAAAGCCAGCATAGTACTGGATCAAATTTGAGAATATTTTGTGAATTGGCTTTGGGTCTCCTCTTCAGTGTCAGGAATACAATGGCATCAAGCACGATGGGAAGGGTGCTTGGAGTCTGTGCACACCTGCGGCCTCATAGAATGATGGTGTAATCAGGAGGTGGTCAAAATAGACAAATGTAGATCCATGTTATATTTAGTTTCCTGGAGACAGCTGAAGGGCAACTAACTTGAAGAGGCTGATTAAGCATCATGCAATTGATCCCATTCATCTTAGTGAACACAAACTGTTCTCAGATGTCATTGGCCTTCTGGGATTTCCACAGAGGAATTCTGCATTTTATCAGTTTAGAAAAATCTGTCTTTGCTTTGTGTGAAGTCTTCTATAAGATGCAGATTAAAATAGATCAAATATTTTCCTTACATTGTCATAGAAGAAAGGAAAAGAAGAATATTGTTCTTGATATGATGGCTGATTGCCTATCAAACACAATGCTGAAACCTATGTAAACATTTTTAAAAATCATTTTTGTGTCCATTAAATCCTGATTGGGAGGCATCAGCATCCTATTTTACAGATCAAGGTACAGAACCTAGAAAGAGTAAAGAGAGGCTCAAGTTTAGCATTCAAAATAGAATTGATAATTGAACAGATATCTCTTTGACTCTGCTAAGTATTATTTCATTTCTTATCACATCTGCTATAAGACTCCAGGTCTGGTAAGGTACTGATTTTCCAACACAGTTTTCTTTTTCCTCCCAGTTGGAAAGAATTGATAAAAACGTAAGTTCTAAATTCAGGCTATCTGTGACCACATATTCTTTCTGTGAACTTAAAGCTATATATAGTTCAAATCAGTGCCTTAAATTCTTCATCAGCATATAACATTAGGAGAGATCTGAGGAATGTCCAGAGGGCTAAGTGACTTTGTGTCTAAGAGCTTTATGATGTAAATACTCAAAAGTCGATCCTGTGCTAATTCCCACTATTTTCCCTCTAATATTGTAGCTGAGAACTTTTCTCTCAGGCACGGCTACACAGAAGTGGACCGGTGCACAGAACACTTTAATGCCACATCTCAATCGCTGAGAAACAAACAAACATTAAGATCCCATTCATCCACAGAAGATGGTGGCACAGTCATTTATGAGCTTCAGATAAGCAAGAAAACCGAAGCCTTCCTTATGATTGGAGCAAAGACCCTGTAATTGTCTGCAGCTTTGAGTGTGCAGAATCTGCACCTTGTACTGGTAGAAGCCTCTATTGCTGTGGACTTTCCCGGAGAGAAGCCAACAGCATGCACCTGGTGAGAGCCTGGCCAGACGCTCTTGCAGGTGGCTGGGAAAGCAGGACCATGCTGCCCAGGCATTTCAAATAATGGAGCTGTCGGGAAAGCCATTCAGACAGTATTTTTTATGTGTAGCTAAAAACTAGATGTTACATTGATTTCAAGCATAGTATTGGCTCCAAGTGACTGTGATGACACCAGCCAACTTTATCAACCAGGGTAATAGGCTTCTACCACCTTGGGAACATTCTGGTTCTCAAAGAGACTACAGCTTAGTATAAAGTAAGAAGGGTTCATAAAGCTTTCCATATCAAGTAAGCTATTCTTCGCTTTCACTTTGTGTCTTTAAGTAGGACCCCTGTAGTCTTAGATGCAAACGTGGAGTGCTGAACGATTAGTACCTGACAGTAAGCTGTTCACACTTCAATCTCTTTGAGCTGTTTATTTGTAGAAAGCAAAGCAAACGTTGGGAACAGATCCATGCACTCACGGGACTCTAAGCACCATCACTTTTAGGGTAAAAATGCTTGCTACCGGACAGCAATATGTGCTACGCATCTGCATCCGCTCAGGGCTCCTTGCTCTGAGAGCTGCATCTCAACAGCTGCCACAGCAGCAGAGTTCTGAGCACAGAAGCTACACAGGCCAAGTCTCTCATCCGTGTGCTGATGCCATGGGCTGCCGGCCTCCCGTGGAATGACAGGCTTTTAGTTACCCAATCCATTAAAGTACCAAAAAGCTCCTCTAGGTTAGTGTAAAGGATACTTTGGAAGGTTAGAAAAAAAACATAAATAGACTTAAATATTCATTTGGAGCCATACTTAATTTGTAATTTAATTTTCATTTTTATTGTGTATCGAATGATATAGTATTGCTTGCTAGATTTTTGTTTCTCTCTCAGAGAGAGAGAGAGAGAGAGAGAGAGAGAGAGAGAGAGAGAGAGAGAGAGAGAGAGAGAGAGAGAATGCGTGAGGCAAAATTTAGGTTTTGTAGGCTTTGATTTAATCCCTCAGCTCCAGCATGGTAGCACAGCGCATCTATGGCCCTCACCAACACACGGACAAGACCACAGCCCCCAGCAGGTGGTTATCGAAACAGCTGCATTTGGCTGCAGTCTCAGGACCCGCTCTTCCTACTGTGCATACTCTGAATAGTATGCTCACACAGCATGCACGTCACATGCACGTCTTTATTTCTTTATCCGTAGTGTGTCTTCTTCTGATCCTGAGAATACCAGCTTCACAGAATTGCACAGGGTTTCCTCAGTTATGAAAGCACTCGCGATCCCTTAGAGTGGGGAGAGAATCCGACTTAACTGAAAGAACTGATGCACCCCCAGCTGACAGGAGCATTTATAGGAATTTCCAGTGTTCTGAAGTGGAATGTTTCCTGCAAGCAGCCATAGATAGCAACGGTACTTCTCTCACCCAAAGCGTGTGCATCTGCTAAGGCCCACTTAGACATCCTGCTGAACACCGAATGGTAATATCTTCCCTTCCCAACCCTGGAAGATGCTGGAGGGAGTGCTGTCGAGCTGAGGACTGAGGGCTTCGATCCTAATATGCTCTGCTTTGACAACTCTCTTTCCTCTGTTGTTCTTTCCTAAAATGAAGTTGTCTTTCGAGCCATTGTTAGCAAAGATGGGCTGTCATTTCTATGGCCTGAGGGATCCTGGCACCATTTTACTTTGCAGAAAGCCAATATTAAAACAGTCCCCAGGTATCCTATTTCTCTTCCCAAATGGCGGCCCCGCCAGCAGCGCCTGTGGGCTTGTTTATGTGGATGGATTTTCCTCTGACTGTGAGCTACTTATTTTAAGTTTGGCATAACGGCTATTTCTTTGCTAAGTTGACTTTCTTGTTACTGTAGGCTCTCTGCCTGTTGAAAGTGATCAATGGCTGTTTGATTCTCACAGAAATGAACCTTTGTATAAACCAAGGGGGATGTTTTGATGTTTCAGCTCATGGAAACCCCCTGCCTTCTCTGCCTCTGTCCACAGGGACAACAGCAGATCCAGCCTTTGTATGGATCTCTTCCTTGAGGTCGTAGGTTCACTGTAGTTGCTGGATTTATTCAGAATAGCCATTTTGTGTTGATTTCCTTAGGGGGCAATGCAGGAGCATAGCAGGTGATGCTGAAAGAGAGAAGAGGACTTTCATTCCTTTCTTCCTCATGGTTGTGCCAACCCACGTGCTACCTTTTCTCTCCTTTTCCCCTTTTGTATAATTCCTTGCAGGGTTTCAGCTAGCATTTGTGACATACAATATGTTTTCACAATAGTTGTAAACTAAAAGGAATGTTTAATTCGTAGACATTATTAAAATTTTCCAAGGTGACCAGTCTACGTACTATGTAAGTATCTTAGGTTTCTATTGCTATGAAAAGACATTATGCCCATGGCAACTCTTATAAAGGAAAATATTTATTTGGGACTGTCTTACGATTTTGCAGTATGTTATCATTATGGCGGGATCATGGTGGCATGCAGGCAGACAGGGAACTGGGGAGGTAGCTGAGTTATACCTCTGGGTCAGCAGGCAGCAGAAAGAGTGTCTGATACCCCAAAGTCCACACCCAGTTACATACTACCTTCACCAAGGCTGGACCTCCTCCCACACTTCCCAATAGTGCCACTCCACTTGAGCCTATGGGGGCCCCTTCGCTCAAACCAGAATAATAAGTATCTGTTTGGATCACAATACAGTGAATAATGAAGTTGGCAACTGCTTATGCCAAGCTCACACTTCGTTATGTGTGGTGTTTACAGGCTCCTGTGTAGGATGCATAGCCAAAAGGACTCTGTACTTTGCTCTGTCAGGATCCTGCCTGACTACAGTCCCAATGTGTTACCTCCTTTAAATTCCTTTATGGCATGGGAACCAAACTGACAGCACAACTCCCTGAAGGTTCTAATGATAAATATCTGACTGCAGAAGAGGAGCACAGTGTGGCAATTCTTGCAGTGGAAGCTTTTCCATCTCCACTGTCTATAAACACAGACAACAGAAGGCTCTCTTCTAGAAAGTTGTGGGATAGAAGACAAGGGAACGTTTCCACTTCCTGGAAGCTTCAGGTCTGAATATTATGTTTTTAACTTTGTGGGAAGAATGAGAGAAGTAGGAAAAATTCTAGACAGGAGTAAAGTATACATTGATATGGAGGAGAGGACCAAGGCAGAGTCCTGGTTATACAACTAGAGCACAAAAGCAGAATGCAATGGTAAGTAAGAAAGAAGGCTACTGAGTTAGTTAATATAGGCCCAGATAGTATAGAGTAGCATGCACACCTCATCTGCTCCTCCCCCATTCACTTGCTGTGTTCATTCTGACTCCTACAACATGGATTAGTGTTGGTTCAGACTATGTTATAGTTGTCATAAGTGATGATTTAGCTGCCTGCTGGATATGAGCTTCTGACCTGACACTGCGCTCTCTTTTTCATCTCTGACGTTGGCCTTGCCCCATCTACATCCTAGTTACTGGTGAAGTTCCATAGCCTGCTTTCTTCTCTAGCTTTTCTAGAAAATCAGCTTCATCTTCAGTTAGACAAACATATTTTAGGAAATCTGTATTAAACTTTCAATACAGTTTTGTCAGCCTTCTGGCAAGCATCCAAGTATAGGTTCACACAGTAGACATGATTTGAAAAAGAATACATATCAACCTTTTCAGGAGCGTATAAAATAAAGGTCTTTAACAGCAATGAAAATTTGATAAGGCCTATTTAACTGAATTGTCTTACTCTTTGTATAAATGCATGCAAGACATATCAATTGTCCTGATATCATGGTATAGTTCTTGAATATACTAGAATTTGTAATTAAATGGTCTCTTGATTTGGGCATAGGTAAGATACAAATCTTGGCAGCTACTAAGTGTGTGTGTGTGTGTGTGTGTGTGTGTGTGTGTGTGTGTGTGTGTGTGTGCACTTCTCAGAGGAGGGCATGGCACTATCTTCAATTCTTCCTATGCTTGGAATTTTACACTAGGCTGGGGAGAAGCAAACAAACAAACAAACCCTGGTAGTTTGCTGTTAGTGGAAGAAATCCTGCTGCTGTAGTCAGTGTTCCAATAGGAAGGGAAGATTGCAGAGCTACAGCGGCTATGATCTTCAACAGAGAGCTTCCAGAAGGATGGAGCTTGTCATGCTTGTTTCTTCCTTTTCGCCCTTGATTACATTTCTCCTCATACTATCGGAACCTCCCACTGTCCCCGCCATCCTTTTCCTTCCATGCCAGTCATGTTTCCTAGTCTTATCTCCCCTCCTCTTATCTTTGCTTCCTTATGTCCTTACTTTAGAAATATTTGATGGGCACCAGATCCAAATGCAAACTATACTTTGGCTAACTCAGATTTAAAAGACGGGTTTAAAATTTTTGTTTTCTTGAGCCTAGATAGCTGTTTCAACATGGTTGTTCATGGATGATAAAAATGTATGCCTAGTACATGGAACTGATATCCCACAGCCATTTCCTCATGACTGGGTAAATAGAGCCATACTTCACTTCTGGTACTTTACAAGGTAACATGTGCCATATATCAAATGCTGCATTTCTTATACTGCCTTAAGTCATTGTCATAAATAGAAATAAATATGTCTGTTGCTCTCTACCAAAGCTACTCCAGCAGCTGTCTCTAATCTCTCTCTCTGATACCTCTTCTACTCATATAACACAAATGCATAGAGATGCAGAGACACACACATTCACATCCACAGTAATTGTACAAAAGCCACAAAACTGAAAACTATAACATAATAAGAAACCTATATCGTTGAAACAAGCAAACAACAACAGCAACAACAACAACAACCCCTCTGACTTACCAGTATGAGACAAAGAACAAAGAACCTCCAAATATTGTGCTGAGTTTATTTTGTCAGTGCTACATACTCAGTGACTTATGTAGGTGGCATGAGGTGGCATGTCCACCCTCAAGAGTAGTTTGTTTCCTGAGTGAGGCTTCCTTGGAGAAAACTAATTTCTTATTTGCAAGCGACTGTCAACTGGTGATAGCCTCTGGGTTAGGCATGGTGCCATGTGTCCACCTCTCTTTTCGGATCTAGGACCACACCTGGTACATAGGTGCAAGCAGGTCTGATGTATTATAAAGCAGTCTCTGGGAGTTGTGTTTAGAAGGCCTTGATTCCTTGGTGTCCACCTCCTCCTCCTCCAAATTCCCTGAAACCTAAGAGGAGGAATTTGATGGAGACATCCCTTTTAAGTCCGAGCGTTGTGAGGTTTCTTACTCTCTGCATAATACCTGGTTCTGGATCTCTGTAATTTGTTTCAATCTGATGAAGGTGATTATATCTCTGATGATACGTGAGCAAGGCGAGCAGAATGTCTTAGGAGCAGATTTATTGGCAGCATCTGTTAGGAGAACAGTAGTATTCGGTTTTACCCTCGGTCCCTTTCCTATCTATTCTCAGGCTGTTGACCATGCAAGTAGCTTTGAGAATGGATTCTACCTAGTGGAGGGGCCCTTAAATGAAATCACATAGTGCTTGGTTCCTCCCACAAGCTTTGTGCCACTATTGCACCAGCATGTCTTGCAGACAGGTCACCACTGTGGATCAATGGATTTGTAGGTTGGTTGGTGTTTACTTTTCTTCTTTGGTAGTATACAGAGTACGTCCTAGTACCATGAACATTGGTCTGTAGGAGGAAGTCTCTAGTGTGACATCAGCTCAATTTCTCCATACTCAATGACTTATATAAGCATTGCTTTCAGCAATAAGGCCTTCCTGTCAGTTTGTAGAAAGCCACCAAAAGCCTAGGTAATGGCCTGGGTTGTTTGCCACTTAATATTGGACCTCTTTTGCTAATAAGGAGAATAGATGTAATTTATTTCTAGGACCTGAAACTTCATTTGGTGAAAAGAGATGTTCAAGTTCAGCTCTGTCTTACCTGTTTGTTTTTATTTTAGGAAACTTCTACTCTATTAGGTTTACATATGACCCCTCAAATGGTTCTTAGTTATAGCTGTCATACCCCATATTCCCTTCTTTGCCCCTTTGTTCCCTTTCCCTCTCCCTTTTTGGTGCTCCCATCTCACCTTGCCCTCAACTAGTCTATTCTTAGCTATCCATTTTATTTCTCTTTCTTAGGGAGATCCATCCTTCTCCTCTGGTCCCTTACTCTCTAAGATCTGAATTCTTCATAACTTAGATGGAATATTGATCTTTCTTGCCATGGAATGCATATTTTCACAATGTTTGAAGTGTTTGTAAGTCTTTGTAATGATAAATAATTCTTCTGAAATATTTATTCTAATAGCTTATATTTATAAATAATACGCTTTACAATTCTCCATACTGATGGCCTATTTTTTTAATTGCATAATAATCGTCGTTGAGTATATAATATGTTATGTAACCCATGATCAAGGCCACACACCATCCTGAGTGACCATGTGAACAAATATTGAAGGCATTACAGAAGGTGAACCATAGACAGAAACAATTGTAGTTTCTGTGAGAAGGAATGGATGAGGATTGGCATTCAGACTTAATATTAGCTAATTTAAACAACCTCAGCACTCTGGGGTATAAAGTATGCCCCTTGTTTTCTGATACCCAATTTGTAATGATTAAGAAATGTGGATAGTGGACAGAAGAACTGATAATGGAAGTGATTTAGACATGGTTTTGGACTGTTTGGTTTGTGTTTGAAAAAGATGCTCTCAGACAAGAAGTTTATTGTCTTTGGAAACGGACTGTTCTATTATGGTCATCAAAACTCAGTTATCATAGTCTGTGATATAGAAAATTAAACACTGAGTACAGCCCCAGACTCTGAAAGACATTCATGTTTCTCTGCTGAGGGTCATGCAGGGTGGACTACAAATTACTTTAGAACTCATGGAATGCAGCCCAAGCATTTCAACTGCCACATGAGTGAGACTCCTTGTGGCATGGCCCTGAGGACTATGTGTTGGAAGGACTTTATGCTGTAATGGAGTTCTGCTCTGCTTGCTACCCTCATAATCCTCTTAGACTAAGTGTTAATAGAAGACTTTAAGGGGCTTCCAGACACTCACTGGGCAGTGTCTCTGGCATTCACAATAGTAATGTTTGATCACTTTCAAGAATTGCTACTGGATCAGATTAGTAATTCAATCACTTCCCTAGAGAAGTTCTGAAGGACAAACTCTTATTAGTTAAACTAGGACCTTTATGGTTAAGGAATAAGAACAATGATTGCACTGGCTGATGTGACTCTCACTGAGGCTGGATTGGTGATAATTGATTTCGTACCCCCATTTTTGCCATTGGCTTCATGATACAATTTATTAAAAAATGCATTCTGAGAATTTAAGGTAGATATAACTTATTTTTATATAAAAGTTTATATTTGTCATTCTTTTAATATTCTTGCAAGATTACTTTTAATGTCAAATAATAAAATAATTTCTTCTTTCTTTGTAACTGCAAATTGCCTGCCAGTAAGAGAAACTGGCTGAAGAAACTTTGATTGCTTATCTTTGTTAATCTATGAAGTTGCTTAGTTACAAATGTACACTGGGTTTTGGGAACAATTTGTTTTCTTTATCTGTAGTACATAACATTTTTTCTTGTAAAGGTATTGGGAAACACTAGGTTTTTCATAATTATTTACTAGAAGAAAACTAAAACTTGTAACTTACAATATAAGTATTATAATATATATAAATAAAATAAAAATATGTTGTTGTAAAAATATAAAAACTAAAACGCTGTCTTTTATCCTGCAAGGTCCAGTACCTCAGCGCTCCCGCTCCATGATATCTGATAGACATCTTAATTCTCAGTGAGCAAAGCCTCTCACCCACTTTGCTCCATCACTTATCACACTGCCGAAGGCCTCTCTCTGAGCCTGGCAGCAATCTCTCTACCTATCTAGTTCCCAAAGCAGATTTCCATGCCAGAAACACACATTTCAACTCCACGGCGGCCCAGTGTCTCCAGCCACTGCACACTTTCCTACACTCAAACCGTCACATAAAACATACAATACAATAACCTTTAACCCAATTGATAAGATATAATTGCCCACCTAAACATACAAAGCCCAGTACACATCCATCCCTTAAGAACATTAATAACAACCTGTAAAGACACAGGGCGGAATCTTAACATCAGATTCCATTTTCTGTCCACTGTGACTACCCTCTCTGTCCCTTCTGTCTCCCTCTTTCCAATCCAGTCTCCTCCTCTTCCTTCAAACTTTTCTCCCACCCATCCTTCCTTCTCATCCAATGACTCCTTCTATCCTTTACCTGCCCTCACCTGTATTTTACAAATTAAATGGGGAGAAGGTTCTGGTGAAATCCCCTGAGTCCTGAATATGTGACTAGGCAGCCATCCTTGGGGCAGTGGAATTAGCATCAAAATAGATACTCCAGGGCAAACCACAATATTCCTCCCTTTTTGTCCAATTAAAAGGCCTTATATATGAATTGAGTACAATTATTATCATTCTACAATTTATAAAACATACAATACTCTCAACACCCAGGCAATCAATTTTGTCCATTAACTAAAGCACCTTATCATCTATCCTAAAATAACCATAATTCTATACCTGACTTATATCCTGTTTTGAGATCGTACGCCATCTGAAAAACTACCCTTTCAAATTTATTATCCTTCTCAATGCTAAACAGCTTGGGTTGTCTACAAGAATACCAGTCTTCAACCATGTCAGAAAACTGAATTACCAAATATCTATACACATAGGAAGTCTAACACAGCTTCCAGAACCGAGAGGTGGAAGAGCCAATCTGCACTAGCACAGTTCTGTGCTAGCAACATGTGAGCGCAAGTCTTCAGTCTTCTGGCCCCAAATCAACTGACAGACTCTTGAAATGCAGATTTTTGAAGGGCTGGTCATCCTGTCTTGGTAGAGCTTATCAGTCAACTATTCTGCATAACTTATTCTTTTCTGGACAGTATTAGTCTGTAGATGAAACAGGCAGTTTTGTCCAGTGGCTGCCTAGCCACAAAGTATTGCCTCACCTGGAGGTAGAGGTGTGCAAAATCTTCAATAAATCTGCCAAAGGGGAACTGTTAGGAGCAGATATGTCTCAACAAAAGATAAATATTTTAAATGTCAAATTTTATAGATTTCTGATGTTTTTGAAAACTATCTATCTATATAAGACTATCTGGACTATTGTCTTTATTTCTTAATATTATCTTGAAAGTACTCTCACAAAGTCAGAGCCATGAATTTGCTATTTGGCCCTTAATTCACATGTGTAATTAACTCAGAAGTTTGTAATGACATCAATAGAAGGACTGGCTCTAAACCTTGTACTTTTAAACATTTTTTGACAAATAAATTCTATACCAAAGCAAAGATATGATTTTAGCTTAGTTACCAAATGCAATTATGACTGTACAACTCTATCTAGCTAATTCCTACCTGTTAAATTACAACCAATTTTAAATTCCTCATAAAAACAACCTTAGAATAACCACTTTCAACCCCCCAAAAGTTCAGGGAATAGAGCTGATGACTCCTCCATAACTTCTTCAAGCTGTACATGGGCATTGAGATATCCTTGAGGGTAGCAGGTAAGAATAATGAAACAAATGCTATAGCAGGATGTGTCCTGAGTGAACCCAACTGAAAGTCCTTGATACCAGGAATCCAAGTAGGCACACTCTGCAAAATACAACTCTCAAGACAAAAGTTTAGAATTGAGATATCTTTTTGTTTGATTCTCCTGAATCTAATTTTTCAGATGGTCTACCTCTATCAAATCTGATCAGTATGACTCTGTGAGGTTTCCAGAGCCTAATCACAATTTTTAAAAACACAAAGACAAAAATCTTTCTCCCAAAATACTGTGTTCCTTAGTCTGTAACCAGAAAAGCTTGTATCTTCCACTCTCTCCCAGAGTAATAATATAACCATAAAACTCAGTCATACCCACTATAAAATTAAACATTTTTTTAAGAAAAGGAAGTAAGCTAAACATTAGTGTTAAACAATGAGCCTGATAGGCTTTTGTACTCTGTACTATCAGGAAATTAACACAAAATTCCCGTGGAGCCCACGTTAAGAGAATCTGAGCTTCCAGCTGTGGTAAATATCAAAAATAACCACAAACTCTCACTAGCCGGTATCAACAAGCCATATGACCTTTAACGGGATTATTCATAAAACAAACCAAATACCATCTATCAATTCCAATATCAATAACCAACATATCAAACCAGGACTTTAGCCCAAAATATAGCCATCTGTTAAGTTCTCTACCCAGAGCCACAGGCTTTTTTTTTCTTTTTTTGGAGCTGGGGACTGAACCCAGGGCCTTGCACTTGCTAAGCAAGTGCTCTACCACTGAGCTAAATCCCCAACCCAAGCCACAGGCTTTTATGCAACCTTAATAACTTGTAAATATCACAATACTCTACTTGGAGTCAGTGACTAATTTTACCCTAATTTCTGAACCATGGATGAAAATCCCCATGTGATTTGGGTAATCTCTGTACTCTCCTTAAAATAAACTTAAACACCTTCTATCAATTTTAATACCAATAAGCAACTTAAAAAATCAGGACTTTAGTCCAAAATATATTCATCTGTTAAGCTCTCTATCTGGGGCCACAGATTTTTATTTAACCTTAATAAGGTCTATAATGTATGTCTATATTCACTCTGCCTGGTGTTACAGACCTTTATCACAACTCTCTACTTGGAGTCAGTGACTAATTTTCATTAAATTCCGAAAATCCCCACATGGGTGAGCTCTGTACTCTCTCCTTAAAACCAAACTTAAGGTTGGGGATTTAGCTCAGGGGCCAGCGCAAGGCCCTGGGTTCGGTCCCCAGCCCTGAAAAAAAAAAAAAAAAAGAAAAAAGAAAAAACAAACTTAAATCACCTTCTAATAATATCTGTCATTAAGAAGTAGCTTGTCTAACTAGGATTTCAACCCAAAATTCCCGTGGAGCCCATGTTAGAAGGAATATGAGTATCCTGAAAGACATTCTAAACAACTTTCTTTAAATCTTAAAATTAAGAGATTAAAAGATTTTAATCTCTAACTCTATGAACTGCCATTACTTACCACACAGCAGGGGACCTACTAGGCCTTTTCTTTGTTTAAGGTTCCCGCTCTTGGGCCATCACATGATTCAACATGGTGCTGGCCCCTTCTTACTTAGAAAATAAAACTTTCTCTCAACTCTTAGGATTACTAGTGTATTCTCACTCACATGTTGGTTTGCCAACTATTGTAAAAATATAAAAAATAAAATGCTGTCTTTTATCCCACTAGGTCTGGCACCTCAGTGCCCCATGATACCTGCTGGATATCTTAATTCTCAGTCAGCAAAGCCTCTCACCCACTTTGCTCCATCACTTACCACACTGCCGAAGGCCTCTCTATGAGCTTGGCAGCCCTCTCTCTACCTATCTAGTTCCCAAGGCAAGTTTCCATGCCAGAAACACACATCCCAATTCCATGGTGGCCCAGCATCTCCAGCCATCGTACACTTTCCTACGTTCAAACCATCACATAAAAGAACACACAACACAATAACCTTTGATAAGACATAATTGCCCACCTAAAGGTGCAAAGCCCAGTACACATCAATCCCTTAAGAACATTAATAACAACCTATAAATACACAGGGTGGAATCTTAATGTGAACTTCCATTTTCTCTCCACCATGACTACACTCTCTGTCCCTCCTGTCTCCCCTCTTTCCGTTCCAGTCTCCTCCTCTTCCTTCAAACTTTTCTCCCATCCATCCTTCCTTCCTTGTCCAATGACAGGCTTCCTTCTATCCTGTACCTATATTTTATCCCTCACCTGTATTTTAGAAATTAAATGGGGAGAAGGTTCTGGTGAAGTCACCTGAGTCCTGAGATGTGACTAGGCAACCGTTCTTTGGGCAGCTGAATTAGCATCAAAATGCAGATAACTCCAGGGCAAACCACAACATAAATATTATAATATAAGTACAATATAAATATTGGAATATATTATAAAATTATAATTTTATGCTGCTTGAAATAGTTTGCTGGGATATACAAGTTATAGAATAAAGCATCCATCAACTTTGTGTATGTGCAAGGTTTATGTGAATGGAGGGTTGGAGCATTGTTCCTTCTACCCATCATCAACTTTGTGCATATGTGAACTTTGTGTGAGTGGAGGTTTGGAACACCATTCCTTCCATCCAACAACTGTGTGTATGTATGTATGTGTGTAAGGTTTGTGTGAATGGGGGCTGAAACACTGTTATTTGCATCCATTAAGTATGTGCATGTATGTGTATGCATAAAGCTTGTCTGGGTGTGTGCTGGAACTTGCTTTATGCCCGAACTGAGTGTATTTATGTATGTATGTGTGAAATGTTTGGAGCCTGCTCGTGGGAGCTTTGCTCTAACTATTCTATGTGTGAATGTGTACATGTCTGATTTTAGGTCTGTATGTCTGTTTTTGTAAGTATATATGTATGCATGTATATGTGAAATGTTTGGAGCCTGCTTTCAGGAGCTTTGCTCTAACAATTCTATGTGTGAATGTGTATTTGTCTGTATGTCTCTATGTAAAGTGCATATATGTATTCATGTATGTGTGTATGAAGTTATTGGACTCATCTTTTGTTTAATTGATTGATTGATTGATTGTGTGTGTGTGTGTGTGTGTGTGTGAGTGTGTGTGTGTGCGTGTGTGTGTGAATTTTCTCTTTCACCAGCCCAAAGAAGTTAAAACAGTTTATAGTTTTTTCTCTGGCATTATGGAATGCCAGCCCCAGTAAATTAACCTTTCTTCTCTCAGAAAAGAATAGTCTGCTGAGTAACTTCTCTGATCAATAGTTTCCTTTGGCAGCAGACCCTTCAGTATTTGGATCCACTCCTGTAGGTCCTCTAAGCACTGCCTTCCAATGGCTGTCTGCCTCAGTTTACCTACCACTTGGATGTCAAAGTGGGCCATCAACATTTCTCTAGAAATGAATAAGCATGTGGACAAGCCCACAGATCCTCACAGACTTAGATGCCTGTTGGTAGAAAGCAGGTTCAAGAGTTTTAGATAGAACTGTTGCTCCTCATCTGGAGGATAAACAAAAACAATTACCCACTTTCATTGAAGACAATATGAACAGATAACCATAAAACTTCAGTACTCCATCAAATATACTAAAATTCCATAACTGTAATCAGCTGCTCATAATACTTTACTAACATGACAGAAAAAGATCATTTTCTTTGTGGATATATGCTTCAGATATTCTTTGCTTCTTTTATTCCTGGGAATTATAAGCCATATAGACTGAACCACACTCTTGTGATGTCTTGGGGATTAACTTTTCATCATCTTAAGTGAAAATTTCATTCTTCCCTAAGCTCCACATACTGATACATTGGTATCACTACAGAACAGGAGCATCACAGCATTCCCTGCTGGATGACAGTGTACATTTTTTTCTTTAACTGTGATTACATCATTGAGTAGTGATCCCTCATCCTCTTGTTCTTTGACAATAAAAATGGAATAAAACTCAAAACTTACCAAATTTAAATGATAAAATGATGGCTTATTTTTATAGATTATGTTAGAATCTATACAGTTCTAACTGCATCATGACATTCAGTATTGAACATCAGAAGGTCATATAGATCTTTAAGAGTGTTCAGTCTTCCTATAGTTACAACTCTTTTCCAACCTAGAGACCTATACATGTTAATAATTCAAAGTCAAGTCATTAAGCTCACCATTAAGAAGGTTTGCTACAGACTCTGTCATTAAATAAAATCACTGTTTGCCAAAGACACCTCCCTTTGCTTGAATCCAGAAAAGTATTTTTGTGCAGTGTTGGTTTTTGTTTGTTCACTTCATATATATATATATATATATATATATATATATATGTATAAACTTTCCCCTTTATTGGATTTTTTATTTACATTTCAAATGTCATTGCCTTTTCCTTTATTCTGGACATAAGCCCCCTATTCCATTCCCCTCTCATTCTTTTATATGGCTATATTTCTCCCTTCATGCCTCCTCCAAGACATTCCCCTACACTCAGGGTTCAACCTTGGCATGACCAAGTTCTTCTCCTTCCATTGGTGCCCAACAAGGCCACCCTTTGCTACATATGCAGCTGGAGCCATTGGTCATTCCACGTATAGTCTTTGGGTAGTGCTTCAGTTCCTGGGAGCTCTGGTTGGTTGGCATTGTTGTTCTTAAGGGATTGCAAGTCCCTTCACCTCTTTCAATCCTTTCCCTAATTCCTCCAACGGGAGTCCCATTCTTAGTTCAGTGGTTTGCTGCTGACCTTCATCTCTGTATTTAACATGCTCTGGTTTTGTTTCTTAGGAGAGATCTATATCCAGTTCCTGACAGCATGTACTTCCTAGCTTCGTCAATCTTATGTTGTTTTGGTGGAGATATATATATATATATATATATATATATATATATGCCATATGTGGGGCAAGCTCTGAATGGACGTTCCTACAGTCTCTGCTCTAAACTTTGCCTCCATATCTGCTCCTGTAGATATTTTTGTTGCCCCTTTTAAGAAGGAGTGAATCATCCATATTTTGGTCATCCTTCTTCTTGAGCATCATGTGGTCTATGGATTGCATCTTGGGTAATTTGAGCTTTTGGGCCAATATCCACTTATCCGTGAGTACATACAATGTATGTTTTTCTGTGGTTGGGTTACCTCACTAAGGATGATATTTTCTATTTCAATTCATTTGCCTATGAATTTCATGAAATCAATGTTTTTGATACCTGAGTAGTACTCCATTGTGTAGAGGTACAACATTTTCTGAATCCATTACTCTGTTGAAGGACATCGGGGTTCTTTACAGCTTCTAGCTATTATAAATAAGGCTGCTATGAACTTAGTGGAGGATGTGTTTTTGTTGTATGTTGGAACATATTTTGGGTATATGCCAGGAGAGGTATAGCTAGTTCCTCAGGTAGTAGAATGTCCAATTTTCTGAGGAACCTTCAGACTGATTTTCAGAGTGGTTGTGCCACTTTGCAATCCCACCAACAATGGAGGAGTATTCCTCTTTCTCCACATTCTCGCCAGGAGGTGCCATCGCCTGAGGTTTTTATCTTTGCCATTTTGCCTGGTGTGAGGTAGAATCTCAGGGTTGTTTTGATTTGTATTTCTCTGATGACGAAGGATGTTGAACATGTATTTAGGTGCTTCTCAGCCATTCGATATTCCTCAGCTGAGAATTCTTTGTGTAGCTCTGTACCCCATTTTTCAATTGGGTTATTTGGCTCTCTGGAGTCTAACTTCTTGAGTTCTTTGTATATTTTGGATATTCGCCCTCTATTGTATGTAGGATTGGTAAAGATCATTTCCCAATCTGTTGGTTGTCATTTTGTCCTAATGACAGTGTCCTTTGCCTTACAGAAGCTTTGCAGTTTTATGAGGTCCCATTTGTCAATTTTTCATCTTAGAGCATAAGCAATTGGTGTTTTGTTCAGGAAATTTTCCCCAGTGCCCATGTGATCTAGATTCTTCCCCAATTTTTCTTCTATTAGTTTGAGTGTATCTGGTTTGATGTGGAGGTCCTTGTTTCACTTGAACTTAAGCTTTGTACAGGGTGATAAGAATGGATCAATTTGCATTCTTCTACATGCTGACCCCAGTTGAACCAGCACCATTTGTTGAAAATGCTAATTTTTTTCCATTGAATCGTTTTAGCTCCTTTGTCAAAGATCAAGTGACCATAGGTGTGTGGGTTCATTTCTGGGTCTTCAATTCTATTCCACTGATCTACCTGCCTGTCGCTGTACAAATACCATACAGTTTTTATCACTATTGCTCTGCAGTACTGCTTTAGCTCAGGGGTGGTGATTCCCCCAGAAGTTCCTTAGTTGTTGAGTACAGTTTTCCCTATCCTGGGCATTTTGTTATTCCAAATGAATTTGCAAATTGCTCTTTCTAACTCTATGCAATCCACAGACCACATGAAGCTCAGGAAGAACTATGACCAAAATGTGATTGCTTCACTCCTTAAAAGGAGAACAAAAAATATCCAGAGGAGGATATGGAGAAAGTTTAAAGCAAGACTGAACAGCCCTTCAAGCCTGCCCCACATATATATATATATATATATATATATATATATATATATATATATATATATATATATATCCACCAAAACTAGATAAGATTGATGAAGCTAAGAAGTGCATGTTTACAGGAACCAGATATATATCGCTCCGGAGAGACACAACCACAGCAGGTCAAATATAGAGGCAATTGATAGCAGCAAACCACTGAACTAAGAACAGGACCCCAGTTGGAGGAATAAGAGAAAGGTCTAAAAGAGCTGAAGGGGCTTGCAAACACATAAGTACAACAATGCCAATCAACCAGAGCTTCTAAGAACTGAACCACCACCCAAAGACTATACATGGACATGCATAGTTCCAACTGCATATGTAGCACAGGATGGCCTTGTTGGGGACCAGTGGAAGGAGAAGCCCTTGGTCCTGCCAAGGTTAAAGCCCCAGTACAGAGGAATGTCAGGAGGAGGGTCGTAAGGGTGGATTGATGGGGGACAACACCCTTATGGGGAAGGGGAGTGGATAGGGGGCTTATGGACAGGAAACCAGGAAAGGGAATAGCATTTGAAATGTAAATAAAGAATTATCAATAGAAACGAAAAAGAAAAAAGAAAGAAAAGAAAGAAAGAAAGAAAGAAAAGAAAGAAAGAAAGAAAGAAAGAAAGAAAGAAAACAAAAGAACATTTTCAGAAGAAATGGGCTTCTTGGGCATTTAAACTGTGAGTCAGACGACACATACTGATTTTCCTTCAGTACTGAAAGCTCTCTGATAGTTTTTCTTTTTTTAATTCAGATTTATTTTCTGATTATAGTTTATTTTAGAAAAGAAATAACAGTTGGAACACCATCAAATGTTAAGCATATGAAGGATGATTCAGAGCATTCATTTTCCATTCTGATTCTAAAACTATGCTTCATACCGTCCACTTATGTGTAACCACCCAGAGCTGTTAATACCTGGGAAAGGAAGGAAAAGTTAAAGCTTATTAAGACTCTGAAGGTTTATTTTAGGGTGGGAAAGGAGAAACAAAGGAAACTGTATGTTAAGAACTAATGTGTTAATAGATTTATGTTGTCATTTCTCTCTACATATCAAATTTAGTACATGATGCTCATTTCATAACATTTTACATGGAAACAATGAAAAATACATTTTTAACATCAGCATTTCATTGTGACAGAATTGAATATATATATACATATGCACATATGTATGCACACATACATATATATGTAGATAGATCAGATAGATGATAGATAGGTGATAGATAGTAGATAGATGATACACACACATACAAATATTAAAATATGCTTTCCAGCAGAGAATGGGTCTCTGGAAATGATATGGAAACCCCTGCCACAAATGTCTCACCTCCTTTTGTTAGCTCAGCAGAGTAGCCACTGGTAAATCCCACCAGTTAGCGAAGCCTGAAGCTACTCAGTAGATCCAAAACTCCAGAGTAACTGTGTTATGCAGTAACATAGTTGGGGAGCTAGCAAATCAATGAAGCGAAAATGACAGTTGTCTGGGATCCATTTTGGATATAAAATATGAAGTTATACATTCTTTAAAAGAGAGTGTGAGAAGGATTTTCAGCTGTCACAGTGCTTATCATAAGTCCACCTGGCTTGGCTGGCTAGGGAGGTATACTAACTTGCTAGGGCTGCTGTAACAGAATACCACCAAGTGATGGCTTAAAGACAAGAATTGTGTCATGATGTTCTGTGGCCTGAAGTCTAAGATGAGTGGACAGCCAGCTTGGTTTCCTCTGAGGCTGTACAGGGAAACTATTCTTCTTTTTTCTAGAGCCTGGTACTGTCTTATGACTTTATCTCAACTTTATCTTTGATGATCTACAAAGACAGTACGCCAGTCCATTTGGACTGTTGAAACATTATATATAGACACAGTAATCCATTACCAAAATCTTACTTCTAACCATTATGGAAGATGAGACATCTGAGGTCAAGTTACCATTATATTGGGGAACTGGTGAAGGTCTCCTCTCTGCTTTCTAGATGTTACCTTTTTGTTATGCTCTCAAGAATCTGAGGTGACAAGGTTGTTCCTCTCAATGTCATTTATTGGAAGGACCTTGATCCCTTTAGCAGATTGGAGCCTTCATAATCAACTCCCTTCTGAAGGGCACAGCTTTTAATATTCTCTGCTAGGAATTGGATCTCAGTATATGAATTTTAATTTGGGAGAAGGACATCAGTATTCCTGTCAGAGTATATCTTATTGAAATAATGTCCTTTTGAAAGTCTTGGGGCCGAGAGCCGCAGCATCTTTTGGTGACACAATTCCATAATAGACTTTGCATAAGATCAAACATAATTATGGATGTTAACATTTTATTGTAAAATAATTAATCTTTCCAAAATATTATTAAAAGGCACTCTGCAGATAAGTTAAAGATGGGGAGGGGATTTCCAGAAAAAAATAATTGTGTTGACTGTGGAGCCTTGCAGTAGCTACTGGATGTCCAAGCCTCTCTGCACTTGGCTAGCTGTACTAGTAGTCCCTGGACTATTCTGGACTTAAAAAATATATAAAATATTTTTATATATATTATAAAAGCCCACCTTCCAGTGTTAAGTGTGAACTCAGTGAAGCTTCTGTCATTTGCCTTCAGGATCTCTTTTTTCTGTAAATGATTCTTCATGAATTTATTAGATCATTTAATTCCATTCATTTTTAGTCATCAAATTAAAACCTGCCAATCTCAGTTTCTAAACATTTTAAATATTTATATTTTTCTTCTCTTGTCTGATTAAGGTACATTTGGAGCTTCCGTTAAACTCCTAATATTTTAATCTGTTTCTAACATTTGTTGATGTTTAGGGACAAAATTCAGAAGGCCTCCTTTATCCAAGAGCAATTCATGCTGAAGTAAACCTACTTCAATTTGATCTTGTTACAATGAGAACATAAAGTCAGAGACCAACTAACAGTCAAGGAGAGCCTGACCTACACAGGTTTTGAAGATGATGTGATGGACTGAAGCAAATGTTGGAATTAGGCAGTGATAAATGCTGCTGCAGGCTCCATTCATAGTGTGGGTTCATTAGTAAATATTGTTGGATGATGAAGATTCTGTTTCTGTATGTAGACTCTTAACTGCGGGGCCTCACCAAATGAATATTTGAATAAGGAGCCCTAGTGATATTGTTAGGTTGACTTTTAGAATAACAATCAAATCAAGCATTCATTGTTACCTAATGGCTACACAGGGTCTGATGTGGATATGTTCAGAATACAGTTGTCTTGCAGGGGATACATACATGACTCTTATATCTAATTACAATGTAATTGCCCTCCTTCTTCTTCTCTCTCTCTCTCTCTCTCTCTATCTCTCTCTCTCTCTCTCTCTCTCTCTCTCTCTCTCTCTCTCTCTCTCTCTCTCTCTCTCTCTCTCTCTCTGTCTCTCTCTCTCTCTCTCTCTCTCTCTCGCTCTCTCTCTCTCTCTCTCTCTCTCTCTGTGTCTCTCTCTCTCTCTCTGTCTGTCTCTGTCTCTCTCTCTCTCTCTCTCTCTCTCTCTCTCTCTCTCTCTCTCTCTCTCTCTCTCTCTCCCTCTCCCACCCCCCTGTTTATGGGTAGGTGTGTATGTCTACATGTTTGAGCACATGCATATGTGTGAAAGTTTTTTTATAAGTTCTCTCATTTCTCCAGAAATTCTTATTTCTTTGTATTATTTTCTTTTAGTGGAGCTATCATACAAACAGAGCACATTTACCGTTAGCTGGAACACATCCTTAAAACATTTACATTTACCAGCTTGGTGCCTCTCTGAGCCTGTTTGCCTGTGTTTAAATGTACACTCGCCTTCTCTATTTTGATATTCTATACATTCTTGAGACTGGTAAGTTCTGAATTGTCTGTCTTTCCAGATGACTCTGTGTATTTTGCGTTAGTATAGAGCATTGTCTTCCTGTCCCTTTAGTATTTGACTAAAGTCCTCCAGTATTTGCTCCCTCCTGTTGCTACTTGCTGCTGTGCGAACACCCAAACACCTATCACTGCTTACCTGAGCTCAAGTCATGGTCTCCTATCTGGATTCTGCACCAATTTCACCCAATCCCCTTCAAGTTTATCCCTATATTATAAGGGGAAGATGAAGTCAATCTCCCAGGATTCTTCTCACGTACTTCAGTCACTTCCTGTGATTATAATGACACGTTCACTGTGTATCATGTCCCTTTTGCCTCAGTGCAGTTCTCCCTACACTGGATTTACCTCAGGATCTTTAAGTTGTTTCTTATTCCTGAACATGGCTAGCTAAACTATTACTTTTGTCTATAACTGACTTCTAAATTACATTTACATTTCACCCCTGCCATGCTAAGTTCTCTGAAACATGAGTTTCTCTATAATTAATATATCTCGGCAGCATGATATACCCACCTAGAGCAAGCACTCCATATTCTTGTTTATGTTGGCTCAGTTATGGACTAAGCCTGCTCTGGTGGATTTCTAAGCCCTCAATGAGAACTGCTATCTATTTCTTCTTTCTCTTACAAACTTACCACCAAACCTGTTTGCATAGTAGTGACAATACGGGGGGGGGGGATTCACATTTCTTACACTGAGGAGATGTAGAAAAAATATGTAATTCAATACAGTCTGAATATTCCCTGTTTGGAGAAAACATGGAGAATGCTTTGTTCTGAAAGCTATGAGGTGAAGAGAAAACATTCCCGTCTGGGGTTAAAAGTTTCAATAGGGCTCAGGCCACATGAAGGTTACGGTCATAATAGGTAGAGTGTCTTCCATGCACAACTTAATATGTTCTCATGGCCTGAGGGCATTTGGAATATATCCCTTTGACATTTTATTTTAAAAACTAATTTTAATTTGTGTGTATGAGTGTTTGTCTCTACATAGGCATATACACAGCATGCAGTATTTAGAGGCCATAAGAGGGCAGCAGATGCCCTGGAACTGGACTTCACCAACAATTGTTAGATACCATGTGGGTGCTGGGAACCGAACCCTGGTCCTCTGTAAGGGAAGCCAATGTTCTTATCAGTGAAAATTCTCTATTCCTTGACATTTTTCTATTACCCTATCTAGTAGGGATTTTAGTGACATTTGGCCCTATAAAATATTTTAAAGGAAAATTATGTTTTGGAAGCTTCTAGCGTTTTAGCACCAGGCTAATTGTATATAAACAAAACTATGAGTAATCCTATTTGAGGGGAGAAATCCTAAAGTTAAATAACATTTCAAAATTATACTGATAAATGGCTAAACTCAAAAAATCAACTTAAACTTAAATATGCTTGGCTCTAAACACCACTTTGTTGACAATAGGAGTTTGATTCCCAGCGACTTAAAATTATTAATGATATATTTAGAATTATGTGATGCTTTGCATTCTTGTTTACAAGATTGGAACTATCATAAAGCTAGCAAGTGTGTTTTCTAAGATAAATTTTACAGTGGGACCATAGTTTTTGTTAATTTAATTACAGTTTAATAAATGTACTACATCCTCAGGAAAGTCTGTTTGACATGATTTCCATAATATACACAGGTAGTATCCCTACTTTCTGTTGGTTGAGATAAGATCTGAGGCCTTTAAAGTCATGTAGTTGTGATGACCAAAACCAACCTGAAATCCCAATTAGCTGACTCCTATGCCCTTCCTCGCTGCCCATAGGTGTCATCTAACTTCCTATCAATCAAAGGCACATATGAGTCTATCAATCGATTTTAAGCCTTCAGTCATTTAATTTCACTCTTGATTTAAACACAGAAAGGATTTGGTTGCATTTCCTAGAATACTTTTTATGAATTTAAGTGGTAGGGAATATGCATATAGGGAAGTCATTCATGTCAGTGGAAACCACCTGATTTTTCCATGTTTGGTTTTAATGGGTTTCACCATCTTTCATATTAAAATTTATTATTGGTATCAGCAGGAAGGGGCCAGTTGTCTTATGAAATTCATAAGTGTGCTGCTGCAGTCATCTTACTACAATCTAGCATGATGGAACCCTTTGGAATATTTTGCTTCCAAGATCAGTTGGAACATTTAATGAGCCTACAAATGTGGGGTAGAAAAGATGACAAAGGTTTAGATGACACAATGCGCCCAACAAGGTCTCTATGACATAGTCTATGTCCCTTTGAGCACTTCCAAATTTAAAATATTCAACCCAACCTGTTAAACCATATAATAGTCCCTCTCCATTTACTGGGAAAACAAAATAACCTAAAATTTCTCTTAGGTTTACTTTATGTTTCCGACCAGCAATTAAAATGTGAATGAAGCATAAGAAGGGTGGATGCTTGTGAAGCATTGGTTTGAAATATGCTTCCACAGGACAAAAAACTTGAAAGCATGCAATCAAATTTAAATTGAATCTATGGCACATAGTCTAAGAAAGCAGAAAAAAACAGCTCCTTTCCATGCAGATTTTGAGACAGGGTTTGCGAGTAGAGTTGGCAATCCTGGGAGAGAAACATCAGAAAGCAGGGGTTCATTTCCCCTGCTCCTAGAATCATTTAAGGACATTTGGGCAGATCTCAGAAAATCCTGGTGTGAGGAATTTTGTTTTCTTTAGCCAACCCGCATGCTGCATTCTGGCTATATATTACTATCAGCTCCAAGCAAGACTCCAAACAAACGGAACTTCAAGTCAGTGCAATTGTGGGAGTTTTGCGACTAGTACATAGATTTAAAGCATCTATAGACCATGCTCCAGTGATCTCTGAGACTTGGGAAAAAGTAGTCTCATTGTGTTCTATGTGGAACTACATTCTGTGAAGAGGACTTCAGGAATATAGAGTCACGGTGAGGTCAGGTTCATGAGAAACAAACTTAACACCTCATCCCGGAAATATCAACTGGAGAGTGGGTGGGATCAGTCAGAGGTGCTCTCGATGGACAAAACAAATGTTCCAATCTTGGAAAAAATAATAGTGTGATGACCAGAGATGCTGGACCTAAGTGCTCTTTAAGATAAGAGCCAATGCAATCAAATACAACTTAAATCAGACTATTTGTGTAAAACAGAAACGCACTTTCATTTCTTCATATAGGCAGCTAAGGTCTGTTATGGGAGCTGGGGGAAAAGTGCTGAGCCAATGAATAAATGCAGATTCAGTGTCTTGAACCAGCAGGGCTTAGAGCCACAGTGCAACACCTCTGGTGTAGTTCTACTCAAGTTAAGGCAATAAAAAAGAGAACATTATCAGAGAGAAAACAAACCACTGAGAGAGGAGAGGAAGAGGAGGGGAGCAAATGTGGGAAGGAGTGGGGGGGGAGGGAGAGAGAGAGAGAGAGAGAGAGAGAGAGAGAGAGAGAGAGAGAGAGAACAAGAAACATCAAAATTCTATAAACTATCAGACATTCTAGGAAAAAATAGATGTCATATCAAGCACTTATTTTCATATTCAAGGTTTGAGTATTCAGGGTTTGAGACATTAGTTTTAGTCTAATGGGGGAGCCATTTACATGTTTAATAATGATTATTGAAATAGCCATATATGTGAATAAAAACATAATGTACTTGTATATGTATGACATAATTTATATACTATAAATTCATATTGCTTGCTGTGTGGAGGAGGGTGTATGGGAGCATAATTTTAAAAGGAATTCAAAAGAATCTGGCAATAGACTATTTTATATTTTGAAAATTCTTTATTGTCTCAATACATTTTCTATTTTAACTGGTGACCCTAGATTGCTAACATGATATGAACCTTTTCAAGAGTGTTCAGTATGATCCAGCATTGCATGATTATCTACCAATGAAATGTTCGTTGAAATTAAGATAACATTGAAATTAAGAAGACGAATGTGGCTACAACTTAAAAACGTTCTAATGTTGCTCTGTAATCCTTCACCCTTTCCTTCTCCAGACAGTAGATATCCATTCCAAGTGTCTGGCAATAACTTCTAGTTTCTACAGTTTTATCTGACTGGATGTGAACAGCATAGATCTATGTCAGATATCTTATTCTGAGCAATTATTTTGACACCCATCTAATTATTTATTACTTCCCCAATTAATTTCTCTTTAGTGTTGAAGAATTGCTGAAGGTATATACCACGACTTTTCTATTAATCTGTTTCTGGCTGATTGTCAAATTTTATTGAGGGTTACATTCTTGAGAACAGGAATGCCAATTTTGCCTGTTACTTTGGAATGTTGGACTAGTTTCTCTATCTAGGCTTCTCTTAGGACTTGTGAAATATCTGAGAGTCAGGAAAGTGTCAGTGGGTCAGATGTTTGAGGACTGTTGAGGTAGATGGATGAACCTGAGTATATGAACTGCTGAACAGATAATATTCCCAGGAGTTGATGCCCAACTGAGAAACCTGATTCTCATCCTTCAAACCTTACAAAGTATCTTCTCCATAGGATAATCTTCTAGGCATGGTATGAGATGCGCAAAGCGTTGTGAAGGTTACCAGTTTCTTGAATTTGCATGTAGGTATGTTGTCAAGTGGATGAATTAGAAAATACACGGAGACAGTTAAATAGAGTATTTGCAAATGACGCAATGATTGTAACCATGTCCTATGGTGTTCATGCTGTTTAGAGAGAAATGAAAGTAAAAAGAATGACACTTTGCAGAGAGAAAGTTCTAGGATCAAAGGATCAACACCCTTGATAAAGTGGAAGAATTGTTTTAGCAAGCATATTTTTAAGAAGTTGAGTGTAAATTGTAGTGACTGAAAAATGTTTCTCAGTTGTCATGTTTTGTGGTGACAAAAGACAAGGTAGCACACTGGCGTAGAGGCTGGTTTCCACTAGACCACAACATGGACACAGAGATGGCTATAAATGTGCGAAATGTGATTTTTTTTATATAAATACTGAAAATCTTCATTAGTGATGTCAATTTAGAGTAATAGAAATATGAATAATGACAGAATGCAAAACCAGAATCAGATAACATGGAAATACGGGCATGACAATATAAACTCAAAGTTGTTGCTGGCACCAGAAACTGCAGAGGGACACTTTCCGTCTAGGTTAATAAATAGAGCTTCACTGTAGTTACTAAAATGCATGTTCCTACAATTTTCAGAACTCGTAGAATTCACGTGTAATATTTACCAAGTTGTTTTATGTATGAGAGTGAGAAAGTACTTATGCATCTGAAAAGATATTAAAAGGAAAAATTAAAAGTATTAAAGAGTTATGGCGTACATCTCAACAAAGTAGCTGAATCTTATTATCTTCCTCGTGTTTTTCTCCTATTCACAACAGGAACAACAACAACCAAACCTATTGGCTTGGAAAGATGCCTACCAGCTCAGAAGTACAGAGATGGAGACTGCTGCCTCTGGGCCCCACTAGCACCCATTCTAATTCTGTTTTTCAAATTCACAGAGAGTGAAGACGTTTATCAAAGGCAGGTGCTGTCAATTTCATGTATCATCTTTGGAATTGTCATCGTGGGCATGTTCTGTGCTGCCTTCTACTTCAAAAGCAAGTAAGACGATTTCTCTGGTGATTAAAGGGTCCTTCTTTAAAGAAAGATCTTTTTCTTTATTGTTTAATTTCAGCTCCAAGCAGAAGGACTGTTTGCACATGGGTCAAACGGTGATCTGCAGAAAATTAGAGCCTTCTATGGACCATAATGAATGTGTATTCAGGCATGTAGTGGTGGGGGACTATCCTCAGATACATTGTGTGGAAGTCTCAGATATATGCAGGGATTGCACAATTTGATCACCTGGCTTCATTAAAGGCTCAATGGCTGTCACCAGAGGACTAACTGTCAGTTGGAACTGGGGTCAGGGAAAAGGATCTTCTCCCATGAATTTAAGTGCAACTTACTATTGTCAATAGACAAAACTTTCCAGGAAAAAAAAAACCAAAATCTACATGAAAGTATGAAAGTCTTAGTTTACTTTCAAACAATTGTTGCCTGTTTTCATAAAATTTAAGCCACATTAAGGAAGAAATACAAACACACACACACACACACACACACACACACACACACACACACATGCATGTGCATTGGTTCAATTTTGGATACAGAACTTGAATATGCTGTAAATTTTGCTTGCCAAGAAACTATCTGCAGGTGAAGGGACTTACAAAGATTCCTAGAGTAGATTCAAACGCCTATTCTCTATAAGGAAATAGAGATGTTCATAATGCTAGGTGTAAATAAAAGAACATGGGTGCAGTTATTTATGGAAATAATGTCATCTGCAATTAAAATAGCAATTTCACATCAAAGTGTTAGACTTTTGCTTTCTTGAGCCCTGGAGACATTGGCTGCAGTTTCACACCTGTGGCCTGCCTAAAATCACAGACAACATGCAATTGCTTTTCTCTGGACCCATGGTTTCCTGTCCATTTTCTCTCCCCAAAATGGATCAGTTTTCTGATACAGTGTATAACAACTGTCTGTAAGTCACATGTGCCAATTTTTAAAGGGAGCTACAATTATGACTTTAAATAAAACATATTGGGGCATGACTACAGGATTAATAACTATTATTTCAACAAACATTTTAAATGCTTTTAGAGTTTCAGAAAGACTGTAATAACAATACATAAGTTCCCCATGCATTCTAGACCTAGTGCCCTTGTTATTAGAGTCTTGTAGCATGGTATTCTTGTCATAATAATGCCCAGTAATTGTACTGTGTAACTAATGACCCTAGTTTCAACCTTCTGTAGCTTTTGATATAATGTATTTTTCTCTTCTCTTCTCTTCTCTTCTCTTCTCTTCTCTTCTCTTCTCTTCTCTTCTCTTCCCTCCCCTTACTTCCTGTCCCCTTCCCTCCCCTCCTCTTCCTTCCTTCTTTCTTTCTTTCTTTCTTTCTTTCTTTCTTCCTTTCTTTATTTCTTTTTTCCTTCCTTCCTTCCTTCCTTCCTTTCCTTCCTTCCCTTCCCTTCCCTTCCCCTCCCTCCCTCCTTCTCTCTCTCTCTCTCTCTCTCTCTCTCTCTCTCTCTCTCTCTCTTTCTTTCTTTCTTTCTTTCTTTCTTTCTATTTTCTTCCTTGGGGGCCTTATCCAGAATAGCACATGACACTTTCTGCCACATATCTGTAACTATTGATTTCAAACCCTGTGCGAGGCACACTGGGATTTCTAGTAATTCACTCTCAGCCCTTGCAACACCCCAAGTTATGTTGCTAATGTGTTAGTCAGTTTCTATTTCCCTAACAAAGAGGCTGTGATGTTGAAATTACAAATACTTATTTGGGTTCCCTTTTGTTCATTTCAGTCCAGGATTGATTCAGTCCATTGCTTCTTGTGACAGAGTATGGCAGCACATTACAGTGCAAGTTTAGAGCAGGGGATGGCCTTTACCTCTTGGAGGGATGTGAAGAAAAGAGGAAGGAGTAGTATCCTGTCATCCTCTTTAGGGGGATGTTTACAATCACCCAAAGACCTTCTAAATCACATGTTAAAATCTCTACCCATTTCTCTGAGTGTCAATTTGGACTAAACCAACACATGGGCTTTTAGATGTCATTTACTAGATAATACAGGAACTTACTTTAAAATATTAATTTGGGTAGGGAACAGAGTAGCAAATCACAAATATGGTGCTGTGCCACCCAATAGTTCTAATTTACATCTATACTATAAACTACAGTACCAAATTGGCTTATTTTAGTCTTCCAGCTGAGTGGCAAATCTGCCCATAATGAGTTGAGAGATTCCCTGCTTTGGTGGAACCCCAGTGAGACCAGGTGAGAGTACTGCCTGGGGTATTACACTAACCCCAGAAGCATTTGGATCTCCTAGTAGCCTTTAATTCACATTACTAGGAATATTTTCCTCCTGTTTTCTGTTTTGTAAAATATGAATACCTTACAGACTTAGAATGAGGACTACAGGAGATGATGCTCTAAAGGACTTGATTATTATTTAAAACAGGAACACCCCATGGTGGCTTGAACTGTTAATACTCAGAAGCCAGACTGGTCCCGGCTTTCCACTCTCGATAGCTACCAAATGAAAAGTAGCACTAGAGCAACAAAGGGTAGCCACATCCAAGAGTATCCACTTTCAACATCTGTGTATGAGAAAGGAATTGGGAATTTCTATTAACAGAGCAATAAGTCAATTGCTGTGAAGATGAAACTAATCACTTATTCTCAGAGTAGAATTGGCAGTTGTAACACATTTAGGCAGAAGATTGATTAGAGACATCTTACAAGGAAAATAAGTAAGTCTAAGATGTCTGACATTAGTGCCATCAGACCTTCTCCCTGGTCAGCAATGGAGCTTTGTGACCAACATCTATTGCTGCTGCACATGAAGGAGTCAGTGTGTAATGGAAACACTGTTAAATGACAGATTTCTCGTGGGAGACTTAGAGTACCAAGCAGATGGAGAAATACATGGAGACACTCTCTTCTACCTGTCATACTTGAGGTGCTATTGGAAACGCATGGCTGCTGTGGGAAAAAGAGTCAGGTTTCTTTAAGAATGCTCATCATCAGAGGCTCCTCATACTCCAGTCAATGGCCCTACATCCATGCACATACAGGAAACACTAACTTGACTTCAGTAAAGAAAATAAAAAAGCGCACATGAAGATAGAAGGAGAAAAATGGTAGGATATGGTAGAGGAGGAATCTTGGGGAGTATGAATGTGGATTTGATCAAAACATAAGTGAATATATGAGCATTAAATAATGTAAAAATAAATTGGAAAATAGAAGAAAAGATAAAATAAAAGAGCTATAAAAATTGCAACAGCCCTTGGTCTTGCCAAGGCTTGACCCCCTCCTCCCCAGTGTAAGGGAGTATCAGGACAGGGAGGCAAGAAGGAGTGGGTGGATGAATGGGGGAACACCCTCATAGAAGAAGGGGAAGGGAGGATGGTGTAGGGGGTTTATAGATGGGAAACTGAGAAAGTGGATGACATTTGAAATGTAGATAAAAAATATCCAATAAAAATTACAACAAAAAAAATCAAAGGTCTTTCCAACTAGAATCATATTTATCATCAGAGATCTGAAGTACATTGTCTTTATGTTCCTGAGTTTGAGTAAAGACATCAAATGTTATCTCTACTACCAAAATGAATGTCCAGTATTATAATGCCTAGATCTACATGATTCTCTTGTAGATTCATGGATTCCTACTTCCTTTTCTCTAATGTTAGAGATAAAAGAATGGACTTACTCTTAATTTTATACATAAAAATATAGACATAGTGTGTCATTTAGAAGCCCCATTTCTAACGGAATCTTAAGAAACTTTTCATTGCTCTCCAAATGAGTTCACTGGAGCATCCTTTTCGTGTACTGAGATGCAGTCTCTGGAAAAGCTCTATGCTAGCAGTCATTTATATTATATTTCCATTACCAACTTGGATATTGCTGCTCTAGTCTTTTTTTTTTTTTTTACTTTTTTATTTATTTTACATCCTGATTGCATCTTCCCCTCCCTCTCCTCTCCCAATCCTACCTTTCTTCTCCCCATCTACCCCACCTTCCCTTCTCTTCAGAAAAGGGGAGCCCCCATAAAGATCAAGCATCCATGGCATATCAAGAGGCATATCCTCTATTGAGGTCAGACAAGGCAGTCCTATTAGCTGAAAGTGTCCAAAGCCAGGCAAGAGAGTCAGAGATATCCCTGCTTCCCCTTTAACAATCTCAAATGAAGCTTTACAACTATTGTATATGAGATGCTCAGTCTTTTCTCCTTCTCTTGCTACACTTGGCACTGCAGTACCTTATCACATGGTATCTTGGCAATTGTTACTGCTCTAGTTGGTGGCATAAACCTGGAGAAGTAGAGCCTAAAAATGAGGTGGACTAAAGGCTCATGCAACAGTCAACTTTATTCAGGGCATCAGACTATTCATATTTTGAAGATGTCCTGGGGATTAAACAAGGTAGAATGAGCAGAGGTCACATGAGTTTAGGCCATGCACAGTCATGAGGACAATGAGTGATTGAAAGCATCAGCTGTATAGTCATAGAAGAGGATCGGCAATATGAAGTAGTCCTACTCTTATTTACTATACCTGGGAGGAGCATGGGAGCACATTTCTAGAACAACCCATGCTGTGGAGGAACAGAGGTCATGAGACTCTGACCTTAGTTTGTAGGAGCTTTCTAACAAGCTCTTAGAATTCTCCTCACATAACTTCATTCACGGTTTATGTTCTGACATTCACATATAATGTAGCATTATGGCTAGAAGGTAGGCAGTAGGTGATAGCAGAAATGAAGACATCTTACAGTCAAAGAATGTTCTGGTGAGGATAACTGAATCCTCTAGCAATGCCAAAGAACAGTCAGAAAGGATTTCTAATCATTCCCATGGAGCCAACATGGTCCAGTTTACACACTATATGATGATTCATTCAAACTGCTACCTTTTGATTCCTTGGTTTCATTGAAAACTGAATTCTTAAAGAAGTTTCTCTTTACTTTTAATCTACAGAAGGAAGAAAGATGATATTTCCTGTATCAGCCATTAGTTAACTGAAAATCAATCACATGACTCAACTCTAGAATTAGATATAAGGACAGGAGAGAATATGTGTAGAGGTGGAATCAGAAATGAGTTATCAAAATCAGGAAAATAGTGAAAAACCTAGGATTTGGAATTACCAGTAAACACACACGCATGCACGCACACACACACACACACACACACACACACACACAAACACACACACACATACTCTTTCGTTAGCATCCAATATCTTCCTGTGGGCTGTGGTTTGTGTAAAATATTCTGAGCTCACATGGATATTCTGATGTACTACTGTTATCTTTTGTCGCAGTAGAGGTCTTTGTCTCCAAATTATCAGCATAGAGTACTAAAATATGCTTTCAAGCAACCCATTTTGAGATAGCTCACCTGCAGTAGTGGATCAATGTAATTCTCTGAAGATAGAAACAAAGGTTTGCATTGGGTTCAGAACCAAACCAGCTTTGAAATACCTCATGCGGCTTGTTCCTACCCTCAGTGAACCCCATTCCTGTTTCTCCAACTCTACAATCCCCATTTCTTCACTTACAAAGGTGGTGACACAACACATACCCAATACATTTTCTGAATACTATCCTCATGCAATGTCTGCTTCCCCAGAAACTAATAGAACACTAGAACTAATAGATGCCAACTGGATTGTAGCATCTACAGTTCTGTGCACACCCCCTCGTAAGGCATTGGTCCAGAGATACCTATAACATGGTAGTCTGCTAAGACTGGCTCCCGTTCTTATTGACTGGTAGCATACCAGGGTTTATGCATAGACCTTGTATGCAGTGACTGATTTCAAAGGAGGAAAACACACCAGTCAGATGTTGGTCATTTCCTCTGTTCCCATTTTCTAAGGGGAGGGCAAAAATAGTCAAAGAAACTAAAATAATCCTTGTACTTGTGAAAGAAGAATGTCAGGAAAGACTGGGATGGTAAAAAGTCAAGGCATATTCCAAATGAAAGGTCATTTATTCTGAAATATTACTTAGTCAGGACTTGCATAATAAAGGTGTAGAGAAGGAATTATAAAAACAGATTTAAGAAGTACATTCAGGTTTCGTATGAATAATATTTCCATAAAAGCGTACTTTTTCCAATATCTGAGTTATGGGATTACAGAAAAGACAGCGTTCCTACTAGTTTTATTACAGAGATGTAACTGAGTGTTTGCTTTGTGCTAAACCTTCTTATATTGCGTCATAATGGTTTACTTGGCTTTTCATCTCCCAATATCCAGTGTACTTCACAAAAGAATTCCTACCCTCTTTATGTGGCTGCCATGTGCTCCTTAAATGGTTATGAGATAAATTCATTTTTATCAACAGACTGCAGATTTGTTGTTAAGGACTTGATAGAATATTTTAAGTGGATTAAAACAGTTGAGAGGGTTAGATCTAAAATTTCTCCCAAATAATTGAAAAGATAAAAGAAATGATTAAACAGACAGCACTTCACACTGGGGTTTAAATTCAAAGATGCTCATTACCTCTGAATCCCTTAGAAAGAACAAGTGTTGCGTGAGAGAGGCAATTAGTACAATCTTTTATCTTCGGAGCAATGTCCTCATTCTTCTGTAGTATCTTTCCACAGCAATGAGGATGCTGGGTAACAAAAGGGAAAAGAGAGCAAAATTTTGCCTGTAACTGCATTGGTATCTGTGGGAGAGAGATCTTAGGAATACTACTTACAGAAAGAAAAGGGCTCAGGGAAGTTTAGGTAACTATGACAATAATGAAATGGGAAGAGAAAAGATCCAGGTCATGTGTTAGCCTCTCCTATAACAGAGACCTTGCTCTGATTGCTGCCTGCCTGGGAACTATAAGAGTCACTTTCCCACTGGGTGTCTATGTGGCTGAGTGCTGTAGAAGCAAACTTAAGAGAGTATTCCTGTAGTTACAATTAAGTCTAGGGATGATAGGTAATTGCTGTGAAACCCGGGAAAAAGGAAACTAGATAGACAGTAGTTTCATCCACTGTCTTAGTTATGGTTTTACTGCCGTGAACAGACACCATGACCAAGGCATTTGAGAACATTTAATTGGGGCTGGCTTACAGGTTCAAAGATTAAATCCAGTATCTTCAAGGCAGGAGCATGGCAGCATACAGGATGGTATGGTATAGAAGGAGCTGAGAGGTCTACATCTTCACCTGCAGGTCTGTAAGAGAAGACTGACTCCTAGGCAGCTAAGACTAGGGTATTAAAGGCCATGCCCAACAAGACCACACCTTCTAATAGTGACACTCCCTGACCCAAGCATATACAAATCATCACATGCACCATTTTCATATTGATATTGAATAGAATAAACAATAATCATTATATGTAGACACTTTCCTTGGGAGTTGAAAATCTTAGGGCAATCATAGCTTCTCCATTCAGAAGTTCAAGGACCTTATACAAGTGCTTGGACAGTTCTGAGTATTGGTTCTGTGTATGAAGTAAGACTTAGTGGATTGAAACCCTTCTTGTCTAAATATTCTTTAATAAATAATTTCATTTCTTTGTGCCTTGAAATACTCATCTATTAAGTGGATATAATAAATTACCTCATTACAAAGTTTATTGTGGAAACAAATAAAGAAAATGAGTGTCTTGAACTTTCAAAGAATGTGTTGCAAATTACTGTGCAAGCATTAGCTTATTAAAGGTTACCTCTGTTAGAGAATAGATACACAGTCCAATGGTAGAGGGTGTGATTAACCTGTATGAGATTTGACCTTCAGCATGATACTGAAAAAGAAAACATTAACTGCTTTATTATTTAGGCTCTTGGTGCCACCAACACCACCACCACCAAAGAGCTTTTGAAACATTAATGTACGCATAAGTTACATATATTGGAACTCTATGAATAGTAGCCTATAGACAATATGTTTGCCAAGCCTTAGCTTCAAATTTTAACTGTGGAATTAAACGTGGATACTTTTAAAAGATCATCAAAAATTAGCATAATATGTCTATGCAAATATTTACCCACATATTCATATCTGCAGAAAACAAGCTAAACAAATCCAGGAGCATCTGAAAGAATCGCAGAATGGGAAAAATTACAGCCTGAAGGCATCCAGCCCAATGACGAAGTCTGAGAGCTTGATGAAGAGCCATGTCCAACTACAAAATGTAAGCTGCACGTCTCTGCATTCCCTTTGTTGCCCACCTCAGAAGTCTAGGTCCAGAGGATGTCTTAGTTAAGGTCTCCTTGCTGGGGAGAGACAGTCTGACCGTGGCAACTCTTATAAAAGAGTGCATTTAATAGGGGCTGGCTTACAGTTTCAGAGGTTTAGTCCATTGCTGCCATGGCAGGAAGCATGACAGTGTGCAAGGAGGCATGGTGCTGAGAGTTTTACATCCAGACTGGCAAATACCAGGAAGTGGATGCCATGCTGGACATTACTTCAAAATCTGAGACTTCAAAGCCCACCCACAATGACGTGCTTCCTCCAAGAACACAACTACTCCAAAAAGGTTGCACCTCCTAATAGCGCCACTAGTAGGCCACTCCCTAAAATTTTAGGGGGGGCATTTTTTCTTCAAACCACCACAGAGGTAATAACTGAACTGTGAGCAGAGTTATATTAAGTTGTTTGGCACTGTAGCAATTTTTGCTTATGTCTTCTTCCACTTCTGTGAATATGATTGTGTGTGTGTGTGTGTGTGTGTGTGTGTGTGTGTGTTAATAACTGGCCTCTGACAGGGACAAGAGTTTTGGTTGTTCTATAAACCACTTTTGGTCTTTAATTGATGTCAGATATTGGCAGAAATACAATGTCCTGCTTCTGGAGGCTGATTTATATCCCAGTCAGATTGTAAAAAGCAAGAAAAGTCCATAGATAGGGTTAAAGGAGAAATGAGAAATGTGGTCAGAGAGTAGTGTCTTCTATTAGCAAGACTGATGCTGTATGTGGATTATAAATTTGGGAGACAAACACACCCTCTGCCTGTTTCATTCTTTGGCAAGTAGTTTTAACAGTTTGTGAGTTACATTGCTCAATAGTGAATTAGAGAAAATGGGGCGCTGTGTAACACATGCAGGAATATGCCTCTTAGGGTTAATTCTCTGTCCCCATGTGAGATTATGCTTCCAGATTCTGAGGCATGAAATGAAAGAACAAAGGCTGTGGTAGAAGCCGGGTGTTTGAAGATAATAGGCAATCACCCAGGATGCATGCATGCCCTTCCAAATGCCTAAATTGCAGAGAATTTGCACATCATTTGTGATTCTAAGAAATCATTACCCAAAAGTTGCCATTATGATGAGTGTAACAGATGTACTTAGCTGATTTAATGTGAAATTCATAAATCTGAATTGCTTCCCAGCAAAGTTTTCTTAAACTTTTATTCATGGCAACATGCGGGATTGTTCTTTTCAGAAACAGAGAGAATGCCTTTGCTAATGATTTCTGATGAGCACAATCCTAGCACCTTCAACAACCACCATGACGAGGGGTTCAGTTCCTTAGCAACTTGCCCTGGGAAAGATAAACAAAGCTGAACACCTGTGGAAGCAGAAGGAATAGATTATATTGAGTAATGTAGCATGGGTAAAGGGATCCAACATGAACTGTACTTCACTTCAATAGTTTAAACAGTGACTGGACGTTGTAAATGGAGGATGATAGGGTGGAGCATCCTCAGGAAGTGGGAAGTGGGGGAACCCTCTAGAAAGTAGCAGACACCTGGGAGGTGAGATACTCTCAGGACTCATTGGTGGTGACCTTAGCTAAAATGCCCAACATCGGGGAAAGGGAACACAAGAGTCCACCTCCAGTAGATAGACAGGGGCTCAAGTGGAGGGATGGGGTTACTAACCCAGAGTCAAAATGGCTGACCCAGAATTGTTCCTGTCTGAAGTACTGCAGGGACAAAAATGAAGAAGAAGAGATGGAAGGGAAGGCGGTCCCATGAGCAGACTTAAGGCATTTTTATGTTGATCCAGGGCAACAAGCGCCTCTATTGTACCATTTCCTCTGTGTTTGAGGGATCGTATGGATGACATGTTCTTGTATTAACATCACTGGGGCACAGGAAAAGAACATGAATTGAAAATATTTGTTTCACTACTAGGTTTTCTCTGAGAGGCTCCAAATAGAAAACAGATGAATAAGAGGAAAGATTTTGATTTAAAAGTGTATCAAAAATCTAATGCATGGAGGACTCTGAAGTGATAAGACATTACCACCTTTTTCCTGTGAACATTTAAACATTTATCTTCATCCCCCAAATGGTAGGGCACCTGTGTACATCCTATTTGGTTATGATATTGGACAAATCTTTGCTTTATCTTGAAGCCCAGTGTAACTACTCTAAAATTCTTTGCAAATTGCAGTGCTTAACAAGAGAATTATTGGTGTCCAGTATCCCTTCAGTTCACTAAAAATTCATGACAGTTAACTCTATAGTCATTTAACAGAAGGTGAAATGGTCATGTGAAATCACATGACATTCTGGACACACTTGACTCTAGCTATATATAAGAGTAGGTTATAACCACAGTGTTAGAAACAGTCATCTTTTACCTCCAATTATAAGTAAACTATTTGTGAGTTAAAGATGAATTGTTCCCATTAATTGTGTCCTGAATGAGAAGAAGCTAATGATAGAATTATGACCTGCAGAGCCACCGAGACAATAATGTGAAACCTCTCAATGGAGATCAGGGATCAGATAGTAATTAAAAGGGAGGGCATCTGCTCCCACACAAGACCAAAAAAGCATTTCCATAACCAGAAAGAAGGTTAAGAAATTATGTAGCCACCCTAAAGACAGGTTTATGGGTAAGTGTATCATTTGCTGAAAATTATGGGGGAATCAGAGTCCTCTCTAGGGGGCCTTTGCCTTATTAATGAAAGAATTTAAGTACAGACCTAAAGGGTAACTTAAATATAATTTTATTAAAGTTTGTAATAAAACTATGAAGCAGGAAAACTGTAAATCTCCAACAGGTTTCTAGAGGACAGAGATAGAAGAGGAACAAAGAAAGTCATGCCTTTTGAATTATGCCTCAACGTAAGGCAACCCCATGATGGACAAGCAACTTATAGCAAAAAGGAAACTTTGAAAAACAATGAATCTAAGATATTAGAAAAAGCATGCTTAGAGTAGAGATGTAAATGCACGCACGCACGCATGTGCGTGCACGCTCGCCCACACAAACACACACACACACACACACACACACACACACACACACACACACACAAAAAGAAAAGATAGTTTCCTGAGTAATTCTAAAAAGTGGGCTCATTTCCGTAGAGGAATGGCTTGGTTGTTAAATGGCAATATAGAAGGAAAAATACATTACCCTGGTAAAACGATAAGTACTCTATCTATTTCAAATGGCTTCAAGTGTCAGTGCCTTCATGAAAAGTGGTTTCTTTTTCAAATGATTAATCTCCAGGTCTGGAACATTATGTCTCTACCCATCCAGAGATTCCCTTTTCTTTAGTAGAAGGAAATGTTTCCTTCTCTGGACTTCTAACATTACCATGATAATTAAAAGATAGGACAGAATGTTCAAAAGTATGAATAAGGAATTTAATACCTATCCCATTCTTTGGGCCCTGCTGATTAAGATCAAACTCTACCATTGTCCAAATAGCCTTCTGAGTTTGGTGCAAAATGGGAACTCCCTTTACCAGCAGGGCTTTCCTTCTCTGACCTGGTCTATGGAGCTCAGAAACACCCATACCTCCTCCCTGCAGAATGCCACATAGCCTTGGTGAGATTACAGGTTCCACCTCCATTCTCCCAATAAGAAGCTGTCTGATATGCACCTGAGATTCCTGGAATGCCTCCCAATGCTAATGAGGCATCTCAGTTCCCTAGCCTTCAGCCAATGATCTTTGCCCACCCTGGATATTTCTTCCCCTTTCCCCCAAATTATATAACCTTTGATTCACCCTGAATCAAAGTTGATCTGTCACCCTGAAGCTGATTCCAGAATGTAGTGGTTTCCATTTGTACTCATAGGCTCTGTGAAACTCTGTTCATTTACCCTTCTCCCTTTTTCCTCATGGGTCAGTGGCCAGTTACTCCAGGGAGAAGGGAGAATCACATTTAATAATTGGTATAAATATATTTATTAAAAAATTAAAACTTATCGTATGTGTGTCTGTGTATGTGTTTGTGTGTGTGTGTGTGTGTGTGTGTGTGTGTGTGTGTGTGTGTGTGTATTTTAATACCTAAGGTTGGTGTCCTCAAAATGTTCACAAGCTAGTATAACAGGTATAGATTAGATTTGGACTTGGAGAGGAAAGAGAATTAGAGATTAACATATTTAAGTTGAATCATCCTTCAGTCAAGGGATTTATTAATGTACAAGCAGATCAATATAAACACAGTCCAACATAGGAATCTTTAGTTGACCTAATGTAGGATGGAGTCTACTCTTAATGGTGTCCAATAAAGAGTAGGTCCTGTACCATGAGGAAATAATCTTTGATAGTACATGTCTTATGTAACATTATAGGTGTAGGGAAGGGAGCATGAAGGGTATCTTTCAGAACTTATTCCTCTTAGGGTAGATGAGTGGGGTTTGGTTAATGGGTGACCTATAAACATGATATTTCCTGCGATGATTTCAACCTTTGGGCAGCACAATGGGGTTAATGTATTTTCACCATGCTCACCGCCTCTCTGTGTAGGACCTGGTTTCTCAGACAAATAGGTAAGTATATCTTATTCTATAATACACCAACTTAAAAATATGAAAAAAAGGATTCTGAATGATTTTAAAGGGAGGGCTGAAATCTGCTCCATAGCAGAATTCTGTGAATTGAGAGGTGAAAGCATGTTGAAGCCATTGGCTTTTTTTTTTTTTTCCGGTAGTGTTAAGCCACAAGTAATCTCTTTAAAACACTGACTTCTTTTGAGTAGTTCTTCAAATCTGAATTGTCGGTCAATGCATCAATTTATTGATTCACATAATCGTCTTTACCTTCACATATATATTGAATAATTACTAAATATCAGGTGAACAGCTGACTCTTGATGAGTTGTTACAATAATTCAAAATTCCCAACTGTGAATGAAATGTCCCTGAGCTCAGGCCATTCACTTATTACTACAGGTATCATCTACTTGGTAAATAACCTTTAGGTATGGGGTCTACAGTGGACTGATACATACAGCCAGTGGTGTTGTGAGAGCCTCGAACAGGCAGGCTAGGTCATAACTGCTTAGAAAGAAACAGCTCTCTGCAAAATGAAGCTTTAGCTTGTACTAAGCAGCCCAGCTGAAGGAGGACCTGGCTGAGGAGGGAGATGAAAAAGGAGCTTGCTGTCCCTTGTGCCTACAAGAAGGCTGGACTTACAACATGTTGCTTTAGAGGGACTCTGGGGAAAGTTGTTAAGAGTTCTTGCTCTTAATGTACCCAAGCACAAACATTCTCAAAGCAACAGTGGGCAAATTGCTTTTAATTACTTGCACTTAAAAAAATCACTCCTGAAAATATGGTATTAATCTTTGTGTTTTCTGACTCTTGTCTCTTCAGTTATGCTAGTCATCAAGAAGTTTTGACACATTCATATATGAGCTGGCAACAGTGTAGAAAGACAGGCACTTAAAACTGTTTTCCAACATCCTTCCTCCTGCATTTGTGGCCTGGGGTTCCAGAACAGGTGATTATCAGCTCTGACAACATTGCTTTCCAACAGAAGGCTTGCTTTCATTTAACCTCCCGACTCCCACTGCGCGCATGTGCCAGGCCTGAGAAGAACAGTGTCATTGCTCTACTGCCTACACCAGCCTGCTTAATTTGACAGGCCTATTGATTCCAACACACCACCAGCAGTTTGTTAGGAGCAAGGCAGCAAGGGGGCAGACGGCAGTGGATGGCCTCCAATGCCCAAGGGAGCACTTCCGCACAGGAGGGTGATTAGGATGAGGGCTTCCTCCAAGTGTGTGCGTTATGCTGAACAGTAAATCATTCAGGTTTATACTGAAATGCAGTGAGTGGATGGCTGAATCTCCTTATTCACTGATAAATGACATCGTTTGTCTTCTACAAAATGAATTCATAATAAAACATGAACATGAGAGCATCAGGATCTGAGTCCAAGAAAGCACATAGAGTCTACTGCTAAAATTTTTGGCATCCTCGAGGATACTCATTTGGAGGTCCAGACAAGCTGCTGACCAGAACACTCTCACATCACTTGAGGTCATATATGATAGTTAAAACCACCCAATATGCAGGTATAAACATCTCCCAAGAGCATTAGGAGAAACTACAATAAATTCTGTGACTATAAATCCACCACAAATAAAGAAAAGTTCTGATCCAGGGCAGTTAAGGTGACTTACACTGGTACGAATTTTAAAAGCCCTCAGATAAGACACCTACTGTCTTTAGTCTCTAGATTCTTTGCATGTGTTCATAGTGTCTTTTGTTCCTTTTCATCTTACATATACTCTCAAGAAAGAATAGGTTTTGATTTAGGAAAAAATTAAGAAGATACTGATAAAATAAATTTCATATATTCTGAACTTAGTTTTCTATATTAGGATATAATAATTTAGCCGTGTACACTGGTATGGAACAGTTGTAAAGAAATTTAATGTCATGACTGATAAATTATTAATAAAGTATTAATAACTGAATGCTACTCCGAGCTGAAATATGAGATTCTTGCCTCACCATTTACTGATTTATTTGTTTGATTGTTTGTAATTTTGTAGGTTCACCTAGGAACATTCTTGCTTCTATAGTTGTCATACATCTTTACCTTCCTCTTTAGTCTTGTTAGATTATAAGCATTGGAATGTATCTGTCGATCTGGGTAGTCCTGAGCAGTACTAGTCTCAGTTTTTTCGTTTTTGTTTTGGTTTTGGTTTTTTTGTTTTGGTTTGGTTTTTTTGTTTTGTTTTGTTTTGTAGGCTTCTCCTCTGTTTGATGTTTTCTTACAGTTGTGCTTTATTTGTTGTATATGCAGAAGAAGCACCATTTTTTATCACATCAAGAATGCCACTGTCTGTGTGATAAGTCAGTATCAATGTTACAGTGCTTTGTTTCTGATGTATTTTTCATGTTCCCTTTCTGTTCAGATACTTTTTCCTTCTCATATTTTGCTCAGAGTACTCTTTGGAAAGAAGTGGTCATATGTAACTTATGTACAAAGAATAAGAAGGATTACTTCTTCCTAATTATATAAAACCTGAATGAGCCATTTTTTTCTGGCCAGGGGTTAGTTTCTTTTCATCTGTTCATTTACTAATTCTATAACCTCTGTACCAACTCATAGATACCTATTTCATATTTGGGTTTATAATGTAAAGAGCTAAATATTATAACCAGATATTTGTCAGGAATTTTCTGTTCTTTAAGAATGCAATTAGCTCTCTCTGGCCATCTTATTCAATATGCTAATTTAAAAGATGGGTGACAGAAAAAGTAACTAGAGGTGTCTTATTCAATGTAGCCATATTGACAAAATAAAGGGAATAGAGAAAGGAAGCTAGTTACCACACAGCAGCTGTAGAGGTGCAGACATGAGATAAAGCTAAACATGAAGGAGAAGCAGGGTAAGAGCGTGGATGAACTGTCCTAGTTCGAGTGCTCTCTAGGATGGTGGCAGTTCTGTCAGATGGTTGTGTGATTCGGCCAGGTGATTCAGAGAAGTTTGATTGCTGTTGTGCTTGTCAGTGCTTGAGGGAATTGCGTGTTGTTCAAGGGATGGCCTTCTCATGGCTGAAGACTCACTTGTGCAGGAGAAGGGGTCTGTCTCTTAGATTCTGCTATTTGTGGAGTCCAAGGTGACTACAGGATTAAGGCAGTGATTTATCCCTGTGCCTTTAACCTTCAGGGAAGATGAAGTAAGTTAGACAAATACTCCTCCAGTAATTAACATGTGCAGAGATAAGCAGCTTATCCCAAAATAAAGGGGGCGGGCATAAAATGAAGACATAGTTTCCAGGGCTTTAGTTGACTTTATTTACCTTGTAAGCTCAAGGGAGAAATTGGGATTTTTGTTTTTTTGATGGTCTGTTTGTACCAAATACAGTTTTTAATTGGCCATTTCAATCTGATTTTATTTTGTGATTTGGTCGTTCTGCCTTTCTTCACAAAGAGTTCAGTTGCCCATGTTATTCGGATAATAAATATCAACTGATCAGCTCTTGAAGTGTTTGTGCTGAATGCTACAGGACATTTCAAGTATATTCTCTAGATAATGTTGCCTAATCATCGAATGAGACTTATATCCTAATTATATCCAAATTATATCCTAATCCTTATTATATCCTAATAATATCTCTCTCATTATAGATGCTGTTCAAATCAAGTTCTGTGAGCTATGAGTATTTTTTGGCAATGAAATAGATTTGCTTATAGGCCCTCCTGGCAAACAGATCACAGACCAACACACAGCTATAATTTTTTAATGTAACCATCTGCACCTGTACTTGGCTAAGCATTAGTTGACATTGATGTCTCCCTTAGTACCTGTCAATCACAGCCCTTCATCCAGCCCCACCCAGTGTACTAAGAAAAACACCTGGCTTCAGTACTCCCCACACAAGTACTTAATTCCTCTTCCACAGGAAACACATCGGTAAAATAAGAAATTGACACTGGTAACAGTGTCATGACATCTAAACAGTGCTTACATGCAATTCTCGCCTTAAACTTTTGGACTCATTTATTTCAAAAGTTGCTTATGACAATATTTCTTCCCCATCTCCCACACCCACAGGTGCATGTTGGCAAACTTGTAAGACAGATTCAATTTCTTTATCCGAGTCAGCCTTGCTTCATGAGACCTTTAGACACTTCAATGTTACTAATGATATTTATTTCTTTAACAGTTCTGAGGCTTTTATTGTTACAAACTTTCTTCTGCCAATTTTGATAGTATTTATGCTTGATGAAGTTGGATGTTTTCACTAAGTTATGAAATTTGAAGACATTGAATTAGGGGATTGCCTATGCTCACCACTGAAGGGAGAATGGTCTCACTTTTATTTTTGTTAATAACTTATGATAGAGGTATATGTGTGTTTCCTTTCACAGCATCAGAATTTATTGGATAATAATCAATCAAGAAGTGAAATAATGGATATTAGTGGCAGTTTGCCAAATATGGCCCCCTGTGATAGTTTGAATAATGATGGCCAACATTAGCTCATACATTTGGGTACTTAGTAACCAGGGTTGTGTAATAGATGGAAAGAATAGAAGAATTTGGAGGTATGGCCTTGATGGAGTATGTCCAGCCTTGTTGAAGGAAATGTGTCACTGAGGATGGGCTTTGATATTTCAAAAGGCCAACCGAGCCCCAGGTTCAGTCTGTCTGTGTATATGGATCAGGAGGTAGCACTCGGCTGCTGCCCCAGCACTCATCCACATGTCTCCATTCTCCCTGCTATAGACTTCTAAAACTTTATATAAGCCCTTGATTACATCCTTTCATAAGAGTTTCCTTGGTCATGGTGTCTCTTCACAGCAATAGAACAGTGACTAAGAAACCCTCTTTTCCTTGAAAGTCATGACTAGACAAATATAGATTTTTAAATCCCAATATTAAATTTAATATGTTAATTAGGAGTTCTATTGCTATGATAAAACACCATGACCAAAAACAGCTTGTGGGAAAAAGGGTGTGTTTTTTACATGTTTATATGACAGTTGATTATCAAAGGCAGTCAGGACAGGAACTCAAACAGTACAGGAACCTGCAGGCAGGTACTGATGGGGAGTCCATGGAGAAGCTGTTTACTGGCTTCCTCCTCGTGGCTTTCTCAGCCTGTTTTCCTGTATAATTCAAGAGCACCAGCCCAGGAACCGCACTGTCCACACTGTGCTAGGCTCTCCCACATCAATCATTACTCAAGGAAATGTACCACAGGCTTTCCCAACAGGCCAATCTTTTGGGGGCATTTTCTTATTTGAGATTTTCTTTTCCCAGATGACTGTAGCTCATGTCAAATTGACATAAAACTACCCAGTGCAGCATCCTTCTTTCCATGTTGTCTTCTTCTAATAGATCCATCCACTATTACGATTTCATGATTTTTTTTAACAATATACATCACCTTTCTTGCTAACCTTTCCTTTTTAAAATATCCTGTTTTCTTCTTACCTTATAGCATAACTTATTCTGTTAAATAAATTGCCATAAAAGATTAAAGAATAGAGATACAAATGTATAGGTCATTTCTTTTTGAGACTGGGTCACTCAGTGTATAAGCCGTGCTGGCCTCAGACTCAAGAGATTCTCCTGCTCCTCTTTCCTGAGTGCTGAGAGTAAAGGCCTGTGTCATGACACCCTGGCTAAATATCCCATTTTGTTTTAAATTTGTGTGTGATTTATGTAGTATATGGGTTTTGTGTCCGTGGTGTGGAATATGTGTGGAGACTGGAGGATAATGTTAAGTATCGTTCCTTTCCTTCCTTCCTTGTTCTGAGACAGAGTCTCTCTTTTGTTGTTTTCTACTGTCTGCAGGATACTAGCCAGCCTCGGTGTTTGCTGAGAAGCTCCTATTTCCACCTTCCCTTTCATCAGAGAAGTGCTGGCTTTGCAGACTAAACACAAATTACTAAGAGAGAAAACCATTCTAAAAATATCATTTGGGAAAGATTTGTATCTATTTGTACTTATGGTACCAAATGGAAGAAATGGATACAACTGTAGTGTAGCAATACTCTGAACACTTAAAAAGATGTAGAAAGTGTGCATTGTAAATACTAGCCATAAGCAAAAATGCTAATAGGTGTTTTTAATTCTGGACAGAGCCCCCATTTCAGGATTCATGCAGATGAGACTAATGGGTCAAGATCTTCTCTTGGAAACACCTGGGTTTTAGAAATGGAATGAGTTGCTGACTTACAATAATTTCTCAAGAAAATTAAAATTCCTCAGGAACAGTTAGCTGATGTTTGCCTCAAGATGTCCCTCTGAAATAAATCTCTAATTTTTATTCTAAATTCATTACAAATTGGGAGAACAAGTGTACTCTAACCTCCATTTCTTTTTTTTTTTTTTTTTTTTAAATTTGGGTTCTAGGCAGTTTTTCAATATTACGTATTTCTAGTTGGGGCTAGCAAATATTTTCTCTGATTTCTACTTAGGACTTTTTTTTTTCTTTAAAAGTACCTTTTCAACTTAAAGGTAATTGGTTGTACTTATTACATAAAACCTTTTCCCTACTTTAATTTCTGAATGTAGGATCCTAGTAAAAAGCACTTCTGTACCTTAAGGCTATGAACAAATTACTATCAACCTCATTCAGAATTCATTCACTCAAATCTGAAAGGTACATCGATCTTAGATATTTATCATTACAGATAATTATGCTCACTGCTACACATATTATCTCAACTTACAGAATATCTTTAGCATGCTCTTCTTTAATTTGCTATGGGCATTAAGTTAACAAATCTTTATTATTTTGTGGTTTATTAAGAAAGCCTTTTAAAAATTAGCACCGTCCATTTCTCTAGTACATTTGTGATTTTGTTTACATGTAGTCATTCAAGTAGGCTTTTGGTTTTTAAAGCAACACTAGAAAGCAAATTTACACTATCTTCATAATAAAAGCTGCCCCACTGCTTCTTACTGAATCCTATGTTTTCCCTTCTGAATCAATGCCACATGTATTTGTTCATGACATAATGAAAACTGACAATGTGCCTACATTCCTCCAGGGTTTTATGCTGTGGTATTAGCTGTGCTGTGTACTTTGCAAGCTAATTTTAAGTAGAAAAACTTTCCATATATTTATTACTTGTTGAGTTGTTTTAGTTTATATAAAATCTCCATCTTTAACAGTAATATTATGTCAAAGTACCAAATTGTATTTTACTTGGTATTATTACTGTTATACGTTTTTACCCCTATAATTTTCTAATAATGTCTTTATCCATCTTGCACATTTTTATTCTATTATTTGTTTTGTTTTTGCAACTCCATCTTGGTAGGCAGCTTAAAGTGGCCTAAAATTCACTAGGCCCCTGCCTCAACTTGCCACATACTGGGTTAGAGACATGCATGACATCTACCTCATGGTCTTTCCGCCACTGCTCGTCAAAATATTCCTTCAGACATCAGATGGCTGGATGGATTGCTGGGTTGTGAATTTCTCTCCTAATGTTTAAGTCTAGCAATTCAGTTTTCCTCATCATTGAGGGTTTCACATTCATCACAGCAGTCTCCATGTTCAGAGTACTTTCTTGTTATATACCTGCTTCAGTAGATTCTGTTGCGTTAATATTTTCCTTCATTTTTCTCTTTTCTGGTTTCTATACATTTCTTTTATTCTGGTCATAGCCTATGTATCCATCAGTGTGAAAACTTAATCAGCATTCACACCTCCTTACTTTCAGCAAGCAGAGAGAGCTTATTTCTATGTCGTGCTCTAGGACTGAGGGGATAGTGCAGGTCAAGCACGCGTGAGTTCCCAGGGTCAATCCTCAGTACCAAAAAAGAGAAAATAAATTCATGTTTCTATTCTTTAATGTTTCCATTTTTCTTACTTCTTACCTTCAGCTAATTCCAAATTATACACCCTTTAGTTTTGCATGTGGTCTAAAACTAAGATTTTTTCTTTTGGAAGAAATTTCTATACCATTCCAAGCTTTACTTTTGAAGTTTTTTTTTTTTTTTCACTTGTGGTCATATTATTTTTCTAATTCTTGCTCCGAAGGTATTCTTGAAATTATAAGACAAAAAGCAGCTGCTACCAATTAATTAGCAGTGTGTTCTTAGGTTAAAATATGTGTCTATTTCTGAGAGGGTCGAAGAGATGAGAAACATGCAGTGTTCTATCATTCTTCTGGTACTTTTCAGTGCCCAGCCCTTGTCTGTACAGCTCCCCTCTCCTAATGCATCCACAGCTTACAGCTTTGCTTGTGATTTCCTACAGTATTCAAAGGCAGATAGGCATCCTGTGACTGCGCTGGAGAAAATAATGGAGTCAAGTTTTACAGCTCCCCAGTTGTTCCCAGAGGTTACTTCTCCTGACCGAGGAAGCCAGCCTATCAAGCACCACAGGTATGAGTAGCTAATCATGACGGGAGTGGGCGAGTTCACATGAAAAATAAATACATGGCCAGAGAATGGCGACTGGACTCAGCGTCCACCTGAGATGACTGTTTTTACTTCTATAACCATAAATCTCCATGGAGGTGATGTTCAGGCAGCCGGCAGCCAGGAATCAAACCCTCTAGATCCCCTCAGTAGCATCATTCACCCTACAGAAAAATAAAGGCATCAGAGCTGCAGGCACAGACCACTTACCAAAGAGACTGGACTTTGAAGCACTATTAAAAGTGTGATTTTAGTTCCTAGCCTGCCTGACCACTGGTTGCAAAGCTAACGTCTAATTCTCCTCCAGGCATCTGATGTGACATGCACCAAGTGCTCCCAACACACCTCAAAAATGTTTCAGAGGCAAATACTGGAAAGAATTTTCTTTGTACCTGTAAGATAAATGTTATCAAAGAGGTGGTATCTTTGTGTGTGTGTATGAGCTAGTCACAGAAACAAGTTCTTTGGAGGCAAAGGGCAACTATAAAGTTATTTGATGTGCCACAGGAAACACTCAAGCTTGGCACATTCTTTGGCATATTATCATGTACATTGAGTTTTGTGCATGAGGAATCTTCTTTTAAAAATCAGTCATATAGATGTGGTACATCTACACAATGGAATATTACTCAGCTATCAAAAACAATGACTTTATGAAATTCATAGGCAAATGGAGGGAACTGGAAAATATCATCCTGAGTGAGGTAACCCAATCACAGAAAAACACACATGGTATGCACTCATTGATAAGTGGCTATTAGCCCAAATGCTTGAATTACCCTATATGCACAGAACACATGAAACTCAAGAAGGATGACCAAAATGCGAATGCTTCACTCCTTCTTTAAAAGGGGAACAAGAATATCCTTGGCAGGGAATAGGGAGGCAAAGATTAAAACAGAGACAGAAGGAACACCCATTCAGAGCCTGCCCCACATGTGGCCCATACATATACAGCCACCAAACTAGATAAGATGGATGAAGGAAAGAAGAGCAGGCCGACAGGAACCGGATGTAGATGTTAATAACTTTAATCTGTAAAAGGTGTTCAAAAACTAAACATTACTTTTCTTAGTGATAAAAATTTTAATATGTTTAAAGTTATATGTCAATCTATGTATGAATTTAATCTTTTAAAATTTAATCTATCTATCTGTTTAATCTTTTAAAATCACACACACGTGCACGCACACAGATACATACACACACACGCACACACACAGATACATACACACACACGCACACACACACACACATCACACAGGAGTTAAAAGTTTTTAAAACTGCATCAATTGTTACTAGCAATAGAATGTTACTGACAAAAAATGTTACTGGCATGTTTTCCTTTATCTTCACCACCTTGTACTCTAGCAAGACAGAAATACACAATAAAAGAGCTGATCTCCTCCTTTCCAACTCTAAAGACCTTCCTGGCTGTACTTGCTATGAGATTTTCAGTTATTCTAACATTGAGGACACTACACCTCAGAAGCTGATAATGACGTTTATTCTCATACCTCTACAGTAGAAAGATTTTAGGGTACCAAGGATTTGACAAAGAAAATAGTTTCAGAAGCTTCGACTTACAAATGAAATAGTTTGGCATCTGGGTAGAAGCATTAGTTACTGTTGGCATGTCTGTGGTATGTTGTAGTGTGCATTTACAGAATTCCTGTGAAAACAGCTTTTTACTTCACTTGGCCTATGGAAGCTGCATTTATTTCAGAAGTAAAGTCCAAAATTGCTAGTCTTTTAAAAGGCAAGAAGTTTTTCCAAAATAGTATTTTCCCCAGTTTATTCTAAAATATGTTACTATAGTTATCTACTCTGTCATTTAGAATTGTATTCTATTGCTCTTAAGCGTATTATGGCTAAAATATTTTGAATTTGTGATTTTTAAGTGGTGGCTTCTGCTATGTTGAAAGTACAGCGCTACTGTGCCAGGTACATTTTTTTGTCAATCTCCCACCATTAACTATGAGCTTTGTTTCTAGAACCCCAGGATTAAATGGTGGTCTCTTTAAAGGGACTTCCAGATTGTTTGTTGTTGTTTGTTTGTTTGTTTGTTTTTGACTCAATGACATTGCAGTTCTGAAGGCTATGTGCTGATAAATTGGCCAGGGTTGATTTATAAAGTACCTTTAGAACTGTAAATTACAGTTTAATACATCATGGCTTTTGTTTTGTAAAACATGCAATAGACTAAACCGTTTCATGATTGATGACCTGTTTACTGATTTATATTTCTTTCCACCTGCTTCATAACTTCCTGAATGCCCCTGGGTTAGAAGGCTTGAATCGCTGATTGATCTATAGGGCTACAACTGCTTTTGAAGATGGGCCACTACGTCACACTGGTAGACCTTGTTTTGACAGTTCAGAAAGCCATGAATAATTAATTTTTTGTTCTGCACTAAATTCATGATTCCCTTGGATGCCTTAATATGAAACAAAGCTATTAATACAAAACCATTATTTCTAATGTTTAGTGGAAAACCTACTCATTGAAAAAAATCTATTGAGGCATGTAATTTTTTTCTTTTTTGGTTGCACTATATCTTGGCAATCTAACTTGTTTACAATGGTATCAATATAGGCTATCAACAGTGACAGATGCCCAGAGAATCCAATGCCACAGAGGAACATTTGCACTACCACTTACGGTACAACAACTCATAGAACACATGGTGTTGTGCACCTTACATGTTCCCCTCACACAAGAGATTTAGTGCATTTGAATGCTTTCTTCTCTGGTGCAATCTGCAAAAATTCTTGAGAAGAGTTATGCTGACATTTTGCTTTGGCCACTTCCCTCCTCCCCCCACACTCAAGTCACTTTCTATGGAAAGCCTTATGTACCAGGTGAGATTCAGACTCCCTTGTCCTCTGGCTTCTCGCATATTAGAACGAGGTGCTGGTGAGGGATGAAAGGGCTACAACAAGGAGGTCATAGTCATTCCAGCCCCTGCCTCATTTCTGTCTCATTCTGGTCTTCTGTGTCTATAGAGCCTGATCCCTGACTTGGTCCTTCCGGCACTGTCTCTGTTCTGAAAAATGTCCCCTCTCCTTTAAAGTAATGGCTTCCTATAGTTAGTGGCCTGAAGTGCATCAATGTCTGTGTGGCTTCGCCTTGTTTCCTTTCAAGTAATGACCACTGGCCATGCCACTTATAGTCTTCTTAATTGGTCCAAGTTAAAGTGGGATTTATTTCCTCCAGGACTCTGACACAGCTCTCATTAGGTAGCAGAGAAACATGAGCAGTTTACTCTAGTGCCAGAGTCCTTAAAAATCTAGGTTCTGGGCTGGAGAGATGGCTCAGCGGTTAAGAGCACAGACTGCTCTTCCAGAGGTCCTGAGTTCAAATCCCAGCAACCACATGGTGGCTCACAACCATCTATAAAAATCTAGGTTCTGTTTCCTCAGGTTAGACAGACATGGAAAGGCAGGAAACAGAGTCACTGTTAGAGAGCTCCTCAAAGACATTGGCTTAGAGATTAAATACGAGGAGCACATTGTTCAGTGTTTTGGGAACTCTACAGCAGATACATAGCTAACTAAAGTAACCTGACATGATCTGGTGGCTGAACAAAATAGAGAATTTAGTGTCCACCTGCCACCTTAACGGAGCTGGAAAAAAAGGACTTTCGAACTCAAGTCTCATTTTCTCAAACTCTCAATTAAATTATTTGCAAATATTTGCCCTGGGGGTAGTGCACGCCTTTCATCCCAGCATTCAGGAGGCAGAGGTGAATCTCTGTGAATTCAAGTCCAGTCTGGTCTATGTAACAAGTTTCAGGTTAGCCAGACCAACATAGTAATTCTTTATCTCACATATTTATTGAGTAAGTTTTATACTTAGAATAATGGTTATTGATGGAAATGGTGACAAATTCCAAATAGTACACTAATGGGGTAAGATTGCATTAGGAGGCTGTCCCCTATGGGTGCACTATTGAGGCCTGAGTATTTTTCATCCCATAATTGCACTGATAATTTTAGACAATAAAAGTGTAGCATACAAGTTTTAGCTCACTATATGCTCATGGAAGCACCATTTGTACCACATAACATGACATCTCAAGGAACACATACATTTGAACACAGGTCACTCAGTCACGTGGGGAAGGGAGTTGATAAGGAATATTCCAGTCAACTTCCTGATTTATCTTCACAGAAACTGCTTCCTTTAAAACAGCCTGTGTACAAGGGTTTACTTTGTATAGGTCACATACACCTTTTGCCATTGATGGCCTCTACAAATATTCAGTCATCTGAGATATTTGGATGCATACACCCAATAAAATTGAACCAGGAGCTTTTGAAAAGCAAACTCAAATGCAAAACTAGTTTCTTGAGACTGATGAAAATCTGGGACAGTAAACTGAGAATTTAACACCTATGTGAAAGAAAGAATGCCAATTAAAGTAAGGTCTGTTTATCCTATCACTGAGAAATGGAAATTTCTCCATAAATCCCCTCTGGGCTTCCTACATTCCGTTCTCATCACTGCCTAATGAGGGCATTTTCATGCCAATTAGAAAGACAGCTACTGTGGCTTGGGAAATCAGGGTGGAGGAGAAGTGGGATCCTGAGACTTCCTTAAACCTACTTCTTTGTTAGCTAGAAGACTAGGAACACAATGAACTGTCTCTCAGTACCTCCAACAATAAATGAATTAATCAACTTCTAATTTTATCTGAGTATATATTTGACACTGATAGCATAGAACTTTAAAGACGTGTGATATGAATTGAATGTCTGAGACATTTGAACACTTCTTAGAAGTTTTTATTATCTCTTTGGTTTGTTGGTTTTGTTTTTTGTTTTCCAACCCAGCAGAAGTATTTCTTCTTGTGGCAGCCCAGGACAAAGGAGTGGGATGTTGCATAGGAATACTTTCAGAAGGACACCACCCTCACCCCGAAGTCGACTGGGTGGTATTGTAGGACCAGCATATCAACAACTTGAAGAATCAAGAATTCCAGACCAGGATACGATACCATGCCAAGGGTAGGTCTTACAGCAAGGGACTTAAATGGAGTCTGACACTAAGTTTTTATATGCCTGCATACATATATACACAGCCTGTCTTTCTCTATGGTGAATATTAGAATGGATGTCTAGAAAACCTACCTTGTACTGTGCTTAAAAATATATAAGAAGATGAAGCTTTCTGCAAAGCTTGGAAAAACTGAAGTATCCTTTTATCAGTAAGTTAGAAATTTAACTACCTGACCAGTAATATGGACAAAACCCTAAAAACTAACCTCTAACATAAATGAGGTATCTACTTCTACCCAGTATTCTCAAATTTGGGGATTAGGTAAATATTAAAAGCAGAACAACAGAGAAAATTTCACAAGTCAGGTGTCTTTATTATTAATGCTATGGAGGTATGAGGTATGGAGGTAAAAGGGATTTTGGATACCATGGCTACTGCATACAGATCAATAGCACTGTGGCTTCTAGGAGGCACCAGCACAGGTAGAGCTCAAGATGTAGATAGTAGATTGCAATATGGGTCTAGTCACAACTATGCTCTTTGTGTAAGCCACTCAAGCGTTTATGGGTAACTTATAATTAAAGTTTGGTCTCTGTCCCTTACAACTTGTGTCAACTTCAGAAAACTTCATCATCTGAACATAAGATATTGGTCAGATCAAAGATGGAGTGTTAAGAAACGTCCTTAAGCTTTTATTTAAGTTTTGTATTCACAGAAACAATGTTTGTCATAGTGATTCTCATACTGCTAGCATTAATGTCAAGATTCTAGATTTACTCTAGCTGTTTCCAGAATCAGGTTCTAGTTGTATAACTTAGAAGTTGACTTTCTGAAGGAGCCAGGCTGGGTTTCTGTGCAGTTTTTTTATTTTTTATTTTTTTGTAAGTTGATTATTTCATATTGCTTGTTTTTATCTTGAGATTATAGCAGGTAGGATGTCCAACTCATAACCTTTACATTTCTTTTTTCTTCTAGAAATGGGATAGATGAACTGTTGCCCTGTTTGATTAAACTTCACATGGGTTTCTTTATAAAAAAAAAAAGATACTTAGGATAGAGGATGCAAAGAGATAGAACTGCTAAGTCGTCCAAAGTGTGTAACATAAATGAAGTGGCAGACATTTTGCTTGGTCTTACTTTTGAAAAGGGGATTCCCATTTAGCCCATACACATACTGACCCTATTTCATAGGACTGCATACATATACACAGCCTGTCCTTCCATATGGTGAATATTAACACGGGTATCTAGAAAACCGACCTTGTTCTGTGCTTTTTCCCTCCCCTCCTAACTACTATTCTGGCTTTCACGTACCATGTTCGTGATGTAAGGATTCTCAGAGCCTGTGGTGGGTTCTAGTTTGAATCACAAATTCACAGACCTTGCAGGGCTACGGGTTTTCATTTTCTGCCATGTCTTTTCCCTCCTCGGCTTACATGCTTGTAACTTTGTGTTGGCTCAGTCACTACTAGCTTGGCAGTAGTCTCTAGCTGGCTGGCCACAAGCCTTTTCTCCGTGTCATATGCACCCAGTGTTGTTAGATGTTGACTCTATAAGTCACTCTGGCTTTAGCACAGTAAGTCTTAGGGAGCAATCTCATGTCAGTTCTTAAAAACAGCTATTTTCCACTCCTGGGGGACAGACTCTCTCCTGGGACTGCAAATGGGGTTGGTAATAGAATTTCTCAGTTAACATTCTTCAAATCTGCCCTAAGCCTGAAAGGAGAGTAAATGAATTTGCAAGAGCCATCAGCCATCTGGTCCTGTTTACCAAGCATGTGGTTGTTCTCTGTTAAATAGGCCTCATGTATAAAGCTTCTCTCCTGGGTTGGAAATTGTGCCGAGCATGACCCCACCACCTATTCTAGCACAGCAGCCCTTAGAGCGGGTTAGATGCAAGCTGAGGATCCTTTTCTCTGACTGGAGCCAGCTCTGGTAATAATGCCCAAAGCGCTGAACTCCTGCATGGTAAACCAATTAACTGACGGATTATAGGCTAATAAAAAGGAATAGATTCAGAAAAGTCAGATTAGCATCCTCAATGTAGTCATGAACCAAAACATACTTAGTTTCCACTTCATCTAAAACCTATTGCACCTATTTGATATTCTTTGAAGCTGTTATTGGTGAATGGAGTGAGGATAGGAAAGTTTAAATGCCCATTTCAGAGTGGCGCTGTGAATTTCTCATAGAAACCCATGAGAAAATGTGAGGGTGTGTCTTAGCTTTCTGACCAAATCAACTACAAAATCAGGAAAGGGATGTGCTGAAAACACCCAGTGGCTGTTTATGTAATATAGAATAGCTAATTGTAGGGTCAGTTCTCTGCACTATTGCATACCTCAAAGATTGTGTCTTAAGAGGCAACTAGACTGGTGGTAGTAGTGTACGCTTCTAATCCCAGTACTCCAGAGACAGAAGCAGGTACATCTCTGAGTTCCAGGCCAGCCTGGTCTATGGAGTAAGTCCCAGGAAAATCAAGACTGTACAAAGAAATCCTGCCTCAAATCACAAACAAACAGTAACAGCAACAAAAGTGTCAACTAGAGAAAGAAAGTCCATAGCCCATGACTTCCAACAAGTTAAACAGACACTAACAATTGCACCTCTTCTTGGCTCACATAGTCAAAGAAAAAATAAAATCATAATTGGAGCTTCTGATTTTTTTTCCTGAGGAGTGACAGGGAGTGCAGTCCAAACTAATATTGTCAGTGAGTGATTTTACTATTAAACTAAGAGTTGTTGAAATTCCAGGGATACAGAATTCTGAATAGCTTCTATGTTACAATTCCATCTAGAAATTTAGATTCTATATAAACATTTCCTGAAATATCAAAGCTGAGACCCCTCAGCGGAACCCCAGGAAGGAACTGAGAGTTACAATGTACCTCTGGTGGAAGAATATAGCACCAGAATGTTGCATGTACTATTTAAAAGACAACCCATGCTATAGCTGGCTACTGTCTGGCCAGGGTAGTCTTACCACCTCCATGGTGAACCCCATGCAGTGTCCACCCAATTTCTCATGGTTCATTTGCCTCAGAATTGCCTCACATTCCCAGTCATCTAATTCCAGCTGCTGGCTGCTGCCAAAGGGATAAGCAGTCCCAAATTTCCGCCACTAGCCGGGGGGCACACTCTCACACACTCCACTATGGTTACCTTTCCCTGGTGGTCAGATGAATTGTCACTAAATGGAAAACACCAGACAATCTTAGTTTAGAATCAACAGATAACACAATCACTGAGTGTGGAACCTATCATCCTAAATTCAACAACTATTCTATGTTAGAAATCTTCTGGTGGTAGGATCCATCAGGTCCTGCCTCTAGAACTATCAATCTCCCAGCCTACATCTTGTCTGCCTTGCTCCCATCATCCAAAAGGAAGTCCCCTCCTACTGCTTTCCATTTTCCTCTCTGGTACCTGGAAGGCCCACCTCCTCTTCGCCCAGTGATTGGCTTCTTGTCTATATTATCTAATCAAGCAGGGGAAAAGTCCACTACAGAACAATATAGCTCAAGTTGTTTCAGTTAAATTTTACAACACCACCATCCCCCAAGTACCCATGTAGTATGAGAGATTATGTTTTTGTTTTCTTGTGTTGAGCACAGGCCTGTATTATACAAAGATTGCACTTCTACTGATTTCTATCACCAGCCCCTATATGTTTTAAGGATTTCGAGAATTCAAGCAAAACTCCCATTATCTTAGAGTTCAAATCATATAACAACATTGGTGATGGCAACCATGTTGTATTCAGAATTAAATCAACCTTGGAAAACTGTCATTCTTTAAAACCCACCATCATGCTATAGCAAGAGTTTAGATTTTCCTTATTGCTGTGAATGCGTCCAGTAGCTGGTTATGGAAATGACACAGGTTAATTAACTTCAATTTCTCTCTTCCATCTAAGTCCTTAAGAATCAGAATCAGGTTAAAGAAGTGGATATTTGAACTTTGGCACTAATTGTCTTTGTTGCTTAGTCATGCCATGTTGCTGAGTCACTGTGGCAATGAGTTATAAACATCATCTAAGGTATTCAACATTTTACAAATAGAATTTATCCATCTGTAAGACTCTACTGGTTTCAGTACATTACTGCTTACTAGATTCTACCTATAGATCTACCCTAATGACATTGATGTAGATACAGTGCTATTCCAGCCATATTTCTTAGCTTGCTTCTGTGTGTAAACATATGAAAGGCATATTTTCTGTATATTCATGCATTTCTGAAATATGGTGGCAACAACTAAACAAATGGGCCCAAGGCTTGCTCCTTCCTTTCATTGAGATTGGCTCATGGATTAGACATTTAGAATCTGATTTTCTGTCATACAAGGAATAGGAAAAAGATCCCACAAAGAATTTTCTTATGCATGACTGTATAAAATTAAGAACCCCAAAAGATGTTATAGTCTAGTTTACCTTAGGATGGCCCTTCATTAGCTGCTTCTGAATTTTTCAGTGACAATTTTATAGTGGCAAAAGGACAATTCCAGAATCTTCCTTCTGTTACATAAAGATGCATCTTGGGACAGGTCATATGAATGCCCCTTGGAATTATCTATTCATTTAGCATATAAGAATAATAAACTAAAAAAGATGTTTTACATGAGTTAATTGGAGGTGAAAGTACTGTTTGAAGTCACTGTAAAATTGTTAGCTGTTATGTCTGATATTAATTAATACACTAAAAAAGACTCCTTTCCTTTGGAATATAATCATTCATTTTGTGTTCATTAGATCAGGAATTATTGGTGACCAATTCTATTGTAGATGCACTGAGAAAAAACATGACTACTACCCAGCCCTCTTTACTAATTCTGGTGAAGCATCCCATTGTGACCTCACAGTAGAGACTTCTTTGTAGCTCTTCAATACATTTCATGCAACTGTTCTTTACATGTAGAGAAACAGTTATTTACATTACAATATAAACCAAGGGAAATAAATCTATTCCATGGAAATTCATTGTTTAGCATATGCTTTCATGTTAACTTTAGTATTTAGGAATGACTTACTAGAAATAGAATAAACTAGCATCAAGGGCTGGCTCCCAAAGCCCTTTCCATGAAGTCTGTCTTATACATGTTTCTTTCCTGGCACTGAAAACATCACAGGAAGAAAGTCAGCAGTCTGAGCAGTTCAAAACTCAGGTTTGCACATTGGCGTTGTAATAAGCCATTGCTGTACACCAGTCCCCTCTTCTATTGTTGGGACACCAAAATACTACTAGGTTCGCAGGATGCTTCATGCTCCCACTAGGCAGGCAGAGGGATTGGCTGTGCCTGTGTTTGTCCTCCAGTTCAGCATTGGGCCAGCAAGGCAATTTCTACAGAGCAAAATGCCACCAAGCCATCAGATTCACATTCCGTGTGTAAAACAGAAGCTTTGGGGACTACAATACGTTGATGATCAAAAATTAGCTTCCTGATGACCCCTCTTGATGGTGACCACATGAGTCTATGACGTAGACTCAGAGCTGAGAGGGTGGCTAAGCTATGAGTGAAGTGATGCCATGGTCGTGTCCTGTTTGTCACGATGGAAAAGGCCACACCGACGTGCTCAACACCCATTTACTTTGTATTCTAGGATAGAGGTCAGGAAGACTATATCCCACCTGCCTATACAGCTGTGGTGTGTTGAAAGACCCCTGGACTTAAAGTAAGAAGATCTGGGTTTGAGTCTCAGTATGTCACTTATTTTTCTGTGTGACCTTGAGCAAGTCACTTCACTGATCTGAATTTCAAGTTACTGTCCGTGGGACCATAGTATCCGTCTAATGGGGTTGCTGTGAGAAGTCAGTGAGATGGTGCATGTGCAAAGTGATTTTTGGATGGCATTGTTCTCCGTGGCACAGTGGGAACTGCGATATGACTCTGTTCCTTTTATTTCAGGTATGCATCCACTGGCTTAAGAACCCAACAAAATGCATCAATAAATATGCAACTGCCTTCAAGAGAGACAAACCCCTATTTTAATAGCTTGGATCAAAAGGACCTGGTGGGTTATTTATCCCCAAGGGCCAATTCGGTGCCCATCATCCCGTCGGTGGGTCTAGAAGAAACCTGCATGCAAATGCCAGGGATTTCTGACGTCAAAAGCATTAAATGGTGCAAAAACTCCTACTCTGCTGACATTGTCAATGCGAGTATTCCAGTCAGCGATTGTCTTCTAGAAGAACAGCAAGAAGTGAAAATATTACTAGAGACCGTGCAGGAACAGATCCGGATTCTGACTGATGCCAGACGGTCAGAAGACTACGAACTGGCCAGCATGGAAACTGAGGATAGTGCGAGCGAAAACACAGCCTTTCTCCCCCTGAGTCCCACGGCCAAATCAGAACGAGAGGCACAATTTGTCTTAAGAAATGAAATTCAAAGAGACTCTGTGCTAACAAAGTGACTGGAGATGTAGGGATCTGTGCATTCTATGCTTTGCTCAACAGGAAGGAGAGGAAATTAAATACAAATTATTTATATGCATTAATTTAAGAGCATCTACTTAGAAGAAACCAAATAGTCTGCCGCCCTCATATCATAGTGTTTTTTAACAAAATATTTTTTTAAAGGGAAAGAAGCGTTTCAGGAGTGATAAAGCTTACCACTAAAGCTTTAGGGGAGAATTCTGAATCCAATTTCAGTTAGTCCTTACACTGTCCTCTTTGGCTCTTGGAAGATTTGGCAAATTCCAACCTTTGGTCCCATACTGCCAGTGTCTATATAAAAAAAGAAACTGGTGTTCTCCTAGTGTCAAAGAGATGAAGTTTATTCCAAGGGCATATGTGCCAGTTAAACAGATAGTCCTGGCCATTTGACTCTAGAGTTCCAACCCCTAAATTTCTCTTCATCAATGCTCTCTCTACAGGCTATGTCATGTCAAGGAATGTAGTGCTTTGTATTTGATTTTCAAAGAATGGCAAGAAAACATGAGCAGGAGGGAAGACAGAAAACAGGAGTAATCCGGGCAAAATTAGCTACTCTCATGTGCCATTTTTCTCTGTAATTTGAAAGCACAGAATCTCAGAGGGAGGTGTGAAATTATTATAGGAAAAGAGACAAAATGACAGCGTCGTGTTACTAAAATCATGCTAATAGAAATGTTTTTCTCGGAGAGTGTTTAGAAGCTCTGAAAGGGCACCTCTGTGTGTGTGTGTGTGTGTGTGTGTGTGTGTGTGTGTGTGTGTGTGTGCGTGCGCGCCTGTGTGCACAGGTGTGAGGGTGCAAGTGTTGTGGCCTTGCTCACCCAAGCACATATGCTATATGCACATGTGTTCCCTGTACGTATGTGTGTGCATGTGTGTGTGTGTATTAAAGCTTGCTAAAATTTGTTCTGAAACATCAGGGAAGCTAATATTCAGAAGAGATTTCCCCCTTTAGATCTTTTCACTTTAAATTTTCCATTAAATGTAAATTTGGTTAGCGAGTTCTTGAACCAAGGTAACTTGCATGGTGGGGTCTTACAAAACTCTGGACAATGTTTAGACCATTTTCTGATGTGAATAATATTTAAAAGGATAGCGTTTGGCTGGTGCAAATCAGCATCACAAAGCAAATTAATGGAGGATGTGTTTATTTTGAATCATTTAACTTAAATTATTGGCACAAGCCAATCATCAAATTGACAGTTGACTATTTTATTTCTCGTCATCCTCATTGCTAATTTATAGCAAGTCTGCTCCGTGTAGACAGAAGCACTGGCTTCTGTGGTTAACATGGAAGGAATAAATTGTTGAAAATCACAAATCCCAGACTATTCAGTTCACAAGCAATGCCCCCAAACAACAAATTGTGTTGTATGTTCATTTGGAATAAAGCAATATTTTTACCACTGCTAAGGTGAACTGAAACCTCTCCTGAAGACGTGTCTGTTTTATTTTCCCTTCTTTTCATGGGGCATTCAAGGAAACTAGTGTTCACATACCCAGTCTCTATCCAATTATTGGTGGTGTTGTTATGTTTACACTGTTTAAAATAAAAAGGCACAGTATTTGAAAGTACATAAAAGATTGCTTTTACTGTAGTTTGGGGAAAGTTTATTTAAAAATTTCATTGGTTTCTCTCTCAAGCAGAGAAAACATACTATTCTTTTTTGAGGTAAGTTTGTTTTAAATATACTGCAAATTATTATCTGTGAACATTCATTGATATGAGATAGAATACCATCTAGGGAATAGAAAAAGCTTTAAAAAACTGATCAAAAGGGTTCAATAGGAAACTGAGGTCTTGGATATTGAAAACACTTTTGATGAAAACCTACATTGTAGCTGACAAAGTTGCGTGGCATCATTTGTAACTACTAGAGTTTGATTGCTTTGAGTAGAGCAGTAAGATTGTTCTCATCTTCCAACATTGGGAATTTTTATTATCCTCTTGCTCAACTTAGTTTTATTTGAAAACATTTGCTATTTATGAAAATCTTAGAAGGTTTTTGTAGGTGTATAAAATCCTGAAAATTGAGCATCTACTGAACCATTATGTTGTTATTTAACCTATCAAATACCAGAGGCCACACTGGTGTTTTGAAGTCAACTTTTTGGGATTGTACTGGGTTTTGTTTTTATTTGTTATTTTGTTGTTTCTTTGTTTTTTCTTGTTTCATTTTCTTTCTTTCTTTCTTCCTTCCTTCCTTTCTTTCTTTCTTTCTTTCTTTCTTTTTCTCTCTCTCTCTCTTTCTCACTCTCTTTCTTTCCTTTGTCCTTAAAACATTAAATATCATTAATCTAAAGATTCCATTCACTAGGAGAACAGGTACTCTGAGGAAGTGATTTTACAAAAACAAAATAAAAAATAAACAAAAACACAGTAAGATCAATATAACTTATCCTGATATAGCATATTACTTTAATAAAAACTGTATATCATTTGATTATGCTACAAGTCTTCCCACCACATGCTGAAAATAACAAGGATCAGGCAAATTCAATGACCATGTGACAGAAAGTTTACAGTTATTGGTATTTTCTGAACACTCAAGTCAGAATCCTCCACAGAAATAGCTATTTGTGGTAGTTACAGGAAGTATTCCTGCAAAGAGTATAAGCTCAAAGGGTACATCTTAGGTCACCAACAGACAAGTGGCACTTGCAGAATGCACTGAGACTTTCAACGTAAACCTGATCTGGCAAATACCTGAGCCATCATTGCTTTGTCCCTCAAGCTCATGTACTTACTAGGGCATGGTGATTTCTACACCATACCTCTGAATTTACTTCATTTTCCTCATCTTTATTTTGGGAACAGATATTTGTAATTAAATAAGGAACATAGACATCATCAACTGGAGACTGAATATCACCCATTATATTTTTGCTTTAGTCATTTTTCTGGTGTGTGTTTTTTATATGACAAAATATTTCCAATTACTGGTAGCTATTGTGGAATGCTTTTGACCAATTGATGTTAGTAAGGTAGAGTAGAAATGATTTTGGAGAATTAGCATCTGGTTTCTCTCTTCCTATGTATATTAAACACTCTTTCAGACTCTACTGCACTACCTTGCTGTGAATTAAGGTGAATTTATCACACATCCAGTGACTCACATCATTTCTAATAACAATTGAGGAGGCATAGAAGTCCATTCCTCTTGGGCCTTCACACAGTAGTTAGATAACATGCTGACCAAAAAGAGTAAAAGGGACATAGAGACTTCAGAATATTCCCTGAGTCATGAAATGGATAGCTGCAATTTTAGAAGGGTCCTGGTGCCCAAAGTTGAGGCTGCCAATGACCAGGTCTCCACAAGAATGCATTCAACCCTTGCAGCCACTTCCCAACACTTACTTTGTCACATGGTGCTATAGGAAATAACAAATCCTTAATGTATGTGTGTGGAGGGTGAGGTGATCTCTGATTCCAGCCCTGTGAACCTGAGATTAAGTGCTAAGAAACCAGTCTCAAATGAGTATACAGTATACCTAGGATCACAGCAGGGCGGGGGAGGGATTTTTATTTGACCTTTTGGTATCTGGGAAACATTTTATATATAATGAATACTTTTTATTATTATTCAATTGTATAGCTTTAGTACAGTGTTTTCAACAGATAGCATGTCTATGCTGTTTGTATCTTGTCTTCAGAAATTCAGTCCTCATTCCAGGCAAGACAAGTCTAAGGTTTCTAGGCTGTTCTCAATTTTATAAACACTTAGTTTGCCCGGGGAAATAAAACTGTCAAATAAGCTTTATCACTTCCTTTTCTTTCACTCTTTCTCTTTTAAAGAAATACTGAGGGTAAAGGAAGAACATTCCCTTTTTTTTTCTTTTTTTGATCGACATCATCCATTTTCACTCATCGGTTTCTACTAGGACTATGCCCAAAATATAAATATTACATTTGGGTGCTTACTTGGGTATCCTTATCTTTTATTTATTTGAAGAACACCAAGTGGTTACCTCATGGAATCCCATAAAAGCTTCACAGAAAGACAAATGGCAATGGTTCATCAGAAAACCATTTTCAGTTCATTCTCTTTCTTAGCCAAACTTAAATATTTTTGAATTAGAAATCTCACAAAATTCAATACTGAAATATGTTAGATTATTTTTTCTTAAATTTGCAATTAAATGATTGACATAAATGATTACTGTCGCTATTTGTATAATTGCCTCAAAGGCTTTTTTTTAAATTAAATATATTCTAACAATGCCTATGACCTATGGTAACACTGAACTCTAGTAAGGGCAGAGTGATTAGGGAGGGCAAGATATTCTATGCACTAATGTCAGACACCCAGGTGAAATCAGTGACACAATGACCATACAAACAGTAGAGAGCAGTTTTCTTGCCCTTTGATAATTGTTTATGAATTCCTGTATTGATTGCATGTGTATTGTTGCCAAAGGAAAAACTGTGTGAAAAGAAACAACCTGGTTTTGTTGAAAATGAATTAGACATAACTATCTTTGTGAAAGTTTCTAACATGCAGATAAGAACGGTCTCTTGACCGTTCTGCTCTATAAGGTATGTAATGATCTACTTCATCTTTTTATTTTTTTTCGGTCAATCATCTTGTTCTCCATTCTTTCCAGATTTTATATGCTCATTTGACAATGCTCTTCATGTAGTCCATGCCTACAGATCTATCTCACAAAGTCTTACGAAAGCCCTGACCTAATCAACCAATAAGATTGGCATGTGTAACAGCACAGGCCATGGATTAATAGGGTTGTTGCTATGGTTCTACTTAAGGCAAATTTACCAAGGTCAGGTGATGAAAAAGAGATAGCAAAGAAACACCTGATTCTGAAACTGGAGACTCCCAGGTCAAACTTTGCTTCCCATTTGTCTTAGGTGAAATGTGAGAGTTTTTCAATAACAGAGCAATGCCTCTCTACACCAGGCAGGAGACCATGACTGTGTCCTTAATTTACAAAGGTACTAGACAGATGCATTTTGTACAAAAAGCAAAACATATATATTGATGCTCTCCAGTATTTGCATCTCACATTTTTTGTTGGTTTGTAGGAAAGAGTAGTGCCGTGTGGCACAGAATATCAGTGAATATACAATTGTGTGCCTCAGTTTACTGGACTTGATTATAGGTATTTATTACTACACTTGGTACAACTCAAACTGTTAAATTCTCAAATATTGAATAAATTCTCAATTGACACTTAGACTTTAAGCTTAAAAATAATCCTAATGTTGGGGGCACCAAAAATCAGTGTGTACATAATGAGTTTTCTTCACAGTTGCTATTTTGACAAATCAGAACCAGCATGCTTCTTCAGTACCATCCAGATTAGCACTGGGTTTTCTATTTCTATTTCTTTTGGTCACGATCCCCAATAAAATGTAAATTCTTTCCGTGTTCGATAAAACAATGTGAAATGTTAAAATATTTGGGTCAAAGACATAAAATTCCAGTTGTGTCATGATTTCAATTCATAAGGATTCTATGCAGTAGTTTTACAAATTAAACTAGGGGGAAATCACATTGATTGTATTTGATTTTGATAGTATTTAGAGGTCTGATGAACCACTGAGACAACTGCAATATATTCTACATCGACGGTATGTACTTTTTTTTTTACAATGAACAAGTGTAAATGCTTAAAAAACTACATGCACACAGAGCACTAATCTGTGTTAAATATCAACCCCATGGAAGACCTTGGATCAAATATCTCTCATTAAGAAATGCATGCAGCAAAAAAAAATGTGTTCTGGTTTGCTCTGACTTTTATCCTTCAAAACCTACTGTTGAGTGATATTTTGTCAACAAAAATCTAGAGGGTAGATACATTTGTTCAAACAGAAATAAATGGGGGAACATAAATTTTCATCCTAAAAATTGCTGCATCTTCACGTGCAGCTACTGTATCTGTACAATGAGAATTAGAAGGAAATGTTTTGGCTCAGATTTTTCACAAATATCCACTTGTGGATATCTACTCTGATGAAATCTTAGAAAACAACACATGAATTTCATAATCAGCATTGTGACTTCATCGGATATATTTCTGTCTGGTGGGAGACCCTGGCCACCATCACATAAGTGAGTGCCTTCGCAGCCTTTGGTGCATCTAGGAATCCAGATTCTATAGTGTTGTTATCTTGTTTTGCTTTATAAAATGGGTATTTTCATGGAAAAGAACAGACCAATGCAGTTTACTCATTTTTATTGTTTTAGCAAGGGATAAGCTAGGAACCTTTTTAAATGTAAAATGGTAAGAAAGTTCTCCACTTTAGCCTAGGCTTGTTAGTTTTCTGTCTATTGTTAACAGACATTCCCAGGTTGGAATTGTTCTTATTGTAGTTCTCTCCATGTTCTTGAAGGTAACCCAGGATCATCAATTTAAGTAAAAAGAAGGAAAGTATGCAAAACTAAAAGGCTCTTCTTTAAATAGCAAATTACGAAGAATCACTAGCAAATTATATCCATAAAGGATTGAGATAAAATGTTTGCTTCCTATAACTCAAAAGATACAAACAGAAGCAAATGTCAAGCAAATATATCTGTTCTCATAATGGTTCTTATAACAAAGTGGATTTTTAAAAAAAAATCTGTTTTCTGAAATTGATACTTCATTCTATAAAACATTTCATATAGGATTATTAACACGATATTATTTATACCCATTGAATGTGTATTTATTCTAAAATCTTCTTTGGAACACCTCTTACAATTTGACACAATGAATGAAATTCTATACTTATTTCTTCACAAGGATCTATTTTTTCATATTCCTTTTTACCTAGCTGTTATTTTCACACCGATGACTTGCATTTGATACTTCATAGTTTAAGCTAAACCTAAAAGAAGCTACCAAACATGGAACGACACAGACATCTCCTTAAACTAAACCATGTGATGTAAACCGAATTTGTCTTGGGTCCAAACACTCTAAATAGCTGAAAAGCATTTTCCAACCAGAGAACTGTTGTGGCATTCTTTTGTGTAATTGTGGGAAGGCTGTACAGTTTATTTCACTTTAAAAAATCTGAAAAGAATAAGCACCATTGGAAATCTTCTGTTTACCAAAAATAAAAGACAGTTACCCAGTACCCCAAACATTTCCACACAGGATGATTTAAAGAATGATATGTTTCTTTTGCATTCATTTTATGTTGTTCTCCTGAAATTAATGTCACTAAAAGTGTGAAGAATAATAAATTAATCTGTCATTTCTTCAAATATACTACAATTATAAAATTGTGCGTTTTTTCATGACTTTTTCCTACATGAGTTTATATTTTTATAATACTATCGTCTTACTCCATGTGTTATAATTTAAACAATGTCCTACTGTCCCATGGCGAGGTGTTTTCTTTGCAAACATTGAATTTAGAAGCTATGGACAGTACAGTTTATAATTCACTTAGACATACTATTATCATTTGAAATTCAAATTGTTGTCTTTCCTTTACTACTCTTAAGTAATCTACATTTGATGTTATGACACATATCAGTTTTTCTTTCTGTTGAAAAGAGACAGAAGGTTCATAAATGAGGTTCAGAGGATCTGGAAATACTTGAAATAGTAATGCTTTTCTTTGCGTGAAAGTATATAATTTTAAAGATTGGAGCTAAAGGTGTAAAAGTAACCATAAGAAGGTATTTAAAGAAATCTCAGTATCTAAGCAGTTAAAAGCAACCTGCTTCATTTCCTGATTATACATACTTTAAGAAATGGTATGCCTGGGTCACCAAGTATGACAATTAGGAAAATTCATTCTTCACTGTTCAGCTGCCTTTGTAGAAGTGCCATGATAGAAAAAGATAAAGCCAATATCACTTGGGCTTTATCTTTTTTTCTTTCTTTGTATATACTGGATTTGGGCTGAAAAAAGTCTAAATGTAAAAATTAATTCTACTTTTATTTAAAAAAATGTCCCGTTTTATTTTACATATCAAATCTAAGGAAATTTCCAATTACTATAAGAAGATATTCACTGTTGATATCGGACTACATTTACTTTCACTGTTAAATGAAACAAATTTACAATGTCAGAAAATTGGACTCATCAAGTATTTTAAAAGCTATGTCCTGCTTCATGAACTATAGATGTGATCTATGAATACTTATTATAAATAATCCTCACATGTGCATTTGCTACACAAGCCCTCATATGGATGAGGGAGTGTGTAACATGTTTTAAATGTAATTTAATTGTTTAAATTCTTATTTTCTTGACTTATGCCTATATTTATTAGATAATAAATAATGTTTCCTTGACATTAGAATAGATACTACATTCTCTCAAGATAGGTATTTATCTTTTGAGGTATCACTACTAGATTTTGATTAATAATATTATAAAGACGTAAGAAAAGGCTTTGTACAGTTGAGTTAAACATGCCTCCCCATCTCCATGCAAATTATGTAGTGGTACAGAAGGCAAGTGTGGAGAAAAAAATTACTTTAAAATGCTATTAATTTTGAGACCAGGTACAAAAATTACCATTAAAAACAACTATACAAAATTGAGAAAATAGAAGAATTTAGAAATTTTACATGTACTTACTTATTAGATATTCATGGAAATCCTATGAAATCAGCATCCACATCAATTGAAGATAGCAAGTCCAAGACAGAGAGATAAAGAAACTTATACACCAATATACAGAATAGATGAAATATTTAAGAGGTTGTGTTTCAATTTACAGTTCTTGCATTCTGACACTCTATTTTTCCATTTGCTTTAATAAAAATATTCAAATAGTAAAGCTTTGAAAATCTAATAAAGGGCAGAATATTCTAGACTAATCAAGGAGTAACATGGTCTTGATTCTTTAAACCTACAGATTGTTTATAATAAGTGTGAGGGATAAAGGAAGATGCTAGAATTAATGAACAGGGACAGATGTACCCTAATTTTCTGGGTTATCTAAATTTCTGTATGCATTAGACAGTCACTGAATAATTAGAATATCATCATTTTATCCAATATTTCAGAAAGGAGACACAAAAGATCACGTGACAGCCATGACCATAGCTATAAATGTTACTGTTATCATCAGAGGATGGCCAAAACATGACAAGACTCAGTGCTATATGGTAACATTTACCCATTCGCCTTTAAAGACTAAATTGTCCAAATGTGATTTTGAACTTGTATTTATCCACCACCAATGCAAGATTGGAAATATGTTAAAAGGTATTCAGTAGAAGAAATAACCGAGATTCATTTCACCTCCCTTGTACTAAATACAAGCTCTTGAAAATAGTCACACAAAGCCAAGAGATCCTGTACTACTTAATTAGCGCCAACATTCAATCATTTACACACACAAAAACTGAGAACGTCTCCTAACACACCAATTTCCTGGCTCATTTCTAAATGAGATTTCCAGTGTGTCTGCTGCTATAACAATGTAAAAAAAAAGCTATGGTCAGTAATGTACTAGAAGGAAGAAGTTGAAGACTGATAGGAAGAAAAGGAATGAATATGTAAGAGACAAAAAAATGAGAAAATGCTAAAAGAAGGATTTTAAAAAGGGGAATTAAAGTTATACAGAATAAACACAGACTTTTCAATGTATAGAATGTTCTGGTGGGATTAAAACTAAGAATCAGAAACTGACAAATTTCTACTTTTGTATCCTAAAATACATTTTAACATTGTAAATGTTAAAATATCAGTTTAGAAATTGTTTAAATAAGTGAATAAAAACAAAAAGAATCTCTTCTTAAAAAGCAAATGTCAAGTATGAAATAGAAGAGCTAATTAAGGAACATTTTGAAATTAAAATCAAAACAAAACTGAAAATTAAAGTAGACCAAATTTGACATGAAAGGTAATTCAGTGTTAAATTAGCAAACATTAAAGAAGAGTCTATAGGTGGCCATTTTGTTCTATTGACAGTGTCGTTTGCCTTATAGAAGCTTTTCAATTTTATGAGGTCCCATTTGTTAATAGTTGATATTAGAGCCTGAGCCATTGGTGTTCTCTTCAGGAAATTTTCCCTGTGTCCATGTGTTCAAGACTCTTTCCCACTCTTTTCTATTCGATTCAGTGAATCTGGTTTTATATGGAGGTCCTTGATCCACTTGGACTTAAACTTTGTACAAGGAGATAAGAATGGATCAGTTTGAATTCTTCTACCTGCTGACTGCCACTTGAACCAACACCATTTGTTGAATATGCTCTTATTTTTTCATTGGATGGTTTTGGCTTCTTTGTCAAAGATCAAGTGACCATAGGTGTGTGGGTCTATTTCTGAGTCTTCATACAGGGTCACCCACCCATCTCTCAATTTTTAATCCAGAATTGTCTCTAGCTAAAGGAAATGCAGAGACAAAAACTGGAACAGAGTCCAAAGGAAATACCATCCAGAGACTGCCTCTCCTCCAGAGATCTGTCCCACCTGCAGACACCAAACCCCGACTCTATTGCTGATGCCAAAATGTGCTTGCTGACAGGAGCCTGGTATAGCTGTCCCATGAGAGGTTCTTCCAGCATGTGACTGAAAAATATGCAGATACAGCCAACCATCAGACTGACCCCGGGGACCACAATGGAGGAGCTAGGGAAGGGACTGAAGGAGCTGAAGGGGATTGCAACCCCATAAGAAGAACAACGATATCAACCAACCTGACCACCCAGAGCTCTCGGGGACTAAACTACTAAACAGTATACCTGGCTCCAGCTACATATTTAGCAGAGGATTGCCTTATCTGGCATAAATGGGAGGTGAGGCTCTTGATCCTGTGGAGGGATCAAGGGATGCTAGAGTGATGAGGCTAGAATAGGGGGATGGGTGGGGAGCAACCTCATAGAGACAAAGGGGCAAGGGGAGGAGATGGGGGGCTTGCAGAGGGGAAAGGGGGCAACATTTGAAGAGTAAATAAAAATAATAAAAGAGAAGAAAGAAATATGTTGCAATAAGATTTCAATGAGAATCTAAGATAATTCTTTAATCATCAGTGGAGAGATGATGAAGCAGTACAGAGTACTTGCTGCTCTTTCAAAGGACCTGAGTTTGATTCCAACTCCAGGGATTTCAACCCACTCTTCTTGCCTTTATGGGCACTGACTTATATGTGTTTATCAACACAAACACATACACACAGAAAAATTATGTTTAACATTAAAATATGAAATTATGTGAAAAAGTAAAATGAAGATACTAATGTGAGCAGTGAATTAAAAAAAATAATAAAAATGTTGTGTATAGATTACAATTATGGAAGACTTCTTTATCACCCAACTGTACAAAACTTTCTTGGTTACCACCATGGAAATCTCCATGAAATTTGCAAACCTAGCAAAGACAAAATTGACACGAATGTATTAAAAGCAGAAAGTACTAAATATCAGAACAGTTGTACAAATGATAGAAATGAAGAAGGAGTAGTTGTCTTCCTTTCTAAGAGTTATTTATACTGAGATCCCAAGTTCAAGCAGTTTTGTATATAAGATTTATGTGTATATGGGCATATACTATGCAATATAATTATCTAGTAATATGAGTATGTTACCTATGTTGTACAATATCATAAAATACATGATTACTATTTACAAATATATTCATAGGCTAACAAATGAAACTGCCTCGAAAATTGATTAAGAGTCTAATGTTGAAAAGCTACAGTAGGTTTTGTGGTCCCTCCTTGAACAAACTTCAGGGCAGTTAAAATGCATGCTAAATGGTGTGAAAAGTACTTCCCAAGTACCTTTCCTGAAAAATGTGAACTTTGGAGAAAAAAAGAACTCCTTGAAGAAAAATGTCGAGAATTCTATATTGATTTTTTTTCCAGATGAAGAAAGAAGAGTACTTTCTCAGATTAAGACTCATTTAAGAACATTCAGAGAATCTTAAGATCTCATGGCATTTGTCCTCTGGAAATTCAAGCCTGGGCAAAATGAAACACTGGAACTCTGGTTGAAAGTTGCCCTATCACTGATACCTGGAGAAACATGAAGAATGGGAAGGAGAATCTCTATGTATGAACTGCAGTGAGAGGATAAATGATCTCTTTGCTCTATGGAAACTGAAAGCAAGGATCAGGGAAAGCCTGTGGTGGTCAAGGGGTATTGGAGGGATTCTGACAAGAGATCCGTTGTGGAACCACTTGCTTCTCTTCGACAGCTGTACCTCTAGATCTCTAGCCAATAATTCCCAACCCCAAAACAAGGCTGCATAAGACCAAGTTCAACTATCTGATAGTCACCTTCACTTAAAGAATCTAATTCATGCCTGTTTACTTTCTTATTTCCTTATATCATGAGCTTAGCTGTGGAGAGTGGTACCATAGCCAACATGGAGAAAACAGGTAAGCAAGGACAAGGCTTGTCAACCACTTTCTATTATTACAAATCCAGATCTACTGTTGGTAAATATTTGCGTCATGTTTTTTTAATTAGAAAGAAGATTTAGTACGCTTACTATATCAATGTTTGACAGAATTTTCACTGGGAATATTGCTGCTGTCCAGTGTAGTAAATGAATGTTTTCAAGAAGATATAATAGCATAATAAAAAAATAAATCACCATGGCAGCCTAATGTTTAGTTCAACAATCTGAAGACATGTGCCTATTATTTCATTTATCAGTATTATGTTTTCCTTATACAGTAAACAGCAGATAGCAGTTGAGTGCTATTGCTTTCATAAACCGTTTGTCTAATTTAGTTTAATTAACTACTTCTTTAACAGCATAAAGTTAATGGGGTGCACCAGGTGGACAGTTAAACTTTACATTCATTGCTATTAGAGTACAAGGCTACTTTCCCACAATGATACTGTTAAGATAGGTGAGTACAGTCTAGTAATAGGAAAGTAGAAAGATCATCATAACTGTGGCCAACATAGAGTCAGAACACAAAAGAATCTTAAGCAGTAAGTCTATCAGCAAAATACAAAAACAGCTAACACGCATAAGTTAAACAAGATCTGGTTGCTATATGAATTTGCAGATTCAAAACCCATTTGTAAAAAACAAAAGCAAGTGGAGTGATAAGGCTCAATGCAGTGTAGAATCAGAAATGTCACGCTTGAGGCATTGAACCTGATTGGTTGAACCAGGTATTAAGAGACGTGGAGCACTCATGATGTCTCAGAAATACATTCATACACAGACAAAATTAATATACTATGTAGGTATTTTAAATATTATAAATTTATTACATTAAAATACAGAGAAGGTCAAAGAAATACATTTTCACATGTAGATTTTATAAATGCTAGTTTCACATTGATTCTTTTTTTAGTTTCTAGGAATGGACATGAAAAATACTTCAAAATGGATTTTATCTATGATTAGTAATTATAAAAATATTATGTAAATGATAAAATTGATGTAGTTACAACACAATACTAAAGTTACATTATCCTAAATATGTAACTTTTAAAATAAGAAAGCCTGACCACTCAGCTGCTAATGAATCACTCTGACAAGCATTCATTGCTTCCCTAGTCTGGGTAGGATATCATTCTAGAATCTGGAGGTTCAGCTAAGACCAAATGGAATGCTCAGATGCCTCAGTGAGACCTGTGTGGTAGCTGAACCATGGTCCAATATCAAGAAAAAGTGACATGGACATACAGAGGGACAAAACAAACACCGCTTTGTGTGTGGTGAAATCATTCATGATAGAAATTATTTAGACACAATAATTTGATAATTTATGGCATAAGAATGTTTATACAGAACTGCTTTTAGCAGCAATAATAAAATCAGGTGGTTAAAAAAATTATGATATTTTTAGTTAATGATAATTCTCTTGAATCCAGTATTGTTGAAATTATGTTAGATATTATTCCCTATGTCCTATTAAATCTAGGATGTATCGTGAAACTAAATTTTATAATATATGAAATGTTTATATGCCACCTGTTCCTTTTTACCTAGTGTTTTCCTGTATATAACAAGTTTACTGAAAATAATAGGAAAAATTCTAAAAATGTAGTAACAGATGAATTATGGTAAAATTAAATAACATAAGAATATTGTATTCAATATCAGACTTTCAAAGAAAACTGCTTTAGAAAATGTTCTAAATATGAACTACTAGAAGAAACCTTAAAATGGGCCCTTCTGTATCAGTAATACCTTTGTGTTATAATAGATTTGAAGAGCTTAAATTATATAACTCATTTCCAAACTGTTGTTAAGTGTCGACTTGGTTTCTTGTGACTTCAGTGTTAATAAGTGCATTGCCTTATGGCTTATTCCTCCAAGGGATTTGCTTTAGTCTTTGTCATGCCTCTTTGGTTTGATTAACTAAGGCTTCTTTCTGCTCTTTGCATTAAAATTGTTTTTGTGGAGGAGGCAACAAGATGTAGCACATCACTGGATTCTCCTGAGGCCTCCTATTTTCCAGAGATTAGACATACTTATTCATGGCATCAAGTTACTGTAACAATTCCCCTTAAGCTAGGGGCAAATGTCAACTTTCTTGACTGCCTCTTTGAACCTCAGGAAGCTGGTGCCTCTTTTGTTCATGACTTAATACTTGACAGATAATTCCCCAAATCAAACCATCCATGAAACCATTGGCCTCTAGCAAGAGGCACTGCTGCATATTTTCAACATTCTAGCTGCTAAGGATGGATCTGAGGTTGTTTTAAAACTCTTGAAAACCAAAGAATATTGAGTTGTTCATACAATTGAATTTGCTATTAAGAAAATACAATTAACTGTTATCAACCTCTAACTCTGAGCTTAAATTTGTATTCAGGTTATTTGACCTTATGAAGACTGACTATGGTGAAGATAAGTAAAGTATTTATTCTGCAAATATCAGATCAAACAAGACATCAAAGAGACACTATGTTGCTCTCTACTAAACTTGCTTCTTCCTAAGTGAGAGAAAGAGCAATGGCTCTAGATTCTGAACCCAATACTTCATCCTTAAAACTCCAATGGCCGTGTTTTCTTGTACAGAATCACTGGGTTGCAAGAACAGAAAATATTTATTCATACCTGTAGCCCACACATAAAGATGATAATTTTTCCATATCTATATCCTCACATGTAAAGATGATCACTTCTCTATATGTGTGACTCCATAATAAAGATATTAATCTTTCCACATATTGCTCTATATGTAAACTTATACATTTCTTTATATGCATTGCCCCATATATAAATATCTTATTTTCTCAATACATAATCCCCATGTATAAATATGATCATTTTTCTATACCTCTACTCTCATATGTAAACAGGGCCATTTGTCTGTAACACATGCACTTATGTAAACAATTCCATGTGTTGACTTCTTGGCTTCCTTCTCTCTATTCCTTTCTTATATGTAAGTTTTAAAAGATGAGATACAACAAGTGTAAGAGTCCTCATTGTCACATGGCTGGAATTCTATGCCATGATGACTAAATAATACAAGTTTGATTAATGATTGAAAACCCAAAGTAAATAAGAAATAAAGTAGGGAAAGCTATTTTATATAGGGTAGTAGAAATCCCACTTCTGAGTTCTTCTTCTCAACATAGAACTAAATAACAAGAAAGATGCTTCCAATCAGAGAGCCAGATGAAGACTATCCAGAAAAATGGAAGAAAAATCATAAGGCAGTCAACTGAGAAGAAAATTAGCATAATTCTTTATCAGCAGGAGGCCACCCTGCATGCTGTAGAACTAACTGGAAAAACCTGAAGGAGATGGTAATGTATGATAGGCTGTCACAAAACTGTGACACACATTCTTAAAGAAGATAGGAGAATTGAGGTTAGTGTGAGCTTAAGGAGACATCACTAGGGAGCTTTAAGGACACACAGACTCTGTACAGACTTTCTTGAAAAAGGTGGCTCTGTGTCTTTATAAAAATATCTTTGGGGTGATAAGGCTGGATCAAGGAGTGCTGATGAAGTAACACAGATGAGAGTTATCTAAATAGAGGAATGCATATGCTAATAATCATACATAAAAACAATAAAGTGATTCATTTATACTTCAATTTATGATGGGATTTCGCACACAACTGATTTGAAATGACTGTTCAACTCCAGATTTTATTGGTCATTTCTAAACTTAGGAGAATTCCATGCTAACTTCTCTTCCCTAAGGAATCATCTTTGCACATTTCACAGTGACAGTACTTCATCTACATCTGCCCCTTTACCTTGTATTTCAGCACATCTTCTTAAAAATATTTTCATTTTTAAGTTCCATCAAATATGTCAAGGCAGCTTCTTTTAAAAACTGTTTCTGATGCTCTCAATTGTTTAGGAAAATGGTTATTAGCAATATCATTCCAGCCTCTGTGCTAGAATCTGGGGGAAGGAGGCTACTCTGTCCAGATAACTCTACACGAGGACAATATGCATAAGATAGATGCTGCGTGATGACGTGAGCAGTAAAGGTGATACCCAGGTAGAATATTACCTTTCCTCATTGTTCCAAACTAATCATGACTTGCAAAAAGAAATACTTTTTGAAACTGTGACCCGATATTTATTCATTCATAAGTCTGTTAACTCACTGATGAATAACAGATATTGTCCCAACCTGTGCTTGCAATACCTCTGACATAACATAATGACAGAGTGTGTATTATGGGGGTGTCATGAAGAGAGAGAGTTGGAGTGACATGGCACACTTTTTACAGTGGCTTAGAAAGCTCTTCTTTCTAAGATATGTTAAGGCCCACATTTACATCAATGATATGGAAAAAGAAAGGGACTCTTCAGGTCCTGGAAACATAGCATCATTCCTTAGATAGGAAATGTCTCTAGCAGCTCAGCGAAGAGAACGGAGGCTTCAGACAAGTAGGTAAGTGACCCGATGGACTGGTAGGATTTAGAATATGGCAGACTTCTACAATAAGGTTAATTCAGGGAATGGGAAAACCACTTTAAGACTTGAATAAACAAACACAAAAGTTAGATTTATTTTAACCTTCTATGTCCCGAGAAAATTACTCAAGATTTCATCTAAAGAACAAGTGTACAAGAGTTTAAACGATAAGATTTGGAAAGGTATATATCAAAGAGATTAGTTTAAGACTCTAAAAGACTTAATTTTATACTCAGGATGGACACATGGGAGAAGGTGACAGCTAAATAAAATTTTCGGAGCTCGATATAACATGATAAGCTAGATTGAAAGGAGGAAAAGAAATAAGAACAACACCTCATATATTGTCTTTAGTAAAGGTAAGTCAGGTGCCACTTAATACAAAGAAAAGACAAAGACAGTAATCCTCTGTCAATAGAAATTACCAGAAGTTTATTTTAAAAGACTTTAGACCAATAATTTCAGAGAGTCAAGAAATGCCTATAGCCTACTAAATTAAATACAGTTTAAAAATTTTGTCAGTGTGAACTAAGAGGGTAAAAATTCAGTTCCATCTCAGGATAAAAGCCTAACAATAGAAGCTTAAAACCTAATGACCGGGGTTGGGGATTTAACTTATGGGAAGATAGCTTGCCTAGGAAGCGCAAGGCCCTGGGTTCAAACCCCACCTCCAAAAAAAAAAAAAAAGAATCAAAAAAAAAAAAAAAAAAAAACCTAATGACCATTGAAAAGATAATAGAGAAACACCATTTTGACTGAGGAAGTGAGAAGAAGTAAGGAAGACTTCTAAAAATTATCAAAAGGTAAACAGAGATGAGAACAGAATGTAGACACAGAAGGGAGGAAAAAGATGTGTCAAAGGAAATAGTGGTAAGAAGTGCGACAACAGATGGTACCAGTTCCAAGGGTGAGGCTATCACAGAGTCAATGTTCTAAAATTCCAATGTAGGTCTCATTCGCTTTTTAATGTCATTTTAAGAAACAGAGATCTTTGTCTCATATTTACTCCACTCTGCCATCTTTGGTGATTGAGCTGGAATTACTAAGTCGTATTGCAAATCGTCCTAGAAAGAAAATGCACAGCATGGCAAATATTAGATTGGTTCTTAGAGCTTCTAGCAAGAAATTACTATAATCTGGGCTCAGAATTAAACATTTATTTTAATTTTATGTATCTGAATGCTTGCCTCCATATATATATATATATATATATATATATATATATATATATATATATATACAAGGTGCAGTCTGATGACATCTGATTTAGAAAGGATGAGGCACAGACATGTTACTAAATTTGGTCCAGTGCAAAAACCAAATCTATTCTTAGATATGCTACCTATATTTAACATAGGAGAAATGTAGGCTGAGGTCCCCACAGTAACTATCACCATGTTTAAAGAAGAGTGCTTAATAGTATATCAAGATATACTTATCATCGTGCTTCTTAGCCTACAAATAAAACTCTTTTATTATATAAATTATGGTGTCATATTTTATGGAAGTAATATGTCTCCTTACTATCATTTTTAAATAAGACTTACAAGGACATGTTCCAGTAAGTATTATTATATTTTTGTTCCATGAAAAGGTATTTCTAAATACTAATATGATTTCCAGATATTCACAAAAGTTCAAAATAAAATATTGGTTGTAGAAATTGAAAATTTCTTCTTGAGATAAGAAAAGTAAATTTCCAGTTAACTGTATGTTTTGATTTTTATAGATGATTCATTGATGAATTGGTATAGCCATTTAATTATTTGTTTGAAATGATAGATCTTTAGAATGTTTGCATGTACTAAGATAGCCTTAATTTTGATGATTTCTATTGACAGTAGAACCGAATTTCAAGAAGTATTACTCTCTGAACCAGGAATTATCTCTGCTTCAGATGCTGCTGTCTATATTCAGTCATTCAGAGAGCTCCTGGTCTGTATCATGAAATGGATTTAGGTATTGTCCAGTAGAAGCATGTACCTTCTGTGACCATTCGTTCAGGTTAGGTGTGAAAGTTAGTGATGTCAATGAACAAGATGCTTTACAGTTCTCTACCACTGCACTGAGAATCTTATCATCACACTTCTTAGCTTCAAAATTATGTAATTCTTTAATTATATAAATTGTAGGTTTATATTGTATTTAGGTCATTTAACTCTTTAAGAGTCAACCTTGTTAAGTCTTTTACAAGAAGGGGATGGAAAGAAGTCTTTGAGCACAGAGAAGGAGGAGATTGGCAGAGCAAAGTCAGAAAAGATCTGGGAAAGAGAAATTCACTGGTCAGAAGGGAGATAACAGCCTACAGTGGGCCGTTCCCCACAATAAAAAAGAGGTACATAAATGTGAATATAGGCATTTACATGTGTGTCAAAGTACATTCTAGTATAAAGGCATTGGTTCACTGAAAATAAAATCAGTAGCTTTGTAGAAGGCTAACAGAATGTAAGAGCGTTTCACATACCAATGGAAAAGAATGCTGGGGAATACAGAGGAAATGAAATTCTCTGGTCCAAGTTGAGTAACAACAACAACAAAACTGGATGAACTGACTATCAGTTGACAGCAGCTATGGAAGAGCTGAAGAAAGGAAGAAAATATGGAAGGGGTGCATCTTCAGTGCTTGTGCTTCTTTAAAAATAAGACAGACGAGCTGGGCTATAAATGAGCTGATATTACAAATTATAGGTTTGCAAACTGGTTACAAATACAGCCATAACTGGCCATGGAGGGAAGGCAACAAGGAGACCTTTAATGGCCTCAAAGAAAACATGTAGAACCATCAATACCAAAAATTCAAATGCAACATATTAGTTCAGTGGTTCTCAAACTGTGGGTTACCACCCCTTTAGGGGTTGAATGACCCTTTTATAGGGGTTGTATGTCAGATGTTCTGATTCATATCATTAGCAAAATTACAGTTATGAAGTAACAACAAAAACAATTTTATGATTGGGGATCACGACAACATGATCCATCCAGGGTTGTACATTAGAAAGACTGAGAATCAATGTATTAGTTATCTACAGTGTATGCTTCTGCTCAGGAATTGTGGCTGTTTCCTCTGTTCTGCTTCATAATTTGACACTTAGAAAATTAAATTATACTATTTATAAAATTATTCCATTTGCATCTAAAACTAAAACTCAAATCTGACTCCACTGCCTATATTCAACCTATAAAGGGATTGACATTTATGAGGAACACAAAAATAGGAGAAGTGGTTAAGAGACACATGAACAGGTAAGTTATAGCCTGAAGATGTGGTTACTCACCATTGAAATCTTTAGTGCTGCCACCTAGACTAAGAAAATGTGCAACTGAGAATGAGCAGAAGTGAAAGTTACCTGGGAAGACACTTTCTGGAAATAAGAGTGCTTGTATGCTTTGAATAGCATACTGCTTCTATTGTTTTTGCAGGTATGAAATGAAAGTTAAGAAGAAATACATGAATAAAATAAGTTAACATAGAGATGGGGCTAGGAATTAGAAACCGTGAACTCTCTTGCTTTTTAGCTTATAGATACTATATCAGATATTTTTGAGTTGATAAAGTCATCTACGTGTGCCTCAGTATGTCATCAGCACAAAGACAGTAATGTAAATGGCTCTTGTGGAACTGGGCCAAAAAGACATGGTAGATGGAGTATTCTTATACAATCATCAATGTTCTCATACAATCTTATATTTGTTAAGATGACTCTGTGGATAAGAGCAATTGCTGCTTTTGCAGAAGACCCAGAGCCCATCCTCAGCATCTATAATACACCTCACAACTATTTGCAACTCCAGTTTCAGCATATCCAACCCCTCTTCTGGACTCTGTGGATACCTGGCATGCATGTGGTATATAACCATATATGTAGCTAAACACATAGACTTTTATAATAAGTCTTCTTTAAACAATAAATATATATATCTATCTATAAACATACATATGTCTATATTATAATGTTTAAGAGTACGTAACCTAGAAAAATACTCTGAAATCAAGCAGTCCTTTAAGATTTTGACAAGCTACTTAATAAATCTGTTTGAGGAGGGATATTTAAGTATAAGGTGTGAGATACTGTTACTTAGCTCTATTTTCATTACTACTAATGGTCAGTGATACATTTAATGCATGTATATATATTATGGCTGTTTTATTACAAATCCAATTATTTCTCATAAAACTACACTATCTAAGTAAAAGTCATGCTAATTAGGATTTAACAATAATAATGAATATATCATAAATTAATATAAACTACTAAAATTCAAACTCTTTAAGTAAAGCCTGTATCCCTTAATATTCAATGTGCTGACCTTTATCTAAAACAATCTTAAATTTACATGAACATGAACATAAACCTCCTCTAAATATGAATTCTAGCAAGAATTCTACCCATCTCCTGGAGTACCTGTTTAATCCTTACCCTGACATCTGGGAATCAAGGAAATATTTCTAAAGAATGATTAAGAATAAACACTTTCAGCAAAGGACCTGGATACAAAATTAACTTAAAAAAATAAGGACTCCCTTCGTGCAAATTATAAATGGGATGAGAAAGAAACTGGGGAAACAACACCCTTCACAATAGCCACAAATAATATAAAATATCTGAGTGTAACTCTAACCAAACAAGTGAACGACCTGTATGACAACTTCAAGTTGCTGGAAAAAAAAGGTGAGGAAGATCTCAGAAGATGGAAAGCTCTCCCCTGCTCGTGGATTGGTGGGATTAATAGTGAAAATGGCCATCTTACCAAAAGCAGTTTACAGATTCAATGCAAGTCCCATCAAATTTTCAGCACAATTCTTTACAGACCTTGGCAGTGCAATTCTCAACTTAATATGGAAAAACAAGACAGGATAGATAAAACAATGGTAAACAATAAAAGAATTTCTGGAGGCATCACCATTCCTGATCTCAAGCTATTACTACAGAGCAACATTAATAAATACTAATAAAAACTGCATGGTATTGTTATAAAAACAGAGAGATTGATCAATGGAATTGAAAGAAAGACCCTGAAATAAAATATCACACCCCTATGGACACTTAATTTTTGACAAAGAAGGCAAAACCATACAATGAGGAGAGAAAGATATCTTCATCAAATACTCTTGTTCTAACCGGATGTCTGCATTTAGAAGAATACAAATAGATCCCTGTCTATTAACCTACCCGAAATTCAAGTGCAAGTGGATTAAAGGCCTCAATGTAAAATCAATAACCTAAACCTCATAGAACAGAAAGTGGGCAAGAGTCTTGAACTCATTGGTATAGGAGACAACTTCCAGAGCAGAACACCAATGGCCCAGGCTCTAAATTCAATAATTAATAAATGGGACCTCTTGAAACTGAAAAGCTGTTAGTCTAAGGACACCATCAATAGGACAAAGCAGCAACCTACAGATTGGGAAAGGATCTTCACCCGTCCTACATCTGACAGAGGGCTAATATTTAAAAAGAACTCAGGAAGTTAGACACCAACAGTCCAAGTCACCCAACTGAAAAATAAGATATTGAGCTTGACAGAATTCTCAATAGAGGAATCCCAAATGATCAAGAAGCACTTAAAGAAATGTTCGACATCTGTAGTCATCAGGGAAATGTAAATCAAAATGACCCTAAGATTCCACCTTATGCCAATCACAATGGCCAAGATCAAAAATTCAAGTGATAGCACATGCAGGTAAGGATGTAGAGAAAGGGGACTATTCCCCCATCACTGGCGAGATTGCAAACTGATATAACTACTTTGGAAATCAGTCTAGTGACTTCTCAAAAATTGGGAATAGTTTTACCTGAAGACCCAGCTAGAGCACTCCTAGGCATATACCCAAATGTTGCTCTACCATAGCACAAGAACACTGTACTATGTTCATCGCAGTATTATTCATAATAGGAAGAAACTAGAAGCAACCTTGATGTCCCTCAACTGAAGACTGGATAAAGAAAATGTGATACATCTACAAAGTGTAATATTATTCAGGTATTATAAGCAAAGACTTCATGAATTTTGAAGGCAGATGGATAGAATTTGAGAATATCATTCTGAGTGAGCTAACCCACACCCAAAAGGACATGCACGGTATAGACTTACTTATAAGTGGACATTATCTATAAAATACAGGATAGCCACATTAAAATCCACAAACCAAAAGAAGCTAAACAAGAAGGAATGCCCAAGCAAGGAGGTTTGAATTTCACTCAGAAGGAGGAGTAAAATAGTCACAGGAGGCAGATGGAGGAAAGGAACTGGGTGGAAGAGAAGATGGAAAGAGAAATTGGGACAGGGGGTTTTCAGGATCAGGTGTGAGGAAATGGCCAGATGGCTATGAAAATTAATGGAAATCTATAGCTGGTGGGGGAGGTGGGCATCTTGAAAATGTGCCAGAAACCTGGAATGACCTCCCAAGAATCAATGGAGGTGACCTTAGCTGAGACTCACAGCAGTGGGGATATAAAACCTGAAGAGGTCATCTTTTAAAGCCAGGCAGGAATCCCCAGTAGAGCGATAGGTACACCAACCTGCTCACAAAACATTTGACCCAAAATTTATCCCACATATAAGAAATGCCAGGACAAGGAATAGAGCAGAAATGGATGGCATAGCCAAGCAATAACAAGCCCTTCTAGAGACCCATTCCATGGGCAAATACTAACCCCTGACACTACTAATGATGCTCTGTTATAATTGCAGACAGGAGTCTAGCATGACTGTCCTCTGTGAGGCTTCACCCAGCAGCTGACTCAGACAACCAAACATTGGATGGAGCTTGGGGACTATGGAGTTGGGGGGAGGACTGAGGAGCCCGAAGGGCATAGGAATTCTACAGAAAGGCCAATAGAGTCAACTAACCTGAATTCTTAAGGCTCTCAGAGACTGAAAAACCAACCAAAGAGCATACTCAGGATGGACCTTGTCCCCCCCACTTCCTACACATATGTAGCAGATGTCCAGCTCAGGCTTCATGTGGAATCTGTTCCCCTAAGTAGGCTGTCTTGTTTTTCCTCAGTGGAAGAAGTGCTAGGGTTGGAGATAACATGTTAGAGAGACATTCTCTCAGAAAAGGGGAAGGGGGACTGTGGGAGTGTGGAACAGGGATGTGGAAGGGCAGTGATCAGGATGTGAAGTGAATCAATAAAAATAAAGAATGATTGAAGGGAATTAGTCTTTATATTCTTGGTTCTTTATCTGTGTGGTGTGGATTAGATGTTATTGGATTAAAAACAAAACAACAATAACTATAAAAAAATCACCAAAGGGCAAAGCTGTATTCATTCTCCTATAAGTCCTTGCTATACAGGAAAGACTATAAGCTTATTGCTAGAAAATTACTTCCCCAAGATCAGGTAGCTCCTCGACAGAAAACCCAGACTTCTAGAACTTGGCAGGCCACATTCCTGTCAATGTTTCTGTGACCATATCTTCTCACATGATCTGCTTCAGAGGCACAGATTTTTTCCTCAAATCCTCTGAGGTTTGAATGAGAATGTAATGAATAATTTTATACTAATTTATTATCTTTCTAAATTATGATCTCCCTTCTTTCTCTGGGCACTGATCCATGCGTACTGCATTCTCCTGTCAAGTTTGTAGCACAAGGTAAGGGAGTATAGTTTTCATTTGCTGATAATTTGAAAGTAACAAAAGAGTAGTTGCAGCAAAGAGGAAAGAATAAGTTCACATTTAATAGAAAATATTGCTCTATAAATACCTAGGCTCTTACTGCCAAGGGAAGGTTCGCACTTTGGATTCCATGCATATCCTTCATAGATTAAATTACTCTCTGGCTTTTTCATTGTCACACACTAATTTTGGTCAATCCCCCTATTCTATTCTGTTCATTATCAATCTCTATATCTTCCCATCCAAGGCAGTTTCTCCATTTTACAAGCTTTAGTTTTTATAACCATACAGAATGCATTTTTCCTAGACAATAAAACCTCCTGACTTCAGCATGAATTATTTATATTTTCTAAAACACCAAACTTTGATATTTCTTTTGAGGACCTCCCTGTTTCTCAAGCCACTTTTGAGCAATGTATTTATAGATTCTAGATGACGGTTTGAAGTCCACCTGAAAACACTCTTTCCCAGCAGAAGAATATGTGTTGCGATAAAAATTTTAAAAGGAACGTTTTCTACCAGTTCCTATGAGCTGGATCTACTCGCTCCAGCAGCTATTCTGCAATGTGGTCCGCAAGCCACCCACTCCCAGCTCTTTTATCTGCTCTCTCTACACTGTCCATAGGCAATAGTTACCATGCTACACACACACACACACACACACACACACACACACACACACACACACACACACACACACACACACCCTTGTTCTTCAGGCCATTCTAGCATGGCACTACACCATGCTAGCTCCATGCATCCTGTAGCCTAGCATGGCTTCCAGAACTGTGACAAGTTGTTACTCTGCCCATGGGGAACTTTGTTCACATCCCCTGTAGCCCAGAAAGATCAACAATCTAGAAATTGTAGTTCAACAATTAGATAAACTTAGATAAATTTAGATTTATATGATAAATTCTCAATCTACAATACATCCATAGAATAAATTCACTGCCAATTAGTAAAGATAGAAACCGCCCACTTAGACAAGATAAAATTGACCTAGGCCACATGGATCAAAATCCTCCTCCTCCTCTGTCTTCACCTTCCTCCCAACCCTCCTCCTCCTCTCTCCTTTCTAGACTTTACACCACTTAACCTTCCTTCTCATCCAATGATAGGCTTCGCCTTATCCTGGACCTACCTTGCTGCATAATGACATCATCCTACAGATATGACTTTCTCATTTTGTAAAGATGCAAATTTTTCTAAGAAATTGATTTTGAGGACGAAGTTTTGAGTTACTAACTGTAGTGCAGTACTGGGTAGAAGAACCTGAGATACCCAGAAATGGAATGAAACTCTCCTCATTTTTCTGGAATGGTCTCCAAAGTGTCTCTACTTCCTATGAAGTTGTGTCATACACAGAGCCAATCAAAGAAATAAAAGCATAGAGGAACAAGGACCCCTTTGCCTGATTCAACCCTTCAGGGTTTACCAGAGTTTACAGATGATGGTGCTTTGGAGACAGAGTTTACTCTGAGGGTCAAGGATGTAGGACTCATTACGTGCCTGAGAGTTGCTTTCATTATTCTTGTCTGTATAGAATGCCTCAAGGTGCTGTTTTTCCCTTTGAATGTATTTCAACTACACTCTGATACCCAATTGCTTGTTTCCCAGGCATTAAGATTCTCACTTCTCTCATTCACAATTTCATTCTTTCTTTAATACATATGAAGTTTTGGCGACTTGTCTACCTTTTTACTGGAAACAGATAGACTCACATGCATGGTTACATTCTCTCTCTCGTCCCTTGATAGATCTTCCCTGCGGGATCCACTGGCAGAGAGAGCTCTAACAGGGACCTAATGAACAATCGCCTCATGTAAACGCACTCCTGTGAGGGTTATGAGCTTTGGAAAGTGATATAGTATATTTGAGTGAAAGTAAGATTGAATTTCTAAGTAAGAATTTATAGAAAATTGTATAAAGCAAACACAAGCAAAATGAACCTTCATATATGAGACCCTAGTAATGCAGGTGAGGATATTTTCTTCATTTTAGAAAAAATATTTAACAGTTATTCATTCTGCTCCTTAAAGGATTGTCTTCGAATTACATAAAATTTTGATCCTGTTCAACCTGGATGAGATGTTGACCAACACATTATTCATAATGACTTTTAACCAGAGTACAGGAAGATTAAATTGACTCATTCCCTTGAAGAATAAGATAAAATCCAATGAGTCAGGGTAATAAATTATTACTAGGGTTGATAGGAGGGCGGCGAGCTTTATGGCACCAGGATGGGAATGGGGAGGAAACAACTCCACTAGTTTTAATGTGAGGTATCAGGTTTGGAGCTCTCCTTGACCCTTTCTCCATAATCCTGGACCATTACAGCCCACTGTCCCTCGAAAACTGAATTTGGTAAAATCAGCACTTTTAATTGTAATATTAAAACCCTGTAGAGCTGTTATGGATATTAGCCCTTGGACTGAAGAAGCCAGTTTGACATTTCTTTGTTTGTATATTTGGATTTATTTGGAGGATATGGTCTCCACACTGAGATAGCTGTGTTAACTGCTCCTTCTTTCTACTAGTAGTTCAATTAGAGCACCCAGGTGACACGATGCTTCCCCTATGTCAGTCAGTGAGACAGGCTTAATTCTGTGCTGTCCTATTTGTAAGATTTTCCAGAAGAGTCAGTAGCTACTATCTGGAAGATATACTAACAACTCTTAAGAGGGAGAGTTTACGTCAGGTAATCAAAGAATTAAATTAAAAAAAAATAGACTCCAGTTTGGCAGCTGATCACAATGTCCAGAGACTTGTAATCCTTGGCTCTATGGATGTCCTGTTTTGCAATGTATGTCCATTAATTAACATAAAATGTAAAGATGAAATGTGAAGGAGAAATACACTAGCCTCATGATTTTGAAATCTCTCATAATATTTAGTAATTACTGTGGTTGCTTTTACACAAGTTCAAACATGGTTTGTCAGCTTTTATTCCAAAGAGAAAGGTATAGTTCCTTACCATGATTGTGGTCTGGATTTTTCATGACATATTTGTAGTGAACAAAATGTGCAAATTTGAAAACTAAAACTTTACAATAGAGAAACCTGGTGAGCCACTTCAACATTTTCTATTCCTAAACGATGTAGGCCAAAGACTACAATCCCTTACATTCTCTCTAGACAACATCAATCTCGGTATGATTGTGAGGGATATCAAGTACTCAAATCAAGATATTTTATATATTGCTCAGCCTATCCAAATGTTTAGCATCATAAAATATCATACTACTGAGAAACAGGCAGCATTGTGATGAAATAAAGTGATGTTGTGAACCTCGGTCCCCAATAGATGTATATGCTATTATCTCAAAGCCCGTCATTTCAGAACATGGCTGCCTTAAAATATAGGATCTGTAAGAAGGAAAGTACTCCAAAATGTATGATGACTGTATGAGAAGAGGATACAAAGACAGGCAGAGAAGGAAAACCACGTGATCCCACAGAGAAAGGCCGTACCTGCAGGCCAAGGACAGAAGATCAGAGTAAACAAGCCCAAAGACCCGCTGAACTTGATTTACTGCTTGTAGAACTGAGGAGACAAATTGTGTTCCTTATGTCACAGTGAGCACATCCTGTTGTAGTTTGAGTTTCTTAAGGAGATTACGAGACAAAGTATCCTGTGTGGGGTTGTAGAAGACAAGGAACCCCATAGAAAAGCCAGTTAAAACTGAATAAAGCTTAATATGCAATAATTAGCATTACGAATGTACTTTCTTCTTAGATTTTATAACTAGGTTCTAAGAATAGATGTTAACATCAGAGAAACTGAGTAAAACAACATGGCAACCTTTTAATATTTTCAAGTTTTTATGAATAAGATTTTAAAGGAGCAAGCCAAAAAACAAAATCCAAATAAGAAACCTAAACAAGATACAATGTATAAGATAGGAAGTCCTAGCAGTACAACAGAACCCTATAAAAAGCACAATAAAAGAGATGCATTGAGGTGAAGTCAGAGAAAAGATAACCGGGCACCGAGAGGGAGGCCAGAGGGCTTTCACTTTTAATGAACCTTCTCTGCTTTATGTGCACAGCCTTTCACTTTATCCTCAGGCAGCCCTTGTCACTTTTGGAACTTTCCCTCATTTTTATCTTGAGAGTATTAAGTCTGAACACCAACTCCACAAAGGCTGACGAGTGAGGATTCAGAGACATTCAGAGTTGAGATAAGGACACACCAAATATAGTCGTGGGTTATCACTCCCAGGTAGAAAGTCCCTAACCACACGCCCCTCACACACACACACACACACACACACACACACACACACACACACACACACACACACACACACACACACACACACACACACACACACACACACACACACACACACACACACACACACACACACACACACCCCTGACCATTCTGAAAACACAAAGGTTCTCTTTGACACCAATTTTAATTCATAGATGGTGATGGATATGGTGAATTTTTGATTTTGTGTATCCACCAGTCTATGAGGCTCAGAAGGCATGTGAATTTATGTTGTATCCTGAGACTATCAAGAGTTACATCGGTTCCCAGCTCCGAAAAGAAAAGCAAAAAAAAAAAGAGTTACACAATTGGGTTTTTTTGACTTCTACTGTACTTTGGAAAAAGCATCTTATTGCCTTCAGTAGAGCCCTCAGATACCTCAAAATCAAACCTCTATTCTTGTCATTTGTCATAAGACAGCCTCATTCTCTGTTACAGTAGTGTAGTGCATGTTCAATTAGTATGTGGCAAATGATGGATGAGTTAAAAAGAATTGTAAGATAAAGTATTTCAATTGGCAATTTAACTTCCTATTACTATCTTGTCAAATAGGCAGATATTCAATAATTAGGCCACCCCAGTAAACTCTGATAGGAATATGAAAAAAGGCAAGGGGAGTTTAAACAAGCAGCTCTAAATAGGAGAGCCGAGTTGATGACTATAAATGTCAGTTTTGAGGACATTAAGACATTGTTCTTACTATGGACCATGATATGTAAGACTAGGAGAATACCACATACAAATATGCAGAGAAAGTCTGGCAATCATGGTGAGAAAACTGAGGCAAGATTCCTTATTTTATAGGAGCAAATAATACTTAGAATTATGGACTTAAAATACTCCCTTGACACATCTATTACTTGAATGCTATGTATTTACTACAAAATGACATTTATAGAGCTCTGAATATTCAGAAAGACTGTGCTTCAATTTTATATGTACAAAATTTAACAATTAATAAACTTGGGCCATTCTGTGTCTACAGATATTTATTCTTTAATTAGAGACATATTCACCTTTTATAATAATATGATTATTAAAATTCTTTGCTACAGTGGAACATAATCCAGAAACTGTGTCCTTGAAAGTGAATCATAGGAGGAGACAAAGGTGAGTCGCCCTAGACACATATGTGAGATTACATTTACAAGACATTATTAACTGGAATTTGGTGAGCTAAGGGGAACGTGAAGATGTTGTATTATTTCCAAAAGTCTGAAAGGATTAAGCGTACAGTAAATAGCATTCGGGAGACTCGTTTGGTTCTAAATTCATGTTATAGGGTAAAGGCAAAGCTGAAAAATGTTCCATATCTATTCTCCAACAGCACAAGTTGTCATTAATTGCTGTAATCTAACTGTCCACCTGACAGATGTGTTTAAGCAAATGCTTGTAAGCCTTTAATGATTCAGAAACTTTCCCTGAGCTTGGACTGATAACCACTCATCTCCATGAATAATGAGACTCATCATACTGTCTGACTAACCACCATTAGCAACCCTAGTGAGTGATTTTACACCATAGCCTCTTCTCTAGAAACCTGTCCAGAAGGTATTTTACAAGAATGCATTACATATCTCTGTAGCTCCTTTACAGAGATAGGGAACAATGTAGTATTGAGTTAATCAATGATGTAGATGGTAAGGAATTAATCTGGTGCCTAAAATTTGTGGTTTGAAATCTGGTCCTAAAGGTCTTAGTGTAAAACAAGGATCAAGACATTTCCCAGCATGCTATCTGCTTGTCAGTTTAATTATGTATACATGGTGAAATCCTGGGGGCATCACATTTCTCTTCACATATTAAATAAATTACTATTTTAACACATACCTCATAGACTGCATAGACATCTTTAGAAAATACGAAAATGCTACTACCTATGAAGACAAGTAGCTGTTTTCCATGCTTCCAATTCTTATTTGATTTGTTTCTGTTGTAGAGAGCTAGGTCACTAATCTCAAATAGAAGATTCGGTGACATTGGAGAAAATCATAAAAATACAATATCAGCCTGTCTTCCATTTTAAAATCCATTTCCTAGGGAATTTCAGGAAAGGAAGAACATAGGTGAGGGAAAAGCTTCCTTCACTGTGGCTAAGGAATGGCTAAAAGGGCCTGCAGAAGTGAAGGGACAGAAAGAATATCTTTTTGGTTTATATAGAACATGAGACCCACCTTCTTATTAATTTAACAGTGCATAGTATGACGCTGCTAACTCTGGTTATACCAGTGCATGCACATGTTTAGAACTTGCTCATTTTTCTAAAGTGAAAACTGTATCTGTGGGTGATCACTTTCTACTTACTACTTTCCCTTTAACTCTGTGATTCTCTGTATTTATTTTAGATGTCTTATGTAATTGAAATGAGGAGGATGTGACCTGCAGAGCATCATAAAGGTTCACCTAGGTTGTACCCATTACAGAATTTTCTTAGTTGTGAATAAATTATATTAAGAGAGGTACAATGGTTCCTTTATCCATTTAGGCGTAAATCCTCTTATTTTCATTCATTTTGTTATTTATTTGATGTCTGTTGGTGAACATGTTTGCCATGGCACACTTTGAAGAACAAACAACAGCAAAGACTAAAGCGAAAATCAACTGTCATGAGTTGGTTCTCTCTTCCAGTCACGTGTGTCCTGGCGAATGAACTCAAGCAATCAAACTTCATGTAAGGTATGCAATATGCATATATTCATATATGCTATGCAATATTAGCAGCCCCACAGAATAATTCTTAATGAATTTCTTTGCCCTTTCCCCTGTTGCAATTTTCCAAGGCTTGGCATTGTCGGTGGTCGATGGAGACTTAAGGGATGTTACTATCCTGCATGAGAGCAACAGAAATGGATGTCAGGAGTGATGGGTTGATCACAAGAAGGAAGAAAAAGATATCAGTGGAATGGTAATAGCTGTGTCGCAAAGCAAGACAACAGGGCATTAGGTTATGTAAGAAAAGATAGATAACCACCAAGTGGGAAGCTCATTACCTTTCTGGAGACCAAGTCAACAAGTAAATAGTTAAGTATAAAGAGAGCCTGTTTCCTCACTTTTTGAGAGGAAAGGAGTAAACATGACAAGATGACAAAAGAAAAAAGGCAGTTTCTGTGATACAGTAGTGGAGAAGGAATTGGCAGTGAAATTGTTTTGGTGTTCAATTTAAAAAGAAATATGAATAGAATTGGAGCATTTGTACACATACATTGGTAAGCACCACTTGCTCTTTCCCTCTCTATAGGGAGCGTTCAAGGAGTCAACATCACATACACAAAGTAGGAAGTAAGTTACAGTGAGATACATATCCCAGAGGTTAAGAACGGATATGACACAAAGTCTTTGCTCCAAGGCACTCTTTCATTGAAATGGACATGAATTTCTTGACAACAGACAGATTTTATAATAATATAAATATAAAAAGGAAGACAAGTTATCATATTTACCAAAGATATAATCCTGTACTTAAAGGCCACTCAAAGCTCCACTAGAAAATGTTTGGATATGATAAGAATGTCCAGCATAGCAATAGAAAAACAACGCATGAAAATGAATGGTCTTTCTCTGTATCTAACAATGTACTTGCAGAGAAAGATGCTAATGAGAAAAATCTCATTTAACATTGTTCAAAAACAACCTAGAAAGAAATCTAACCAAGGAGAGAAAGACCTCTCCAATGAAAACTTAAAGACAATGGAGAAAGTAGAAGACATTAGGTCCTGGAAAGACCTCAGCTATTTAACATTAAGAACATTGCAAAATAGGTTGTGCTTTCAAAAGTCATAAGTAGATTTGACACAATCCTCGCCAAAATTTTAATTCTAACTTTCATAGGGCTAAGGGAAAAAAAATTCTAGAGTTCATATGGAAGTAGAATAGAACAGACCCTGAAGAGCCTGTTATCATTCTAAGCAAAAAGAGCTAAGCCGGAGGCATGACATCAACAAATCACAAATTATGCTACACAGTCATACTATCAAAAACAGTAAAGGAACATATAGGTCAGTCCAATAAAATAGAAGATGAAGAAATAACACAGTTACAGCTATATGATTTTGAACCAAAGACTTAAAAACGCACCTAACAGATGGTAATTTGTTACTTTGTGTCTTTATATAAAATACTCAAATGCAATTACATTTCTTTCTCTTATATTTAATAAAAAACAATCCAAAGTGAATCCAAAATCTTAGTGGAGGACCTCAAACCCTGAAACTACAAGAGAAAATTCAAGGTAAAGAAACATTTAAAAAGGTATAAACATAGGCATTGTTTCCTGAACAGGACCAGAGAGCACAAAAAATAATGTGAACCATAGAGAAATGAAATGAAAAAAAAAACTGCAAAGCTTCTTCCGAACACAGAAAATAATTACCTTAGTGAATAGTTAGCTTACAGACAGGGGTTAAAAAGACATTGCAAACTATATGTAAGACATAGGTTAATATTTAGAAAGTGTAAAGGAATGTACATGTTAAACACTGAAACAATCAATAAATGGGCTAGTAAATTAATTTGACATTTCTCAGATTAAGAAATATCAGTGGCAAATGAGTATTTGAAAAAGGTCAACATTTTCAGCCATCAAGAAAATGCAAATTAAAACTACTTTGAGTTCCCACCCCACCCATCCCATTTTATCACAATCAGAATGACTATCTTCAATAAAGTAAATGACAATGCTGATGAGGATGTGGGGGGAAAATTCTTACACACTTTAAATGCAAGTCAGTATAAGACTCCTGTAAACAGTAAAAATTCACTGCTGTTTGACTAAGCTATACCATTCCTGAGCTTGTCCTGGAAACTTTAGTAAGAGATCTCATCTCAAGGGAGTAGAGCAGAAAGCAAAAAGGTATGACATTTAGTACTTTCCTCTGGACTCTACACCCTGTCCCCAACACATATATGTGCCTACACCGTGAAAACTCATATACCACAAACAATGTTAAATAATACAATCCACTTTGTGTTCAAAGATATCAGCACACTTTTACAACATGTCTAACTTCCATCAGCTTCAATTATATACAATGAGAGACACACATCTGAAAATTCATATGTATATCAGTTTTGTAGATAAGTATAGTCTATGTAGCCACCAGTATCTTGGTGTGGACATTTTCACCAGCCCATCTTTGACGTATAAACCAATAACTACTAATCCAATATCAGACATTACATGTTTGTCTTTTCTATAACTTTATAAACATCAAGGTATACCCTGAGAAAAGCTGCAAGGGTGGAGAGTTCATTATGTCTCATAGTTCAAATAGAGCATCACATTGTGATGCAGAAGGCACAGCAGCAGGAGGAAAGGGCATGAAGCAGGACCAGAAGGTCACCCAATTAAATGGAATGGTACCGTTCATATTTAGGGTAGGTCTCCCTTCTGATTTAAAATTAACCTAATCAATAAATTCCTCACAGATATGTACAGGGCTAATTTTATCTATATAGTCTTTCACAATTGTGACCAGAGGCTTATCTCCTAGGTGACAATTAATAGTAACAATACAGAAGATGAGCAGATATCTATTCTCATCAGATATAGAATGAACCTCTGTGAATGGTTCAACCCAAGTCTAGCTTCATGAGCCAATAAGTGTAACTGCGCTTAATTGGAGGAATGTAAAGTGGTCCTACAGGATCACGAGCAGCTTACAAGTGGTTAAATCATGAAGAAAATCTCCTTAGCAACAACAAACTACTCATATATGCTCAGGACATGGTTGGTCTTGTAAACTTCTCCACCTAGCAAACATTACTATCTGTATGAAATGGGCTTCATGTTCAAAGACATCAGCATGCTGTTGTAAATATGTCTGGGATAGTAATTTCCTCTGGGATAAGGGCAGGGTCTCAAGGGCCACTTCTCACGATAAGGAAACTTGAATTAAATCAGTTTTGTGCTGTTGATCACAGATGTTAAGAGTTCAGAGGGGGAATAGTCATATAGCTGTTCACAACACCAACATTTGATGGTTTCTGCTTTAAATATTCATTTACACATATGTCATGTGTATATGTGTATGCACAGCCATTCTCTATGTGTAGTTTTGGAAACCAATGATTTAAAACACAGCTGACAGAATCTTCTGTGGGAAAAACTCTTCATTCCTGCTTACATAGAGTTTCCTTTTATAAAATCACAACAAAATAAACAAATAACCCCAAACTACTAAAAATTACTTATGGTGACAAAAGTAAAACTATTTCCAAAAGAATAATTTAGCATCCAAAGTATCGAGGCAATGGCTATGAATATGTATACTTCTATTTTGTTTTTTAATTATCTGAAGGCATATGTTTCTGCATGAGGGCTCATGTATGTGCGATTGTAGGTGCTTTCACAATTCAAAAGACCTCAGAGAGTTGAAGCTAGACTTATGGGAGGTTGTGAGCCACTGGATGAACAAACTGTAAACAGAACTCTAATAGTCTACAATTTCTCTTCACTGCCTGGGCTTCTTACTACTTCCTAAAAAGTTTTAAGACAAAAATTAACACAATGTTAAAGGAAAAACAAAATAACAAGAATTTATAGAACCATATACCTGGTTAAATTAGTACAATAATTGCCAATAAAAGACTAGAAACCTGAACTTACAAGGACATCAAAAAGACCATGCACAATGATTGAATTGGATTCAAATCAAGAATGTAAGGATGTATCTATCATCCGATGTATCAACACAGATAAATCAGTAAAAGCTACAAACTGATAAATGAAAGACAAAAGTTAAAAGATCGTTTAAGTATGTGCAGAGAAAGTATTTGATAACATAAAAGAATTAACAAGTTGGGCTTAGAAAACCATATCTCAAAATTCTAAATGTTATGTATAAAAATGAAAATGTCATGTGTAATCAAAAGTAGGACAAAGATATCTGCTGTCTTTAATTTTTTAATATGATAGTATAAATATTATCATTAACAATTAGACAAAGAAATGATATAAAGCATTTGCATTGTTATTGACATTAAATTCTCAACATTAGCAGGTGATGGGTTTTATACCTAGAAATTTCTAACTATATCCAGAAAGGAACTCATTCATTTACAATAATAAAACGTCAAAACATTAAATTAAAATATTCCATTCACACCAGCACCAAAATTAGAAGTAAATTTATCCAAGGTAATGAATGATATCTATAAAAAAAGTAAAAAAAAAAAGTTAAAAAATGCTATAAAATAAAAGGAACATTATAAAACACAAATGCATTAAATCTGCTTTATGCATATAAAGTATATAATAATAAAGTCTCAAGGTTATGTATCAAAACAAAATAACTATTAAATTAGCTTCCTGTTATCAGTTTTAATATTATAGTACAATTTATACTGAAGCTTACCTCCAAGAAAAACACCTGCAAGCTTGCATTTTCCTGAGGTCTTCAGGTAACTCTAGGTAAATCAACTCCCTCCCAAAAAAATTATCAATTCCTCTCCTATTATATATCACCAGATAGTCTTACTATTACTGACATACACAAAAATGTATGTAAAGACAAATGTATAGGTTCTTACAATTTTTTCCTCTTCTGGTCATATATTCACTATTAATCCTCATGTTGGTTATTTTGTCAGGGAAAAATAAACTTGCTTTTATAAAAATATTCAAACAGTATTCTATTGGGATACAATCCAAGAAAGGAGTCATGTGAGAAATCTCTCAGAAAACAAACTTGCCTATTATGTAGGCATGTTCTCAAGCAAACTTCTGAATGACTGGCTCATGACAAGCTGACACAAAACTAGCCAGCACAAAAAGAGATTTAAATATTTTGATAAAACAGTAACTGAAGGACATTGGTGACAATTTTGAGTTACAGAACACAAGTTGTAACTACTTAGCTTTAAACTGAATGAAACATAATTGATATCTAGGTTATTTAAGACAATATTTCATATGATTATGGTAATTGAAATGATCTTAATTGAAACACTGTCTAGTCAAATGACTGAACTGTTACTTTCCTCATTGCCTAAGTAACACTGAATTATAAAGGGAATTCAGAAACCTAATCATTTAATATTGTTATGAAACTATAAGCGATCTGCGCAAATAAATGTGTTTTTCTGGTTAAAAATGTTGTTATCATAAACAAATTAATAATAGAGACACTAATATGGAAAATAGCTTGTTGTAATTGTTCAGCAGAGACTGCTCAAATAATAATAACGCCAAACTGATTTAAAGATGGAATTTTTCATTCATTCCAGTTTGAACCTATCCTGAAGAGGACCCATGCTTCTGGTTCCCCCCTACTCCTGCAACATCCAGAGAAAGTTTGATCTGAGGAACTCTGACAAACCTAGGATCTCAGGTGAGACCAAAAATCTGCCCCCACATCCGTTATGTAACTGGGACCTTCCAGGACCTAGGGACCTCAGGAACCCCTGCCCAGGCAGAGACACAATCCTTCTGGTTTACACCAGCAACACACAGAGAAAGCTTGACTTCTAGGAGCACTGACACACATAATCTCAGTATCACAAAGTGAACCCAGAACTCTGGCTCACTACCCACTCCTACAATACCCAGAGGATGTCGAATTCCCAGGAGCTCTGATGCACCCAGGATCACAAATCACAAGACCTTGGACTCACTATGGTCTTAGAATCTCAGAGGGAGCTTGACTCCCAGGACCCCTGACACACCCAGGATCTGAGGATCACAGGATCCCAGAATCACAGGATCACAGAGAAAGCTGGACTCCAAGGAGTTCTGATACAACCAGGATCACAGGAAGGACAGGATCCAGTCAGAGACAGCAAACTCAGTTAGTACTAGAGATAGCCAGATGGTGAGAGGCAAGTGGAAAAAAAGAAAAAGCAACAGAAACCAATGCTACTTGGCATCATCAGAACTCAGTTTTCTCATCACAGCAAGTCCCGGAGACCAGAAAACACCTGAAAGGCAAGATTCAGATCTAAAATCCCATCTCATGAATCTGATAGAGTACTTTAAGAAGGACATAATAAGTCCCTTAAAGAAATACAGGAAAACACAGGTAAACAAGTATAAGATCTTAATTAGGAAACACATAAATCTCTTAAAGACATGTGTGAAAATACAATCAAATAGATGAATGAATTGAACCACTGTTCCAGATCTAAAAAGGGAAATAGAAACATTAAAGAAAGCGCAAATGGAGACAAACCTGGAGATGGAAAACCTAAGAGAGAGATCAGGAGTCACAGATGCAAGCATCACAAACAGAATACAAGACAAAAAAAGAGAGAATCTCAGGTGCAGAAAATACCATAGAAAACATTGATACAACAGTAAAAGAAAATGCAAAAAGCAAAAAGCTCCTAACTCAAAACATTCAAGAAATCCAGGACACAATGAAAAGACCAAACCTAAGGTTAATAGGTATAAAAGAGAGCAAAGACTCCTAACTCAAAGGGCCAGTAAACATCTTCACCAAAATTATAGCAAACTTCCCTAACCTAAACATACAAGAAGCCTACAGAACACCAAATAGATTGGACCAGAAAGGAAATTCCTCCTATCACATAATAATTAAAAAATAAATTCACAGAACAAAAAGAATATTGAAAGCAATAAGGGAAAAAATGTCAAGTAAAATATAAAGACAAACATCAGAATTGCACCAAACTTCAACAGTGACTCTAAAAGCCAGATTTTGGGCAGACATCATACAGACCCTAAAATGCTGGTCTAGACACCTAAACACAACAAAACTCTCAATTACCATAGATGGAGAAACCAAGACATTCTAAGACATAATAACATTGAAACAATATCTTTCTACCAGTTCAGTCTTACAGAGGAAAATAGAAGGAAAATTCGAACATAAGAAAGGAAACTACATTCAAGAACAGGCAAGACATTAATATTCTCAAAAGAAACTCAAAAGAAGAGAACCATACAATCATAATTCCACCTCTAACAAGAAAAATAACAGGAAGCAACAATCATTGGTCCTTAATATCTCTCAAGTTCAGTGAATTCAACTCCCCAATAAAGTACATAGACTAAGAGACTGGATACCTAAACAAGACCCAACATTTTGCTACATCAGGAAACACATCTCAGTGACAAAGACAGATACTACCTCAGAGTAAAAGACTGTGAAAATATCTCTGTGAAATTGTCTCAAGAAGCAAGCTGGAGTAACAATTCTAGTATACAGTAAAATAGATGTTCAACCGAAGTTATCAAAAAGATGGAAAAAAACCCACTGTATTCTCATCAAAGGGAAAATCCACCACGATGAACTATCAATTCCGAACATCAGTGCTCAAATGCAAGGGCACCCACATTTGTAAAAGAAACATTACTGAAGTTCAAATCAAATATTGAACCTCTTAACAGTAATATTAAGAGACTTCAACAACCCATTCTTACCAATGGATAGATCATGGAAACAGAAACTAATCAGAGACATCGTGACACTGACAGAAGTTATGAACCAAATGGGCTTAACAAATATCTACAAAACATTTCACCCTAAAACAAAAGAATATACCTTTTTCTCAGCACCTCATGGTATCTTCTCTGAAGTTGACCATATATTCAGATACAACACAAGCCTCAACCAAAACACAAATATTGAAATAATCACATGCATACTATCAGATCACCAAGGACTAAAGTTGCTCTTCATAAACAACAGAAAACCCATATACACATGGATGCTGAATAATGCTCTACTCAATGATAATGTGGTCAGGCAAGAAATAAAGAAATTAAAGATCTTTTAGAATTTAATGAAAATGAAGGCACAACATACCTGAATTTATGGGACACAATGAAAGCAGTGCTAAGAAAAAAACTCAAAGCTCTTAGTGTCTCCATAAAGAAATTGGAGAAAGCATACATTAGTAGCTTAACAGCACATTTGAACATTTTAAAGCAAAAGAAGTAAATACACCCAAGAGGAATAGTTGGTAGAAAAAAAATCAAACTCAGGGCTGAAACCAACCAAGTAGAAACAAAGAGAACTATACAGAGAATTAATAAAACTAGGAGCTGGTTTTTGGGAAAACCAACATGATAGACCCTTACCCAGACTACCATAGAGGGCACAAAGAGAGAATCTAAATTAACAAAATCATAAATGAAAAAGGAGACATAAGAAAGGAAATTGAAGAAATTAAAAATATTATCATATTTTACTACAAAAGCATATATTCAACAAAACTGGAAAATCTAGATGAAATGCATGATTTTCTAGACAAATACCAAATACTAAAGTTAAATCAGGATTACATAAACCTTCTAAATAGTTCCATTACACCTAAAGAAATAGAAGTAGTCATTAAAAGTCTCCCATCCAAAAAAGCAGTGGACCAGATGGTTTTAGTGCAGAATTCTATCAGACCTTAAAAAAAGACATAATACCAATACTTCTCAAACTATTCCAAAAAGGAAAAAAGAAAGAATACCCAATACATTCTGTGAAGCCAAAAGTACACTAATACTTAAACCACACAAAGACCCAACAAAGAAAGAGAACTTCACAACAATTTTCCTCATGATTATTTATGCAAAAATGCTCTATAACATTCTCACAAAGTAAACCCAATTACACATCAAAACAATCATTCAACATGATCAAGTAGGCTTCAACCCAGAGATGCAGAGATGGTTCAATATCTGGAAATCCATCAATTTAATCTACTATATAAACAAACTCAAAGAAAAAAGGGCATGATTATCTCATTAGATGCTGAAAAAGCCTTTGACAGCATAGATTACAACTTCATGTTTAAAGTATTAGAGAGATCAAGAATTCAAGGTCCATATTTAAACATAATAAAAGCAATATACAGAAAACCAATAACCAACATGAAACTAAATGGACAGAAACTCAAAGGACTATCACTAAAATCAGGGAGAAGACAAAGCTGCTCACACTCCCCATATCTATTCAATATAGTACTTGAAATTCTATCCAAAGCAATAAGGCAACAAAAGATCAAAGTGATACAATTTGGAAAGGAGGATGTCAAGAAATTACTATTTTCAGATGATAATAGTGTATATAAGTGACCACAATAATTTCACCAGAGAACACTTACATCTGACAAACAACTTCAGTAACGTGGCTGGTTATAAAATTAACTCAAAGAAACCAGTAGTTTTCCTGTACTCAAAGGATAAACAGGCTGTGAAAGAAATCAGGGAGTTGACACCATTCACATTAGTCACAAATAACATAAAAGATGTTCATGTGACTCTAACCAAGTAAGTGAAAAATCTATATAACAAGAACTTCAAGTCTTTCATGAAAGAAATCGAATACCTCAGAAGATGGAAAAATCTCTCAGGCTCATGGATTGCCAGGATTAACATAGTAAAAATGGCCATCCTATCAAAGGCAATGTACAGACTCAATGCAGTCCCCATCAAAATCCCAACACAATTCTTCATAGAGTTAGAAAGAGCAATTTGCAAATTCATTTGGAATAACAAAAAACCCAGGGTAGCAAAACTATCCTCAGCAATAAAAGAACTTCTGGGGAAATCACCAACTCTGAACTCAAACAGTATTACAGAGCAACAGTGATAAAAACTGGTATTGGTACTGAGACAGGCAGGTCGACAGTGTCCTTTGCTTTACAGAAGCTTTGCAGTTTTATGAGGTCCCATTTGTCAATTGTTGACCTGGTGTGATTCTGATAGGTCTGGTTTTATATGTTATTTGGCCTTTTTCCCTTACTGCTTTTAATATCCCTGTTTTGTTCTCTGTAATTAGTGTTTTGATTTTTATGTGAAGGAAGGATTTTCTTTTTTGTTCCAAACTATTTGATGTTCTGTAGGCTTCTTGTATTTTTATAGCCATCTCTTTCTTTATGGTAGAAGAGTTTTCTTGTGTGATTTTGTTGAAGATATTTTCTGGCATTTGAGGTGGGAATTTTCACTCTCTTCTCTTCCTATTATTGTTAAATTTGGTGTGTTCTCTGTATCATGAATTTCCTACATATTTTGGGTTAGGAGGTTTTCCACTTTGAATTTTCTTTGACTGTTGTGTCAATAACTTCTATGGTAGCTTCTACACCTGAAGTTCTCTCTTCCATCTCCTGGACTCTGTTGATGATCCTTCTTGCATCTGTAACTCCTGACCTCTTTTCTAGGCTTTTTTCCATCTCCAGTGTTGTCTCCTTTGTGATGTATTTATTGTTTCAATTTCCACTTTTAGATCCTGAACAGCTTTCTCCAATTCCTTCAAATGTTTGATTGTGTTTTCCTGTATTTCTTTAAGGAGTTAATGTGTTCTCTCTTTCGGGATTCTATCTGTTTATCTGTGTTCTCCTGTATTTCCTTAAGGGAGTTTTTTTTTTTAATGTATTTTTTAAAGTCCTCTACCATCCTCATGAGACAGGATTTTATATCACAATCTTACTCTTGAGGCATCTTTGGGTATGGGCCTGCTGTTGTAGGAATACTGGGTTCTGATGATCCCAACTGTCACTGGTTTCTGTTCCTTATATTCTTATGCTTGCCTCCTTGCACCTGGCAATCTCTGATGTTAACTGGCCTTGCTGTTTCTGACTGGAGTCTGTCCCTTTTTGTAGATAGTAGTTACAAACCTGCTTTAACCCGTGTGAGGTTAAAGCAAGTCCTCTCAGAGGTAAACAGTGCTGTCTTTGGTTAGAGGTCCTCCTTTGTCCCTTGTTATGCCAGACCTCATGAGAGTCAGGTTGTATCTAGATATGTGTGAGAGCAGGGGCTGTAGTACCTGATCTGCAACAGCCTGAGATGTGGACTGGAAGGAAAATGTGTTTCTGGAACATTGTATAGGTCCATGTCTGCTGTGCCTCATGGGGGTCCCAGTTATTGGGTAGGGGCTCACCTGTGAGCCTGGTTATGACAGACCTCCTAGGAGTCAGGCTGTCTCTGAGTATGGGCAGGTGGGCTGGAGTGCCTGAACTGCCTTGGGCTGAATTGTGGACCAACATTTTCTTCATGGAAAAAGTAAACAATCTTAAAATTCAGGTGAAGTTATATAAGTCTCTGAAAAATGAAAGCAATGTTGTTGAAAGGAACAACAAATAATGTATTTGGTACAGAGTTCCAAATATATTAGAAAGTTATTGGAACTAACACACTATGACAGTAACATTAATTCTAACATATAAAACACTGAAATAAAGTAGAGGAGTCAGAAATTATATACATTCTGATTTCTAATTTATCATTAAGAGTGCTGCCAATAATGCCCAATGGGGAAAATTTTGTTGATAAATGCTATGTAAATATGTAGAAGAACAAAAGCACATTTTTCTTTCTCATTTTACAAAAAAAACCAACAAAAAGTAGACTTAAAAACCTCAACTCTAAACCTGAATCTATGTAATAATTATAAAAATACATATGAAAAATACCTTCAAATTTTAGTGTAAGCAATGATGTATTTTAGATATTCCTAAAGGGTTATATCAACATTGTTTTCCACAGCAAAGAAATAATAAAGAATAGTAAGAAACAACCCACAGAATGAGGATAATATTTGCAAACCATTTATCCAGGAGTCTTGATAAGAAGAGCATGCAAAGAACTCAAACAAGATGAGTACCCAAAAATCTATTTTAAAACATCTAGAGAACAAGACAACTCTCTAAAGAAGATATACTAACTAGCGATGTTAGCACATGTCTTTGATTCTAGTACTTAGTAGGCTGGGTCAAGAGGATTTTGGGATATTGCATTACTGGATGTACATCATATAGAGATGACACCATCATGCAAAAAAGACAACCCCACTTCTATGCTGACTGTCACACTATCCACAGTAGCAAAACCACTCTATCAATCCTGGCACCATTAAGGGAAGAAATGGGTAAAGAAAATGTGAGCACACACACAATGTTTGTGTGTGTGTGTGTGTGTGTGTGTGTGTGTGTGTGTGTTACAAAAGAAAGAAAAGCTGTCATTAGCAGCAACATGTATAGCAGCAATATTAGATATCCCTTGAAAAATGGAATAACCTATGTAAAATATTGCATTTTGTAAGTCATCTGTGTAAACTAATTATTAACTTTGCTGAAGAACTTATCATCATAATTCCCATAACATAGCAAGAAGAGAAACATGAATATGTGAGAGAGGTACAGTAAGAGGCACTGAAATAGAGGGTGTAGAAATTTTGTTTTTCCTGTAGCTCATAGAGTTACCATTAATATAATCTATTATATACTTTAAAATGACTACTTATAGTCTATGAAGTTTACATTGCATAAGAAATTTGAAGTGATGGAAACGTTTATTGGTGTTATTTAATTATTAACCCATATCATACATATCACTAATCATTAAATTACATAAAGATATATGTCAATCACAAGTTTTAAAATTTATCAATACAATATTGAAACACAATAACATATTCAGAAAATTTGGAATTTGATTGAACATATTACTTAGAGCTCAATGAAAAGAAAATATTTGTTTTAATAATATGCATAGGATTTATATTACATTGAAAATTAGGAGTCATTGATGGATTATTTAAGGTACATAGGAAGGCATCCATGGTTATGTGACAATACTATGACATCTGTGGATTTGATAATTACAGGGTTCTCTGTACCAATCATCCATGTGTACCAGACAGTGACTGTGTGAACATATTAGTTTATGTAGATGTGCATATATTAAAGTGGTTTAGAAAAACAAGTTCTCTACTACAACTTATTTTCACTCGAAGACTTAGGTGTACTAGACAAGCACTGTTAACTGCACCAAGTTTATAAACACAACTCTTTTTCAGAAAGTTCAATTTCTCCTATGAGCATGAATGTATATGTCTGTCTCTGCAGCTCATGTGTGCAGTGCCATAAAGAACAGAAGAAGAAATTACAGCTGTTGCTACTGGAGTTATGAACAGTGTGATTGCTTGCTTCGTTGTTGTTTTATGGAAAGCAATTCTTCATAGGCATCATTGAAGAGTTTTTTTAATGACCGTCACGTTAAAGATTTTAGACATACACACTGACGACAGAAAATTTTACGAAAGAAATCATTGCTTACATTTTCATAAGTTTTGTCCATCATCATCATGCCAGAGAACCTGTTGCTTGGTATTCACGGTGCCAGAGAAGTATCTGCAGTCTAAGAGAGATATGGGTCCTGTCATGGAAGTTGAAACCTCAAGACACATCTCCAGTGACACACTTTCTCCAACAAGGCCAAACCTCCTAATGCTTCTAACCTTGTCAAAGAGTTTCATTTCCTGCTGACTAAGCATTCAAATATATGAGGCTATGGGTTCCATTTTCATTCATACCACCACAGACATCATATACTTTTGGTAAGCAAATTCTTAACTATTTTATGGTTTTGGTTATCATAGAAATGGGATCATTTTACACATAAATATCTCATTGCATTTTAATTGTTCAGAAAATTATGAATATAAAAGTTAGCATTCAATTACTGCTTGCTCATAAAATACTGTAATTATTCCCCTAAATTCAAATGCAACCTCAGAATAAGGGCAATATAAACTCTATTCAAACACCATAAATATTTTATTAGGCATTCAATTTCTCATTTATATTTTTGTATTTTTTTCAGAGACAAGGCCATCAGCATTTGCTTTTAAGAGGAAAAGATTTTCTCTAGTTTGTACTGAAAGTTATTCATGCAAGTTAATCATGGAAATTTACCCTCAATTGAACACTTTGCATTTTACAGATGAGATATTTAAACACTGGTAAAGATAAGGAGACAATATTGCCACTGGTATGAAAGATGTTAAAAACTACTAAGTATTTTCTTAGCCAATGCACAGTAGGTTTTAATAATATTGAGGGGAGAAGGAAATTCAACAAATAAAAGGAAGAAATGATCCAAATTCCCTGGATCTAGAGCCAAGTGGAACAAGAAATAATCAAAGAGCCAGTAGCGCGTGTACTCATTTCGATTAACAACCAGGAATGACCACTCGCTTGGCACATTTCTGTGTGTTCTTCAGGGACTTGACTGAAACTCCTCTAAGTCTACTGCCAAGATTTATTGTCAGTTGACTTCTAGTGGATATTCTGTCAGTGAGAGAGGCGGCCAAGTGATCCATGTAAAGGAAGAGGGGATTGATCATTGGTACACCTGTACCAGTTGTACATGTGGGATAGGCAGCTGTGTCTCTCTCAACCCCTGCAGGGAATCGGTAGCTTTCATTCAGGTTCTACACAGGATTCCTTGCTTTCTGAAAGTCCCTATGTTTCCTTACTCCCCAATGTCTTCCCTTACAAATAAATGTCTAATTTCTTGCATTAAGTGAGTGAAAGTCTTTTTACCAATGCTAATACAGTATTTGGTATATCTAATGTCTAATAGCCATAAATACTTGAAACCTAAGAATGATTAGGTGGCAAGCAGACTTTTACTACTATCTATGTGGCCACAAAACAATAACATGCTTAGCTCTTTTAAGAGACAATAGGACGAAGTCACTGACACTGCTTCTACTCTAAAAGCCAGAATGTTAAATGTCTACCAAATAATGTTTTCTTCCATGCCTACATATTTTCCTACAGGCAAGTAGAATTATTATCAACTCGAGTCTCTGGAATAATGTCCTAAGTCAGTGAAGCCCATATCTCAATCAATGTCAAAAGTGATTTTATAAATATAGTTCATAAAATTTGAATACATGGAAGTAATTTTATAAGTACTTGCCACACATAATAATATAGGTGTAAAGTAAAACTACAGAATCAGCAAAGCAGCAAAAATAGTATTCATTAAATATCCATGTTTTGTAAAATGTATTTTGTTGTTCTCTACTGATGGTGCCTAGTGACAAGTTTGATAAAATAATTTCATTCAAATATATCATGAAATTTGATTTTATTCATGCTATTTATCATTTCACTTGTCCCCTTTCTTCCCCAGATAGTTTTATTTCAGTTTTCATGTCTCATCCATCATCGTCTGTATGCATGAGTGATTTTATATGTCTACATAAAACCCGAGATACACAAAGGAGAGAAAGCACCGGTTTTGACTGTTTATTTCACAATATTATATCCTCAAGTTTCATCAATTTTCAATCAAATTGCTGAGTATAACTTGTTTATATATAGTTCCATTTTCTTCATTCATTCATCCTTTGACACAGACCTAAACAGATTCGATAACATAGCTATAACAAGTTGTACCACAGTATACATGGATGTGCAAATACCTTTGAGGTATATAAACTCTTTACAAAGAGTTTGTTGGTATATACTGAGGAGTGACATAGATAGTTCTTAGTATTTTCTATTTTTAGGAACACCAATATTGATATCTATAACTAATACCCACCTCAGATGGAAACTAGGACACATATGACTACATTAATAAAATTCTGGACATGCAGGTCTGCCCACAGCCATGCCACACAGCACAGGTAGGAAAAGAAGCTCAGAGATCCATCTGCCACCACATAGCATGGACAGATGAGCAATAGACAGAGGATAGCTTTCTACTACACCACATGACATGGGAAGAGGAAGACCCCCAGATTCACACCGGCAATGTGTCCCAGCCATAGCAGGAGCCATTAGAATGTACAAATATGTGATGGACAGATGGGAAAGAAAGAAAAGCAAAACAGTTTAAACACTATGAAGAGAGATGGAACTGTAGATGAGAAGGTGTAAAGGAAGAGCCTGTTGTGAGTTGCCAAGCCTAACAACTGCGGGCGTGATGAAGCTGCAGCCCATGCTGGCACTGAGGGCCATGTCTCGGTTGATATCCCTGTGGCTCATATTACAACTACAGACCGTGAAGGCCTCGCTAATCGGGGTAGCCACATGGAACCATGTAGATGTCCAAGGGCTGTGAAGAACTGGCCCTGCACCTCACTGGCTGTTAGCACTCTGGAGAGATGGCGCCACCTCTCACCTACTGCCTTGCAACTTGCCGAGGCAGCACAGTGGAGCTGGCCGTTTGGCGTGGCATGAGTGTAGGTGAGCCAGCCTTGAGGGTATGAGAGTGGGAGAGCTCACCCTTCCCCCTGCCAGTGAGGCACTGGATGAGCTAACTGGGACTGTGCTGGATGGCTCACCCTGGTGGTCCGGGTATGGGATAGCAGGCAGGATGACCAAGACAGCTACCACTTAAGCCCAGATCTTGGGCTTTGAGTTAGTCCACTCTGAAATCTATCTCATCCATGAACTGTTGAAGTATGTGAAGGGGAAGGTCCTGTTGATACAAAGTGGAGGGTTTCCATGACACAGGGAAACAACAGGATAACTGAGAGGAGTCCCAGTGAGGATCCAGTATTGATGGTGTGAAAGAAACCAGAGGCCTTGAATCAGACCAATGACTAATAGCAATGAACATTTGAAAGTAAAGACTTGTGGACAAAATAGTATACTGGGACACATTATGACATATTTTAGCTTCCATAATGAGATGTTTTCTATGCTTTGTTTATTTTATTTAGTTATTTATATATTTTGTTCTTATTTCATTTTGGGGGAGAACTCGCAATGGCCGAGTGTACATATGAAGACCCAGTTAGGTGAGTGGGACTGGGGTACATTGTGTGAAACTCATAAAAAAAAAAAAATAAAGCGTTTAAAAAAGAAGGGAGGTTTGTGTTTATCACTTCATTCAACATTTGATTATACTAGTTGTTGTTGCAGGAATTAAAGGATCTCACAAAACAACAGTCTTGGAGCTTTAGACAGTAAAACCCTTTTCACACTTCTGGAGATCAATGACAAGATCCAGATGAAGGTCATATTTATTCCGTGTGGAGTGTCCCTCTTCAGTAGCTAGATATCTGTGTAGTGTCCCCATGTAACTGTTCTTTGAATTTATGGAGAAAAGCTTTGGTATCTTCCTCTGATTCTGAAGAGTTGATCAACTCTGGTTTTATGATTTCGACTAACCTTAATTTGTTTCTTAAAGGAACTATGTCTAAATAAAATCAGATTGAGTGGTGTGGCTTCAATACATCAAAGGGTACCTTATTTTGATCATAATGTAATTAAGGCATAATTATCAACAAACGTTCAATTTCTCTAATGAAATCTACATTCATAATAATCTAAAATGGTTGGTTTTGAGAACGAAGCAAGAACTAGCATTTTTAAAACTTTCAGGTGTCCACCTCCAATTGTTTCAGGCTGACAGTTTGTTTGCTTGTAGCTGTAGCACTAATATCCTCGCATCCCAGAAGCCACTGAAGTTCCCTGCCAGAGGGTCCTCTCCATAGGCCTTTAGAACACAGCACCTACATTTTTTAAGGGCAGCAAGAGGATGCCTCACTTCAGTCTGTTAAGAGTAGAAGCCAGTGAGATAGCTCAGCTGGTGCAGATCATTGCTAGAAAGCTGGAGGATCTAGTTTCAGTTCCCTGTACCAACATGGTGGAAGAAGAAATCTAATATCCTCAAGCCACCTTCTCATTTGCATGAGTAAACCATGTCACACATATGCCCCGCCTCCACAGTGTTGCTCATTCACATATACATTCAAATGCAAGCATTTTGTTTTTTAAAGCATAAAACTACGGCTAGATAAATAATTTCTAGTGCTTATATTCTGATTTTTAATACTAAAAGAGTCTTTGTAAATTATACACTAGTGGGTTTCTAAACTTGATGATGGAATTTTTTCTAGATTTTAAGCTATGACCCACGATTAACCTTGTCACCAGTATTTGCCTACTTTCAAGATTTCTAAAGTGTACAGTCAGAACAGAGTATCTTAAAAGAAAGTGGTTAATTCATTCAATATACAGGGGAATAAAAACAGTACTCACAGGTTATTTAAAAGGTCAGAATCATTGATATTAAGCAAAGACTGAAACAAAGTGTGTGTGTGTGTGTGTGTGTGTGTGTGTGTGTGTGTTTCTGACATTTTGTTGGACCACGTGAATGAAATCTCTACTCTCTTGACTATACATATTATATGAACTGGAGATATTAACTGTGACTGCATTTGGGGAAGTTTCCAATCCATTCTTATTCTGACACATGGCAAAAAATATATACAATATAATTGAATTACCAATTTTAAAAATACATAAAAAACTGCAAGAGAGAATTTTTTTATTCTCAAAATATCTGTAATATTTCAGTCAAAAAGATTTAGTGTAAAATGTAATGACCCTTAATTCTAAAAAAAAGAAAAAGAAAAAGAAAAATCTTTGCTTTCTCTTGCAGCTTCTTATTCTATGGCCAAGTGATACAAAGTTGAAAAATCAGAGTCATCTCCTATCTCTAACTCTTTCTTGAGTTCAATTAAAAACCTCCTTTTACTTTCAATGAAATTTTAGGTGACTTTTGTTTTCTATGCTATGCTTAGAAACCAACATTCTTTTCTTCGTTACATATGTCACCAAAAAAAAAAAAAAAAAAAAAAAGGAGGAAAAAAAATGAGAAGTTTTCCTTAGCTTTGTACTTATTTATGTCAAAATATGATGCTTTTCTCCCCTATACTTTCTCAAGAAGCATCATTTCTCAAATGTGTTCCTTGGCAGCAGGCTAAGGAGAAAACATATTGTTGGGCTCTTTCCCAGTTGTCTCTAATTCATGTCTGAGGAGAGTTCTCACATTTTGTCTCTGTCTTGCAGCTCTGTTTTCTTATTATTATTATTAAGTCAGAGTAAGTTCTTCACATCCCTCTTCGGATCCATTTTATTATCTTATCACTTACATCCTTCAATATATGCTCAAGTGTATACCTTGGGCTGATTTTGTTACCCACTTTACTGCTTATCATGTTGCCCACAAGCTGCACCCTCTCAGCAGACTCAAGTCCTGAATTGCTTCTGAGTCACTTACATATACCCACTAGAGCCCTAGTTCTTGGGAAGAGGTCCTGACTTTGTCATCCTTTTGCATATTTCCATACTATAGCACATCTCATTAGGCTTCATTGATGCTGATTGCATTGTTCATTGCATTGGCTTTCTATTGTTGTGAATTAAGTCACATCAGACTTAGTGATAAAGTCTATTCATGTTTATATTTTCATACTTTCCTTGGATCTATGAACTAGTCATAACAGGTGCATCTTTGATTCGAAACTCCATGACGGTAATCATGATGAGATGAATTGTGTTCTCATCTGTAGGCCTGAATGCAGAAAACACATACTCCAGGTTCTTCCAGATTGTCAGGAGTCACTTCCTTTAGCTAAGGCTCTAAGATCCTCCTATCCTGGGAGGCACTGGTAGTTCTTGCCAATCGTCTTCTCCTTCAGCCTTCTAATGTCTGCAAAAGTTCCTTTCTCCAGGTATATTTCAGTATGTTGAGAGAGAGTCCCTGCAGTAAGATAGAATTACAGTATCATCACTATCCCCTTTATCTTCATTACAGAATATGATCTTTCCAAAACAATGACATTTCATCTCCTGTGTTAAACAATCTTGGTTAAATATAAGACGATTCTTTGAAGACTGAATGGGAGGCCACTCACTAGAGTGTCCCATCATAAAGTGGACATTGTGAAGGCTAACTTGGACTTTACCCAACTCAATAAAGTTCCTCCGATAGTACTTTTCCTATATTTAGCTCTTCTAGGAAATACCTTCTTTTCATAGAACTTCTGGATATTATTCTGGTTTCTAGAGCACTTGCAAATTCAGGTATAATTCTTCATCTAATTTTCATGCCCCAAATGCCAGCCTAAGGATTTAACCTTACTTCTTTTTAGACCTACCGCGTCTTGTTCACTGTATCACTACTTCCTATGCAGTACGAAGACTTCAAAGTTAATAAGCTTACTTTCTCATCCCGGCTTCAAAAATTATAAAGTGTATGTAAATTTAGCAGTTGTTTGATAATTCTATTTTTAGTACAAAAATCTATAACATGAGAAGAAGAAAAATTCAGGGGTATGTACTCATGCCAAAAATGACTTTTGTAAAGTGGCCTGCAAGTGTTTTTTTATTAATATGCCTCCTCTATGTATGATGGTGTTATGTGAGTCTAAATTAGTGTTAGCAAAAAAAAAAAAAAAAAAAAAAAAAAATACACCAATATCTAGATTTGTGTTTTACCACTACTGTGACAGTATTTTCTCTGCTCTTCAAATCAAACTTTGAGTCACTAACGCTGCACTCAAATGCTTTTCTTCAAGCAAATGCACCTAATGTTGCTTTCTCTACCAGAAAGACCCAATTCCCAGTTTTATAGATTAATACTGCCATACATTAAGTGGACTAGATTTTGCAATTTTCATCAAGTTAGAAATAGATTCATACTATATTTAGATGTTAAACTACAAAGCTAAAAAGATAAAAATTACACAGACAACCAGGTGATTTCTTTTTATTTCGTAAATGTATGAGTACAGTTAAATGTGGGAATTTATGCTCCATCAAAATCACACCTGTGCAGGGTTGATTTCAATAAAAAATTATACTCTCATAGCAGAATGTTAAAAAATGTGGTTTTCTATTGCCTACATATATAATTTAGCTAAGAAAGGCAAATAAACCTTGTTCTGAGTCCTAAAAACATGGTCCCAAGAGAAAGCCCTCTACTGTTCCGTCTATGGGCAATCTTCATACTTGGATCATTTCCCCTCCTAGCTAATTTTGAGATTTCATTTTCTCTGTATGAGTACTGTCCTCTTCCAGTGAAGGTTCCTGTTCTTTTTGTGATGGCTACAAAGTAAACGGCCTGTTTCCTAGGTACCATGTAGAAAGTAATTCACTCAGAATGTTAGACACAGGAAGATTTTCCAGACACGGCATGCTAGTCATTCTACTTTCCAGGTGGACCCTGACTGGGCCAGAGAGGGCCTGAAAGTGACATGATCAGCCCTCTTGGACAAATTCCTTCTTTGTCCCATGTGTCCTCTGCATTTGCTTTCCAGGAATATGTGTAGAACCACAGTACACATTTCCATTATCTCACAAAGCAAAAGTGGTTCAGTCAGTTTCTTTTCTCACCTGTGGAAGTGTTCTGAAGTCACTTCCCTTCCCTTTATCTTTCTGTAACAAAGAGTTAGGCATACAGATATGCCCAACTCCAGGGAAGTCTAGGAAACAATCTTCTAGCTGGTAAAATTACTCATTTTACAAAAAAGGAAGTTAAGAAAATCTTAATCTGTATAATTATCTGCAAGAAAGCTTAACCTAAAACAGCTTTGTCTTACTGAAAGATTAGAAAAACTGATATAATATTACATTGAAGTTGTATCATTCTCACTTTCCACCAAGATGTGGCTCATGCTATGAACTGAGTCTCTCTCTCTCTCTCTCTCTCTCTCTCTCTCTCTCTCTCTCTCTCTCTCTCTCTCTCACACACACACACACACACACACACACACACACAGAGTCACACACACACACACACACAGAGTCACACACACACAATGTGAGGCTCGAAGTGAGTCTTAACTATCAGGAGATCCGACAAGTGAGACACGCAGAGTTCAAAGGAAACACAAGAGGATTGTTTTCTGGCCAGTTGGGCTGACCCTCAATCAGCCCCTTGTGGCAAGTGACTAGACCATGACCCTGAATGGCTATAACGAGCAGGTTTTATATATTTTAGGGGTACAGGTTACATCAGCAAGGCTACTGTTTAAACTTGTTGGCTAAGCATATTGACCTTTGAATATATTAACTAGCAAGCATATGACATGCATTTGAACTCTATCTGGGACCATAAGGTCAGGTGACTATCAGTAAGACATTCTGTAGTTTTTCAAGAATGTCCCTGCTCCTTTAGAGAACTGTGGGTGGAGAGTGTAACTTGTCCTAGTCTTGACCCAAGGCTTGGTACTTGCTCTAATCTTGACCTGAGGCAGTGGGTGTAAGGTTGGTGAAAGCCCCTCGGGTCTTTCAACATGTCTAGGAGAGGAAAGAATTGCTTGATTATAAATCCACCACTAATCCCAGAATAAGATATGACCCAGATTGAGAAACTTGAGCTGTGACCTTCACATATTTTGGTAACTATGTTATTGTTCATAGCACAAGTAGGGTTACTAATTTCAGAGTCTAGGGTCTGACAATGCAAAATGCCCAGAAGACTAAGGCTGTTGACATAGACTGAACAGGGGTTAAAACCTAGAGCATCTGGGCAGACAATTGTCTCTACAGATAAGCTGAAAAATCTTGGGAAAATCAAAGGTAATCTCATCTTTGGGAAACCAGAAAAGGAGCATGTATGTTAGGACAATAGGTTTGCCATAGAAAATCTTTCTGGTAAAAGACCAATATTAAATTTCTAATATTAGAAAAAAGGAACAATTACTCATCTATTTCTTACCCTTCCTGAGAAGTAGCCCATTGAGATAATACTAATGTATTTGCTACATAAGTATATGATGTGGTCACTTCTTGCCCTTAGTATTTATATATAGTTTCAATACAACACAAAGAGAAAACAGAACAATAATATGCAGGAAGAAACAAATACCAACATTGGGCTGATGTTTCTTATCCCATAGCTTCTTTGGTACCTGGGCTCACTTCTCCTTTTTTGCTCGACTTTCCATTTGTAAAAGGGAGACATTTGAATTGCTAACTTCAAAGAGCTCTTTTTGGTCACACCTCCCACAAAGCTAGATATTTTAATTACATTGTTTTCAGTTATTATTAAAGATGTAGTCCCTCTGTACTGTGATATTTATATTCTATCCCCTCGTGTGGTGAGAGTGCATTCATAAGTGTGTATGAATAATCTTAGTGAGCACCATCCCCAGGTAAGTGCCATCTTTCACTAATTAACTGTGACCTCAATGAAGCTGAAATAGCTATGAGGGATGGGGCGCCCCACAGTGGAATACCTGAGGTTAGTGTATCCAGGCAGAATTGTGTTGGTTTCTTCAGCCACTGTCATTTCCATATCAATGCTGTCTACAACAATAGGCAATGAGCCTTCTGCATTTCTAAGGAGGCAATGAGGATGCCATTATTATTTCTATTTTGATTCAATTACCTTTCAGCTTTCCTTCTTCTTCTTTTTTTTTTTTTTTGTTTGTTTGTTTGTTTGCTTTTGTTTTTCTTGTTTTCGGAGGACCCTAGGGACTTTCACCAGTTTTACACCCACAGCTTCAGGTCAAGACTAAGACAAGTTCTATTCTCCACCCACAGTTCTCCGAGGAGCAGGGATATTCTTGAAAAAGCACTGATTAATATATCTTGAAAAATATACTGATTAATAGTCACCTGACCCTCTGGTTCCAGATAGAGTTCGAATCCATGTCATATGCTTGCTAGCCAATAGAGTCAAAGGTCAATATGCTTAGTGAATAAGTTTAAACTGTAACCTTGCTGATGTAGCCTGTACCCCTAGAAAGTATAAAAACTGCTTGTTAAAGCCATTCGGGGTCACTTTCTAGTCACTTGCCATGAGAGGCTGATTAAGGGTCGACCCCAACAGGGCAGAAAGATAAACCCCTTGTGTTTGCATCGAACTCCGATCTCCTGTCTTACTTGGGGGATGGGGGGGGAATGGTCTCCTGGTAGTTAAGACTCACTTAGAGCTTTACATTTTGTTATGTTTTTCAACAATTTTTATTAAGTGATTATTTTATTTATTAACATTTTAATCATTCTTTTCTTGATCTCCCCTCTCAAAACCCCCACATTCCATTCCTGTCCCCTTTGCCTCTAAGCGGGTGCTCCCCCACCTACCCACCCATTCCTTCTTCAGCCTCACCCCTGTAGCATCTCCCTACACTGGAGCAACAATCCCCCCAGGAAAAAGAGCCTCCCCTTCCACTGACACCAGATAATTCAATCCTAAACTACATATGTAGCAGGAACCATGGATACACCCATGTATAAAGTTTGGCTTCATCCCGGGGAATTCTGAGGAGTCCAGTTGATATTGTTGTACATCCCGTGGGGTTGTAATCCCCTTCAGCTCCTTCAGTCCTCCCCCTATCTTTTCCAACAGAAGACAGCTATACTAGGTTCCTGTCTGAAAGCACTTCTTGGCATCAGCAAAAGTGTATGAGTTTGGTGTCTGTTAATGTGATGGATCCCAAGGTAGGACGGTGTCTGGATTGCCTTTCCTTCAGTCTCTATTCCAGTTTGTGTCCCTGGATTTCCTTTAGACAGGAACATTTCAGGGTTAAAATTTTTGAGATGGGTGGTTGGCCCCATCCCTCAACTGGTGGCCATACCTATCTACTGGAGTTTGTCTCTTCAGGTTCTATTTCCCTTCTGTTGAGTATTTCCACTAATGTCATCTCTGTTACATCTCGAGAGCCTCTCGCTTTCCTGGAGTCTGGTACTTGCTAGTGTCTGTGTCCTCCTTAAGGTCCTCTAGCATCCCAGGAGGTGGGATTTTAGGTCAGAATCCTGCTTTTCAGGTTTGTTAGGGTATTCAAGACTTGCCATGATAGTAGACTTGGTTCTGATGATGCCAAGTGGCATTGGTTTCTGTTGGTTATTTTCTTGCACTTGCCTCTTACCACCTGATTATCTCTGGGGTTAACTGGCCATGCCAGCTCTGACTGGAATCTTTTCCTCCTAAGAGCCTGGTTAGGATGGACCTCCTCTGATCAAGCTGTCTCTAGGTGTGGGGGGGGGTCTAGAGTGCTTGATCTTTGAGCCTAGATGTTTTGGAACTCCTGGGAGTCAAGCTGTCTCTGGGGGTGGATGGGATGATGTTGAGGCTGGAGCACAGGATCTGCTCCTGAGTGTCAGAAAGAAGATGTGTTTCTTGCAGGGAAGAAGGTCCTGTGTCCTCTGTACCTGGGAACAGGCAGGGGCGGGGGAGGGAGGTGAAATCCCAGTTAGTCCAGGGGTTGGGGTGTGGGAGTGAGTCTCATCTGTGATCCTGGTGGTGTTAGAATTCCTTAGGATCAAGCTGTGTCTGATGTGAACAGGGTGGTGTAGAGGCCTGAAGGACATGATCTGCTCCCCACTTTTCCCTCCTAAGTGAGCATCCAGAAAGGTAAGCTCCAATCATAACATAAGGCTGACAAGTTTAGCCACGAGGATCCTCTCACTAATCCAAGAAAACGATGCTCAAGTACATAGGATCAGTTAATTTTTAAGAAGGTAGAGAGGTAGAGATTCACTCTGCCATTTAAAATGAGATAAAATGAATATGTCCTGACACTTTTGAAAGAAGGTCATTCACTTTTTTCTCCTGATTAACTAACAGAATGAAGTGGAAGGAAATGGGGGAAAATGAAGATAATAATCAGGAGTTTTCAAGCTATTATGGAATTAAAACTATGGGCGAACATAATATTCTCATATTCTCAGTTGTCTTTAATGTGAAGATCAAGACTTAGCTAGATGTCAGGTTGAGAGTATGTTCATGTCCTCACCTTGTCAAGTGAAGTTCTCACACACAATCAAAAGAATCCCAGGCTTAAGGAATGGTATACATCAAGTAGTTATTCAATAGATAAAGTTAGTGAAATGCATAACTAAGGGAATTGTTTTGTTTGTGAATTTTTTTTATTACAGATACTTGGATTATCTTGGTTTCTGAAAAATCACACAGGTATATAGAGAATTTGTTTCTGTAACACCTTAAAATTCATTTAAGCTTCTAGAATGTTAACTGGGATGATCAAAGCATTTGAATATTCATGTAAATTAGGAACCTACTTTTACTCCATGCAAGTAATAGAAAGAAGTTTAAAGAGACTGAAGTAGGGAGTTACTGGTCTTAAAATTACATTAGAAATCTGTGTACAGTGCAGCATTATTCTAGTAGCTTCTAGATATCAAAACTTTACTTCCTGAAAGCTAACCTCAAATCTGTGTTAAGATAGATCCTGCCTCTCTGTGGTACCTTCTTAACACTACAGGAAAAGGAAAGGGCAGAAACCAAAGAATTTTCTAGGTAACATGTTTCATTTCACTAGGGAAAAATTGTATACAAGAATGCCTTACTTTTAGATTACTTTGGCAATGGTTGTGAAGATGTTCAATGCATACCTGTTGTATAGCTAGTTCCTAGAGATTAAAATGTTATATACTGTAGGCAAGCTCATTGGGTCAAACAAACAAACAGAACAAACCAATTAAAACAAAACAAAAAACATTCAAAATAGCTTCAGGAAGTCCTGGAAATTGACCAGATTTACTAGGTCCTTCCCTTCCAGAAGAGACCTATTTACTATAAAAGCTTGCATTAAGTCACACTCCAACAAGCAGAAATTGCAAAATCTCTTAGAGCCAAGCATTGGTGCTGGCAAGAGGCTATAACCAACCAAACCACAAGGAAAGGTCACACTAATCACCCTGTTGTGCTGCCTGCAGTGTTGTTCTTCAGTGTGCTCTGGGTCTCCATTTTTTGTGAGCTATCAGTCACGCAGAGTTTTTCTTTGGTGACACAGCTGCCTTTGAGTTATTTCTGATCCTGTAAATAATTCTTCATCCATGTTACTGTAAGCAACCCCAACAGACTCATTGTCTCACTAAGTTAGACTTTGGTTGGATTTGTACTTTAGGTGGTCAAGTGCTCTGTATTTGAGATTAGCAGATGTGCGTGTTTGCATCTCCCCAGTAAAACTGTCACATAACCACCTAATGGAAATTAGGTTTAAGATGGCAAGAGGTAGAGGGATAACAGGAAACATGGAATTGCCAAGCCATACTCATTTACACGACAATTCTTATCCTTTGTAAGACTTTATTAAGTGCTTTATTAAGCAGACATGGAACAGCCTTAGAAAGCGCAAGTGTGCATCTGGGAAACCAAGTCATCACTGCACTATGTACACAATTGATGACTCATAAGGTTTTGAAGTTACATATTGGGGTTATAACCTTCCTTGGTAGATAGCATTTAATCTATGAATCATGTCTATGTTATATCCAGACTGGAGTGATAAAAACCTTCCTCCTAAAACCCTATAGAACAATTCTTTTTTTTTTTTTTTTTATCTTTGCCTTTCTCATTACAAGCATCACAAGCAATCTTTGGTCAAAGCCATTCTTATTCAATGGATGAGAGCTCCTTCCCTAAGAAACACAATTAGTCTGTTTGCTCAGAGGTGCAAGTTATAATGCTGTCAGATAAACTAGATGGGGCCACCTGTCTTTCTCTTCCTTCTCTTGGTAGGAAGTAGATTCCAGGCATTGTACTTTCACATCAGCCTCTCAGACACAGCGTGAGACAAGGGGACAATAACTTAATCACATTGACTGATAGGGAAGCACTGTCACATTTTCTTCAGCAGAGAAACTATTATAAAATAGGCACTCTGGACTCAATATGATATTTTTCAGTGACACTTACAAGAAATGAAATGGATGCTACCCAGGAGGGCCACATTTCTTGGTATATCTTGACTTATTGCTTGCAGCTTGCCACTTTTTTCCCATTATAACAAATAAGATATTTTCTATAAAGTCAATTAGGGTTTTTTTCTTGTTTTCTCTTCTTTTGAAAGTTATTTACTTTATTTATTTAAAAATGAGATGATTCTGACAATGGCTAAGTCAGGAGGCTCAGGCTTATATTCCCACATCCGAGGTTCCAAGACACAAGATGATAGGACCAAATAATCACTAATTAAAAAGTGTCCTAATACAGAACCTAGTGATAGCACCCTCTTAAAAAATGGTGACATATTTTCCTTAGGCATTATCTTCTCTTATCCTGTAGTTATCAGCTATAATTATTCCGTTTTGCAGGTGAAGAATCAGGTGTTAATTCACTGATTGATATTAATTGATTATGACTTCAAGATAAGATTCAAGTGCACCTGCATATCTGAATTTTAAGTTCTTTCAATTTTCTTTGGAAATATTTACTTATTTCTTTCTCAGTGATATCTTATGGCTTAGGAATTTCTAAATCCAGTGGCCCTCAAAGCTTTTCCTAGCCACACATGGGTGAAATACTCCATGTTTGAATACACATTTATGATGTGTACAAAACTTCTTCCATTGGTGTGCTTGTGTTATGATACATATATGTGTGGGTTTTTATGTGAGTACAGGTGTGCCACAGCATACTTTTAGAGGTCAGACATCTTAGGTATCTATTTTCAACTTATACTTTATTTGAACCAGAGTCTCTCCATGTTTGTCAGTCATATGACAGGCTAGCTGGCCAGAAGTTTACAGAGTTTCAGATATCTATATTTAATTATAAAAGTAATTAGTTTATTAATATGTGCTATATGCTAGGTTTATATGAGTTCAGAGTCCAAACATAGGTCTCCATGGTTGCATAGATAGCTTTTAGAATAAATGAAAAATAAATACATACATGCATACAAGTATGTAGGTAATACATGTAAAATATAAAAATAATATAGTAAAATGTATAAGCATGTACATGAATGTATAAAGAGATATGTATAGAGGTCAGAAGACATCTTGGTGGCTGAAGCCATTTTGTATCATGATTCTTATGAAATTTTTGAGGTTTTAAAATGATAAATCTTTCATACAATTTCAGTAAAAATTGTTGTAAAATTTTTAGTTAGTAGTGTTTGAAAAGTTTTCTATATCATAATATTTTCTAAATTTCCCAAACTCCTATACCATTGTAGACATAGTGAAATGAGGAGTTTGTTCTTATTGTAGGAAAAGTGTGGTGAGTGTGTGTGTGTGTGTGTGTGTGTGTGTGTGTGCGCGCGCACGTGTGTGTGTATGTGTGTGTGTGTGTGTGTTTTATGAGAGTCTTATATGTCTGTCAAGACACAGATAAGTTATTTTTTGGATACTAATTATAGAATAATTTCACATATCTTCACTTAAATACTTACTGTACAACCATTTCATTATTTTATTAATTCCCCTATGGTATATAAACCTTGCTATGAGAACCTTCACCTATTTCTCAAGTAGACTTAGATGATTAAGCTCACTTTATAGCATTTTGAAAGAAATGCTATATTTGGAGTTTGTAGGCAGAGAAAGTCCTTTAATGATTGCCTATATCTTCTTAATCTCCATTCATACTCATCCCAAGTTTGAAACTTGTGGATTGGGAACTTAGTAGTTATTTGTTGGTAAGTGATTTCCATTTTTCAAACTATACTGTGATGCTTTTCTTATGCTCCTAGGGCCCAATGTTGTCACCTACAATGTATAATACTCCATGACAATATCTTAGGACCCTTGTTATTAATGATCTCCTGCCTAAAGCTTCTAAGTTAGCTTCTACTTGTGTTTCTCATTTCTAAATTTCCAAGGTGATATTTGACAGTAATCTGTGTTTGCTACTGAGTACTGCCAAGTTGCTTTAGCCATTATTTCAGTCTCTCTTCACAGTAATAAGTTTTGATAATTCCCATTGTTTGGCTGGCATTCACTACTACAGCATTACAAAAATTCCATAAAGAATAACTACTGAAAAATTTTGTGTGTATATATACAGCAGTATGTATTTATTTTATAGCTTTGGAGATTGTCTATTGATCTTAGAGTCCTAGCTCTGCATACCTTCCTTGGAAAGGCTGTCACATGAGTGTTTATGGATATAAGGTTTGCTACTTGGCAGACGTAATAAATAATTATCACTCATAATATTTCAGGGACTGAATTTCATTTACCGATACAGTCTCTGAATAATTCTACAGCATTCAGTCTAGGTCACTGGGTATAAGACTACATGAGATAACATCACAAGCTTGAACTGTAGCTGACTTATAAATATTTAGTATAAATTTATCCTTGATCTAGTCTAGAAAGCAATCTGGATAGAATGTTATTTCTGAAACATAATAGTTGAAGACATTTTATACATTGATATTTTAGTGAAAAATTAAAAATTTCATCAGTTCACAAGCCAACTCAAGAAATGTTCCTGTTTAAATTGAAAATGGCTTAGGGAATCAGTCAAATACCCAACAGCAACACCGGGGACCCAAGGATTGTATAGTGTAGTGATAGTTAAATTAGTTGTGCAATAGACTTGAGACTGAGTATGTAATAGAGTGGACAGTAGATAAACAAGTTTACGTGACTAATTGAGAATACTCATTTAATATGATACACTTACAACTATAGAATTCATCAAAGAACTCAATGTATATTATTCAATGTTAATTCATTGAATAGTCAGCATTTGAAACCAGCAAGAAAGATGAAAATGTGAGTATACCATGAGATAATTTTCAATCATTGCATTCATTTATGACCTTTTACTTGATTAGACTGTGATGTGTTGCAAAAGTGAATCATATATAGCTGGTCACTCTAATCTCGGGGGTTGGGCCAAGAAAGATCTCGAAAGAATTTCTGAGATCCAAGCTTGGACCAACAAATACCACGCTCCTGGTTGGTCATCTGCTGCTGCTCTGATTCACTACAACTATTACACCTGAGAACGGTGCTCAGCAGATCATGGTGATTCACCAAAAACCGCAATATATGCAATCAGCAGCCATCAGAAGCACCAGAAAAGGTCCAATCCAATATGTAAATACATACCACAAAAACAATATTTCAAAGATGGAAAAGCTCAGTCTTTCTTCACCCAACATATTCAATACATTACTACTTCTTCAAGCATCTTGAAAGGTATTTTCTGGTTTGTTTGTTTTTCGTGAGGAAAATGCTTTTACAACAAAAGCATGTAGAAAATGCTTTCTTAGAGTTTGTTGAGTCCCAGAGCATAAATGTTCTGTGACATGAATGAGCAAACATATTTATCGTTGGCAAATGAGATTCATTTATTGTAACAATTTCTATCTTAATGTCCTAGTCATCGGCAGCTGTCAAATTGTCACAGCCCAGAGTATCTGAGGGCTTCTCAACTCCAGAATGGCCCAGATCAGATTGCCATCTCACCATGTGAGATAGAAATTGTCTTCATTATTCATTGATATGTGAAGGCCCAAACCATTGTGGGAATTCTCACTAATGGGCAGGTGGTTCTGGATTGTATAAGAATTTGGATTTATGATCCAGGGGAGCAGTACAGTAAGCAGTCCATTTTCATGGTCTTTGCTCTGAGTTCTTGCTCCTTATATTGGCATCTGTCTATTGGCTTGCGATCGGAAAGGGTAAAATAAAGTGAAACCTCTCCAAGTTACTTTTAGTCATGGTGTTTATTTCAGCAATAGAAAAGGAAACAAGGACAATTAAGACTGTGCTTTAGTCTTGTGATCATGATTTTAAAGTTTGTGTTTACAAACTGCTATTATGTTTGTACCAACCTTCATGCCGAACAGTCAGCATCGCCCTCGAAAGGCTTTCTTTCATGGTATGTTCAAATAATATTCATCTGTAATTATGGGTCAGAGAATGAATTTATTCTTTCATTCTTATATAGCCTAACCGATCCTAATTGTTTTGATTTCCCATCAGAAGCAAGCTTTTTCTCATTGCTGATTTTCCCTGCCCACTGATGATCAAGTAAATAAGACCATTAATTTATTTAAAAATGAGGAAAATCTTGGCTGTGAATTAGGCCTGTGTTGATTCTGGAAGGATCCTCTTCTTTCTCTTCTTTCCATGCAATGCAATCCAAGCTTTTAGCTGACATCAGGGGCCTTGGAAGCATCAGTGGAGTCAGAAAATTGTACTAAAGTATCCTGTGCTTCGACTACTGGCTACAGACCTCTTAATATTTCTTTTTCTCCTGAGAATATGAAAATATAAAAATAAGCAGAGACTCTGAAAAGTGGTCTCTAGTTAGAAGCCTCTGCTTTTTATCCTGATGCCCCTTCCTCGGGCTTTTGGGAAAGTACTTATATCTTAGAGGAGTTTTAATAAGAAATGACTCCCACTGCTGAGCAGCTCTGGCTCAAGCCGCCTGTTTCTAATGTTGCTGCTGCTTCTGGGAGCTGCTATTTGTTGCTTGTTTATTCGTTCTGGGTATTAATGCCAGGCCCTCAATATGCCGGTTCCACTACTGAGATGCACCCTTAGCTCCCTTCCACTCTGCACAAAAAAATAAGCAGACGGATTCAAAATTCTGCTAATGCTTATCCTTTGGACAACATTTGCAACAGATCCTATATTGACCAGACTTCAAGGGTAAAATAGGAAAGGCCTCTTGTATGCCTGGGCATAGGAATAAAAGTAAAAAGAAATTAGTCATTTTATTTCATTAATAGATTTATGGTGAAATTAGATGAAGAAGACTAGAAATTTGCTGAGTATTAGAATTAGTTTAATATAGTAAACAGTTATTTCTATAAAGTGTTAAATACAATTTTCTTTATATTAAATACTAAAATCCCTAAGAGCTATTACTAAATATTCTGCTCATCTACATTCCTAAAATAAAGCTTGTTATTTCTATGACCTACCTATAAACAAAGCTTAGTCAACAGTTATCAACAAGTTTAATTAGTGTTCAGAGGTGCACAAACTAGTCACATGAGATAGTTTGGTGGTCATTTTTCTCCTGTATATTCCTCTGTCTAGCCTTTTGAACAGTGGGGAAGAGCAGCAAAGAAGACAGAGAGCATCTCAGCACAGAAAGTATCTTCTCCACAAGAGCCGTTCAGTCAGAGTCTGGGACTGGTGGGATCTAAGTCTACTCTTCCTACCAACCCCAGGACATGGGCTTACCCTAGATGGCAGAAACCTCCTCTCCACTCACATGAAGACTTTTGTACATTGTGTGTGAAAGAGTTTATCTTTTCCTTTTGATGGAAGGAAAAAAATCCTGGTATGCTAGGATTCTTGCAGACTCAGCAATAAAAATGAATGAACAGATGAATGAATTAATGAATCAATGAATCAATGATTGAATGAATAAAACCAGCAATTCTCATCTTTCAAGGACTTTCTAGCTCTCAGGGGCTTGGTCATCGAGACATTGAAAGATCCAGCATGTGCTTATTCTGTGAATAAATGAAACAATCACCCTATCTATTCATCTAGAATGCACACAGAGAGTGGCAATGAACATGCTTATGGTATGACATATTCTATCCTTCTTTTAAAACATGCTTAGTTGTCATCGCTTTATTTGTATGTATCATAAAATAAAAATAAAACGTCTATTTCAACTAATCCAAAAAGTAATGAAAATATTCATACAATGTTCAATCATGAGGCTCCTTAGTTTCAGAATATTTTGAACCTCTGTAAAAGGTCATCTTTTCCTAATAAAGTAGGCACTCTTATTTATAAGGGGTTTTCCCAAGGCAAGATTTCATAGGGTACCACACAACATCTATGGGTTAGCAAAAAAAAAATCTGAATTTACCTAATGTGTCATATCATTTCCTGACAAAATACAAGTCAAATTCTCTATGTGCTTGACTTGCTTAAGTCTATAGCACAGATTTATTCTACTACTGTTATCCTGTTTGCCACACTGCCATCTCTAGGCAGAGAGAATATAGACTTCCTCTGTTGGATATTGTCATGGTTGCTGCCTTTTCTGCCCAGTCTTTCAGAAACCCAGAGTAGAAAATCATGAGGGAAACTAAGATGGGATGGTCCCTCTGAGTTCTCTGCCACGAGCTCATTGCATCATCACCCTGAGCTCCGTCCCGTAAAGAGCTGCTTAACTGAACACACCTCTTGAAACCCTTATATCTCTACTACACTGACCTAGTCCAAGGCAGAAATAAGGTTCTAAATCGTAAAGTTAAAGCTTTGAAACTTAGTCTAACTATATGTGCACGAAAATGTGATCATGAAACCCATCGTGTCTAATCTATTTAACAAATCAACAGAAATCATCAAAAACAAGTAGTGCTTCCATCTTTGTTTTCTGACTACATTATTAGCAGCTTGATCTACTAACCTACTTTGTTCTTCAGGATACCAATCCTATCAATGCATTTATACTGTTGCTAGAGTGACATTTGCTAGATACAAATAGCTTCATAATTTATCTTATGACATTTGCCTATCTCCCACATCCCTCCTGAAAAATATCCAGTGCCTATCTTTTTAATGTAACCTTTTCGATCTGATACTCCATACTTTCATTTAGCCACTCCCATTAGCATGCATATGAAAGCTTCTGCTGTTACATTCTCATCTGTAACTAGAGTGCCAGATGATTGTATAGAATACATGAAAAATAAGTATTTGTCTTCAATATCCACACCTGTAAAATTGGTAAATGACTGAACAGAAATATCCAGAATCCTCCCCTCTTCCCTGACAAAAGAAGGGCAAAAGTCATGAAGTGCATAGTTGTGTGTTGAAATGACTTATCACTAAAGAACACTGGAAGTTGATAAGAAAGAAACAATATTTGATTCAGACTTCTGGGGCAAATTATATCCTGAGAATGACAATAATCCTAGCACCTGCTAAGCTGGCTTTACAACACATGGAGAAGAAGTCCCTCTACTTCTCTAGGATGAAGGGTGACAAAGAGTTCTGGCAAAGTCTACCAGCACAGATGCTGGTACTGCAAACTTTCATAATCCTCACAGGCTTGCAATATATTTAGATGAGTAACCTGAAATTTACACAGTGGTCTGCCTTTGGAAAAGGATTTTGTGTTATCTTTGGGTAACCACTCAGAACACTGTAATCAGGAGCAATCATATGAAGGGAACTATTATCTGACTTTCAGCCACTCTAGTGGTAAGGAAATTCCTGCATATTTCTATCACCTGCATGCCAGGCGATTCACACTGCACTTTCTCAGTGTTTAGTTGTCCCACAAAATTAAGTTGGCCAAAGATAAGGACTCTGATAAATTCCACCAGTGTCCTGAAATGTAGGGGACAATTATTGCCACTGAGTGGAATAAGAATAATGCCACAGAATGCCATCCTCAAGAACAGATAGATTGAGGAAACCTGACAAAGGCCAGCCATGTGTAGGTCCCTACACAGGTCAGGACTGAAAGCTTTTATCTATGGAGTTCTCTCTCTCTTGTCCTCAAGCATCACATTTATGCGCTTTCATTAATAGGATGGGGGGGAAAGTCTATAGCTTAACTAATGCTAATGGTAGAAGTAGCTTTGAATAACCAAAGGCCTGGCTCTACCACATTTGCAGGGAAACTATCTAAGGAAATACATTTGGGCCATAGTCTGTTCTTGCTCATTCAGAGCTGAGCACAAGTGTAATAAATGGGTAGCAGGAAAAGAGCCAGTTACCGTTCAATCCCTAGGGACACAGGTCCAAGTTGTTCCAAGAAAGGAATTGTGTCATGTTTATGTGATATTCACTCCCTGGCAGGTACCATAGTCAGTGATGTCAGGAGGAGGGAGGTCTCAGAAATTCTGTTTCCAGAAACATATAGCAGGGCAATGGGAGTAAAGTTTTGCTTGTGAGCAGCAACCCCACAGCCACAGCAGAAGGGAGTACCATAGCATGTGTTGTCACAGAACCCTTAATTTCTCACACTGGCCATTTCCACATCCTGCCTGACCATTGTGGGCCTTATAGAGCAGATCCTGGGTTTTCTGCTACTGCTTTTCCTCAAGAAGTACCTGGATATGATATTGTGGAGTTAGAGAACAGATTGTTCAGACCCCTAATTAGTATTGGCAGAGTTAGCAACAGGCATTCTTACAAGCGGCAAAGCAAACCTAAGTCTGGGGAGACTCATGTCTGCTGATCAGAGCCTTATAACCCACTGTAAGAATAACTATGCAATGGGCATCTCATACCCTCTGATGTTTCTATAGCACCTGAGTTAATTTCTAGAATAGTAGTCCCATTCTCATGTGGGACCCTGACAATGACAATGTTCTCACTCATTAAAGTTAAAATCTTTTAAGAACACCACATGATAAGAACTGACCCAGGTTAAAGGAGAAATGCATCTTGCTGCAGAATGGGAGATGCTTGATGGGCTTTCAGGAAGGAGGTAAACCTGATCAATATGTTTATTAAAAATGTAAAAAAGAGAAAAACTGAGATTGAGGATGGCACCCTTGCAAGTAATTGATGTAGCCTTTGGAAAATAGCTTGAGCCATTTAGTGAGCAATCATCCTCTGAAGTGGGATTCAGATTGTTACTGAACTTTCCACTTACATAAGAAAGGGCTATTTGTTAAGATGCACAGCATAAGGAGAGAGAAATGTATTTTCTTGAGAACACATACTCAACATCACGCGCAAAGAGAGTACAAACACAGAGGGTTAAAACTGTGTCTTAAGGCAAAGACAAAGTGTGTCTCAGAAAGCACACACTTACTTATTTGGTTTTCTAGACAAACAGATAATATATATATATATATATATATATATATATATGTGTGTGTGTGTGTGTGTGTGTGTGTGTGTGTGTGTGTGTGTGTGTGTATAAATTTATGACTTTATCCATATCTATTCTATATATATATATATATATATATGGATAGATGATAAGATAGATAGAAAGATAGATAGATAGATATATAGATAGATAGATAGATAGATAGATAGATAAATAGATAGATAGATAGATAGATCGAGAGACAGAGAGACAGAGAGACAGAGAGACAGAGAGGCAGGCAGTGAGAATGATAAAATAGTGTGAGCAGGCAGAGGGTGGTATGGAAACTGGGGTGAGGTAAGTTCTAATATCATAGCACTGGACTCATTGACAAGCAAACTATGCAGTACAAAAGACATGAATATTTTGGTCTGTATACCCAAAGGGTGCTAGGAAAATCTTCTCTTCCTGGCACTGAACTGCATCAGGTACAAGAAGCTGCTTTTAAAAGACCGGGATAGCTTGGTATTTAGGTGACATGGATGTCTAAGCGACTGAGGTGACAAAGACACTTATTTTGAGTGCATTTTGGGGAGGTGGAGGAGAGATGTGGTTGAAGAAGGGAATATGTGGAGGAATAGCTAGAACTATGGGGCATTAGTGGTATGGAAACAGAGTGCAGTGAAAATGTCCTAAAACATGTGAAGGCAATGCTAATGACATCTTCACATGATGAGATAGTAAGGGACATAGAATCCCTACTGACCAGCTATTGGCACTAAATGAAGCTTCCAGTTCAAAACTGGCTTTCCTCCAGTCGAGTTGTTGGCCAAAGAGGTTCTCTGGAAATCCCTAAGAATCCGGGCTGTTGCCAAGACAATAAGTTGCTCTCAACAAACTTTCAGCAATGACTCATTGCTGAAGACAACACCTACAGAATTTGCTGGTCTTGGAGGGGGCAAGGTTGCTGCCTACATACATCCTTCAACCCAGCATTATATTATCTTTGGTACAGGAAGATACTATACTATATAGGGTACCAAAGGAGAAACAAAAACACCAATGCAGCCATACAACTTTTAGTCTTCAATTCCAATCTGCCTGCAATATTTTCTAAGGTAGTGGGAGAACAAAGCTTGTGGGATTAACCAACCAATATATGATTTGACCTAAGGTACATGCCACTAGATATAACCTATACTGAATACTGCTTGGGTGACCAAGAACCAGAGACTATAGCCCAGAGACATAAGATAAAACCAAATACTTCTAAAAGCAACCAAACAAATAAGCAAACAGACAAAAACATAACAATAAAATGATTCACAATAATACTTTGCTATACTCATAGATCAGTGCCTTAAGCAGCCATCATCAAAGGAGTGTCCTTTTGCATCAGTTGAGAAGAAACAGAGACACACTGCTAGGTGTTACATGGGATGAGACCTCAACACATATATACACGGGCTGTCTCCATCAAATCCCTCCCTGCCGAACTCAGGGAACCCCTTGGAAGAGGGAGTGGGAAAAGTATAAGAGACAGAGGGAATGGCAGACACCATGATGCGAAAATCCTCTAAATCAACTGAGCAAAGCTCATATGAACTTCCTGAGCCTGAAGCAACAAGCACAGGGTTAATATTTGTCTGTACCAGGTCCTGTGTATACATAGTACAGTTCTCAGTTTAGAATTGCATGGGACTCCTGCGTGTGTAATCAAGTGGGTCTCAGGTTCCAGTGCCTGCTGTTGGACTTTTTTTTTTCTTCCATTGTTTTGTTTGCTCAATTTTGTGATTTCTTTTATTTTATTTTAGTATACAGCATTTTGTTATGAATTAAAAAAGAAAGCAAATGTCAAACACTGCTAGCAAGCATACAAGGAGGTTCCCACCCTCCACGTGTTGGAATCGAACTTAACCCAGTCTGCATCAAAAGTAATATGGAGGTTCATCAAAAGGATTCTTAAAATCTCATGTTTCAAATAAGAATAGCCACATAGGACTGAGCCAGCATATCAAAGGTATTCTTTGACGTCCAATAATATTGACTCAAATAATATTCATATATAATCTATGGAATCAGCATCTGAACTTTTCAGCCGACAAATGAAGGAAATGTCCCATGTATACTCAATTAACTTTTATTTGGTTACAAAATAAAACAAAATTATATGTTTGAAGAAAAAAACAAATTGAACTATAACTATATTCATCTAAATAAGACATATCCATAAAATTAGTAAGTAATACATATCTTCTTCCATATGTTGGTCTTAGACACTATATGTGTTTATGTGTGTTTCTGTGTGTGTGTGTGTGTGTGTGTGTGTGTGTGTGTGTGTGTGACGTGGAACTAGGTGGATACTCTTTGAAAGAGAAAGATAGGAAGGTGAAGTATGGGAGGAATGAATGTGGTCTAAGGTATACATGAAACCTATCACTCTGCACAACTGTAATATGACACCAATAAAAATAACAAATGTGTATGCTAAGAGTGAGGATGGAAATTATTTCATCCCCTAAACAGAACACTAAGGAACTCCTTAAAATACTAAATAGAAATTATATACAACCCAATTATCCCATATGTACCAAAAGGAAATAAAATCAACATACAAAGAAGATTCCTGCCTGTTCATGCTTATTCACTGTAAGATATGAAGTCTGATAAGAAATCCGTTGATAGTTGCATGAATAAAGACAATGAGGCAAAAGTTCCAAGAACACTATTCAGGAATAAGATATATGTATATATATATATATATATATATATATATATATATATATATATATATGTGTGTGTGTGTGTGTGTGTGTATATGTATATGTATATATATATATATTATTCGAATAAGATATATTATATATATATATATTCAGGAATAAGATATATATATTCAGGAATAAGATATATATATATATAATATATATATATTCAGGAATAAGATATGTGTGTGTATATATATATATATATATATATATAATCCCCTTTCCATTAGCAGGAAAGTAGGTGAAATTAAAGATATGTTTAATGAATTAAAACAGAAACAAATACTAGATATTTTACCTCATATGTTGAAACTAAAATAAAATGTTTGCCAGAGTATATGTCGATTAGTGTGCGATGGGAAAGGTAAAGAAGGAGTGGAAAGAAGAATGTGAGAGAAGAGTGCATGCATGTGGTCAATGCATGCTGAGTGTGTGCATTGTGAAAATACCACATGGAAACCCATTACTATGTACAAGTAATGTGTTGAGAAGAATTATAATTCAGTCCTTTGGTTACCAAAATAATGCCAACTGTGTGTGTGTGCAACTGTGGACATATGTATATACATATAGGCCCATATGCATGTATGTGTGTGTATACATCATTTCAGAGGGTATTATTTAACATCTAATGACCAAGAACTTTTTGTTTCATGCTAAAGGATCTTTCATATCTCTACCACAAAAGAACATATTATATTAAAAGAAAAATTAAATAACAAAAGTTCATAAGTAATAAAAATTATTCTCCCTGTGTCCTAGGAATGGTGACTATTCCAGCTGAGTCAGTTCCCTTGGATCAAGATGGTCTTGAGTATCTTATGGTAAAGGCTTGTGATAGAAGTTTATTTGCAAGTGAACATCATGGGTACAGAAGAGAGATATGTCAAATATTCATCAAATATGTGTAGCATGTATGCGTATATATGTATGCATGTATGATGAACATTTGACCTTTTATTTTATGTTTATTTTAAACTGTTATATATATATACATATATATGCATATATATGAATCCTATAAATTTATTGAAATTATAGTTTCTCTTATTTCCTAATTTCTATATCTTATATGTGGGGGGTAAATAGCTTAATAAATGCTATGAATGTATCACTGAATAAATGATTAAAAATGGATAAAATGCACAGCAATCAATCCAAAGAGCCTTCCTAGGTTGTATGGGAAGTTAAACAAAAAATGACATGCAATTTTTGTGACACAGGAATGTTTAAACTTTGTATCAGATTCAGAACACAGAACAGCAGACAATGGTGTCTTTGTACTTTGGGTCATATTCCAAAGCCTTGCTAAACTCAAGCCCCAGAAAGTATGATTCAAAGTCTAGGGGTGAAGTCTGAATTTCTGTTTCAGAAGATACGGCTGCTTCTGAAATCTGCTCAGAAGATGTGGTGGTGTAAGGGTAGCTGATGGTAATTGAGTTGGGTACAAGAACATGAGGATCTAAGAGGACAGATTATTTTATGGAAACACAATTTCACTACTTTCATCTTTGACTTTGCTGTAAATCCATCCTCAGGCAAAGACTGCAGAAGCTCCTTTTAGTTCAAATGTGCTTCATAGTTGTGCACCTCAGAGAAAGAAGTGAACATTCTTCTTCCTAACATTAAAACAAATTCCCAGAGCTGGACAACTTTTCTATGCTCAGATAACATACCCCACTAGACAACTAACAACAGTGTTAGACAAAAAACAGATGTAGAACTTCACTAGGAAATATCATTGGACAAAAAAAAATTACCTGTCCTTCATATTTCATTTGAAATAGAGTTCAAAGTCACTGGGTAGGGCCACAGCTTAACCACATGTGTTTGTGAAGAGATTAAATTAAAGGTTTATTTCTCCCAAACTAGATTTTCTTACTATGTCATAATTATGTTCCATTCTTCTCTAACTTGAATTTGAAAGAGTTCCCAGATTCTGAAATTATATAATAAGATCTAGTCATAAAGATATTCATTAGGAACACTTAAAATTATTTTAGGTAAATGTAATAAAAAATATTAAACATTCATTTGACTTTGCCCAAGCAGGAAAGCAAAGATGACTGCTGTCCAAGCAGTGAGTAGAAATTGAATTAAAGTGGTTTGCTTTCTTGTAGAAAAATTAATAAGTAAGAGCACAGTAGGACTCTCTATTTTATAGACCAAGGTTTGCTTTTAATGAAATAATTAAACACATTCATGTAATTATGGGAATGCACTTGCCACTGGCCTCAAGATGGATGTAAAGTCTTTCCTACTGTATAATTATGTCTGACTTGTTAAAATTGAATAACAGTCCCATGACTGCAGAATTCTGACTAGTAAAAATGGCATGATAATGTTCACACCTGTTGTCTTCCATTGTGTGCTGACAGGACAGGAAGAGAAAGGATGGGTTGGTACTTTCTTTAACCTCCTGCTTTCCATGACATCCCAAGGAGCCAAGACTGCTCTTTCCCAGGAGATTCTGGGTTTCCCGTGTTTACCTTGGTGCTAAGGCAATTTTCAGTCTGCATTTCCCTAACTGGTTATCTTCTATCCTTAGATTGTCTTCTCTTGTACCTGTGAACATTTCATTTTAGGCTATTGATGTTTACCTTCATGAAAAACTATATATTGGACAATTGTTGACATATGGGGACCCATGAGTAGAGAACTGCATAGCTTCTAATGAGGAGGCTAGTGGCGCTGTCTGCTTGCCCACCAGGGAGTATGGGGGTTCCTGATTCTATATCTGTAGTGTATGAGCAACATTGACCAGCCATATCAATATTATGTAAGTTTTCATGTTTCATTTAGTTTCATCATGAGACCACATGTTTTCATTTCAGATTTCAAAGATCCTTAGGGAAAGGGTTATGAAAAATATCACTAACCTGAAGTGAACTCTTCTTTTCCCAAGGCGAACTTACATTTATAAATTTATTTAATTCTTCCAATAATTATTTAGAATGATCCTTACTGCTCTTTTTTTAATGAAGAACTTTGGGCACAGAGAACAGATTTAACTATTCAACAGTCAAGCGAGAACAATTATGCAATCTATATTGAATTGTATGGATGCAACTCTTTAATTTCCTGAACGTTTGGTAATTATTGAGTAAGGGTCACCTGAACTTCCAGATACTCCTAAATTAATAATGGCAAGAGTTCATCAATATATTTCCTAATGCAGACATAGTGGGATTCTTCTTGCTGTAAGGATGGCTCTATGTTATTTAAAGATATACCATCCAGAATCTCTCTCTCTTTCTCTCTCTCATTGCAGGACTTATTCTTTTCATTCATCTGTAGTAATGGCAACAACACAAAGGAGAAAACTTAGGACTTGTCTATGAGCCAAACTTTACAACAGGTACTCATGTTCACCAGTGAGCTCTCAGCAACTTAGCCATACCTAACTATGAAGATATGAGAAGTATAAATGTGAACTTAGGATAGAAAAATGAAAGCCAGCTTTCTTTATTGCATAGACCTCTTCTAAAAGCCCATGCTGAGAGCACAAAATGAAAATTTAAAAATTGAGCTTCAATCCCATAAGAACAACAATGCCAACCAACCAGAGCTTCCAGGGATTAAACCAGTACCCAAAGTCTATACATGGACTGACCCATGGTTCCAGCTGCATATGTAGAACAGAATAGCCTTATGGGGGAGGGAAGGATAGGAGGATTATGGACAGGAAACCTGGAAAGGGAATAACATTTGAAATGTAAATAAAGAAGTATATCCAATAAAAAAATTGAGTTACACACACACACACACACACACACGCAGACACACACAAACAAAAAAAAAAAACTAAAACATCCAAGGAGGCAGAAGCATAGGACCATATAGTAAATATAATTCGTACGGAAGGATTATTACAACTTTCACTTCACAAAATTGTCCAGAATCATTTTACTCTAAGTTTTCTTTTCAGTTTGCTTTGAACTTCCATGCAATATATTAACATGTAGAACTAGGCAATTTGTACTCAAAAACTGCAAATTCCTCCTTTGTATGACCAATTAGGTCTGTTAAAATAATTTCCCTATCACTATTTCAAATACTCAGAAAACAAAATCATGTGTTTGTGAGGGTTATCTATTTCTTTATTAAGTGACATGTTTCATACTGTAATAATAATGAGATTTAAATGCTGCACTGTTATACAAATGATGTTCACGATATGCAACATTTTTTCCTGTATGCAATGGCCTTTCTCTTTAAATAGCTATTTGTTTGTTATATATAGAGAAGTATTATGATTTCTGCCTTTAAACAGAATTGCAATTAATGAGTCATTTAGAAATTCATTTAAGAGCTTGAAGTGAAATATTTTATAGATACTTAAAGTAGGGCAATATTGATTGGCTAATCAAATTCCCAATTACTGATCGATAAGGTGCCATCTCTCCTGTAATAGATATTCTCCATATGTAGTGGTCAGGGCTGACTCTCTTACAATCTATCTCATACTCTCCTATAATTAAGTTTTCCTTGCATCTCTACCACTTATTTCTCTCCATGTCCCATGTTTGTTAGCATAATCTCCTTTAATTACATCCTTTTTGGTATGTGTTATAACATGCTTCATTTGTGAATGCACCACTGATTTTTGCAAATATGTATGTTAGTTATTAAAAATGTAGTGACTTTTCTGAAAGATTTCCAATCCTACATCCATGGAAGGATGTAAGAAATTTCTGGTGAAATTATGTGCCACACTTAACGAAATCTCAGTCCAATAAAACAATGGGAGCTTTCCTGGAGTTGAGTTAAATTTATAATCTTGGTCTCCTAGGATCAACTGTCTTTTAATCTAAAGTCATAACCTTTTCCCTTTGTAATGAATTTAAGTTAGAATTAACAAAAAGGAGAAAGGCCGATAATAACACCAAATATGAGGGAAAATCAAAAGGCCAATAAATTATAACCATGTTTTAGAAATTGAAGTGGAAATTCAAGCAAATTAGGTAGTTTAGTGCTTGTCTGTGTAAGCTTTAGACTTACTGATTTCACAAAACTAACAGGTGACACCTGAATGCATTGTGATTTCATAGTGTGCTAACAAGCACAATGACAATATAATAGGCAATGTTTTTAAAAGGTTTCAATCTTCTATTGAAGTAGAGGGAGACAGACTTTCTTAAAAAATAGGGCAAGAGAACCAAGTTTGGATGGAGTCAATGATGCTTTTTTATATAAGTGACATTTCCAATGTCTACTGAAAAATATTTGGGATGAATTTTCTAGGTCAGGATTTATTTCTAAAACTTTATTTATATGCCTACCAATCTCACGAACTTTGCCATATTTGCTTCCAGTAATATTCACTGAATATATTTTAAATTTTATATTCATTCTTATGATTTTTAAAAATTTAAGGAATTATTACCATAGAAAAAGTAAAAGTATATGCATGAGCAGAAGGCATTTCTGAAAATAAATACAGGAACATGTGCATCATATTAAACCTTAGCTAAGAATGAAAGCTCTGAGCCTAAGAGCTTCTTCTGAGGTAGAAGAGAATGTTTTTCATCTATGGAATCAAGACTTCCACACTGATATACTATTTATTATTTGATGATAATTGCAAATATATTAAAGGAAAGCTATCTTTATATAATTATCCTTATATAGTGCACAGCGGTAATTGGACAGCAATCTGAAAATGTTGTTCATACTATGTAGATTTTATCTCCCACTGATGTCCTCACAGACAGGAGCTCATAAAAGAGCAGAATTTTGTATGCCGGTGCAGGTCAGAAGAATAGTCAAAGACCTTGGAGTAGTAATCCATTTTTTAAGGAACAAAGTGCCAGAATTGGAAGTCGTGTGATATTATTCTCGGGAACAAACACAAAACATACTTATCCACGAGAGAGAATAAATGATAGATCAAAGTAGGGATACTAGTGAAGCCCAACCTGAATTTTATTGGAAGTGCTTATAGGAGTGGAGACTGAGTTACTTATAGAAGTAGAAATGATTTAAAGACAACATTGTCACCACCATTTCACCCAGGGTGAATAGCAGCTCATGAAAAATGGAACCTGGGAGCATACTGAGCAACTTGTAAGCAGTTCAACAAGTTAGAAACTCTTTTTGGGTAGCTCGGTGTGGGGAGCTGGTGTGGCGGCAGTCCCAAGATGGCGCCCAGACGGCAGCTAAGTCTCATGACTAGCACCTGACTTCCTCACACACCTGAAACTAGCCACGTCCATTGTGAGAGCTGCGCAGGCGCACCATGATGCAAGATCAGGCCATGTGACGTGGACCTACGAACTGAGATTACGCAGTATGGACTGAGAAGGCGGAGTTGAGGGAGGATATAAGGGAGTGTGCTTGGGCAGAGGAGGGGGAAGAAAAGAAAAGAAAGATTCCTGTTTGCATGTTGTAAGGTTCCTGAATAAACCACTTTGAGAAGAACGTCGTGGTGTCACTCTTTTCTGCGGGTAGGAGACAGAAGCGACAGCTCGGTTCGTTACTGCTTCATCTAGATGGTTCAGCTGGTTTTAGCCTCCTCTAGGCAGTTCATTTGTATTAATATATCTTGAGCAGTCCTTAAAGCTTATATTTGCTTGGACAGGGAGTGGCCTAATGAATATAATCAGTTTTAGGGACTTCCTGTAGCTTTAAAATTGTGTACTTCCGGGTTGGGGATTTACCTCAGTGGTAGAGCACTTGCCTAGCAAGCACAAGGCCCTGGGTTCGGTCTCCAGCTCCAAAAAAAAAGAAAAAAAAAATTGTGTACTTCCTGATCTTAACAAATGTTCTTGCGTGAAGGAATGTTTCACTTTTGTCATAAAGAGCTTCACTCCAAGATAGGTGCTTTTATCCCTGAAGAAAGTGCTATACAACAGAAATATAGATGTAAATGTGGTTTGATGATACAAGGCTTCTAAAGCTATATTCATATTCTCTTTCCCATTCATTGGTACAAAGAGCAGCAAATTTCTGGTTAAGACAGGTTGGCTGAGAGCATTTTCTCAAAGCTTCACAATATGTCAGTCATTACTATTCTTGCTTTGGTCATGCCATGAGTTTTTGATTAATGAGTATAACTTTTGCAATCCATTTATCAAGTGGTGAATACTCAAGCAAAGTATGCAGAATTAATATGCTTGAAACCTGAACCTAGGCAAAGAAGCATTATTAAACATCACATCATTGAAAATGAACAGGCTCATTTAAATCCAAATTAAGACTATCAATAGGAGGGCATCATTTTCAAGGGCAAAAGGCTTATAGTAGTCAGTCTTAAGTCAATTAAGATTGGGTATTTGAAAGTACAGTATTTACAAGGAAAATGAGTTAAGATCTGAGAATTATTTTCTTTAAAGTGTATAATATTTATGACTTTAATGTATTCAAATATCTAGAGAAAAATGAGCTACCTTCTCTTTTATCCCTTTTTGATGTATGGATTTTCACTCCTGGGGAAAAATTTTAATAGCTTGGACTTTATTGAAGAGAATTCTAGTACTATGTCTCTTGTCAAAGAACTATGGGCTTACTGGATAGCCACTGAAAATAATAGTTATATACCAACTTTTATTGATGACACTGATCCATTAGAAACTAGCAACACAGAATCCTTGCCTCATAAGTTCTATTAAATATAATACTGAATCACTCAGTAGGGGTCATTTGGTTGCAAGAGTAGGAAACATGTCTGAAGCTGTTAAACCTGTATTAGAAGTCGTACCTTAGGGGTTGGAGTGATTGCTTAGTACTTAAATGTGCTTGCTTACTACCCTTCAGGAAGATAAGAGTTGTGTTCCCAGCATGCATGTAGGGTAGCTTATGACTGTAATTCCAGACCCAGGAGACAGGATACCCTCTCTGGCCTCTACAGACACCTGCATTCACAGGAACATAACTATGTATAAACAGACAGACAGACAGACATATAGTCAGACAAGCAGGCAGACAGGAAGACACATACAGTGAGAGAGAGAGAGAGAGAGAGAGAGAGAGAGAGAGAGATTGATAAACTTTTAAAAGCAAAGGCATAGTTTCACTTACAAAGCCTTACCTATTCTCAATTATAAGAGGCACACAATGTATTTGTTCAGTGATCCTATGTGTGTGTATAAATTATTAATAATATGACAAATATTAGATAAAGATATTTTCACATACTAGCACATTTTAACTGAAAAAATGTCAATCAATAGCTTTAAAATATTTGGGCCACAATTCATAATATATGCACTATTTAGAAAGATGTCCAATTTTCTGAGGAACCTCCAGACTGATTTCAGAATGGTTGTACCATCTGCAATCCACCAACAATGGAGGAGTGTTCCTCTTTCTCCACATCCTCGCCAGCATTGGGGGGAGGTGGCAATGGGGGAGGTGGGGAGGGACACACCCATAAGGAAGGGAGGGGGGAGGGATGTTTGCCGGAAACCGGGAAAGGAATAACACTCAGAAATGTATATAAAAATATTCAAGTTAATAAAAAAAAAAAAAAAGATGGATTATCTCTTCCATTCTCTTCTGATCCTTTTAGTTTTTTACCTATACTATTCCAAGGCTAGAAAACAGAAAGACAATTTAGGGCTCTAGGTGAAAAGTAGTGTTGTTTAGGAATGAAACATCTGTGTATTTCATTTCCCAAGTGAATATGCAAACGTGTTTATTTAAAGTTTATGAAATAACAGCATCTCCTGTGTGTTTCTGTGTATATGATATAATACGTTAATTGTTATGGTTTTATTTCAGCTGGCTTAATTAACAATGCTATCAAGACAACTGGCTACACTTTTGGCAAAGATATTAAGGAGTTTCACAAGTTACTATGAAATGGAAATTAAAATAACAAAGAGATACTTTTATTTCTATTTTCTTACTAACACCTGGCCTCTGGTAGAATAATTTTAATGTGTACAAACGATGTTCAGGGTAATTTGATAATATATATCAAAAGCTATAACAATATGTATAAACAATGAACCAAAAATTCAATTACTAGAAATTTATCCTAAGGAAATAATTAAGCATATGGTCAAAGTTTTCACATAATTAACTTCAAGGCTGTTCAGTTTACAGTTGTTGTTGGTAGTGAAAAAATGGAAAAGACCAAAAACTTGCAACAAAACAGAAGTAATTAGAATAGTACCAAACATTTTTAGGACAAATAATGGGACATTCATTGAAATGTCCTTCACAAGATGGACACTGGTCCCTGTTTATAAGCTTCCCATGAAAAGATGTGTATGAAGGAAATAGCACAGGCTAGACCTGTGATTTGGAAGAGAAATATGAGTAAATAGAATAAGACAGATTGTGCCCTCCAACAGGGGATTCTTTCAGATCTCAGAGTGTTTTGTTGGAATTACTCAAAGTTATATGGAAATAAAGATAGAAGAAAGGCATCTCTAGACACAAACTGAATCTTTAAAAAATATTTATTTTTATTATGTCTATGTATGTGGGAAGGTTTGTGCACTTGATGCAAATGCCCGCAGAGGTCAGAGCTCCTCCTGGAGCTGGGATTGTAGCCAGTTGTCAACCACTTGATGTGGGTACTGGGAATTGAACTCAGATCCTCAGGAGGAACAGTATGTGCTGCTAACCACTGCGTCCTTCCTCCAGCCCCTCTCCACCCTGAGACTTGTTTTTTTTAATCAGAAAGCTGGAAGGAGGAAGGGGAGACTGTGCTGTCACAACAGGAACTTGGAGTTTTGCATTGCTTGAAGTGGGAAAGAGCACTTTGGTGTTGGGATTCCTTGGATAATATTATGGCCATAGTTCTGTTTCTTCAGTTTCATAGAGCAATTGTGTGTATTGGCAGTCACTCTTAAGAGGAAGAGGTGGATTCCAGGCGAGCATTTTCCAGATTGAGATATTTTTCCCTTTATTACAGATGATGAGGACAACAAACAGGGAAAAAAGATAAAGAGGGTCTCTCTGGATACTACCAGCTGCATAAGAGCTACAGAAAGCATAGACAGGAGTGAACAGGAGAAAAGAGCAGGCTGATGTAAGGAACTGAATCTATTGTAGCATGGAAAGGAGGAAACGTCCTTGAAGCAGAAGCTCAACATCTTGCTTTCATGGGTCCTGCAATTCAAAGATTTCTCTGATGAAATAACACACTAAAACCAAACCAAAACAAAAGGAACAAAAACAACAAACAGGAAATTGAGTTTTCTGTTTCTTAAGCCTAATCTTGAGACAAAGATTGTAGAAGTTCCTAGAGGGGTGAGGGGGCCACAAATTCCATCCTTAGCCATAGTCAGGTGCCTAAAAATTTGAGTTAGTCCTTAAGGATATTAAGCTAATGTGAATAAAAAAGAAACTTAAGGTTTTCCGAGTGTTGGTAAGAAAGAGACTTTAAATGCCACAAAGAAGCCTTATGTCCAGCCTTTTGTAGTTCTGAGCCCTGAGAAAAAATGGTCATAGCAGCAAGAAGAGGGATACATTGGGTAGGCTATTAGTCCCCATCTCAGAGGTCGCTGGATCTGCTCTTAGGGGTTTTTGGACACAAATCTCTGTGGCCTGCCTCAAATTGACAAAAGGGAAACATAGAAAGGGTGGCAGTTACTGTGACTCTGAGGAGAATTCATCTAAGAAACCGTGATAAAGAATAGATAGCGATAATCCAGAATATAAGATAGACATTTGGTGATAGTCTGTATTTTTGAACCATACCATGTGAGGAGGGTATTATCTGCACAACACTAAAGATGACACTATTAATGCTAATACAATTTCTTTTGAGAGCACAGTTAAGACAACATTTAGGGCACTTTTGCATTTATTGGAGGAGAGAAGGCCATTTAAAGCATGTTTGGCTGGCAAAACTGATGATTTTTGTCACTGTTATTGGTTCCAGGATCTAAGGCCATTGGTTTGGTAGAAAAGCTTGATACAGTTTTCTACCAGGTTAGGTTGAGAATCAGCCATTGAGTCTCCTCTATTACAAACCTGTGGAAAATAATACAATTTTAACATCATGATTAACATTAGTTTCGTTTAGTAAGGTGAAATACAACTGTACAACTGGCTAAACCATGTTCCAGATCCATGAAGGAGGCAAAAATAGCTGCAATCATCTGTTAGCTACATCAAACTCCTGTGTACAGCACAAGCACCTGGAACCTTTAAAGAGAAGTCAGTTAAAGTCAGCAGTTCTGTTACAGTTTAAAAGAGAAATAGGATCCAATTGGGTCCTTTTAATGGATTTTCTGTTAAGGTTCCAAAGACACCCCTTGGATATCCTGAATCATTTCCCAAATTACTGAATTTGACCACAGAGTATTTGACAGTCTCATTTAATCAGAAAACAAGGATGGTTAAAGTACAGGAAGACACATTATAGCTGTGAGGAGTACTCTTCCAGACTGAGATAGTGTTTCACAGTTGAAAGAGCTTTCAAATTTTGCCTCAGTGATTAAGAAGCTAGGCGTGTTTTTCTCAGCTCTGAATAGAGTCTACAGAGCTGAGATGGCATATATATATATATATATATGACACTGGCACTGGTTAGATTTCATTGAATGTGGTCTCCATGGCCTCTCTGAACAAGAAAATAGGTGACCCAGGGAGTCACCCTATTAGGTGATGTGAGCTTTTTGGCGTAGAAGTGGCCTTGATGGAGGAGCAAGTCTTCTCCTATCAGTCTTTTTATGAAGGTATAAAACTCTCAGCACTTCCTGCACCATGCTGGCCTGGTTCCTACCTTGATGATAACGAACTTAAAGCCTATAATTGTAAGCTATCCCCAGGTGAATGTTGTCCTTATAAGAACTGCCTTGGTCTCATGGTGTCTTTTCACATGAATAAAACCCTAACTAAGAACATTATTAACCTTGGAAAATAGGGAGAAAAATATTCAAAAATTTTCCCTTTATGTCCTTCTGGCCACATTAGAACCTCCACATATTATTATCATATACCTAGATGAACACTAACACTCTGGTACTTCTATGTAACCAATCTGGTACTTTAATACTTATACAGTATTTGAATAGACAAATATTCCTAAGTACACTTTGATTTGACATACATTTCAGCCAGTTTCTATAATTATGATCTTTGACCTCAGAAACTTTAATATTTTGTTTGTTATTCTTAAATCTCAATCTCTGTGTACCTGTAGTTATGCATTTCGGCATTCATCTTTTGTAAAACCTTCTATGATACCATCTGGGATGACCTATTCATCCACTCTTTTGTGAAGGAATAGTGATTTTTACCAAGTCCCCCTGCCACCATTTTAGGAAAGAGCACTGCTGAAGATATTCCAATGGAAGTTGCTTACCTCAAAAGATAGGACAAAAGCCATGCACTGGATCTTGAAAAACCTATCTGTTCACTTTCTTGTTTTTAAAGAGACTACCCAGGTTTAAAAAGGATCCTTAAAATCCTTAAAATGCTTGTGTTGATGTGTACATTCACTTATATATAAAACACATTTAAACGCACAGACCTCAGTTATTCTTATATAAGTTATAGGGATCATGTATCAAGGAGAAAACATTTCATATTTCAAGAGATAACATAGTGAGATAACTAGAATTGTATGATTATGTATATCTATCTTGTTCTTAAAAACAGCTTTAAATATACTTATTCAAAAATTCATGTTAATTGTTGCAAAGAAATATTCAGGACGATTAGCCATTTTCATTATCATCATTATTATTTCAGTTTTAATTTCATATGAACAAAATGAAGTTGGGCCAATTTAACCATTTTTACTTTTCAAGAGACTGCCACATATGTAGCAGAAGATAGCATTGTCCAGCATCAATAGGAGGAAAAGCCCTTGGTCTTGTGAGGGCTCATTTCCCCAATGTAGAGGAATGCCAGGGTGTTGAGGTGGGAGTGAGCAGGTGGGAATGGGATCATTCTCATAGAAGAAAGAGGGGGAAAGGAGATAACATTTGAAATGTAAATACATAAAATATCCAAGAAAAATAAAATTAAAAAATGAAGTATACATAAGCGAATGTACACTTTGTTGGTATATAACTTAAACTGTAATGAAGTATTACTTACTACTTTTCTAACATTTCTATGAAACTTATTCTTGCAATTCATTTTTTCTTTTTTACTAGCATCATTTTTAAGAGATAAGATTTTCTGTGTTTAATTTTCAGAAACACTTATGATATGAGATTTAGTATTAAATATAACTCAATATTCTCTATTTCCCTATACACAAAGGATTTTTGTTCTATATATAAAATACTATTAATGTTGAAAATTGATCCTTTTCACTAATTTTGAAAATAATTAATTTATTCTATTCACATCTCCTGGAACAAAAAACACAAATAGCTGTAAAAGTAGAAAAAGGTAATTTAAGAAAAATAAGTCTAATTATTCAATGAGTTCTGAGAATTCTGATAATTCCAAGTATTTTTTTAAAAAAAAGTCTCAAAAGAATCTTTGTGACTTGATCCAGACCATGCAGTATGTACTGATATAAAAATATTTTCTTGTATATTATTTACTTATTGTTACCATGTGTCTAAATCTTTTACTCACGGTATATTTTGATCATATTCTTTCCCTTCTTCCAACTCACCCTAAATCCTCTCTACCGCCTCATTATTTAACTTTATGTTTATAGAGTATCTTTTTACAATTTGAAATTTGATGCTGAGATAGATATTACTCATACCTTGAATTTAATAACTAATCTTTCCTATCCTCCAAAATTATAAACAGCTCTTCAATATTTGAATGTGTAAAGAATTAAGAGAATGTGATCAAAAATACGTTAGGAGATGTGCTCTGTAAAAAAAAAAAGAAAAGAAAAGAAAAAGAAAAAGCTGTGTTACATTTCAAGAATTCTTTTGCCTTCGGTAATTACTACTGGGACTAGGCTTGGAATTAATAATATTCACAAAACATTTGAAATTTCAATTTGTACCCCTAAGTGATCAGCCTTTCTGATTACATATTTCTGCTATGACTTTATTGCCATGAAACAAATTCCACAGAACCATTGATTGCAAAATCATGAATCCCAATAATCCCTGTCCCTAATATGTTGATCATCTGAGGATAAACAATGAAAAATAAGATAATATAGCACAGGTAGAGATACTTGTAATAGTTTACATTTATCATTCCAAGAATGGTGAGGTGGAAAATATCAAACATCACCCATATATGAAGCACAGCAACACTGTTTTAGTCTAAATATCTTTTAATAGTTATTGCTTTTTGCTCACCATTAAAATCCTGCTTCTTGTAAAGAATTTTGCTTTTCTGACAGATGGTCTAATTTTGTAGTTCAGGCTGTCTTGGAAACTATGATCTTCCTGCCTCAGCTTCACTGATGCTTGGATTATAGTCATGTACCACCATGCAAAGCCCTGATAATAATGTTATCCAAAGAAGAGAAAATGGACTGGGGAGATAGTTCAGTGGATAAAATGTTTACCAGACATGGAAGAGATAACATTAAACACCAGCACTTGAGGAGGAGGAAAGAAAGATAGACAAATATAAAGAGATTGCTAGGCTTGGATGTTTCAACAGCACAGTATTTGGTGAGATACATCTTATCTCAAAAAAATCAAAACAGGCAAAGGTTATGAATATTTCTATACCCAGTTGTAAAGCAAAAGGACCATAACAACTGAATTGGTACAATAATGGCAATAGAATTCATAACAGTTTGAATGGCCTAAAATCTACTCAGCTGGAGGAAATCATGTCTGGTTTTATAAACCTAGGCAAGAACCTGAGACTAGAAAGAGACTCTAGAGGAAAACGGATACTGTCCCGTTACTAGAGTCATCTAGTTTCTAAGTACCTTCTAAATGTTCATCCTTGTACTTAGAGAAGAGTGCGATTTTCAAATATTTTTATAGAATATTTTGGAAGCAAGCAGAGACTGTTACAGAGATGCAAAATGCAAAAAAAAAAAAAAAAAAAAGGGACTCTGGGGTACCTAGCCCCAAAAGTGACAGTCATGTGTTGTCATAGTTACCGAATCTCAAATCAGAGTTTCTATCTTGCCTTTGATCATTCAGTTACCAGACGAAAGACATACAACCTTTATTTTTTATAAGCCTTAATCATTACTGGAGTTGGGCAGATATCTACACTTTATGATATTAAAATCTATTTCCTCATACTAAATTATAATGTGCTATGGTCCAGCTGGGCTGCTCTTAACTCCAATTTTCCAGCCCTCATATCCATGTATTCATAACTCACTTTCCTTATGGCAGCTTCCTTGATTCTCCCCCTGTTCCTGGTTCTCCTCTAACCACAAGTTCAGGTACTCCAAACCTCACCTATGTCTCTTCTGCTCAGGTATTGGCTATAGGCATCTTTATTTAACCAATAGCTTTAAAGAAAAAGGTCACACTGTACAAGCATGCAGACTCTTTTCTCCATGGGGACAACCAGGCCTTGGGGGTCAGTATTTATTATTACAATACAAGCAAAAGACCAAACGTCAATGTGCATGTAAGAAAATCCCTACATCAGGGAACAACTTGGATAAGAGGAAAGAAGGATGGTAAGAGCTGGAGAGCCATGAAGTCTACAGTTAGATAATGTGTTCTGGACAGGGCAAGAGTATTACATAAACTTCACAAGACTTCCAAGGCCTACACCAGTTGACATGCCAACATGGGTAAAAGAAAACATCACAAGGCTCATTCTTAAGTAAAGAGCTAAAGCAGTGTCAGTTTTCTCCAGAAATGAGCTCCCAATCCTAAGTAATCATTTCAAAGCTCATGCACATAAAGGGCAACACTAATTGAATTTAAAAGAGGCCATGAGTTTGAGAAGGGATCTGGGGTACGTGAAACTTTGGAGGAGTGAGAGGGCTAGAAATGGTACAAACACAAAGAACTATGATTGAAATTTTGAATAAGCATAAGATGCAAACTTATGACATCAATCTCTGACTTCGACATGTACATAGACAGGCACTTGTCCACATACATGCTACAACACACACACACACACACACACACACATACACACACACACACACAACTACATACAAAGAAATCATAACCAGGGATAGCTAAAAATATCACCCAACATTTTTATTACCTATGCAAATAAGAAAATGAAAGACAAGCCTCAATAATTTAGAGAAAAAAATAAAAAACAACTATTTATCTTTATAAAAATTTAAACTATCAGAACGAATTGTATAGCTATACACCTCTTGACACATATATGTAATGCTTGTATCAATATTTTGATATAATATACAATGACTGCATTGCCATGCAGGAATGATTATAGCTATAATACATTGAATTGTACATTAACGAATACTATACAGAAACCACATATTTTCAGAGCAAAATTTCTTCAATTCTCATCAACAATGCAGGAGAACACTTTAGAAATTCAAATGATTAAAGATACTCCCTGAGTGGAGTGCACAGATGCTGTCATAACATAGAAGGGATGACAGGGTATTCCTTAAGATCATGTAAAGAGCATGAGGAACCATAATTATGTGCATTAGCACAGAGACATATAATGTAAGTAACTATGATCATAAAATGAAGAGAAAAACTACTGTCACAAAGGAAATAACTCCAATAACTCAATCCTGTGGGGAAAAGACTGTTACAGTGAATAAATTAATGGGGGGATCTCTCGGTCATGTTATTTTCACTTGGCAATAAACTTAAAAAAGATTAGTTAATAAATCGGCTGTAGGGGGTTGGGTAGATGTTTAGTGGATAAAATCTCTTGTCATGCAAGACCAGAAACCTGAGATTAAATTCCCAACACCATGTGTAGGGGAAAAAAGCTATATGTGGCCACACACACACAACTCTTACCCCATTACCCCAGTAAACAAAGACAGGGATCACTCTGTCATGCTGGCTGTGAACCTAGCTTTAGGTTCAATTGCAGAGGCCGATTTAAGTGAATAAGATGAGAAGTGATATCACAGGACATCCAACATCCCCCTGGGGCATCTGCCTATATACACCACTTCCATAGACACACATAAATGCACACACACCACACATTTACAACAACAAGAAAAAGAAATTGTCAGTGAACATGTAACAAGAAAACATCCACTGGATATAACAACACCAACAAAATATCCAGTGGATTTTTGGTCAGTTTCATTAAAAATCAGGTACAGACGGTGGGATGCATATTTAAAACAGTGGGGGTGGGTGCATTGTACTGTTTAAGATGATTATAAACAGATACTTCAGTAAAAGCTGCTAGGGGTATAGTTTAAATTTATAATATGTATATAAAGTAAAACCATTCTTATAACATATAACATATAATCTATAGCCACATGCAGATATGGGTACAAATATATGAATTGTATAGGAATATTCATGAGAATACATGAATATGTAAGTGGCTAGTGTCACACTATAAATACCATGGACAGTGTGGTCCAGGGAGCAATATACCTACCTCGTCCTGGGATTGATGGCCAGAGGCTCATAGTTCAGATGAGGAAACCTGCCTGACATTCTTCTCTATATATTAGTTTTAAAAATGTGAAAAGGTTTAGATGGATTATCTAGTGAACTAATAGGTCCCAAATATATTTTCAGACATGGAGAGAGTGGCTTTCCTAGAACTGTACATTACTAGGGGTCATTGCTTAATATTAACAGCTCCTTTCTCAATAGAGGTGATGAGCTGCTCGAGGGATGCTATGCTCAACATAGACTCTGAGGATGAAGAAAAGAGACCTTCACAGTACACAGCTCTGTCTCACTTCTCACTATCTTAATACTAGTATTTATTTCTGGAAAAAAAGCAAGGGATGTTCTTGAGGGATGATGTGCAGGAAGCATCAGCAAACAAACCCTCAGTTCACCCATTTCATAGTTTGTGCTTCTCTGAGGATAAATGTGACAGAAGAACTAAATCATCCCATCACACATCATTCAAAATTAATTTGAAATAAGACATTGTAATTACCTTAATGCAAAAGAGATTAAAGAATGCGGTACTTTCAAGAGACAACGGACATGAGTTCAAACACAGCCAAAGCAGTGGGTGAAAGATTATTTCAGAGTAAAATAAAACAGAAAAACTAAGCTTTCCTCTGAGTACTTGACATGGGCAGACTCTTTTGCTTCTCTAGACTAAAATTATTAATCAAAATTATATAATACCATCAGTTCACATTCTTAATAAAGCAATTAGTTACTGTGTAGATAGTCCATGCCTGTGGAAATGATTTGTAAATTCATGTTAAATATTTGGACTCTTGCCAAGGGAGACTCCACAGCTGAGAGGAGATGTCAGAAAATAGCCCCCAAACAGATAATCAAATTGTAGCCTTTTTGCAACTGAGCTAAAAAAGTAGCAGGATTCTTTATTAAACCTGAAAGGCTGTAAAGCTTCTCCTGGCTTGCTCCAAAAGTTGTGTGTAAGGTCAACTGTTTGCAAACACAGATCCACCGCTTCAGACCTGTGGCTCAGCAATTTAGGCAGCTCCTGTTGTCTCCCTGCCACATCACTCCTCAGCACACAAAACACCTTGTTTTCCTTGACTTTCATCTTCTGAAAGGAAATGTAATTAATCCATAGCTGTTGCATTCATTTTGCAGATGGAATATGTTTTCCCTCATGAGCCCAGCAGTTGTGACAATGGGGCTATCGCTTTGCTCAGCAAATGGGGGAATCTCACAAACACCGTGAAAGAAACCCAATTTAACAAAATAAAATAATATAAACCTTACAGCAAATGCTCTTCAGCTACTGGAGTCGCCCAGCTCAATTCCCCAGCCCCAAGGTTTACCTGTATTTTTGACAACGATGGTTTCTGTACCATCCTAATACACTTTGTCCTTTCTTTTCTTTTTCTAGATGTTGGCCTATAAACTGTTTACTGTATGGAGGAGCTACAATACACATAAACTGAAGCAAAGACAGGAAAGTCTTCTAATGATTCCAATTTTGAAGGCTTGAGCTTTGCAAAGTATATAACAGATGAGATGTGCTCAACTGACACTAACCTATTTCATTAACAAGTATTTAACAATACAAAAATAGCTATGATAGGCTACCGAAAATGCCACTGATTGCTCCCCTCCAATTTCCTGCCCAGGGTTGTAACAAATAATTTCCCCTTTCCTGTGACATTCCCTGATAAGCTTTCTTAGCAATGTGTCTGTTTCTTAAATCTTGATTATAAAACCCTGCCTTATCTCCCTAAAACGCACTCTTGGCTTATTGGTGTCTTCCAAACCCTGGGCCTTCGATCATCCCATTCTATTGACAGCTGGCCTCATATCCTTTTGCCACACCGGAACTCTTCTCATTCTCCAGCATATGGAAGCTCAAGGTATGTAGACTATGACAAGGATGGGCTTTCTGGAAAGCATTGGCAATTTCACATTGGCAATGTGAAAGAAACAAGAAATGTTTTAGTTTCTATGGATCCCTCCTTGTATGTCCAATGGTTTCACTCAGTGTTGTCAAATCAGTGCATCTTTTAGTATGATCTTCTATACATGGCCACCTACTGTAGGATTATTCCAACTCTTCTCTTCATCCCTTCAATACAGCAGTTGAAGATCTGCTGCCCAGTTCCTTCAGCTTGTAATGTTACTCCCTACAGTCATGTCTGCCTGATATTTGTGTAAATAGCTCCCTGTAAGTATAACAACATTTCTCAAATTTAAAATGTCATCAAAATTCCATTTATATTTTATGTAAGTGTTATCCATTCTTCTACCTATGTTTGTTTCTTTGGGCTCATTTGTCTGTATTTAGGTGGAGACTAGATAAGGAGGCACAGTTTTTAGGGACAGACAGAGACAGCAAAATGTCCTTTACCATGTTGTCTCAGAACATCTACACATTGTCTTTTCAACAGGTAGTGATATCTTTTATGTGAAGTGATGAACTTAAATACTTTGAGAAATTCTTTCTTAGCAGCCTAGAATAAATAAGACAGAAGCAGTCGCTCTTAAAATTGTACTAGTGCATGGTTGTACCTGGTAGAGACAAAATTGTAACAAACAAAATTATCCATGAGATTTACACCTCACATTTTATTCAAGACAGGGTAGAACTCATGGGTATCACTTCAGAAGCTTGGTAATCATAGCTTTAAAAGGGCTATCAATTAGTCATTTTCTTTCCAGTGAGTATCAAGGGTATTGTATTATTAACTCAAATCCAAAACTTACAACCCTAAACTAATTCAGGGGAAAAATGAAACTCTTAGATTTATTGTTAGGTCAGGTCATAGCAAAAGTAATCTCTCCATCTGTTCTCCTTTAATATTCCTAACATATAAAGGTGTGTTACTGTTTAGGTCTAGAGCAGAAGTTCTCAACCTGTGGGCCTCAACACATCACAGAGGTCACAAATCAGATAGACTGTCTATCAGATATTTAAATTAAGATTCATAATAGCTGTAATACTACAGTTATGTACTAGCAACAAATTAATCTTATGACTGGATGTCACCATAACAGGATGAATTTGAGTTAAAGGGTCACAGCATTAAGAAGGTTGAGAACCACTGATCTAGAGTATTCCTCAAAGTCTCCTGTGATAGAGATTGGTCTGTCCTCAGTAGCATGACTGACTGGTTGCAGAGCCTTTGAAAGATGTTAGGGGTCGTTCTTATGCACAGTGCATTTCGATTCAGATTTTTGTACCCTAAGATCTGATTTCTATACCCAGACATCTATCGGTAGTCCAGACAATGGCATGGTCAAGTATCTTTTGTCTCAAAGTTATGTAAAACTTGTTTTCCACCATCTTTGATTGGTCAGTAAAGAGCTGATTCAGCTTATGACTAGAAAAAGGAGATAGAAAGACTGGATTTCTGATCTCAGCCAGGAGTCCCAGGTGGAGAGAGAGAAAGTATAGAAGATCCATGAGGAGGTAAGAAGAAGGAGTAGAGAAATCATGTGGTGAGTCAAGGAGGACTTGCCATGAGGTCCCAATAAGAAAGTTGTCATAAGGACAAACATGAACCAGAGTGAGCCAGGGGAAGAAAATTTCAGTAAGTAGCAGGACATTTATCTGGGTATAGTAGCTTAAGAGGATTAGAATAGTTTAGAATCTGCCCAGCATAGTACCAACAGCTTATTAATAAAATCATAGGTCTCTGTGTCATCTACTTTGGAGCTTAAACCAGCTAGAGAGGGCATAAAATTGCCCTGAAGTTATTTGGGAAGTTAAAGGGGTGTAGAACTCCCCCTCTCCTCAACAAATTACATTTACAGGAAGGGTTCTAGTGTAAGGAAAGTAGACTGAATGTATGCCTTCCAAGTAGATACCAGGATTTAGGCCCCTCTCCTTTCTGACAACAATGACATGAAAAGACTCCTTCAATCTGCACATCTGTAGTGATGTCCTCTGCTGCCTGCTGCCAGAGACCCAAAGCAAGATCAAGTAAGTGACCACAGACTGAAACTAAAAACTGAAAAAAAAAAAAACATTACCATCTTCCTTTAAAGTTGAAGTTGTCAACTTAGTAATGAAAAGCTAACTAGGACACATGGTGAGACCAGTAAAGTATAACAAGAATGTTACAGATACAAAACATACAAAGAATGTTACAGATCATTCAAGAAAGGAAGAGAAAACAGGAAGCAGAAGTAATTTGATTCCCAACAGTTCTGAAACAAAGAAGGGTAATTCATTATATTTTTCTACTGAGTTGTAAAGACTGGGAATACATCTCTGGCTCTCCAGGCTCCGCACTCTGGGTTTCATTTTTCTTTTTGCTTGTCTACTACCAGAACCTCTTTCCCTTCTCATGAGAGCAGTGAGTGTTTGATACAGACCAGTGTATTAGCTTACTAACTTCTAGTAGGCTCTTTGGCCATCGGAAAGGTTCTTTTATTTTTCTATCTCTCTAAATCCTGAGTGTAAGCTAGCAACACTTCTTCCAGAAAAAAAAAATCCCAATACCATTGGGGTGAAAGGTGTCTTCAATGGATTTCACTGGGGCATACTCCATTAGATAAAATATAAAATTCCAAATCACCTAAATTTCAGTTTTGTTATACTTCTTAGTTATATCACTGTATTTTTATTTTTGTAAGTTTTATATTTTTCTATAATTTTTATTTTTGTAAGTTTTATATTTTTACATTTTGAACTCCTAGGCTGAGTAGAGAATGATCCAGAGTGGAGTGTAACCTACAGAACACAGAAGTGTACCCACCAAACCTCATTGTTATACAAACTAACCTACCCTAAATCTTCCATAGGGCTGAGAGCAAACCACAAGGAGGCCAAGGTTCAAGTCCCAGGCAAGAAAAATCAAGTTGTGTAGCCTCAAGCCCAACAAGGAAATTCATATGAATCAGTTCAAAGTTACACTGATCTGCCACATTTTGCTTTCTCCATGGGGACCAGAGCAAAAGCTCTTACCAAGGCTCTCTGCTCTCTTCTTTTTGACTACCTGATATAGCAATCTGCAGGCCAGAGTGTAAAGTAAACTGTATCTCCCTGAGTATCTATGTCTCCTCCCTGGATGACCTCAAACCACAGCCATTTTTTATTCACCCAATTCCTTATGCTTCGTTTATATAATTTTAATAGATAATTTTGATAGCTTGACTTTCTAAAGAGGCTGCAAGCCCTACAAACACTAATCAAATTTTAGTTCCTTTTCAACAACCCTTCCCTTACTTTATACTAACAATGCATTTTTCTACTGACAAAATGAATGAGATAGGCAGAACCTTCTACACTGTCCAAAGGAGTTCATTTTCTTCCTCATGCTCATCTCTGGTGACATGTAAATGCCACTGTGAGACACAGTTCTTCAAAGTATTTTAAAGTTATATATTGATGATTTTCCTTTTGTTGTACCTCAGATAACCTGCTCCTCATCATTGCCTCCTCAGCTACTGTTGGCAATATGATAGTTTGAAGGAGACATGCTTCCCGTTCCCATCAACTCGGACATTTGAACACTCGATTCCCTGTTGATGGTGCTGCTTGGGAAAGGTTAGATGGAGGAAGTACTTCACTGGGAGTGGTCCTTGAGAGTAAAAAGCCTCACCTATATCTGGCTTGGTTGCTCTTCTTCATGTTTGTGATTGAGATATGAGCTCTCAGCTTCTTCTTCTTCTTGCTCCACCATGACAACTGATTCTGCCACTCTTCCTGTCATGAGAGACTCTCATCTCTCCAGCACTGTAATCTAAAATAAGCTCTTTGTTCTTCAAGTTGCCTTGTCCCGGTGTTTTATCACATCAGCAGGAAAAATGAAAAAGGAAAGAAAGAAATCTAGCACAGGAAGCATCTAGAGCATCTATTAAGTCTGTTCAAGGGACTGAGAATTTCTCTCCAGTATCTGATCTCTATATTTTGTGTAAATTCAAGGCTGCCAACAATTATACCCCTTAAAAATAGCAGCAACTCATTCTGATCCCATGATGTAGACTAGGTTTCTACTTCTGTGGAATAAAGCCTGAGATGGGTATTCACACAACTCACATGTGCCTCTTAGATCTGTAGCTCATACGTTAAGGTACAGAAAGCCAGCCTCTGCTCACAAGCTTTCTAGGCTAAAATCAAGGCATTGGCCAGGATGGGGGTCTCCTTTTATTTACTCTGTGCATCCCTTCTTTGGCTCATTCAGACTGCAATCCCTTTCTTCTTCTTGATTCTTATTCAAATATTGTATTGTCATCAATCAGAAACTCACATTGCTCTGCCACATTTTGTATTAGAAGCCACTTGCAACATAGCTCATATCACCTTCAAGGCCATACAAGTAATTCATTATATTCTCAGTCTTCCCATAGGACAGGTTCAGTAATTTTTAGATTTGTCTGGTTGAATCAATCTTTCCAAAGGCAATTTTCAAGCATGCAGAAACTATTTACTTCCTTACAAGAAGGAGCTTCGGAGGTCACCCCATTTTGATGTTGGTTTAAAGTTTAAACCTTATCATCTAAGTTAACTCTAAGTAACTGGAACTTTAGCATGCTTTTCTATGAAGGCGATTTTTTGGGAAACGGGGTGAGGAATGTAAGAGCTGTCTCCAAATGGTAAAATTTGTGAAGATGTAGAAGACGACCATAACAAAAAACTGAAGTGGAAGCTTCTAATTCTTTGGAAAGTTAGTTATACCAAAGAACATTTTGCTGAGGACACAGATGAAGGTATGTCTTGCTGAAGCAAACACATGAAAGACTGTTTTCCTGATGCAGACACAGGAGAAAGGAGGTTTGGATAGAGCAGACACTTGATGAAGGAATATAACTATGATCCCACAGGCAATGAGAGTTGAGCACTGAGCCTTGGGTTGGTTTGCTTTACTTGCTATTCATTGCTAAAGACATGCATGCATGTATTAGTTCACTTTAGCATTGTTGAGCTCAACTTGTGCCATTGAGAGAAGAAACTTGTCCAAGGACAACTTGGAAGCTTCCTGCAAGAGTTTACCGTTTCCACGTCCTCACCTCAGGCCAGTTGGCAAGCTTTGCAGTTTCTTCAGGATTAAACCTCAGTTACAAGTTCATGCCTGATGTATTTTTGATGAAAGGACTAGATTGTAGCTGATGGTTCGAGCTTGTCTGCCTGATTAGAGGTCTGCTCTGCAGCTGCTAAGTCATATTTGATGTTTGCTACAGGGCTGAACTGCTAAGATGATCGAGCTTGCCCAAATACTGTTGCTGAAGAGGTTCACGTACCCATATTCCAATAACTTTTCTCTTCTTCTACTTCTGGGTGGTGGGCTAGAGGAAAGGTTGAACCCTTATTAAATGTCAGTTGCAAAAAAATTTATGCCTACTGAAAACTGTATTTCAAATGGAGGAAAACAGAACTTTGTGCTTTAGGTACACATTGTTATAAAGACTGGGCTGAGTTTGCAGATGGGTAGGTTTCTTAACTATCTAATGTTAGTACCTATGTTAAGTGCCCTGTAGTGTGTTTGTGTCAGTCCCTAAATGAATCAGAGGAAAATGGCTGTCTTCAAGTTTGACAAACTATAATTCGCTTCTTTCAATAAATCTAGTATCTCAAATATTTTTGAGGTAGTCTTTCCTGCCTTTGGCTCTTTGCTAGGCAAATATGAACAGGGATAGAATTACGCTAGTCACAGAGCACAGACTGGATATTGGAAGAATGGAAAATTGTCTCTCAGTTTTGGAAGCTCCAAGTCCAAGATAACTGTCTTAGTGAGTTGCTCCTCCTTTGGGACTGCAAGGATGGCTTGTTCCATGAAGAAAAATACAATCAAGCATAGTTGCAACTTTCCTTGATTCTGTGAATGAGAAGAGATAAGTCATTAGATGACAGATGATTTACAGAAGGGGAAAACATGAAAAAAAGTCTAAGAACACAGAAACTAATAAAATATCTAAACACCATGGAGAATTTTAAGAGCAATAAATAAAAGAAAGTACAGCTTTTATTATAAAGACCTCAAAGCACAGGAAAGAGGAGGCTTGAAAGATGGTTCATTAGTTTATAGAGCTTTGCACCTCTTATAGATAACATGATTTTTTGGGCAGCTCATACATACCTATAACTTGAGCTCCAGAGAAATTTGATGTCTCTAGTTTCATGGACACCTGAAGTCACAAACACACACACACACACACACACACACAGTGCACACATGGGCACAGGAACACATACACATGCACATGCACATGCACAAACATGTTGGGGGTTGGTTTTAATGTCTTAATTCATTTGGGAATCTGCACAGCCAAATGCTAAAGCTTCTGTAAGGCAAAGGACACCGTCATTAGGACAAAATGGCAACCAACAGATTGCCAATCCTAAATCTGATAGAGGGCTAATATCCAAAATATACAAAGAACTCAAGAAGTTAGACTCCAGAGAGCCAAATAACTCTATTAAAAATGGGGTAGAGAGCTAAACAAAGAATTTTCAGCTGAAGAATATCAAATGGCTGAGAAGCACCTAAAGAATTGCTCAATATCCTTAGTCATCAGGGAAATGAAAATCAAAACAACCCTGAGATTCCATCTCACAATTGTCAGAATGGCTAAGATAAAAAAAAACCTCAGGTGACAGCAGATGATGGCGAGGATGTGGAGAGAGAGGAACAGTTCTCCATTGTTGGTGGGATTGCAAAAGGTACAACCACTCTGGAAATCAGTCTGGAAGTTCCTCAGAAAATTGGACATTGCACTACCTGAGGACCCAGCTATACCTCTGTTGGGCATATACCCAAAGATGCTCTAACATATAACAAAGACACATGCTCGACTATATTTACAGCAGTCTTACCCAGAAATGAACCCACACACCTATGGTCACTTGTTCTTTGACAAAGGAGCTAAAACCATCCAATAGAAGAAAGATAGTATTTTCAACAAATGATGCTGGTTCAACTGGAGGTTAGCATGTAGAAGAATGCAAATCAATCCATTCTTATCACCATATACAAAGCTTAAGTCCAAGTGGATCAAGGACCTCCACATCAAACTAGATAAGCTCAAACTAATTGAAGAAAAAGTGGGTAAGAGTCTCAAACACATGGCCACTGGGGAAAATTTCCTGAACAAAACACCAATGGTTTATATTCTAAGATTAAGAATCAGCAAATGGGACCTCATAAAACTGCAAAACTTCTGTAAGGCAAAGGATAACATCATTAGGACAAAATGGCAACCAACAGATTGGGAAAAGATCTTTACCAATCCTCGATCTGACAGAGGGCTAATATCCAAAAAATACACAGAACTCAAGAAGTTAGACTCCAGAGAGCCAAATAACCCTATTAAAAATGGGATACAGAGCTAAACAAAACATTCTCAGCTGAGGATTATCGAATGGCCAAAAAAGCACCTAAAGAAATGTTCAACATCCTTAGTCAACAGGGAAATGCAAATCAAAACAAACCTGAGATTCCACCTTACACCAGTCAGAATGGTCAAGATAAAAAATTTAGATGACAGCAGATGCTGGTGAGGATGTGGAGAAAGAGGAACACTCCTCCATTGTTGGTGGGATTGCAAACTGGTACAACCACTCTGGAAATCAGTCTGGAGGTTCCTCAGAAAATTGGATAATGCACTACCTGAGGACCCAGCTATACCTCTCCTGGGCATATACACAAAAGATGCTCCAACAGACAACAAAGACACATGCTCCACTATATTCACAGCAACCTTATTTATATCACTGAGAAGCTGGAAAGACCCCAGATGCCCTTCAACAGAGGAATGGATTAAAAAAATGTGGTACATCTACACAATGGAGTACTACTCAGCTATTAAAAACAATGACTTCATGAAATTTATAGGCAAATGGAATGAACTATAAAATATATCCTGAGTGAGGTAACTCAATTACAGAAAAACACACATGGTACGTACTCATTGATAAGTGGATATTAGTCAAAATCTCTAATTAACCAAGATACAATCCACAGACCACAGGAAGCTCAAGAAGAAGGATGACCAAAATGTGGATGTTCCCACTCCTTCTTAAAAGGGGAAAAAATATCCATAGGAGGGGATATGGAAGCAACGTTCAGAGCAGCGACTCAAGGAACGACCATTCAGAGTCTGCCCCATATGTGGCCCATATATTTACAGCCACCAAAACTAGATAAAATTGATGAAGCTAAAATATTCAAGCTGAAAGCGACCAATATAGATCTCTCCTAAGAGACAAATCCAGAGCATGTCCAGCACAGAGGTCAATGCTAGCAGCAAACCACTGAACTGAGAACAGGACCCCCTTGGGGGAAATTAGAGGAAGTATTGAAAAAGTTGTAGGAGCTTGCAACCTCATAAGAACAACAATGGCAAACCAACCAGAGCTTCCAGGGACTAAACCACTACCGAAAGACTATACATGGACTGACCCAGGGCTCCAACTGCATATGTAGCAGAGAATAGCCCTGTTGGGGCACCAGTGGAAGGGGAAGCCTGTGGTCATGCCAAAGTTGGACCCCCAGTGCAGGGGAATATGGGGGGGTGGCAGTAAGGTGGATGTATGGGGGGAATACCCGTATGGGGGAGACGGAAGGGAGGGATGGGGGCTTATGGACAGGAAACCTGGAAGGGGAATAACATTTGAAATGTAAGTAAAGAAATATATCTATTAAAAAAATAATGACCAGAAGCTGGAAAGGACCCAGATGCCCTTCAACAGAGGAATGCATATGAAAAATATAGTACATCTACACAATGGAGTACTACTCAGTTATCAAAAGCAATGACTCCATAAAATTCATAGACAAATGGATTGAAATAGAAAATATCATCCTGAGCGGTAACCCAATCACAGAAAAACACACATGGTATGCACTCACTGATAATTTGATATTAGTCTAAAATCTCAAACTACCCAAGATACAATCCACAGTCCACATGAAGCTAAAGAGGAAGGGCCACCAAAGTGCAGATACTTCACTTCTTCTTAAAAGGGGGAAGAAAAATATTCATAGGTGGGGATATAGAGGCAAAGTTTGGAGCACACACTGAAGAAATGGCCATTCAGACCCTGTCCCACATGGGTATACAGCCCATATATATATAGCCACCAAAGCAAGATAAGATTCATAAAGCTAAGAAGGGCATGCTGACAGGAGTTGGATATTGGTTGCCTGAGAGGCACAGCCAGAGTGTGACAAATACAGAGGCCAATGCTAGCAGCTACCCTTTCAACTAAAAATGGGATACCAGTTAGAGGCATTAGAGAAAGGATTGAAAGAGCTGAAGGGACTTGCAACCCCATAAGCCAACCAACCAGAGCTCCCAGGGACTAAACCATTACCCAAAGACTATAAATGGTCTGACCCATGGCTCTAACTGCATATGTAGCAGAGGATGACCTTGTTTGGCAACAATGGAAGGAGAAATCTTTGGCCCTGACAATGTTGGACCCAACCCCCATTGTAGAGGAATGTCAGGGTGGTGGAAAGGAGGGGCAGATGCGAAGGGGAACACCCTCCTAGAAGAAGGGAAGGAGGATGGGGCTTATCTCAGGTTAACAAGGAAAGGGAATAACACTTAAAATGTAAATAAAAATTTCCAGAAACTAAAAAAAAATAAAAAATAAAAAATAAAAAAAACCGAATTGTATTCAAACCACACTAAGGGACAATAGTCTCAGTTCAATAAGGGACAGTTCATGTTTCTGTATTTCAATGATACTTGTTCAACAATTTTTAAAGTTTCAACTGTTTGGTACTGTTGTCATTACAACAGGTCCTTCAAGGATGTTAAATGGGTCCTTTGGTCAGAGCAACACAAATCCATTCCTTCAAAGAAATCCTTTAATTCTTCTCAGTCTATTTTGTAAAGTCTTTTTCCAAAGGATCAAAAATGAAGAGAGGGGCATGGCCTTCTGTTCCCATCATGACATGTGTAATCTAACAAACACACACACACACACACACACACACATACACACACACACACACACATACACACACACATATGGTTTGAATATATATATGGTCTGAATATATATATATATATATACACACACACACACACACACACACACACACACATATATATATATATATATATATATATATATATATATATTCAGTTGTGTTCTGTAGACATTTGACCTGGTTCTTCCTCCTAGCCCCATGCTCTCAGAAATAAGACTCAGACTGTACCTTAGCCATATAACTAAACTTGTCTTTTATTAAGTACTAGATCTTACTAGGTCTAAATTAAAACATCACATTTAGTTTAACCTACATTCAGTCTTATGGCTTGCTATCTGTGCTCAGATATCATGCCTCTGTCTCCTCATATCCTCCCTGGTAGATCTCCAGTACCAGGCTCTATCTGAGAATCATTTCTGCCTCCTGGATGTCCATCCTTTATTTCTTGCCATAGCCATAGGCCATATGCTTTTAATTTAACAGATGGTGCACCCATAGAATACACAAGATATTCTCTCTACAGTGTTCAAGCTCTTATTCGCCCAGCAATTGTGTCCATTGTTTATACCTGCTTGTATATCCAACTCTAATTCATCATCAAATTAGCAGGTCATCAGCCCAGCACTGAGTCTTGGGATACTAGTAGAGTTCTGGCTCAAGTTCTCAGAGCTCAAGGAACACACCATTGTTGCCAAGGTTCCTTTCTATGTATGTGTCAGGAAGGTTGTATATTTTCACCAATGAAATCCTGACATCTTTGACATTGCAGAATAAATGGCAGTCATATGTAATTTGTCATCTGTTCTGGCCTGAATGACTGAAACTTATCAGATTTGCTCATGTCTAAAGGCCACTACATGGAGAGACACTCTGGACTTCCTCTCCTGACTGCAGATAAAGTGGATGGTTGCAAGAAGGCCAAGGAAATCATGCTGCTGCTGCTTGCAAAACATAAAGCCTGAGATGATATCAAGAAGTCTGGCTAGATCTCAGCAAATGATCTGGTAATGGTAAAATAGGAATCCTTGTGGGGTTCAGCCCAGAAGATCCTGCATCACCTATAATTAAGACAATGATCTCATCAAAACATTCAGAAAGATCCCTTGTATCACTGTCCTTAATGTAAGAAAATTGAATATTGCAAAATTGCTTCTGATGGACATGTGAGGCATTTCTACATGTAGACTGAAAATGTTTCCTAGAAGTTATGTTCCCATTCAAATTAATTATGACTATGTATCTGTCTCATGCACTAGATGGTGAATAGGGAGGCAGGGAGCTCTTGAAGAAAAAAAGATATCCAATGAAGACTTCATGCACCATGCAAGAACTGTTATCACAATCTTGAAGAACCTGAACACACCAAGAAACTGAATCCAAGATTATGCCAAGGGTACTGTTATCAGATAGGTCAGAACTCATAAACTCTAGGTAAAGTTTTTATTGGGGAGGTGCAGAGCCATGCAAAAATAATATTCATTGCTGTGAGAAATAAGATAAAAGCCAAGGTTCTGTGGATAAGGAAGGGAAATGGGAAAAGCAATTAAGATACATTTCTTCTGATGAACGTGAGATAGCAGATTAGGATCCTCAAATCAGAGTGAGTACTCAAGAGATGAACAGCAGAGATCTGGGGCATTCCTGAGGTGGGGAAGAGAGGGTGACTGTGGAACAGAGTTGGAGTTGGCTTTAATAAAGACATCATCAATGAAATATGCTCAGGTTAAGACCCACTCAAAGGAAAAGATGTTCAGCAAAAGGTAAGAGATATTTTAATCATTTTAGGTACAATGGAGGGCTTTAAAGTCTATTTCTGGTGGTTATGGAATAGAGAAGTAATCTTTTGTTCACTCTCCTGTCTTAAATATTTTAAGTATATTAACACATACACGACACCAGGTAAATATTCCACAGAAGTATGTTGACTGTAGCACTATGTATTTTCTATAGCCAAATTATGGAACCTGCCTAAGTGTCCATTAACAGGAAAATGTACAAAAATATGTTATTTCCAGCTATGAAGAAGAATAAAATTGTGTAAATTTCAAGAAAATGGATACAACTGAAGGTCATATTAAATGAAATGTATCAGATATAAAAGATGAACATAATATATTTTCTAATTTAAAGTCTAATATATATACAAAAAACATAAGTATTTATGCAAAAATGTACATATATGTGTATACCTATCAATTATTTATTAAACATATAATATATTGACAAATATCTATGTATGTGTACCTGTGTGGAAGCATGATAGTGTGTGTATGTGCATATATGTGTGTGAGTGTATGCATATCAGTGAGAGTATCTGTAATGTAATATATGTGTGTATGAGTGTGTATATGTGACTGAGTGATGGAAAGGGGCAAGCAGCAGGAGGCAGGAAGGAGAAAAGAGTGACTATGGTTAAAGCACATGACATATTTCAAAGAAATTTTCTTTCCAACACTACATTATATGCAATGAATATACACTGATTTTCTAAAAAACTATTTTAAAAATCTATTCTGTAACTTGTTTTGACAATATTCTGCTTTTAACCTCATATCACTTTCTATTAGCATTTCATTTACGTAATGAAAAACATATTTAAGGTAATCAATACACAGTATTTTAATTTGCATATGCAAATACATTTAATCAGTAGGAAATTTTGGCAGAGGAAAGTATATGAATGCAATTATTTCACTGACTGCCCACACCATCAAGTTTACAGGAATATTTTTGGCTGGAATAAAAGATTAACTATTTGAGAAAAAAAGTCTTCAATGTGGAAAATGACCATAATGACAATTGTTAATAATTATTGAATCTTTTTTTAAAATTTTTTATTAGATACATTTCTTTACTTACATTTCAAATGTTGTTCCCTTTCCCGGTTTCCTGTCCATAAGCCCCTATCCCCTCCCCCTCCCCCATACGGGTATTCCCTCCATCTACCCCCTTACTGCGCCCCCCCCATATTCCCCTGCACTAGGGGTCCAACTTTGGCAGGATCAAAGGCTTCCCCATCCACTGTTGCCTCAACAAGGCTATTCTCTGCTACATATGCAGTTGGAGCCCAGGGTCAGTCCATGTATAGTCTTTCGGTAGTGGTTTAGTCCCTGGAAGCTCTAGTTGGTTGGCATTGTTGTTTTTATGGGGTTGCAATCTCCTTCAACTCTTTCAATACTTCCTGTAATTCCCCCCAAGGGGTTCCTGTTCTTAGTTCAGTGGATTGCTGCTAGCACGGACCTCTGTATTGGACATGCTCTGGATGTGTCTCTCAGGAGAGATCTATATTCGGTCCCTTTAGCATGCATTTTTTAGCTTCATCAATCTTATCTAGTATTGGTAGCTGTATATATATGCGCCACATGTGGGTCAGGCTCTGAATGGTCATTCCTTCAGTCTCTGTCCTAAACTTTGTTTCCATAATCCCTCCTATGGATATTTTCCCATTTTAGGAAGAAGTGGAAGCATCTGCATTTTAATGCACATGAAATCCATATTTTATTTCCATTCCTTAGAAACCTAACAAAGTTGTAATTTCTGTCCTTCAAAGACAGATCTACCAAGTTCAGAGGTATGACACTGTTTGCTAAAGCAGCTGATGTCAGCCTACTTTACGCTGAGACTCTATTGCATTCCCTCATTTGTGATGACCACAGACACGAAATTATTCCCTTGTAATTTTACAAATTTACAGGTACAATTTTGCCACTTTATGAATTATAATGTAAACATAGGATATGCAAGATGTCTGGTATGTGACTCCCAAAGGGGGTCATGGCCCACAGGTTGAGAATGATTGTGGTGAAATTTAAACATAAAGTACAGAAACCTATAATTCGAATTTATCCTAAATTTGACTCTGAAGATTGAATAGGTAAAGAAAATCTTTAATTATAGGGCGCCCTCCTGTGGTGAACAACAGTACTGCACATGCGTGGGTTTGCACCTGGCATCAGTTGGCAGGTAATATGCTAATTGGGGGCGGTACCATGCTAATGAGGTGATTCGTGTTCTGCCAATCCCCAAAAGACAATTAGCATAGCCCTAGCCTGTTGTGTATATAAGGCAAGCTCCTTTGCCACTCCAGGTCCTTGTATCAGCAAAGAGGTGGTCCTGCAATAAAGGCTGTTGAGAAGAATCCAACCGTGTTGTGTCTTCCTTGCTGGCCAAGGTGGGTGCAACAACTGGTGGCTTGTACGGTGACCCGAGGACATCCTCGTGGATTCAGAACTCTACTACATCAGGACAGCAACGTCGGTAAGTTCCCGGATGGGACAATAAAGCTCCTGGATAAGGGACAATAGAGCTCCTGGATAAAGGACAATAAAGCTCCCGGATGAGGGACTATAAGGTTCGCGGTTTTGGGACAAGTCGCAAAGTTCCAGGTTTTGGTACGAAGGTTAAGTTCTCGGATTGAGACAATAAAGATCCCGGTTTTGGGACGAGGGTTAAGTTCTCGGATTGAGACAATAAGGTTCCTGGTTTTGGGACGAGGGTTAAGTTCTCGGATTGAGACAATAAGATTCCTGGTTTTGGGACAAGGGTTAAGTTTTCGGATTGAGACAATAAAGTTCCCGGTTTTGGGACGAGTTGCACAGTTTCTGCCGCCACTGCCATTGCTGCAGCCATATCCCTTACCTCTGTAGTACAGACTGCGGCAGCTGTAAGTAATTTATCTGCAGCTGTAAGTAATCTATCCACAGGTGTTGCAGAAGCTTTCGATGTTTGGAGTAATATTAATAGTCAGTTGAAAACGGGAATTTTGCTGCTGTATCAAAGGGTCGATTTGCTCCAGGAACAAGCGGATATTATGATGGGTGTGACTCTGAGTTTTATGGTTATATTATTACTCTGGGAGAGAGTACAAGATACAAAGTTTTCTGGTTTCAGACTAAGGAACACAGTATTTTGGGAGAAAGATTTTGTCTTTGTGTTTTTAAAAGGTGTGATTAGGCTCTGGAAACCTCACAGAGTCATACTGATCAGATTTGATAGAGGTAGACTGCCTGCAAAATTTATTCAGGAGAATCAAACAAAAAGATACCTCGATTCTAAACTTTTGTCTTGATAATTGTACAGAGTGTGCCTACTTGGATTCCTGGTCTCAAGGACTTTCAGCTGGGACCAGTCAGGACACATCAGCCACAGCATTTGTTTCATTTTTTCTACCCCCTACCTGCAAGGACATCTCAACGCCCATGTACAGCTTGATGGAGTTAATGTAATTGGGTTGTGAGTGGAAATATTCAGGACTGTGTGTCACTTCCATACCATTTGTGAATGTCAGTCATGCTGCTCAGTTATCCCATAATATATCTCTGTATCTTACAGGAATTTGGTCTCAATACATTGATGGACTAGTCCATATCAACTCCACTCGAGTGGATGGTCACTGTGGAAGTGGTGGGAAAGGGGAAATCCTACCTCTCTGCTGACTCCTATTGGAATCTGGGTCCCTTCCGTGGGACACCATCTAGTTTTTCCCCTCTATGTCTATTGTCTGTCCTTGGTGCACCAAGCTGTCCATGTCTGGCAGTTTATGTCTGTGGTTTTTGTTTCTCATTGCTTAAATGTTTTATGTTTCATGTTCAAAAGAGAAAATGGTAAATGCCCCAACGGTATGCCGCCACTAACTTTTCTCTGTCGCATACCTTATGTTTTACTGTTAAGAATTCTTCCCTGCCCTGCGTTTGGCTGCGTAAAGCCACATTTCAATTTCAATATGATATAAGCTCTAATGTGAGCAATGTACCCATTTGGCATCTGGCTTTCTGTTAGCTAATCAAAGGATAGGTTTAGTTCAAGAACAAATTAAAGCACTGTATCATATAATGCAGCTGTCCTGCATTTCCTCCCTTAGAGTTTATGAATTATTCCTTTGTGAGCTAAGTTTTCTCTGCATTCTCAACAGAGTAAAGAAATCTCGAATTATCTGAAAGGAACCTGGTCCATGAAAGCAGAGCGACTATCAAGACAATTGCTGATGCAGATTCCTGTCCTCAACAGCACTAGGTTGGACCCCATCACAGTTGAAGATTTTACCTCATGGATTACCAATGCTTTCTCCCCTTTTAAGGAGTGGGCAGGCATGTTTGCCTGGGGATCTATTGTCCTCCTGGGATCCGGAGTATGTCTCTGGCTTATTGGCTGTTTAAAAAGAGAACATGCCAGACACAAAGCGGTTGTTTACCAGACTATGACCGCCATTAAAAAGGGTGCTTCTCCCAACATATGGCTGGCCTCTTTGAAAGATTAAGAGTTCGCCCTAGATCATTTTTGTCACTGTCATGTGGAGTCATTGTATCCAGAGACAGGCAACTTTCCTCGAGCTTAGACCAACCTAAGACATGGGGCCCAGTGGCAATAGGGTAACCCTATGACGGGTAAGTCCAAGTTTGGATGAGAACGACCTAAGATAGGAGCAATGACAAGATTCATGTGACACCCAGATCCAGACCAGTCATTTTATTAAACAAAAAAGGGGGAGATGTAGGGTTCCCTTGTGTGGTGAACAACGGTACTGCGCATGCGCGGGTTTGCACCTGGCGTCAATCTGGCTGGGGCAGTACCATGCTAATGGGGTGGTTCACGCTCTGCCAATCCCTGGAGGACAAGTAGCAGGGGTGATAGTGGGGTGATTTGTGCTCTGCCAATCCCTGAAAGACAATTAGCATAGCCCCAGCCTGTTGTGTATATAAGGCGAGTGCCTTTGCCGCTCGAGGTCCCCGTATCAGCAAAGAGGTGGTCCTGCAATAAAGGCTGTTGAGAAGAATCCGACCATGTTGCGTCTTCCTTGCCGGCCGAAGTGGGCGTGACATTTAATTATTAATTTCACCCTTCTGTTTCAAAAAATTCTGTTCCATCTGGCAGTTCCATTGCCCAATGGAAACTGGTGTTTACTTGGGCAGTAGAAATTGCTGAAATCTCAGTTGAACCTACAGAATATACTGTGTATGAAATTCCAGGGAGAACTTGTGATTAATTACTAATGGAATCATAACGATGGTGTTTTTCTGGTTTTAGACTTTCTCTTTTTCCAGGCTGTCAGTTGAACGATAAAGATGAAAAAAAATTACGGATCAGTATACTACTGTTCCCGTAAGACAACACAGAATGCATGGAAGGCTACATTATGCTCTAGTGAGCTCTCTTCCTACTGAAGGAAGTACAGAGAAAAGGGAAGAGAGCACTGAAGCCATGACATTTGTACTTAGCAACAGCTCTCCTGGTGTTTCAGAACAGTGGACAGGTACCAGTAAAAGTATCAGAATCTCAGCATGGACCATTCTGCAATGGTTTCATCTATCACAGTCACTTTTCCATTCTGTATGGCATAGCATCTTTTCCAGTCATCTCTAGTGACAAATATAATTCCAAGACTATCTCCATAGTGACTCAATACTTCTGTACATTAACTTCTCTGTTTAGAAATTGTACTCTATCACCAGGGAGCTACAGGGAGCTACAGTGTGTTAAAATGGATTTTACTTGAGAATTATATATCTGACACCCGATCCTTGTTATAAGCCTCAACTCTGATTATTATTCATAAGACACACAATTTATATAAGCACATAGGTTTTGCATAAAGTACAAAGTCAGAACCAGTCTTTCAATAAAGTACCATCATGTATATATATTATATGTATATATATATATATATATATATATATATATATATATATATAGTTATCCACCTTTACTACAACCATTATTCATAGGAAACAATATACTACACTACAACATCAAAGCCACTATATTATCAGTATTGTAGATACACATCCATTGTCTCTTTCACCATTAATATCAGACATTTCTTCTCCAGAAGAGACACAGTGTTACGTGCATACATATTTTGATGTTTGGAAATTTGGAATTAAATAGTCTAAGTCCGAAAAAGTGAAATAATATCATTTAGCACCACTTAATATTCTAAAAAGCCCAACTAGCTATATGATATAATCACAAAATATAAATGCAAATGGTACTTCATTAATTATTGTGAGCTCATGAGAGATATTGTGAGCTCAGTGGTTAGAAGCACTTGATGCTTTTGCAGAGGACTGATATTTGGTGTCCAGTACCCATGTGGCAGCTCACAACCCTGTGGAACTCCAATTCCAGGACATTGAGTGCCCTCTTTTCATCCTTTAAGGTCTGACACTCACTTATGAGCAGTCAAAACACTCATACACATGAAGTAAGCTTTTCACCAGAATAGCTTAAAATTAATACTAAGTCTAAAGGAAATGTGATCAGATTTAAGTACTCTGGTTCAATTTACCAAAAGAATGTCCTTGAGGAGGACCAGTATTTATTAATGATGTTGAAGAGAGAAAATTCATAAAAGACTTAAGTGTGGTAAGTATTTTTAAAAGAATTTAGCTAATTAGCCACCTACTCAGAAATAATGTTAAGTGATTGCCAGATATGTTAAAGGCCTAAATTTCACTTTTCCAATTTATAATCAGAATCTATTTATAATCTTCTAATAAGAACTGTCCCAGCCAAGACATCATTTGACATTGTCTACTGACATATATTTGTAATGTTGCCAATTTCCATGATGTCTTATGGGTTGAGCACTTCTCACAACCAGAGGGTGATCTGTGACTTGATTTCCAGTATTAACAAACTACAAATTTGATTCCTCATGACCAAAGTTTACTTGACAATTGTAGGAGTGAGTATCTCTGCCTTCTGAAATTTCCAGTTATTATCTCACACCTGTATCCCCATGACTCCAATGCATATTCAGATACACTGTTACTTGTGTATTCTTTTATCTCTAACAACATGAAGAATAAGATTTCTTCAAACCAAAGAATGTTCCGTAGATCTATCAGCTAGAGTTGTACATGGATGTCATGGCAGCCTACCTCCTTAATAACTGACTCATTCAATGCTCAAATAAAAGAGGAAATAAATTCATTACACTTTCAAGGAAGCTTCATAACCACTGTGTCTTTAAAACAAGTGTGCAGGGAGCCAAGCACGCTCTATCTCAGGAATTTTTCTCAGGAATACTTCAGGCTCACTTTTAAGGTCTTTGTCTCATGAAACCTAGCCAGTTATCTGTTCCTATCAGTTATACCTGCAATTTAGGGTTTATGACTACAGGGAGGGTGGTGATGGTGATGAATTTGTCTTGGTCCCTGCGTAGCCTTCCCACTTGCTTGTCTTTTTAAGCTGCTGCCCTGAAATAAAGTTTGAGAGCTTGATCAGACAATAGACTTGCTCTCCTTCTTTGCACCTCCTGTCTCCCATTCTTTCCCACCCTCTTCAGGTCTCTGCTGAACCCCCCACAGGTCAAGGCACAAGTGATAGTTTAAGAATATTGTACACATATATACATGCTTATACAAAGAACTTTGTGATTGCCCACAAATCCATAGAAAATATCCTTTCAAATTAGGAATTTAAACTTATAGAAGAAATGATTCTAAAGCTATGCTTTTAAAAGTGCTATTTAAAAGAAAAAAAGACAAATTGAAATGGAATTAGCTCACTTCTGCATTACTTCACCTCTATCTTCAACTAGGTTACCTCAAACAAGTGGACTGGATGCCCAGAAATTGGATATGTGAACAATTTTTTCAGCTGATTCTTTTGTTATTTTTAAAGTCTTAGGTGATACACAAAGAAACTATAGTTACTATGAAGATGGGCTATTAATGGTATCAAAATAATGAATACAAATTGTGAAGATTTAGCCTTTGGCTTTAATATAGTTTCCATAATAGATTTAGAACTAAGATAAATAACTAGGGCTGCTTGAAAGTGACAAACAAGTATTTCCAATATAACCTCAAGTTTATATATTTATTTCATCAAAAATGTTTTATATTCATAAGCTACACCATCATTAAGTTAAAAACATATTCAACTCAAGAGTGCCATAGTCAAGCAAGCAAAATATTCACATGATCAAGTTTATATTCTGGACAAGCCTCATAAATGTGCGTACAAGCTAGGGTTTCATGCCTATTTATTGAATATGTTTTAGGAATGAATCAGCACCTATATTAGTAATACAGCAGCACTGCAAGTCTCCTGTAACATCAACTCTGGAAGTCATAAAACAGGAGCACGTGTCTCCCACTAATTAAATTCCATTTATTTAATGTGGCTTTACTATTATTTCAATGATATTAGCTTATTTATAGTAATTAAATACCTCTACACAAATTTATTCCTTAAATTGTCCAACCAATTTTTTTAAATGCAAACACTTAACAAGAATCCCCTTGGAAACAAAATAAAATCTATTTACTGTTTAATCACCAAAATATAGCTATGCCTGCATATACACATTATTTTATATTTATTTTATAGTGATTCTTTTATGTACCTTATATATGCTAGCACAGAGGCAAAATTTAATGACCTCTGGGTTATGATTATTTCAAAAGCATAACTAAGGGTCAGCTCATAATGGTACTTGGGCAATTCAATGAAAAAAAAAGGATGAGCATTAAAATTATACACCTCTAGTTAGTGAGATCTGAGTGTCCAGTAACATCATCTCAACTGGTAATGGGCATGTCCTTCTGCCCCAAATACTATTACATGGAAAAGACTTAGAAAATTAATTGTATACACCAAAACTGTCAGGGAACCTGTACCTGTAATTTTTGAAAAAAAGGAATTTAAGAATTAAGCCCTAGTTCTCTGGTTTGTGGATGTCTCCCTACACTGATGGAAAGTGAAGGCTCAGAGTCAGGAAAGCTGTGGTAAGAGTGAGAGGCAAAGGAGCCTCACAACTTTATCTAACATCAGAAGCCTTCAATGACCTAAGAAAATATCAACCAGATTTTCAAAACCTTCCCAGGACTTATCACAGTTTTCCTTATAGAACAGGATGGAAACATTTAATGTAGCACTTCAAAATTCCACACGAACCATTCACTAAATGTTGGAACACAGTTTAAGAATGGAGTTATTTGAGGAGAATTCTAAATGCTAGCAAGAAAACTCCAAGAAAACGAGGGGAGTCTTGTGAACTCAGTTTTTTCAAAAAGACCCAATTGTTCTTGGAGTATGTTTTTGTGCCTTTCTCAGGTGTAGCAGATAGGAATGAGTTCACATCAGATTGTTCATGACAATTGGCTATTGTTATTTGTTGATATGCCTCTTGGGAAAACATGATTCAGCCACAGGCATATTATCCACCAAGTAGTGGACTTCTGATTATACACTTTACTCTCCTGATGCTTCTTAACCCTCAGAGTATAAATTAACTGATGTTATGACAAAGTTAGCTATTGCATGAGACTGTTGCCCACCTTATTTATTCTTCGATTCTCCAAGGTACCAAACAGGAGATGTAAATAACACATGTGAGATTAAGAAGTTATATTAAGCAGAAAACAATAAAGCAACTATTCAAATATTTGTACTACTTAAAACTTTTATAAAAACTGAGGTGCAGAATCAGAGCAGGAAACAAAAACCAGGATGAAACTCTAAAATGTAGAAGTGTGGTCTCCACAATGGAGCCTTCCATTTATGACAAGAGATAGAAGCCACAATATGAAGGAGAAACAGCAAAAGTTACTGAGTTTCAAAGGTCAAAATAAAAATTTAAAGAGTAGCATAAATTAGCAGTAGGGCAATGTTAGTCTGTAATTAGAATCGCAGAAAAAATGAATGCTGTGACGTTTTTAGATATTCTGGTTACGGTAAGGTCAAACTCTACTAAAACCAACATGGAAAAAAGAAACTAAAATGACTCTTGAAAATATTTCTTTTTAAAGTTAAAATATAATTATATCATTCTTCCTTTCCTTTCCCCTTATCGACAAATTTCACGTGTTACTTCTTGTTTCATCTGATTCATAGCCTCTTTTTGTTGGGAGCGATGCCCTTGAAGCCCTCCATTGTTGATGTTAAAATTAAGTAGGACTGGGTTCATGGAAAATCCCCAGTCAGCTGCAGAAAACTAATTCAAATCTGGTGGTCAAGAAAAATAATAATATGATAAAGACACCCTGCTGACTAATAGATATGACAAACCTGTGACCTTTCTGACAACCTGTCAACATCAGCCTACTCCCTGACCACACGAATATTGTGTCCTTGGCCTTCGTAAATGTTTCTTACTTCCCCCCTCCCTCTGTTACCCATGTTATGGTATAAATTCAGCCTTGGGGAAAAATAAAGTTGTCGCCTTGATCAGACTCTTGTCTTGGCATCCTTCTTCGCATCTCTAGTCCCCCATTCTCTTCCAGGTACCTTCAGACCTGTTGCTTACAAATGGCGCCCAGCGTGCAGCTGTTTGGAGGTCTCCTGGAGGAGAACGTCATCCCCGGTGAATAGGCAGGCTTGTCTTTCTTGTTTGTCCAAGCCTTTGTTCCCCCTTGGACCTTTTGCTCCCCCTCGGAGCCTTTGCTCCCTCTCGGAGCCTTCGCTCCCCTGCTTCTGGCAACCATGGACTACCCGACCTTGGTTCAGAGTCTTGGTGTGTGTTTCTTCCCGGACAATGCAGATCTCAGTGGTGAGTGATGGGACAAGTATTCTATAGTCAGTTTTTGTGAGAGGACTCAGGGAGTCACTCAGGATGCGAAGAATAGGGTTAAAAGAAAAAAGAAAAGAAAAAAGAAAAAAAAGAAAAGAAAAAAGAAAAAAAAGAAAAGAAAAAAGATTTAAATAAATTCTTAGATTTTGTAGGAAATACTTGTCCATAGTTACCCCAGGAGGGAACAATTGATACAAAAGATAGTACGGAGTTAGTGATTGTTTAATGGATCAGCTAACCTTGTTGTTGAAGTCTGCCCTCTGTAATGAACATAAGCTATATGCTTTTTGGGTGTGAGGTTGCCTCTCCCTGCATGCATGAGCAACCCCACGTATGTGGATTAAAAACTCCATACCCTCATGCTATTGCAGCAATCACGTTGTCAATCTGTGCTCTGTGGGTGGCACTCCTGAGGTAGGGTAACTATGGGGTCTTATAACATTTTGGTGCACCTGCCAGGAATTGCGCTCCCCACAGACCACAATTGGCGAGGAGATCAGAGGTAAGCTCGAGCAAATCTGTGTTTTGTGTTCTGTCTTACTTTCTGTTTTGTCTCTGTGTCATGTCTTGTCTTTGTTTCATGTTGTCTTATGTTGTCTGCATCTGCTGTCTGAAGGGTTTGAGTCCCCCATGGAGAGAGGTTAGAGTCCCTTTGGTGGTTGCTGTGGGTCCCGTGAGGGGCTTACGGCTGTGACAGGCAGACATCTAGTTGTCACAGGCCATAGGCCCTAGAAGATGCTCTAGGAGGAGAGATGAATGTAGAGGACACTCTAGAATCCCATTGGGAGGTGGGATCAGATAGTCCTCCTCATCACCGAAGCAGCAAAGGTTAAGCTGCAGTTTGGGCCAGGTACTAAAGGTATCAGGCATCTGTTAGGACGACTTGTCTTGGTCTTGTTTGTCTAGTTTGTTTTCTGTGGTATTGTTGAGTATCTTTTTGGCTTTTGTTTTGTTTTTGGACTTGGACTGACAACTGTGTTTGAAATCATGAACTGACGACTGTGTTTGAAATCATGGAACTGTTTGTTTTGTTTGTCGAGGAATTTTACTTGGTCCTCTTGGTGCTTAACTTGGAAATAATTTGCTTGAGAGAAATTGTTTTCTGCCTGGGAGTTTTGTCTTTCTCTCTTGAGCCTCCTCCCCAAGGAGAAATACCCCTCCTTTTGATCCCCTTGCCCTGAAAAAAAAATTCCAGTTGCTGCCTTCAGTGGCCAGACCTTCAACACTTGCTCACAGGAGAACATTCATTAAGAGAAGTTCTTTAAGGGAGCCTGCCTTATCTACTGGCCTTATTCCAGGAGAGGAGTCAGTCTCCAACATTAAGTTACCATCCCCATTAGTCATCATTGACATAAAGAGTGCCTCTGATCCTATCCCCACAGCAGTCAATTCCTGCCCCTATGGTCAAAATGCCCCAGGTTGGGGGGCAGGAAGCCCCTAAAGTAGTTTCAGAAAGAGTCTACAACAGACTGTGAATAAATGTGTTTTGCCAGACAGAATTCGGAACAGACTTTGACTATGTTTGCCCTACAAATGATAAGAGGAGAAAGTCTTGGCACCGGCTCTTCAGCTTACTCCAACTGGAAGCCGTGGCCAAGGTCAGAATCAATGTTTTCTTCTCCATGGCCCTCTAACCCAGTAAGATGGCTTGGTGAAGGCTACTACTGAAGTCCTGGAATTCAGAGGCTTCTAATTCCAGGGCAGGCCTATATTTCTATTAAAGGTCAGTACTCTGGTGTTAACAAACTCTTTATTGGATGTAAGAGGCAAGAAGCCCAACTCAATTGTGACTTCTGCCTCAGGAATGGCAGCAGAAAAGAGTCCTTATAACCAGTTATCTTTAACTACTTACTCTCTGATATCCAAGGCTTCAATTGGATCACAACCCCCTGGGTAAGCCTCCTTCAATACTCAGATGCTATTTTCTCCTGGTCTTTTGGCTCAAGGTCACCAGGCATGTCTGACAGCCTGGAAGAAACATCCCCCCTAAAGCAGACAAGCCATTATTTAATAGCCAAAAGCTGTAAAGAATCCAGATGCCCTTCAACAGAGGAATGGATACAGAAAATGTGGTACATCTACACAATGGAATATTACTCAGCTATCAAAAACAATACCATTATGAAATTCATAGACAAATGGTTGGAACTGGAAAATATCATCCTGAGTGAGGTAACCCAATCACAGAAAAACACACATGGTATGTACTCATTGATAAGAGGCTATTAGCCCAAATACTTGAATTACCCTAGATGCATAGAACACATGAAACTCAAGACGGATGATCAAAATGTGAATGCTTCACTCCTTCTTTAAAAGGGGAACAAGAATACCATTGGCAGGGAAGAGAGAGGCAAAGATTAAAACAGAGACTGAAGGAACACCCATTCAGAGCCTGCCCCACATGTGGCCCATACATATACAGCCACCCAATTAGACAAGATAGATGAAGCAAAGAAGTGCAGGCCCACAGGAGCCAAATGTAGATCTCTCATGAGAGACACAGCCAAAATACAGCAAATACAGAGGCGAATGCCAGCAGCAAACCACTGAACTGAGAATAGGACCCCCGTTGAAGGAATCAGAAAAAGAACTGGAAGAGCTTGAAGGGGCTCGAGACCCCTTATGAACAACAATGCCAAGCAACTAGAGCTTCCAGGGACTAAGCCACTACCTAAAGACTATACATGGACTGACCCTGGACTCTGACCTCATAGGTAGCAATGAATATCCTCCTAAGATCACCAGTGGAAGGGGAAGCCCTTGGTCCTGCTAAGACTGAACCCTAAGTGAACATCATTGTTGGGGGAGGGCAGCAATGGGGGGAGGGTGGGGACGGGAACACCCATAAAGAAGGGGAGGGGGAGGGATTAGGGGGATGTTTGCCTAGAAACCAGGAAAGGTAATAACAGTCAAAATGTAAATAAGAAATACTCAAGTTAATAAAAAAAAATTAAGTAAAACGAACCAACACAGGATAGAAAAAGAAATAAAAACAGAAGGAAAGAAGAAATGATAGAAATAAGTAAAAAATAAAAAGGAACAGAAAGAGAGTATTTAAAGAAGAAAAGACAGATGGCAGGAATAAAGAAGTTAGAAAGGTAGTATGGAAGAAAAGAAGGAAAAGGTTAGAAAGAAACAACCGGAACAACAAACACAACAACAACAGGATGCAGTCTACTCTCCTCACAGTTTTCTGCACAGTGCAAAACGGCATGGCAGCGTTTTGACTAATCTATTTGAGCCTTCATAGGGCAAGGATTTTTCCTGTGTAGACCAACTTTCGGGAAGCAACAGCATGCTGCAAGCCTCTCTTGTCCCAGTGGCTTCTTCCCACTTCCGGGGGCCTATGAGTGGTGTTTCTGTGCCCCCCACTCACAAGCCACTTGTATTTCTCTGACACAGCCCCTGGCTTTCCGGAGAGAGGCTTGGCTCCCTCATGCTCAAAGGCCCCTCATGCTCAAAGGCTCCTCAGAGCTCGCACCCTGGATTCCTACCTGCCCTGGGTCCTGGACAGCTGGCTGCTGCTCAGAGCTCCTGTTTTCTGCTGGATCCGGGCTTGGACTCCTGGGTGTCTGTGGGTGAAAATCTCTGTTGGATTTGCAGCTAGGGCTCAGGAAATGGATTCAGCCTGGGATGCATTTGCTGAGCCCAAGGAATACCTGTCCCCCAGCAACTCGGCTTACCTGGAATATTTGCTCCTGGTTTGTCTCTTCTAGACCAGTGCTCTGATGCGCTGTCCTGTGACTCCTCAGCAATCCAAAGTCCAGGGAGTCTTGGTCTGGTTGGGGTCCCAGCACCAACCCCGGTGACCACTTGTCTACTAGGTCCTTAACAAAGGGGAGCAGGAGCTGCTGATTCTTCAACGTCTTTATGGTCTTTCTGAAGCCAATCTCTGCCAGGCTGTCGCACAGGATAGGCACAGAAGACAGTTTCTTCAGTGTTTTGTAGATCTTTCCTGGGTCGCTCTCTCGACACAGACAGTCCAGGATCTCCTGCAGGGTGCCTGCCTGAGAGCCTGGTTCCATGTCCACAGCCAAGGACAGGAAGGGACACTCTTGGTTCGATCAGCACACTCGACCCAACTCGTGCCCTGCCTCTAGTGAGCTGTGTGCTGTCCTGAGCAGACCACACGTTCAGAGGGAGGCCAACCGCCTAGTGTGCCTTTCCTCTCTTTGATTTGCCTTTTTATACCTTAGGCTGGGAGGTGGAACCTGGGCCACACCTCCTCCTCACTAGGTCTGTTACTGACTGTTCCGTTATCCAGCATCTAGAATTATGCAAATAGATGCATTCCTAGAGCCTTGTTCAAAGGGGCAGTCTAAGTAGGTCAAGGTCATACACATAAGACCAGATTGAATCAAAGTAATCAAAGAAAAATTGTGGGGAGGGTGGAATACATGGGCACAGGGAAAGTATACTGAATAAAACACCAATGGCTTCTGCTCTATGATCAAGAATAGACCATTGGGACCTCATATCATTTCAAAGTCTCTGCAAGCAAAGGACACTGTCATTAAGACCAAACAGCAGCCAACAGTTTGGGAGAAGATCTTTACCAATCCTACATACAATAGATGCTCTATATCCAATTGATTCAAAGAACTCAAATAGTTACACTCCAGAGAATTAAATAACCCTCTTAAAAATGGGGTACAGAGCTAAACAAGAATTCTTATCTGCGGAACACCTAATGGCAGGGAAGAACCTACAGATATGTGCAACATCCTTAGGAACAGGGAAATGCAGATCTCGAAAAAAAAAAAAAAGAATAAACCACAGAGATTCCATAAGAGGGCAGTCAGAATGGCTGAGATCAAAAACTCAGGTTATAACAGTTGATGGCGAGGATGTGGAGAAGCCGAGACACACCTCCAAAATCAGTGGCACTCTAAGCTGGAACTACCACTCTGGAAATCAGTTGGGAGTTTCCTCAGAAAATTAGCAATTGAATTACCTGAGGCCCAAGCTAATCCAATCCTAGACATACACCGAGATGATGTTCCAACCTTTGCAATGGACATTTGACCCACTATGTTCAGGCAGCATTGATTAGAATACCCAGAAGCTGGAAAGATATCAGGTGTCCATCAACAGAGGAAGGGATAAAGAAAATGTGGGACATACTCAAAATTGAATAATTACTATGCTACTAACAAAAAGCAAATCATGACATTCTAGTGCAAATGGATGGAACAACAAATTATCCTCAGGGAGGTAAACCAAACACACACACACAAACCCACAAACAAAACAAAGAAAAACCCAATAGAAACAAACCAACCATAACCTCAATAACAACCACAACAAAACATACTCTTCACTCCCTTAGAAATGCATAGTAGAACAAAGCTTGGAGTAGCCAGGATATAGTCCATACAATACTAGAACCTTAAGAGGAAGGACTACCAAAGTGAGGATGTTTCAGTGCTTTTAGATGGGGGAACCCATATTTTATTAGGAGGTGTAGTGAAAAAGTTTGTGTGTCAACCTGACATAAGCTGGCGTTATCCCAGAGAACTTAGACTCAGTTGAGGAAATGCCTCATGAGACACAGGTGTAAGGCATTTCAACAACTAGGAACAACAAAGGAGGACACAGCCCAGTGTGAGTGGTATCATCCCTGGGGTGTTAGTCTTGGCCTCTCTAAGAGAGCAAGCTGAGTAAGTTAGGGGAAACAGGGAAACCAGTCAGTAAAAAACCTGCCGCCAGGGCCACAGTATCACCTTCTGCTTCCTGACCTGCTTGAGTTCGAGTCCTGACTTCCTTTGGTGCTGAATAAACCCTTTCCTCCCCAACTCCCTTCTTGGTCATGATGTTTGTGCGGGAATAAAAACCCTAACTAAGATGGGGAAACTGGAAAACTCAGTATAGGGAAATGGGAAAGCATGGTTGGATGGGTGGGCACTCACCTCGCTAGAACAAGAGGAAGACAAAATGGATAGGGGTCCTTTTTGAAAAAGAACGGCAGAACTCGATAATACTTGAAATGTATATATAATATATCCAATAAAAATGATTAAATAAAACGAACCAACAAAGGAAAGAAAAAGAAACAAAAACAGAAGGAAAGAAGAAATGATAGAAATAAGTAAAAAAAAAAGGAACAGAAAGAGAGCATTTAAAGAAGAAAAGACAGATGGAAGGAAGAAAGAAGTTAGAAAGGAAGGATGGAAGAAAAGAAGGAAAAGGTTAGAAAGAAACAACCGGAACAACAAACACAACAACAACAGGATGCAGTCTACTCTCCTCAGAGTTTTCTGCACAATGCAAAATGGCATGGCAGTGTTTTGACTAAGGTATTTGAGCCTTCATAGGGCAAGGATTTTTCCTGTGTAGGCCAACTTTTGGAAGCAACAACGTGCTGCAAGCCTCTCTCGTCTTCTAATACCTTCCTTCTCCCCACATCTCCTGGCCATGGCTTTCCCCACAGGTACAAAGACCAAAAGCCAAGCCACACCTTTGCATTTCCATTTTGACATTGGCCATCTGTGTCTCCACTTGCTGGGTGGTCAGGAGATTGCCCTTCATTTTGATTGAATCTCCTTCTGCTTGCCTCTCTGTCACCTTAGGTCTGTCTCTTTTTTCTTCACTATCAATGTTTATCTCCTTTTTGAAACTCCCTGTGACTACCCAATACTTCTTTTCTAAATAGGTAGACATGTCCCTGGTTTTCTCCATGGCTTTTGTTCACATGACCTTGGATCAAAAGCACTATCACAGGTATGAACTAAGACTGGGTGTCCCTGTACCAGTGCACTTCCCCTAATAGGAGAGAAAATCGGCAAACTTTGCTCCTCATCTGGACATGCAGGTTATCTCTCTCTGTATCTTCTTTCTTCTTACTCTCATCTGTGTGTGTTTTAAAGCCTCTTGTGCATTATCACTAACATAATCATAACTCTATCATATACAAGAACGCAAACACACGCCTAACAAGACACACACACCCACAGGCACGCGCGCGCACACACACACACACACACACACACACACACACAGGTACACTAACACACAGACACAATCACTCAATTTAGACTGGTTTTATTTTATTTTATTTTGTTTTTACTTTTAATATCTCTCAGATTCACTAAATCATCTAGATTGTGGGAACTGAGGGCTAGTCTTCCACGGAGATTTCAACTCGTATTTACATACATGACTAAGTATGATTCTAAGACATATTGGATGGTATGATAACATAAATGTACCTCTGTTGAACTCTCTGTACATAGTTTCTTCAGTGTTTTGTAGATCTTTCCTGGGTCACTCTCTCGGCAAAGACAGTCCAGGATCTCCTGCAGGGCGCCTGCCTGAAAGCCTGGTTACATGTCCACAGCCAAGGACAGGAAGGGACACAATTGGTTCGATCAGAACACTGGAACCAACTCGTGCCCTGCCTCCAGTGAGCTGTGTGCTGTCCTAAGCAGACCACAAGTTCAGAGGAAGGCCAACTGCCTAGTGCTCCTTTCCTCTCTTTGATTTGCTATTTTATACCTTAGGCTGGCAGGTGGAACCTGGGCCACACCTCCTCCTCACTAAGTCTGTTACTGACTGGTCCGTTATCCATCATGTAGAATTAGGCATGTAGATGCATTCCTAGAGCCTTGTTCAATATGGCATCTAAGTAGGTCAAGGACATACACATAAGACCCGATGGAATCAAAGTAATCAAAGAAAAATTGTGGGGAGGGTCGAATACATGGGCACAGGGAAAGTATACTGAATGAAACACCAATGGCTTCTGCTCTATGATATAGAATAGACCAATGGGACCTCATATCATTTCAAAGTCTCTGCAGGCAAAGGACACTGTCATTAAGACCAAACAGCAGCCACCTGTTTGGGAGAAGATATTTACCAATCCTACATACAGTAGATGCCCTATATCCAATAGATTCAAAGAACTCAAATAGTTACACTCCAGAGAATTAAATAACCCTCTTTAAAATGGGGTACAGAGCTAAACAAGAATTCTCATCTGAGGAACATCTAATGGCTGAGAAGTACATACAGATATGTGCAACATCCTTAGGCATCATGGAAATGCAGATCTCCAACGGATAAAAATAGAAAGAAAGTAAAAACCACAGAGATTCCATAAGAGGGCAGTAAGAATGGCTGAGATCAAAAACTCAGGTTATAACAGTTGCTGGTGTGGATGTGGAGAAGCCGAGACACACCTCCAAAATCAGTGGCACTCCAAGCTGAAACCACCACTCTGGATGTCAGTTGGGAATTTCCTCAGTAAATTAGAAATTAAATTACCTGAGTCCCAAGCTATACCAATCCTAGACATATACCAAGATGATGCTCCAACCTATACAATGGACATTTGATCCACTATGCTCATAGCAGCATTGAGTATAATACCCAGAAGCTGGAAAGATATGAGGTGTCCATCAACTGAGGAATAGATAAAGAAAATGTCAGACATATTCAAAATGAACAAAGAAAAAATACTAAGCTATTAAATACAAGGAATTCATGAAATTCAAGTGGAAATGGATGGAATAAGAAATTATCCCGAGGGAGGTAAACCAAACACACAAGCAAACAGACAAACCAAAAAATTCAATAGAAACAAACCTACAATAACCACAACAACAACAACAACCACAACCACAAAAAAGCTTAATATTCATTCTTGTAGAAATAGATGGTAGAAAAAGCGTGGAATAGTCAGGATATAGTCTATATAATACATGAACCTCAAAAAGAAGGAGAACTGGCACTCAAGTAGCATGTTCCATGTGTTCCAGATAAAGCACAGATCTGAAGGGACCAGGTCAACAGCTCCCTGAACCCAAATTTTGTGGGAGGGAGGGCTAAATCTTCAGACTGTCATACATGCCTGGGAAGCCAGAAGAGACTACACTCTGCCCACATTTCTGATTTCTAAAGAGAACCCCTAATGCCATCTGGGACCCCTGTGCACAGGGGCCTGACTAAAGGCGGGGCAGGCCCTTCTTGTTGCTCCCCTTACAGAGAGCTGAAATTCAGCCCCCCAGGAGTAAATTCAGGCCAAGGACTAGAGGTAAAACAAACTTTTATGGTCCAAGTGACCTGCCTGGGGGACTCAGAACAGACAGAGGAAAAATTCCTCTTGGACTGGACACTTCTGGTTTTTAGCTGGAGCCTGAACCTCCTGAGCCCTGTCCACAGCTCCCTGCTCCCAAACCCTGTGGGAGAGAGAGCTCACTGCCCAGACAGGTGGGCAATCCTGAGACTGCAGAGCAGGAGAGACCTCTAGTACTGCCCACCCCTGCCCACATACCTGTCCCAAGAGGAAACTGTATGGGGCCTCTGGGAACAGGAAGATAGGGGCACTCAAGTGGCATGTCCCTACGGTCCAGACACCGCCTGGATCTAAAGGGACCCAGTCAACAGCTCCCTGCACCCAAGACTCATGGGAAGGAGAGCTAAAGCTTTAGAGGGGCAGACATGCCTGGGAAGCCAGAAGAGACTACACTCTGCCCACATTTCTGACTCCAGAGAAAACATCTAATGCCATCTGGGACCCCAGTGCACAGGTGCACGACAAAAGGCAGGGCATGCCCTTCTGTGTGCTGCCCTCTTGGAGAGCTGAAACAGAGGCCCCCAGGAGTGAATTCAGGCCAGGGACCAGAGATAAGACCAATTTTCTGCTCCAAGTGACCTGCCTGGTGGACTAAAGACACATGCCCACAGTAACAGCTGAAGACTAGTAGACAGGAAAGACTACACGCCCGAAAGCAGAACACTCTGTTCCCATAACTGGCTGAAAGAAAACAAGAAAACAGGTCTACAGCACTCCTAACACACAGGCCTATAGGACAGTCTAGCCACTGTCAGAAATAGCAGAACAAAGTAATACCAGAGACAATCTGATGGGGAGAGGCAAGCGCAGGAACCCAAGCAACAGAAACCAAGACTACATGGCATCATCGGACCCCAATTCTCCCACCAAAGAAAACACTGAATATCCAAACATACCAGAAAAGCAAGATCTAGATTTAAAATCATATTTGATCATGATGCTGGAGGACTTCAAGAAAGACATGAAGAACTCCCTTAGAGAAATGCAGGAAAACATAAATAAACAAGTAGAAGCCCATAGAGAAAAATCACAAAAAATCCCTGAAAAAATTCCAGGAAAACACAATCAAACAGTTCAAGGAATTAAAAATGGAAATAGAAGCAATGAAGAAAGAACACAGGGAAACAACCCTGGATGTAGAAAACCAAAAGAAGAGACAAGGAGCTGTAGATACAAGCATCACCAACAGAAAACAAGAGACAGAAGAGAGAATACCAGGAACATAAGATTCCATAGAAATCATTGACACAACTGTCAAAGATAATGTAAAATGGAAAAAGCTACTGGTCCAAAACATACAGCAAATCCAGGACTCAATGAGAAGATCAAACCTAAGGATAATAGGTATAGAAGAGAGTGAAGACTCCCAGCTCAAAGGACCAGTATATATCTTCAACAAAATCATAGAAGAAAATTTCCCTAACATAAAGAAAGAGATGCCCATAAACATAAAAGAAGCCGACAGAACTCCAAGTAGATTGGACCAGAAAAGAAACTCCTCCCGTCACATAATAGTCAAAACACCAAATGCACAAAATAAAGAAAGAATATTAAAAGCAGTAAGGGAAAAAGGTCAAGTAACATATAAAGACAGACCTATCAGAATTACACCAGACTTCTCGCCAGAGACTATGAAAGTCAGAAGATCCTGGACAGATGTCACTCAGACCCTAAGAGAACAAAAATACTGTCAGTGGTCTCACCTCCCCAATAAAAAGACATAGATTAACAAACTGGATACGCAATGAGGATCCTGCATTCTGCTGCCTACAAGAAACACACCTCAGAGACAAAGACAGACACTACCTCAGAATGAAAGGCTGGAAAACAACTTTCCAAGCAAATGGTCAGAAGAAGCAAGCTGGAGTAGCCATTCTAATATCGAATAAAATCGATTTTCAACTAAAAGTCATCAAAAAAGATAAGGAAGGACACTTCATATTCATCAAAGTAAAAATCCACCAAGATGAACTCTCAATCCTAAATATCTATGCTCCAAATACAAGGGCACCTACGTACATAAAAGAAACCTTACTAAAGCTCAAAACACACATTGCACCTCACACAATAATAGTAGAAGATCTCAACACCCCATTCTCATCAATGGACAGATCATGGAAACAGAAATTAAACAGAGACATAGACAGACTACAAGAAGTCATGAACCAAATGGACTTAACAGATATTTATAGAACATTCTATCCTAAAGCAAAAGGATATACATTCTTTTCACCACCTCATGGTACTTTCTCCAAAATTGACCATATAATTGGTCATAAAACAGGCCTCAAAAGAAACAGAAAGACAGAAATAATCCCATTCATCTTATCAGACCTCCACGGGCTAAAGCTGGTCTTCAATAACAATAAGGGAAGAACACGCACATGTACATGGAAGTTGAACAATGCTCTACTCAATGATAACCTGGTCAAGAAAGAAATAAAGAAAGAAATTAAAGACTTCTTAGAATTTAATGAAAATGAAGGTACAACATACCCAAACTTATGGGACACAATGAAAGCTGTGCTAAGAGGAAAACTCATAGCTCTGAGCACCTGCAGAAAGAAACAGGAGAGAGCATATGTCAGCAGTTTGACAGCACACCTAAAAGCTCTAGAACAAAAAGAAGCAAATACAGCCAGGAGGAGTAGAAGGCAGAAAATAATCAAACTCAGAGCTGAAATCAACCAAGTAGAAACAAAAAGGGCCATAGAAAGAATCAACAGAACCAAAAGTTGGTTCTTTGAGAAAGGCAACAAGATAGATAAACCCTTAGCCAGACTAATGAAAGAACACAGAGAGTGTGTGCAAATTTGTCGCGCCTACCTTGTCCGGCAAGGAAGACGCAACTCCGTCAGATCCTTGTCAACAGCCTTTATTGCAGACACCTTCATTGCTGATACAGGGACCTTGAGCAGCAAAAGCGCTCATCTTATATACACAACAGTATGCTAATAATCATTCAGGGATTGGCGGGGCACGGGTCACCCCACTATCACTCGACTGTCATCCCACTACACCCCACTACTTGTCCTCCAGGGATTGGTGGAGAATAAATCACCTCACTAGCATGGTACCGCCCCTCATTAGCATATTACTGGCCAACTGACACCAGGTGCAAAACCTGCGCATGCGCAGTATCGTTGTTCACCACTGGAGGGTGCCCTACATCTCCCCCGTTTTTGTTTAATAAAATGACTGGTCTGGATCTGGGTGTCATGTCAATCTTGTCATTGCTCCTGTCTTAGGTCGTTCTCATGCAAACTCGGCCTTAACCGTCATAGAGTTATCCTATCGCCACTGGGCCCCATGTCTTAGGTTGGTCCAAGCTGGAGAAAATTTGCCCGTCTCTGGATACAATGACTCCACATGACAGTGACAAAAATGATCTAGGGCGAACTCTTAATCTTTCAAAGAGGCCAGCCATATGTTGGGAGAAGCACCCTTTTTAATGGTGGTCATAGCCTGGTAAACAACCACTTTGTGTCTGGCATGTTCTCTTTTTAAATGGCCAATAAGCCAGAGACCTACTCCGCATCCCAGGAGGACAATAGCTCCCCAGGCAAACATGCCTGCCCACTCCTTAAAAAGGGAGAAAGCATTGGTAATCCATGAGGTAAAATCTTCAACTATGATGGAGTCCAACCTAGTGCTGTTGAGGACAGCAATCTGCATCAGCAATTGTCTTGATAGTTGCTCTGCTTTCACGGGCCAGTTTCCTTTCAGATAATTCAAGATTTCTTTGCTCTGTTGAAAATGCTGAGAAAAGTTAGCTCGCAAAGGAATAATGCATAAACCTCTAAAGGTGGAAACGCAAGACAGCTGCATCATATGACACAGTGCTTCAATTTGTTTTTGAATTAAATCTATCCTTTGATTAGCTAATAGAAAGTCAGATGCCAAATGGGTACATTGCTCACATTAGAGCTTATAACTGGCATGGGTACTGGCCAGGATCTGGCAATAGCCCACAAGATGAGTGAATCAACCTGGATTACCATTCCCAGTAATAGTAGGGTTCGTAGTAGTCTCATCTTCAGGAAGAGCAGAAGGCAATCTTCGAGTCAAGCGCTCAGGTACCCAAATTGGATTTTCTTGATTCTGCGGAAAAACACAAATCGCTCCCCTAGATCTCGAAATCATGGGATCTGGGCCAAGCCATTCATCAGTTAAGACATCCTTCCATTTTACTTCTGCATTAGTTATAGGTGTAGTAGTAGCATGGCGATCTGCAGCAGAGCGGCCATGTGCATCCAAAATTAAGAAATTTAGAGTAAAAAGAGCCAAAAAAAGTTGTTCTTTTGGTGTTCGGCTGCTGGCAATTGCCTCTTTTTGTTTTTGTATAAGCTCTTTTAAGGTACGATGCCCTCTTTCCACAATTCCTTGACCCTGAGGATTGTATGGCAATCCTGTAGTATGACCGTCCTGCATCCAGTCTCCAAAACACCAAGTCTATCCTTCATGCTACAAGGTTTGACTGCCAATACCTACATATGAATGCATGATGGTGCGGTCTCCAATACCCCAACAAAGAGACATTGCCTTAAAATCTTTTAAAAGCCTGGTTTCTAGGATAAGATTTCCATAAAAATATCATCCCAATTTAGACCTGTTTCCCTAGATTGGCTCATGCCACATGTTGTCTAGAATGACTCCATCCAAATTTACCAGTTTTATGTCAACTTTCTGTTACCAATGTTACATTTTTTTTAACCATATCCAATAACTTAAAAGCCAATAGTCCATAACCAAGGCACGTAGAGAATATTCATACATTTAAAACCAATCAGAAAACAAAATTGAAGTGGCTACACATATCTTAGCTACAGGTTCAAGGCTCCAAGGGCTGATTGAAACTGCTTTTTTAAGAGAAGCACCTTGTCACCTGCTAAATCTCCTTGAGACCAGGAATCCAAGTAGGCACACTCTATACAATTCTCAAGACAAAAGTTTATCTTTTTGTTTGATTCTCCTGAATAAAATTTTCAGGCGGTCTACCTCTATCAAATCTGATCAGTATGACTCTGTGAGGTTTCCAGAGCCTAATCACATACCTAGCAATAGCCTCAACTTGAGCCACAACAAAAGCTGCACTGACCCCATTTTTTATCTCTGCCTTCTCTCTGTTCCTTTTATCTCCTTTTCTTTTCTTTTTTTCTTTTGAGACCTTTTCTCCCTCCGACATACTTTCTTGTTGCTCTGCAAGGACCCTCTGACCTGTCCTAACGGCTCTAATGGCTTCCTCACATCGTTTATCCTCTAAGCAGGCAGGGACCATTCGCCAAAGAGGTTTTGGTTCTGGCTTAAGCTTGCCATCTGTGATTTCTCTATCCCACACAAAGAAAAAAAGAAACAAAATTACAAGCCCTACCCACAAAGGATCAATTGGAAACAACATTGCCGAAGTTCCCAAACCTTTCCCCCTCTATACCAAGGCTTTCAACTTCAAAAATCTCTCAGCCTCTATACCAAGGCTTTCAACTTCACTAACCTCTCGGCCTCTATACCAAGGCTTTCAACTTCACTAACCTCTGGGCCTCTATACCAAGGCTTTCAACTTCACTAACCTCTCGGCCTCTATACCAAGGCTTTCAACTTCACTAACCTCTCGGCCTCTATACCAAGGCTTTCAACTTCACTAACCTCTGGGCCTCTATACCAAGGCTTTCAACTTCTCTGCTTACCTCCTTCTCTGCTTACCTCCAGAGAACTTTATTCATCGTCTCTGCTTACCTCCAGAGAACCTTATCTTCCCTTATCCGGGAATTTTCCGGTGTCGCCATCCTGAAGCTGAAGACTTCTGGATCCACGAGAATATTCTCGGGTCCCCGTACAGGGCCACCAGGTGTAATGCCACCTCGTCCAGCAAGGAAGACGCAACACCATTGGATCCTTGTCAACAGCCTTTATTGCAGGACACCTTCATTGCTGATACGGGGACCTCGAGCAGCAAAAGCGCTCACCTTATATACACAACAGTATGCTAATAATCATTCAGGGATTGGCGGGGCACGGGTCACCCCACTATCACTCCACTGTCATCCCACTATCACCCCACTACTTGTCCTCCAGGGATTGGCGGAGAACAAATCACCTCACTAGCATGGTACCGCCCCTCATTAGCATATTACTGGCCAACTGACACCAGGTGCAAAACCTGCACATGCGCAGTACCGTTGTTCACCACTGGAGGGCGCCCTACACAAATTAACAAAACCAGAAATGAGAAGGGAGACATAACTACAGAATCAGAGGAAATTCAAAAAATTATCAGATCCTACTACAAAAGCCTATATTCAACAAAACTTGAAAATCTGGAGGAAATGGACAATTTCCTAGACAGATATCAGGCACTGAAGTTAAATCAGGAACAGATAAACCATGTAAACAACCCCATAAATCCTAAGGCAACAGAAGCAGTCATTAAAGATCTCCCCACCAAAAGGAGCCCAGGTCCAAATGGGTTCAGTGCAGAATTCTATCAGACCTTCATAGAAGACCTCATACCAATACTATCCAAACTATTCCACAAAATTGAAACAAATGGAGCACTATGGAATTCCTTCTATGAAGCCACAATTACTCTTATACCTATACCACACAAAGACCCAACATAGAAAGAGAACATCAGACCAATTTCCCTTATGAATATTGATGCAAAAATACACAATAAAATACTTTTTTTCATCTTTATTAACTTGAGTATTTCTTATTTACATTTTGATTGTTATTCTCCTTCCAGGTTTCCAGGCCAACATCCCCCTAACTCCTCCCATTCCCCTTCTCTATGGGTATTCCCCTCCTGATCTTCCCCCCATTACTGCCCTCCCCCCAACAATCATGTTCACTGGGGGTTCAGTCTTGGCAGGACCAAGGGCTTCCCCTTCCACTGGTGCTCTTACTAGGCTATTCATTGCTACCTATGAGGTTGGAGCCCAGGGTCAGTCCATGTACAGTCTTTGGGTAGTGGCTTAGCCCCTGGAAGCTCTGCTTCGTTTTCATTGTTGTTCATATGGGGTCTCAAGCCCTTTCAAGCCTTTTATGTGTCCCTTTTCATTTCTTATATTGTTAATATATACACTCTCTCTGTGTCCTCTTGTAAGTCTGGCTAAGGGTTTATCTATCTTGTTGGTTTTCACAAAGAATCAACTTTGGTTCTGTTGATTCTATGTATGGTCCTCTTTGTTTCTACTTGGTTGATTTCAGCTCTGAGTTTGATTATTTTCTGCCTTCTACTCCTCCTGGCTGTATTTGCTTCTTTTTGTTCTAGAGTTTTTAGGTGTGCTGTCAAGCTGCTGATATATGTTCTCTCCTGTTTCTGCAGGTGCTCAGAGCTATGACTTTTCCTCTTAGCACAGCTTTCATTGTGTCCCATAAGTTTGGGTATGTTGTACCTTCATTTTCATTAAATTCTAAGAAGTCTTTAATTTCTTTCTTTATTTCTTCCTTGACCAGGTTACCGTTGAGTAGAGCATTGTTCAACTTCCATGTATATGTGGGCATTCTTCCCTTATTGTTATTGAAGACAAGTTTTATCTCGTAGAGGTCGTATAGGACGCATGGGATTGTTTTATATTTCTTTATCTGTTGAGGCCTATTTTATGACCAATTTTATGGTCAATTTTGGAGAAAGTACCATGTGGTGGTGAGAAAAGGTATATCCTTTTGTTTTAGGATAGAATGTTCTATAAATATCTGTTAAGTCCATTTGGCTCATGACTTCTCTTAGTCTGTTTATGTCTCTGTTTAATTTCTGTTTCCATGATCTGTCCATTGATGAGAATGGGGTGTTGAAATCTTCTACTATTATTGTGTGAGGTGCATTGTGTGTTTTGAGCTTTAGTAAGGTTTCTTTTATATATGTAGATGCTCTTGTATTTGAAGCATAGATATTTAGGATTGAGAGTTCATCTTGGTGGATTTTTCCTTTCATGCATGTGATGTGACCTTCCTTATCTTTTGTGATGCCTTTTGGTTGAAAATCGATTTTATTCGATTTTATTAGAATGGCTACTCCAGCTTGCTTCTTCAGATCATTTGCTTGGAAAGTTGTTTTCCAGCCTTTCATTCTGAGGTAGTGTCTGTCTTTGTCTCTGAGGTGTGTTTCCTGTAGGCAGCAGAATGCAGGGTTCTCGTTGTATATCCAGTTTGTTAATCTATGTCTTTTTATTGGAGAATTTAGTCCACTGATGTTGAGAGATATCAAGGAATAGTGATTGTTGCTTCCTGTTATATTCATATTTGGATGTGAGATTACGTTTGTGTGCTTTTCTTCTCTTTGTTTTGTTGCCAAGATGATTAGTTTCTTGCTTTTTCTAGGGTGTAGCTTGCCTCCTTATGTTGCAGCTTTGCCATTTATTAGTCTTTGTAGGGCTGGATTTGTAGGAAGATATTGTGTAAAATTGGTTTTGTCATGGAATGTCTTGGTTTCTCCATCAATGTTAATTGAGAGTTTTGCTGGATACAGGAGATCTGCTCCACCCAGGGCATCTTACACCAGAACTGGGGAGATCCCAGGAGAGTCACTGGACCCAGGACAGCACAGCTTGAAGAGACCTCCCAGGGGCTCTGTGGTATGCAGGACAACTGACCCAAAATCCTCCCTACAGTGTGACTGCACACAAGGAAACAGAAACCACAGTCCATTGACCAACTCCCCTATCCCCAAGAACAGCTTCCACAGGACAACAGTTTGACTGCTCCTCTGAAGACCAAACAGTCTGAGGTCTCCCAGGAGATCTACTGCAGCCAGGGCAACAAACCTGCAGTTTCTCTGCACCTCCAAAGACCCTCCAGTTGGAAGGCCCCACAGGAGGTCTGCTACAGTCAGGACCACAGGCCTATCAGGAGACCTGTTGCAATCCAAGGACAAAAGAGGCAGACTGTAGACACAGTCACTCAGACCAACAAACATGAGGGGTAGCAAGATGGTGAGAGGCAATCACAAGACTATAAGCAACAGAAGCCAATATATTTGTGCATCATCAGAACCCAGTCCTCCCACCACAGCAAGCCCTGAATATGCCAACACACCTAAAAATCAGGAAGCTGATCTAAAATCCTATCTCATGAAGATGATAGAGTCCTTTAAAGAGGATATAAATAACTCACTGAAAGAAATACAGGAAAACACAGGTAAACAATTAGAAGCCCTTAAAGAGGAACCAAATAAATCCCTTAAAGAAATGTGGGAAAACACAATCAAACAGGTGAAGGAATTTCATAAAGCAGTCCAAGACCTTAAGGTAGATGTAGAAACAATAAAGAAAGCACAAATGTAGGAAAACCTAGAAATGGAAAACCTAAGAAAGAGGTCAGAAATTATAGATATAAGTATAACCAACAGAATACAAGAGATAGAAAAAGAGAATCTCAGGTGATACTGTAGAAGAGATTGACACAACAGTCAAAGAAAATTCAAAACATAAAATCTCCTAACACAAAACATCCAGGAAATTCAGTACACAATGAAAAGACCGAATCTAAGAATAATTAGTATAGAGGAGAGCAAAGATTCCCAGCTCAAGAGACCTGAACATATCTTCAAAAAAACCATAGAAGAAAATTTCCCCAACCTAAAGAAAGTGATGACCATACAGGTACAAGAAGTCTACAAAACACCAAATAGTACCAAATAAGAAAATATTTCATCATATAATAATCAAAACACTAAATGCACAGAACAAAGAAAGAATATTAAAAGCTGCAAGGGAAAAGGGCACAGTGACATACAAAGGCAGACCTATCAGAATCACACACACCAGATTTCTCAACATAGACTAAGAAGGCCAGAAAAGCCTCATCAGATGTCATGTAGACTCTAAGAGAACACAAATGGCAGCCCGGGCTAACATACCTAGCAAAACTTTCAATCAACAAAGATAAGAAACCCAAAATATTCCAGGGCAAAACCAAATTCTGTCTACCAATCCAGCTCTATAGAGGATCCCAGAAGGAAAACTCCAATACAAGGAAGATACCTACACCAAAGATAAGAAAAAATGGATCGAACTAGAACATATAATCCTGAGTGTGGTATCTCAGACCTAATATGACACGCATGGTATTTTCTCACTGATAAATGGATATTAGGGAAAAAAAAAACAACTGTACAGAATACCCAATATACAGTCCACAGAACTCAAAGAGGTCAACAATCTAAAGGGCCCAAGTGAGGACACCTTATTCCCCATTGGGAGGGAGAAGAAAGCAAATACAACGGGGGAGTGAGGGAGGCACAGGTGATAGGAGTTGGGGGAAATGGAACCATGATCTGGTATTGGGTAAAGGGATAGGACTGAAGCCCTGATGGCCAGAAGAAGGAATGGAAACCAGCAACCTCAGGAGGAAGGAGATTAAGAGGACCCTCCAGAATGTATCAGAGACCTGGGAAGTGAGAGACTTTCAAGACTCAAAGGGGGGACCTTAGATGACATGTCCTACAGTGGGGAGAAGCAACTTGTTGAGCCTACCTCCAGCAGAAAGACAGGTTATCAAGCAAAGGATGGGGCTGCTATCCCACAGTCATAACTCTGACCCATAATTCTTCCTGTATGGAAGAAATTCAGGGACGGAAATGGACGGGAGGAAACAAAGGTCCAATGACAGACCCAAAGTGGGATCCAGCTCATGGGCAGGCCACATGACCTAACATCATTACTGAGGCTATGGGGTGCTCAAAAATGGAACCTATCATGACTGCCCTCCAAAGACCCAACAAGCAGCTGAAAGAGTCAGATGCAGATATGTACACCCAACCAATGAACAGAAGCTGCTGACCCCTCTGTTGAATTAGGGCAAAGTTAGACAAAGCTGAGGAAGAGGGCAACCCTGAAGGAGGACCAGGAGTCTTAAAAGTTTGGACACCCAAGATCTCTCAGACACTGGCTCACCAACCTGGCAGCATTCACCAACTGAGATAAGACTCCCCAACACATATATAGCACAGGAGTCCTGGGTCTGTGTTTAGTCAGAGAACCCTCCAGAGACTGGAGGCCCCAGGAAACTTAAAGTTTTTTTGGTGTGGGGTAGAGACATCCTCATGGAGAGAAGGGGTGGGGGCAGAGAGGAGGTATGAGATGTGGAACAGTTGGAGGGTGAACTGGGAGGGGAGTATATAAGTAAATAAACAATTAAATAAATTAAAATAAAATAAAATTTGATCCCTCTAGAAGCAGAGACTACTATGATAGCCTGGTCTATATGTTAAGAACTTGTTTCAATCAAACAAAGACAGGACAGGAGAAGTACCCAAGTGCCAAAAGCCCTTGACTCAATTCTTAGCACAAAAAAAAACAAAAGTTGCCAAGGAATTCCTGTGATAAGAAACAAAGAAAACTTTGTAACATACTCATAGCACATTCAAGTTTAGTATGTAGATGTTAATACCTTTAAAAATTCTCAGAAAATGTGAGGGACTAAAAATACTGAGACTCTAAGTTACTGGAATTTAAAGAGTAGAAAGCTTAAAAGAATAAAAGTTGACCCTGAGGTAAGCTGACCAGAACTATAGATAAGAACAAAGATTTCTGACAGTACTCAACAATCAACGTTAAGAAACTTGTTCATTGAAAAGATTAAAAATTAACTGTGTGTGTTGCACACCTTTAATCCCACACTTGGAGGTAAGTGAATTTCTGTGAGTTTCATGACAATCTGGTCTACTTAGTAAATTCCAGACAATAGGCCTATATAGAAAGATCTATCTCAAATAAAATAAAAATGACTGTGAGATAAATTGATCAAGAAATAAAAACACAAATTATCTCCAACAAAAATATAAAAGGTTCTCATTATTAAAACAGATATTTGTTAGTTCCATAATTTTTCTGTTTAGTTTCTGTCTGAATGACCTGTCTATTCTGGGAGTGGGATTTTGAAGTCTCCCACAATTAATGTATGAGTTTCAATGTGTGATTTAAGTTTTAGTAATGTTTCTTTTATGATTTTGTGTACTATTGTATTTAGGACATACATATCCAAAGTTGAAATGTCATCTTGGTGTACTGTTCCTTTAATGAGTATGAAGTGTCCTTCGGCATATCTTTGAATTAATATTAGCTGGAAGTCTACTTTATTACATATTAGAATGACTCCTCCAGATTGCTTCTTGGGTCTTTTTACTTGGAAAATCTTTTTCCAGTCATTTATTCTGAAATAATGTCTATCTTTGATGTTGAGGTGTGTTTTTGTGTGCAGCAGAATTAGGAATCCAGTTTTTCATTCATTTCGGCAGTCAGTGTCTTTTTATTGGTGATTGATTCCATTGATGTTGACAGACATTCAAGATAAATGATTGTTAATTGCAATCATGTGAAGCTGGTGGTGGTGGAAAATAGAGTGGGGAGGGGAAGGAGGGGAGAAATGGAAGGAGGGAGAATGGAGAGAGTATTCGGAGTGACAACTGGATTGGAGTCAGCATTTTTGGAATGAACTGTAAACCTAAGGCAATGGAAAGTACATGAAGTCTATGAGTGTGACCCTTGTAATGGGAGTATGATTCCTGAACTAGCCTTCTCCTATAACCAGGTTAGACTTCCAATGGAGGGATTGGGTCACCAACGCAGCCTCAATACATTTGACTTACAATATTTGTTGCCTACAAGTTGTTCAGGGATGGGGAATGGATCAGAATTTGAGGGAAGAGTCAACCAATGACTGGTCCAGCTTGAGATCCCTGTGATAAGAGCAAGACCAGCCTTGGAACTACAGATGATATCCTGCTATATTTGCAGGAGGAACCTAGAATAAATTTCATCAGAGGGGCTTGAACTAGCAACTATTGAAAAGTGATGCAGAGTCCCATAGACCAACATTGAATGGAGTTTGGGAAACCCTGTGGAAAAGGGGGAAGAAGGATTAGGGAGCCATTGAGGTCAAGAACACCACAAGAAAACCTAGAAAGTCAACTAACTTGGGTCCATAGGTCCTCATGAAGATTGAAATGCCAACTAGAGAGCATGAATGAGAAAGGCCTTGGCCTCCTGCACATATATAGCAGTTGTGCAGCTGAATCTTCATATAGGACTCCTAAAGCAGTAGCATGGGCTGTCTCTGAGTACATTGCCCACCTTTAGATAAAGTTTCCTTAACTGGGATGGCTTGTCTAGCCCCAGTGGAAGAGGGAGTGCCTCATCTTGCTCTGGTTTGCTATGCCACAACTGGTTGATGCCCATGGGAGGACTCCCCTTCTCTTGAGAGAGGGGGACAAAAGCTGGATGGGTGGATAGGGGAATGAAAGAGGGGGAGTGGGAGTACAGGAGAGAGGGAAAGCTGAAATGAGAATTTAGAGTTAATAAATTAGTCAATAAAATATTAAATCATAAAAAACAGATATCTAAAGGAATATCTTCTTTATACTAATAATTCAACCACTATTTCAATATATTGACCAAATACTTTGAAAAAATGCAACTAAAATCAAAGACGTAGATAATAATTAAAAATAAAAACAAATTCATCTCTGAATTCTTTTGCAAAAGAAACTCAAAACATGGTAAATAAAGTTTATCAGCAGTTCAGATATTTAAAGAATATCAAAGTTCCCCAAATATTTGCAGATAATGGAGATTATGAAAATGCACCCAAAATATCTGAGGAGATAAAATTAAAATCCTGATAAAAAGTCTCATAAGAAAGCTACATGAAGGCAAATGGTGATGGCAAGTGATGCCTTTAATCCCAACACTTGGGAGTTAGAGGCAGGTGGATCTCACTGAGTTTAAAACCAGCCTACCTACAGAGTGAGTATAAGGTCAGCTAAAACTAAATCAGTTAAACCATGTCCTGAAAAACAAAACAAAAACCTACATGAACAAAATACCATGTTCCTTATGAAATTATACATTCTCTACATGACAAAATAAATTCAAATTTCATATTCATACATCCATATGCACATTCATTATTATAGAAATTATGTATAGTGTGTATGTATATAAAATGTATATGTGTATGTACATGAACATTATATGTATATGATGTATATATGCATGTGTATGTATATGTATACAATCTATATGTATATGATGTATATGTATATAATATATGGTGTATATATGTGTGTATGTGTATATGTATATGTATAGTATATCTTATATGTGTGAGAGGCCAATGGCAAGCAAACAAATTACCTAGGATAGTCAAGAATACCCACAAACATCCCAAATAAAGCATGGTATACTGTAGAAATAGGAGTAACTCAGCAAACTCAAAAAACAAGGAACAGCTCAATCTGATTAAAGTTGCCATGGAAGACATACTAGGCCATGAATATATTTAGTACTCAAGTTTCTAGTGTTCCAACAGATAAGAAAAGATTTTAAAATATAATAATGGGAAAGAACTAACACTCTGTAATTGTAGTCATACAAATGCATGATTATAATAAAAGACAGGTGAAGAAATCTCTATAATTTCCAAAACTAACTTTGTTGTCAGGATCTTGATATGCAGGTCAGTTTAACACACACACACACACACACACACACACACACACACACACACACACACACACACACACACACACACACGCACACACACACACACTACATCACAAAGCTCTAAACAGAATTTTTAAAGTAGCACAGATTTCATTAAATTCAGAAATAGATAATATGAAAATATCTTAATCTATATATAAGGAACATAAATTATAGATGACCCATATGGAAAATAATGTTGTTGACCGGGCAAGTCAGTATTGTTAATATGCCTATATGTTTGCTTTCTAAGGAATTAACAAGGTTGTAATATATAGAGAGGATCCAGAAAAGTAAAATGGCCTGGAAAATGCTGGACACCAATTGAGTTAAATACACTCTGACCATAAGATTATGATATTTAGGATGACATGTTCAGGATAACTGAAGGGTAAAAAATTAGAGCAAAACAAATGTGTATGTATTAGAAATGTATACATAAATTAGTAATTAATATTCAGGAATAATCTTCCAATAATCTTTCCAACAAACAACTGAATACACTGAAACAAATAGCAGACTGAAAAAAAATGAACCCTGTCAGTTGACTTTATCGCATAAAAAATTACAGTAAATCATTGATTCATATCTAAAAAAATAACTACCACAAACACTGTGGCAGAGTACTGAGCAAGGGAACCTTCTGTGGAGGGTGGCATGTTCTGTATTGGTAGATTCAGCATGGCTACTGCAGGTCTGTCTCTTGGATCTATCAGATTCTTGAAATATGGCTAATTTTACCAAGGCAGTAAGTTTTCTACCATTTACAGCTAAGGTGTTATCAGACATATTTCATTAGAGGTTCACATTTGGATATCACAATTCAAATATAAAAATTGAGAGAGTTGGGTTGGGGATTTAGCTCAGTGGTTAGAGCGTTTGCCTAGGAAGCGCAAGGCCCTGGGTTCGGTCCCCAGCTCTGGAAAAAAAAAAAAAAAAAATTGAGAGAGTTCGCTGAAACACCGAAGTACGCAACAGTTTCTTAAAACAAATGGCATAAAGCCTGCACATTGTGTTACGTGCACACACTTTGGTCATCATCAGAGGTTAAAACATCAAATGGCATTGTCAGTCCAGAGGGTTAGATGATGACATAATACATAAACATGGTGAATTTTTGTGTTCAGTATGGCACAAGTGATGTAAAGAGCACTTCAGTTGAGATTATAGAAGAGCGGCCACAAGCAATCAAATGGGGACACTACTCATCCTTACAAGTGTGAACATAGAGTTTCATATAACTTCAAGCTACCTAGAGTGACAACTGAAAATACCATTCCAGAAAAACCATTAAGGATGTGGTGCTGCTTAGGTCAGATGTGTCAGTAACTGGATCACAAGGATTAAATTTTTTAAGCACTCAGAAACAGCAGTGCCAATTCTTAAGGGTGGACAAGCATAGAACTTACAGAAACTGTCACTTCCACCACAGTATATATGTTAATCAGGACTTCGTCACTGTCATGAATTCTTGAGAAAAATCCACCTTAAAAGACAGAACTATTTATTTTGACCTGCCATTTCCAAACTGTAAGCCCAATCCATTCCAAGATCAGCTGGATTCAGTCCATTCATGAGGCATGAATCCAGGGGAATTGTAGAGCATTTAGATTCTGCCACCTCATGATGTTTAGAAAATAAAGGCAATAAAGGAAGGGATCAAGGCCAGAAACAGCACCCTATGAACAGGCACAAAGTGATCTACTTCCTTTAACTTCAGCCCAACCCTATCTCTTAATATCACCTACCCAGAAGGATGTTAAACTGTGAACCCATCATTAGATGAATCCCTTCAGTATATCAGAGATCATATAACCCAAATATTGCCTGTGGTGATTTGAATATGCTTGGCCTAGGGAGTGGCACTATTAGGAAGTGTGGCCTTGTTGGTGTAGGTGTGGCCTTGTTGGAAGAAGTGTGTCACTGTGGGGCTTTGAGAGCCCCCTCCTAGCTTCCTAGAAGTCAGTCTCTCCTGGTTGCCTTTGGATCAAGATGCAGCACTCTCAGCTCCTTTTTCACTGCCTTGCCTACCTGAATGCTGCCATTCTTCCTGCCCTGGTGATAATAGATTTTACTTCTGAACTTGTAAACTAGCCCCAATTAAATGTCCTTTATAAGAGTCGCCTTGGTCATGGTGTTTCTTTACAGCAGTGGAAACCCTTAGACACTGCCCCAGATCTTCATGTTTTGCTGGGGTATTTCATATTCAATATAAAACAGAAGCAAATTCAATATCCTTCTAAATTACAGTTTGTTAATCACTTGAGTTTAAGTTACAGCAATGAACTAATTTAAGTAAATTAAAGAAATAACTAGCACCTGCTAAAAAAGCCCATCATCACCTCCCCAACACACACATGCACATGTGCGCACACGCTCACGCGATTGTGATTCTCCAAAACAATACAGGAATGTGCAGCTATGTAAAATGCCAGCTAAATTCCAAGGTGTCAGATTTAAAAGGAACTGTTGGAAAAAAATAAAATAAATTTAATATTATTTGAAAAAGAACAGAATAAAAAACAGAAAGCAGCTTCAGTTAACTACTATTGCTGTAACAATTTACCATAAAATATGGGTGTGGTGAAGGCCACCTTTCATCCCATTACCCAAGAGAGAATTCAGGTCAACCTTGCCTAGAGTGAATCCTTGGCTTTCCTGTTTGTGCATTTGAGTCAGAGTCTCTTATTGTAGCTCTAGGAATCCTGAAGCTCACCTTGTAGCCTACTCTGGCCTTTGTTGTGTGGTAATCCTCTTCTCTCACCCTGCCAGATATAGGGATTACAGTATGAGACACTGCAAGCACTGGAGACATTGTCTCAAAACAATACACAAAAGAGCAATAAACCCTCAAACAATACAGCAAGATCCGTGCACACACAATTTGCCAGAAAATGAACTAACATGTAAACACGGCACACCCTACTTTCCTGAAGGTCTTCAGTGTGTGGTTCCTCTTTGAGGCTTCATGAGAAACTCCAGCTCCTGCAGGCAGCCTACCCTCTTCAGCCTTATCCTAATATCAGCTGAATCCCTGTCTCTGTCCTCATTCTTCTGATTTTCTTTATCTTTTTCATTGCTCAAACACTGTATGATAAAATTGGTCTAAGGACTTTTCCCTTTGACACAAGAAAGTTGTCAGGATTGCAATATAAAATCCCTCAGGATGCTGGTTAGTGAAGTGAAACTCAGGTTTGAAATACAGTGTCCATGTGAAAGGCATGTGATGAAGTATTGAAAGATTTTGCAAGATCAATAAGAAAGCAATGCTATTGGCATTATATTTAGGCAACCTTCTATTAAGGTAGCAACTAATTCAATAAGGAAAAAAATACATTGAAGGAATTCAAATCTAAAATGAAAAGGTTAAAATAACCTCTTTGTAAAAATTTTTTTCAAGGACCTAAAAGATAAAGTAAATACTATTAAATTACGGAGAATAGTTATTACAAGGCAACAAAAATATATAACTGTCATATATAACCATGTGCTTTCATAGATCATGAATAAACGTTGTTACGAGGAAATTAGAACCATGATAGCATTCTAAAACCTCAAAGATAGTCACAGATAAACTTAAAAAATATCTTAAAAGAGCCAGAATGTTATAAAACATTACTGAGAGTAATTAAGGAAGAGTTAACATTAGTAGGGAATTGTAGGATTGTCATACAGGTGAAGGCAGGTACAAGATAGAACAAGGCCTGTCATTGGATGAGAAGGAACTATGGGCGGGAGAAAAGTTTGAGGGAAGAGGAGGAGACTGGAATGGAAGGATACTGCAGAGAAGCAATGGAGAGAGCATGGAGGCTTGCATTAAGATTATACTCTGTGAATTTACAGGATGTTATGAATATTCTTAAGAGATGGATGTGTATAGGGCTTTGTATGTTTAGGTGGGCAATTATATTTTATCAATTGGATCAGAGCTTATTGTGTTGTGTGTTCTTTCCTGTGGTGAATTAAGTTTAAGAGAGTATGTGGCGGCTGGAACACTCAGCTGCTATGGAATTGAGATGTGTATTTGTAGCATGGCAGCCTCCTGTCCTGGGAACTGGATAGGTAGAGAGACTGTTGCCAGGCTCAAAGAGAGGCAATCGGCAATGTTATATGGGATGGAGCAAAGCAGGTGAGAGGCTTTGCTGACTGAGATTAAGATATCTATCAGATATCTTGGGGCATTGCACTCCCGGATCTTGGGGGGGTAAAAGAAAGCATTTTTTTTTTATAATTTTACAATAGGGGACTTCATATTTGTAAGTGGATTGTCCCTATTAGTTTCACTTATTTTTTAAACAATTTTAAACTAGGTAAAATGCTAATTAAAAATTCTAAGAGAATATTCTCTATAGAAATTGCCTAGCTGATTCTAAAATTTATATGAAAATGCAAATCATCAAAGAAATTATTGAAGAAAGACAAAGTCACTTAATGCTTCACTTAAGACTTAATTTTTAAGTCTTATGTGGAAGGGAACCATGAAGGCCACTGTATAATATATTTAAAATGTATCCATACACTTCATAATTATACAAACTATCCTAAATCAATCAGAAAAATGTCAAAACCTATAAATTTAAATACAAAAACATATTCATGGTATAACCTCCATTTCCTGGTTTGCTTTTTAATCAGGGATTACAATTGCTGTCCATCAGAACTTATTGCTGAAATATATCTCCAAAATACAAAATAGAGTTCTCCTTCCAGTTCTCATCCAACTTGTCTATTAACTAAATAATATTTGCTGTTGATTTGACCCAGGACATGTAATAATGAGTATATTCTCCAAACTCCCAAATCATGAATTCCATGCGGTTGCATAAAAAAATGAATCTTCTAGGTCTTAATTTCTGAATCTTAGGTGGCTTGTCTGATTCATGTGGACCAAATTATGTTCCGGAGACTCTGAGATTCTAACTTGGCTGCTGGTTTGGAGAGGCAGAAATAGGCTATATGGGACATGCTAAATATAAATAATTATAATGCATGTGGAGAATTTATTAGAGTTTGATGCCCTGGTGATTACTATAAAGCTCAGCTTTTAGTTACTAGTGGGAGAGATCACAGGGAAAGCAGAAGTGGGAGGAGGGTCTTTATGTCAGCCTGAGCCTTTGGTACTTTCCCAAAACTTCAGTGGTTTTGGAGCAGGAGTCCACATAGAAAGAGCCGATTGACCTTTCCAAAAGATTGCCCTGGCCAGGATTATCAATGACAGATTAGAAAGAAAGACCTGATAGAGACAAAGTTTAGTCTGCTAGGGAACTGCACATGGACAAGTGATACTTAAGTCTTAACTAAATTAGAATCACCAGAACAGTGGTAAAGGTATCGAAGGTAAAGGTTGGGGAGCGAGTATTGACATGAAAACCACCAGGAATTGAAAGTTCAATGTGATAGAGAACGTTAACTAAGGATTTCCAATTTTGTAACCAGTAGGTTTCAGGGCATGGCCAGTTTAAACAATCTCTGATATTCAGTTTCCTTTGGGACCGTTTTAATTTTAGATCAATTCAAATGGAAAGGTTCAGGAATTCTTTATATGAAAAACATCCAGGAAACAATGTTGAGCAGATAAAGAGCATATGACTGTAGCGTTTCTGTTTTAAAATTCATGACCAAAAGCAATTTGGAGAGGAAAAGATTTACTTTTTTTCTTATAATTCCAAGTCACACTTCATCAATGAGGAAAGTAAGGGCAGGTGTTTATTAAGTTAAATTCAAACTGAAGGAGAGGCCATGGAGAACACTGCTTAGTGGCTTGCTCTCTCTGGATCCTGATCAATTAATTTATACAACCCAAGGTCATCTGCCTGAGAGTGACAGTATCCAGTGGGCTGTGGCCTCCCTCCCACATCAATCTACAATCAAGACAATCTCTCACAGATTGACAAATAGGCTAATCCTATCAGTTCTTAAGACTCTCTCTTTTCCAGTAACTCTTGGTTGCATCAAATGACAAAAACTAACCAGGAGAGTGGTAAATTGGCTTTTCCTATCTAATTTCTTTTAGACACTAAGTGCTTTAGATAATTATCATACTCTCTTTTAAAAGACACATCATCTATTAGCTGGCTTCCATTCCATTATTCTTCTAAGTGTTTCCTTACATTCTAAGGAACAAGTTCTGCTGCTTCCTGCAATTCTATCTCTCTCACCTATTACTTTTTCTAATTATTCTTTCTGAACAACATTACCTCTTCTCTTTCATTATTTTTTATTCTATGTTCTCCCTACTAAAACTGTTAATGATCTTATTTCAGCTCCGATGCAGTTTCATTCATTTCTTTATATCAAAATTGTATATTCAATTACAGCCTTAAATGATTCAAAATGTTATATGAATTCTTAGCATTCTAAAGTTCAGATTTCTGATATCGAAAACTAAGCAAATAATTATCTCTCAAACCTTCAGTGACTCCTGATTACTTGATCCAAATGACCAGCATCAATAAACATTGAGTCCAAATAGACATGTCAACATTCATCATTTATACCTGTCCCTGTGCTCCCATGAATGATTAGGTTTCTATAATCTTTTCCTTAAACCGTTGATTGGCTTAATCTTTGACATCAACACATTTGAAATAGCTCTCTTAACTACACTCTGTACTACACTGTTGGCTTTAATGATTCCCCAAATGTAGCCCTTGTGCAAACATCAGCTTCATCTGAAAATTTGCTAGAGATCAATTGTCTGAGAAACTCACAGGGTGAAGTCCCCTAATCAGGAGGTTTATAGACACACTAGCCGATCCCTGATACCTCTGCTCCCAAACACATGATATTCAAGTATTCCTGGATGGTATTTCAGATACTCTGTGTCAGGTGAATTTCTACAAGAGAATTTATCTACCCATATATGCAAGTTGGATGGACTTAACCTCTTAATCTTTAGGATAGCTAAATGAGCATTTCTAAATGTTTTCTACCTGACATTTTTTTATGCTGAGTGTATATGGATTAACTTGTTAAATGCTAAAATAATACCTCAGAGTAGTTTTAATAATCCTTACAATACATACAAATAAACTAAAGGATATAGAGATTCTTTCTCCAAATCACAAGGTACCACAAAGGTGTCCAAGCTAATCCCAGTGAGCATCTGTTAGGAACAAAGGGCTGCCTGGAGCAGATTATGGTACCAGACAGCAAGGTTCAGACAGGGCTACCTGACATGTGCCAATATGTAAAATGGTGGCTACATGAGTGGGTATCCCATTTTATGCTGAGTCCCATCCAGAAACTCTGACTCAACACAAAATAGCTGATCTCACGTGTCTAGGGAACCTAATGATAAATAGCAATGTAATTTGCTCTATAACAGGTTCTTCTTTACCTCAAAATAACAGTTTTATGTGGGCCTTTAATAAATATGGTCATGGGGTCAGAGTCATGAGCCTTCAGTTTCACCATCACCAGCCTTCTCTGTGTTTTAGTCTATAGCCTTCTGTGCTTACCCTATGCAGCCTTTGTGAGCGTCTATATGTGGTTAAGCCTACTTATTTGTGGCCTCTGTGTGGTAGCTTTTCTCAGAGTGAATACAATATGTCTTTTCTGCCTTTGACAAGTCACATTTTCTGCCACTTCCTAGCCTCTGGCAAACCATTCCTTTTCCTGGCATTGGAGCTTCGACTTCATATCATCCTATTATCCAGAGCACACTCCTAACTCCACAGCATTTTGTTCAGTGGGAAAAAGAGGCAAAATCCACTCAAGCTTCTCATCCCGGCAAAGCACTCTATAAAACATAGGCTTCACACATATATGGTATTAGAATTCAAGCCAAGTCAAATACCTCCTGTTTTGATAGGGCACTCAACTGTTCAACTCTGAAAATTGGACCGTGGATGCTGAGAAGCACCGGGAGGTTGATTTCCATTGCCTTTCCCACAGGTAAAGGCACTTGAGGGAATTTCTTTGAATAAATATGCAATACTGCATATTTAAAAAGAACATTTAATCTCTCCTTGTAATTAGCCTGCAGATGTGTATTTCAGGATTGAGTGAGTAAATGAGTTTAAAGAGTTTGCTAATTTTCATGGAGAACCAAGGACAAATCTGTTATTTTCAGAGGTTAAAGTATAACACAGGCACTGGAACAGTTTTGTAGCTCAAATTAAAGGATTAAGGGTGAACTGTCCAGAAATAAATCTGCAAAGAAAAATATAATTTCACCTGCACTGTTCCCTTCTTTGTTGAAAGCAGTCTTCATCGGTGTCGTGTTATGATGCCATGGACACGCTATGCTTCTGTTCCTTCAGTAGCTTCCCATTCCCCAGCAAGCATCTCCTTAAGTTTCCAGACTAACTGCCATTCTGTACTGATTCTAAGCCAAAGAATTATTCAGGTTGGTGTAGCTTCTACTGTATTCTTATCATGGCCCCGTGGAGAATGTTGTTATCTCTCATACACCCATTTTTATCCTCTAAAAATAGTATACTAGTTTTCTACTGCTTTTCTAGCAAATTCATGGTTAATGACTGAAGGCTATGTGAATGTATTGTTGCACAATTCTTTCAGGTTTGAAGTCTAGCAGATTCCATAGGGCTGAATTTTTAGAGTATGTTGAGGTGGAAAGTCAGGTAATGTAGAATTAGAAGCTGCTGATAATTATCCAGGGCAAATTCTAATAGTCTGTGATAATACAGAAATGGAAGGAAAATAAAAGTTGAGGACTATTTTATTCAACCATCTAGAACTTTCTGGAATTTGTAACAATGTATTTATTAAAGATTTGTTGAGCAATCATGCTATGTGCTCAGTTATTATTAAAGTCCATCTTGACCAGTTCAAGAGTACTTTGCTTCCCTTAGAATAAGGCACAGTGACAATGTCCCATGCAACATTCTAACTTCTCTAAATAATCTACAAATTGGCATACTGTTACCATTGTGGCTACTGTATCCATTTCTCTATATAGAAAATTTACAAAAAGTATCAGCCCAAATTTCATGTTCTCCATGATACTTTATGTGTTAGGTAATGCATTCATTTCTATCAATCTAACCCAAGGCATTTGAGTCATATTCATATCACATGACTCGCAGGAAACTGATGATAGACAGTTGGGATTAGTTTTATCTTCCTTACTTTATGTTATACTCTCCATACAAATAGAATCAATAAGGCTGAGTAGGTGGATGGATAGATAAATAGATGGTTGATAATTAGATAGATGAATAGGTACATAGATACATAGACAGACAAAATTAGCTTACGTGAACATGGACATTCACTAATCTCCTGAGGGTAGCCTTGCAGGCTGGAAACCCATTAACAAGCAGAGCTCAAGGAAACATGCATCTAGCTTAAAGAATGAATCCTCTGCTGACTTGAAGATTACAAGTGTTTCTATGATATATCACAGCTGGAAATACTAAAGGGGAACCAAAAGACCACATACTTGTTTTTACAGTATGTATTTGTAGCCTAAAGAAGGGAAACCCTCTTAAGCTAAGATCTCCTACATGTATTAGTTTTTTTATATGCATAAACCTTACTTCAGCCCTTTCAATAGTCGGCTTTATTGCCTTGCTTTGTCTTGATTCAGGCAAGCCACTTCAAGGGGTCATGGAATTCTTCTGACTTGATGTTCTTTCTCATTCATTCATTCATTCATTCACTCACTCACTCATTCATATATATTCAGTCTCTTTCTCCCTCTCTTTTTCAGTATGTTAACAACTACTTATCTCGGAGAAAAAAATTTAAAGACTCTTAAAACCAGTCATTAATGTTATGTGTTATGCAGCCTGGAAACTCTCAGAAAAGTGTTTCAAGCTACAATAACTCTCTTTAAATAAAACTGGCTTTTGTGTGTTTGATTTATAATGAAGCAATTGGCATGCATTATGAACCTGAGATTTAGGGACATAATTATAACCTGAAGTAGACATTTGGGAATATAAATAAAATGGATAGAGAGGTAAAATCTATGCACTGAACATTAATATGCTAAGCTAATACCCTATTATATAAAGGGAACTGCCAACCCTGACAACAGAGCTCTAAACAATGAGCCCTTGAATCTTCCTATAGATTTGTGGGATAAAAATTCTGTGATATCCCCACAAGGTTTTATCAGGATATTGTAGTAACTAAATTGTCTTTGTTTGAACATTATAAAGCACTTCAGTTCATTACACAAACCCAATAATACTAATTAATTTTAAAAATGAAGTGTTTCTTGAACAGCTGGTAGTTTTCCCAGAAAATTTATGTATACTGCATAGCATTGAAACATAAAAAAATAGACATCTATAAATTCCTTACAATGTAAATGTACAGGAAATTTTTTCTTTTAGCTAAATGAACAAAAACAGGATATTTATATTATGTGTTTTTATTAGGCCAGTTTTTTCCCTTGATAATCCTGTAGGACATATCAACTAGGTTTGTTCTTTCACACAGAGCCATATGAACCAGTACTTCTTCTTCATCTGCTTCTCTATGTGTGGCAGGCTGCTGTAGTCAGTAAGGAATCAGGTTGCAACTGTTCCAGTTTCTATACATTGACTTTCTATGCCTGAAGCTAGTACAACAGTCATCTTTCTGTTGGAAGAACAATAAAAAAGAAATGAAATATGAATTCGAGGGTTAAACAGTACAGAACAGGATTCGTTTGGTCTTGTTCTAGATGCTGTGTCTACATAAGAGAATAACACATTCCTGTTTCTAATTCACAAACTCTCGATCTTTGAGTTTAGTTTTTAATTATTTCTTTCTAGTTGTTCTCTAACTCTCAACTCCCTGTTTCTATGCATTGCCCTATAGTCTTTTCAGAAACCCTTGAGGTACCGTCAGTATTAACTTATGGATGATAAGGTTTACCATGACATCCCAGGCAATTAAAGTGGAAGTGTGTTTGACCTACAAATCAGGAGCCTCTGAGTGTTTCCACCTCCCAGCTTTCCCCCTATAACCTCTATCAGGTTCCCCATGATTAATGAAATAGATATGAACAATTGGCATAGAAATGGCCCTCAAGACCCCATGACTTCTCTGCCCAGCATCTGCTCTGATTGTCAGTAGCAATTCCATTTGAATTGTAATAAATGTCAACAAATATTTCTCCATACAGAGGACAATGTGAGATTCTTTGGAGAAGTTTTGTAATGAAAGGCTTGGCTTAAGTAGCAATGAACTTTCACCAGAGGAGAGAATTATGAGAGAAACAAATTTGCTCTCGAAGAGCATTGTCTGTACCAAGTGTTTAGAGTGCAGTGAGCTAGTGTGGTACTCTTCCCAGCTCTTGATGTGAAGAGCTCCCTCTAGAGGGTTTGTCCACAAAATCTAAGACTCTGGGATTAGCTCTCATTACTAAGATGGACCCCTGAATGGACTGCCATTTATTTTGTTATCCAAAGTTGCTGGAAATCCACTAAATTAAACTATATTATTTTATATCTTCAAGAACAAATCATATGACAGATGGCTGGTATGGTGCTAAGACAAACAGATTTGATTTGTTTTAAGAGTATCACTGCTAACTAGTCTCTTGCCATTCATAGTGTGCATTAAAACAAACGACGGGGTAAATGAATAATGGAAATGGCATAGTCTGACATCCAGACTTCAAAATAACTTTATCTGTAACATTCTTAAAATATGCTCATCTAGCTTCATGAAGTATAATGAAATTATATTCTTTAAAGATGTGCATTTACGGCCTTCTTTATGTTTACACAGTGAATTGTAATTTATTTAATTTTTACCCATATTAACTTCCCATCTCATCATTACCATGAAAGGAAATAGGATTGTAATTTGTTTACAGAATATGGGAATTGGAAAATGTAAGCATTTCAATATAGTTAATTTGACCCTCTACAGTACTTCAAATGTTCTTAAGGGAACTCCCCATAATTACTTTCTTTCCTACATTTCTCACATTTTAATGTAAATGCAATTAAGAACATTTAAGAAAAAATTGCAAACCTTATTACATACCTCCAAAGATCTGCTTATTGAAAGTTCAATTAAAATTGTTATCTAATTATTAGATTATTTTTTCTCCGCAAGTTTCTTAGTCCTGACTGTTATTCATTTTTTAGAAACTGCTTACCAAAAGAGAACTATTAGAGACATAATTAACATGTTTTTCATCTGTAAACACATACACATTCACCCCTTACATCCTGTCAATCTGCTTGAACAGTTAAGTTCCTAGGGTTTGAAAGTTTATCATACATGTCTTTATGGTCTTTTGAGGGCTATAATAATTTTAGGTATGTTATTAATCTGGGTGTAAATGATGATGTTTAATCAAATTCTTTAAAAATTCATGCTGTAACTATTATATACTTAAGCATAACTTTTGTTTGTGGCGTAGAATAGACAAAAGAAAGTAGTAGAAAAGCATGAGTTTCCAGAATACTGTTCTGTGGGCAAGAAGAGAACCTGTTGGGTCATGATACAGTTAGGAGGGGGCATAAGAGTGATAATCCTAATTGAACATAGGATGACAAACGCTGATGGCTTACCGTGGGCAAATTTTAGGATACAGAACTTAAGTTTTGAGTCCAATATTCCATTCAAAGAACTGAAAAGCTAGAAGGATAGCTATATTATTTCATAAAAACACATAATATGAAACATGGAAAAGAGCATTTGGTACAAAATAATAGCCCCCTCTTACCACTGAGTAACTAATATCCAACTATATTTTAAAAATTAAAGAAATAATCCTTGTGATTTTAGTCACCTCTGTTCCCAGAAGCATGAGAACATCCCTTGTTGTCCACTTCAGACATTTGCAGAGCATGAATCACCATTCCTGCCAGCATATCTATGACATATACATGACCCGCTGGTTTATCTGTCATCTGGTTGCCATCTTGATTATCAGACTGATGAACAGAGTTCTTCTGTGCTTGGCTTGATGAACCCTTATGCTGTTTCATAATTGCCATTACGTTGAAAATTATCAATGCAGTGAACTAACTGTTTATAAAACAGGGAAAGATGCCACAATTCCAGTATTATGTAAAAATTGAAGGACTTGTGAGAAAAACAAGAGAGTATCTAGGGTTCAATATACTGTAGTTTCAGGACTTATAAGATAACCAACAACCAAGGATTGGGTAGGATTAGGTGAATTCGTTAAATTACTAATTAGAGATTTAAGTCAACAGAAAACTTGTAGTAAAGTATATGGGTGAAGCACCTGCACAGAAAGGAAATCCTGACTAAAGTAATAAGGCCTTTGATTCCTCCATTATCTTTTTTATTCAATGCATATTGTATGGCTACTCTATACAGATAGTGTACTAGCTATATCTGAGGAGTGCCATTGGCCTGCCAAATGTAAATTAAGACAATTTCAGGTAGATCATGGAGGACTAGGAATCTAACACAAGCAATTTCTAGATGTCATTGAAAGCAAAATTGAACCTGTTGAATTTTACGCATTAGAAATGGGGAAACCATTTCACACTTCCTCTTCTCTTGATGAAGAACAGATGGTATTTAGACATCTAAATCCCTATTTCATAAATTAGTTTTAGTTGAAAATATACCAAATGAATATGTACAATTTTCTTCCGTAATTTTAATGCTTTCAGTCTTTATATGGCATTTACAGAGAAAGTTTTAGTCAAAGTGAATATTGCTAAGAGGATCCTAAAAACCCTAAACAAGCTATATTAACCAGAGAAATATATTGCCTCTGATCCAACCAAATTTGCACTTGGTTTTGTGTTATTTTTTTTCCAAACAGCTCTCTGAATGATTGCAGTTACAGATGGTTGAATCATCACTATCAGATGCATGCAATGGCTGTTATTATAGAGAAAGAGATACTTTGATTGTTTAAAAATAATAGAACATATTAAAGGGACTAAAAAATGACGCATAGCATATGATATGTCTGGCTAGTAGTAATAATAGTGCTGTAAATTATCATTGTGTTATACTTTTGGAGGTATGGATTGCTTAGGCAAGATTGCTATATCAGGTTTGTACCTCGTCTAAAAGGTAACTCACCCCTGGAAGCTCTTTTACCAAATCTGGCTGTCATGTGTTTTGAGCCCATAGGTACTGTGAAAAGATGCTAAATATGCAGGAAAAATGCAGCTGAAACTCAAAGTCAGCCAACATGGACAATTTCGACCAACTGTCTTAATTTGCTCAAGGCTGCTCTGTGGACACTAGATGCCAGAACTTAGCAGAAAAAAACATTTTATGCGAGCAAAATGAAAGAGTTCCAGAAATACATGTAGGCTGTTTGCATGCATCAGTAAGAATGAGCAACAGTGAAAAATTTTTCAATCTAAAACATGTTGGGCTGACGTTACTGCATCATGTTTGAGGTTACAGTGAGATTCATAGAATATTGTACACGAATGTCACCTGCAAATGCCATTCAGATTAAAGGATCAGATCAGAAATAATTTCACATTTAAACAGAAAGTCTTTTACAGTTAACTTTTTATAGTTATACTATCGACACATGTATAACAATAATTTAGACTTACAGTGATTGTATTACAGAAGCTAAACTTTTATTCTGAATTCAAATCAGTATAATTCACCTAGATCCAGACAGACAGTACAGATCAGACACAGTTTTTTTTTCAATAGTTTTTAGACATCCAATAGATTCTTTGTAGGATTTTTCTCTATTTTGGAGTATACCACTCTTGGTTGTTATATTAGAAATGATAACTACTAAAGCTTCTGTAATCTTGGTAATTCTAAGATTAAGATAAATCTGGAGCTGTGAGGAACTGAGCAGAAGGACCCAACTACATGAATACAGATATGGTTGTACATGTACTTGACAAAAATGGTTAGAAAGAAATAAGTGTCTTAGTTACTTTTCTATAGTGAAAAGGTACATATGACGAAAGCAACTTGTCAAAGGTGACCTTTGACACCACAGAGAAAACTGAGGAGGGCTGACTGTGAAGTGGGGACTGATCACTCACCAAACTTTTCTCTGAGGGCATGCAGCTTGACTCCCTGGAGTTGTTACTCCTGTGACTGGCAAGGAACTCTCTGACTTCTTTAAATACACTGGGGGCTGTGGAGAAGGGAAGAGAAAAAGTGGGATCACATCGAACACACACACTGGGTGGGTGAACGAAGGTAAGACCCAATAACTTCACACATATACAGACAGATAAACAGAGAGACAGACAGACATATTAGATAGAGGTACCAAAGCTCCACTGAGGAGGCTCCAGCCATTTTACATTCATATGTACACAGATTCAGTGGGTGGAACAAACAAATGAATGGAATCCAATAAACTTCACATATATACATATTTATACACTAAATATATGTATATGTGTATATATGCATACACATGTTAGATGGATGGAGAAAAGCTCCAACAATCAGGTTCTAATAATTTTATACATATATATCATATACACATATAAACATATACACATATATACATATATAAATATATATACACATACATATTTGGAACGAGCAAATCCAACAAACTGGCTCCAACAACATTATTTTTTCTCAGCCTTTTTATACCATTTAAGGCAAAGTCCTCTATGTAAGAAAAAGATTAACAGATACCACAATTTATACTTTTTCTAAAAACATTCTGAAATGATACTCCTTGAGTGCTCCAAAAAGAAACAGGAGAGAGTGTACATTAGCAGCTAGACAGCATACCTAAAAGCTCTAGAACAAAACAAAGCAAATATTCCCAAAGCAGTAGAAAGGCAGGAAATAATCAAACTCAGGGCTGAAATCAACCAAGTAAAAACAAAAAGGACCATACAAAGAATCAACAGAACCAAAAGCTGGTTCTTTGAGAAAATCAACAAGATAGATAAACCCTTAGCCAGACTAACCAGAGGGCACAGGGAGTGTGTCCAAATTAACAAAATCAAAATGAAAAGGGAGACATAACAACAGAAACTGAGAAAATTCAAAAAAATCATCCAATCTTATTACAAAAGCTTATATTCAACAAAACTGGAAAATCTGGAGGAAATGGGACATTTTCTAGACAAATACCAGGTACCAAAGTTAAATCAGGAACAGATAAACAATCTGAACAACCCCATAACTCCTAAAGAAATAGAAGCAGTTATTAAAAGTCTTCAAACCAAAAAGAGCCCAGGACCAGATGATTTTATTACAGAATTCTATCAGACCTTCAAAGAAGACTTCATACCAATACTGTCCAAACTATTCCAGAAAATAGAAACAGACCCTATCTAAACATTTTCCATTTAACTTTCTCTTCACAAGTTCATCATAAACCAAAGCAATAATTCCTTTATCACTAACTAACAAAGTTTAAGCAAGCCAGTCTATAGTGGCAAGTTTTTCTGATGCTTAATTGATGAGAATTTGTATTTATCAAGAAACAGATCATCATCTATTCTATGTCTTATTTTTGAGGGCTTGCTCACTTAAAATACCTAATCATTTGCTCTTGATTAATATCCCTACCTTTCCATGGTGTACACCTAAACTTGTGGCCATATCACTAAATCACAGGATCCAGGAACTCAGACCCAACCTAGAATGAATGTTTTCTTTGATCATTAACTTGTCCCAAGCCTATTCTTATCTTCCAAGAACAATTACATACTTATAATGTACGAAAGCTCAGTGTACTCCTTTTCTATCCTATGCAGCCCTCGATATTCTGCAAAGGACAAGGCACATTCCACTCTTTTTTTTTTTTCTTCATCTTTATTAACTTGGGTATTTCTTATTTACATTTCGATTGTTATTCCCTTTCCCGATTTCTGGGCCAACATCCCCCTAGCCCCTACCCCTCCCCTTCTATATGGGTGTTCCCCTCCCCATTCTCCCCCCATCACCGCCCTCCCCCAAGAATCACGTTCACTGGGGGTTCAGTCTTAGAAGGACCAAGGGCTTCCCTTCCACTGGTGCTTTTACTAGGCTATTCATTGCTACCTATGAGGTTGGAGCCCAGTGGCAGTCCATGTATGGTCTTTGGGTAGTGGCTTAGTCCCTGGAAGCTCTGGTTGGTTGACATTGTTGTTCATATGGGGTCTCAAGCCCCTTCAAGCTCTTTCAGTCCTTTCTAAGATTCCTTCAACGGGGGTCCTGTTCTCAGTTCAGTGGTTTAATGATGGCATTTGCCTATGTATTTGGTGAATTCTGGCTGTGTCTCTCAGGAGAGATCTACATCCAGTTCCTGTCGGCCTGCACTTCTTTGCTTCATCCATCTTATCTAGTTTGGTGGCTGTATATGTATGGGTCACATGTAGGGCAGGCTCTGAATGGGTGTTCGTTCTGCTTCTGTTCTAAACTTTGCCTCCCTACTTCCTCCCAAGGGTATTCTGGTTCCTTTTTTAAAGAAGGAGAGAAGCATTCACATTTTGATCATCCCTCTTGAGTTTCATGTGTTCTGTGGATCTAGGGTAATCTGAGCCTTCGGGCTAATATCCACTTATAAATGAGTGCATACCATGTGTGTTTTCTGTGACTGGGTTACCTCACTCAGGATGATATTCTGCTCTTAACTCTAACTTTATTATGTTTCTGGCATAGTAAGCTTAAACCACTCCTTAAATGTTCTACCAGCTACTCTAACATTTTAAAACTAAATCAAATCAGGAGTTTTGCAAAATCATTAATTCATCAAAACAATGTTATTTTATGAAACTGTACCTTCATATAGATCTACAGGAAAATTACCCAGAAGACTGAGCTGTGTCCCAAGAAGCTCACTTTCCCAGTGCAACTCTGCTTACAAGGTATCCACCAGGAACTTAGAAAAGTAAGCATTTATTTAGAGGTTTACATATCTTGAAGGTTAGAGTCCATAGCCATCATGGTAGGGAGCATGACAGCAGGAAAATAGGCATGCTAGAGCGGTAGCTGAGAGCTTACATCCTAATTCAAAAACACAAGCACAGACAGCTAACTGCGAATGGTGTGGGCTTTCAACAGAGCTTACCTTAGTGACACACCTCTTCTAACGAGATCACACCTCCTAATCCTTCTTAAAGAATTCTATTTTTTTTCCATCTTTAATAACTTGAGTATTTCTTATTTACATTTCAATTGTTATTTTCCTTCCCAGTTTCCGGGCCAACATCCCCCCCCCCAAAAAAAAAGATTCTATTACATGGCTAACAAGTATTTTAATACATGAGACCTAAGGGAGATCTTCTCATTCGACAATCAGTAGACACCAGAAACTAAGCCACAAACCAAAGAGTATACATGGACTGGTCATGGCTCCCCCTAGCCCCAGCACATATGTAGCAGAGGACTGCCTTGTCTGACCTCCATGGGAGAGGATATGACTAATCCTGTAGAGACTTGATGGCCCAGAGGAAAGGGGTGCCCTCAGGGGAAAGGAAAGCCCCCTTTCAGAGATGAAGGGGAGAGGGGATGGGGTGAAGAACTCTGGGAGGTGGAACCAGGAGGGGAGCAACATTTGGTGTGCAAACCAGTAAGATAATTAACTAAAGTAAAACAAACAAACAAACAAAAAAACAAACAGTAGAAAGATTCCTGGAGAAAATCTATTCCATAGATAATACTGAACTTGACTTAGGAATTATTAGGCCTGGACAATAAACGCATAAACTAAGAGGAAAATAAGCAACTTCAACTTTCAGGCTTACCCCTTGTTAGTACTGACCTTTCATGGAGATGGCAACCCAATGCAAGAAGACAATGAAGATGGGTGGCCAAAGATGCTGTCCTGTTGCTGGTAATAGCCACTTACAAATAAAATGAGAAACAAAACAAAATGACAAAATAAAAATATAGGTTTAAAGGTTGCCCTGACTAATGGGAAGTAATGAACTCCGTGTGTCTGAAAAGTAAGGTTTATCCTTCTTTGAACAAACAATATGGCTAATAGGAGAGAAAGTGCTCACAAGCAAACAGCAGTTCTCATTAGACATAGGAAGGGGGCCCTTTCACAAACATAATCTTCACTTATACCAAACTGTTAAATGAATAGTATTCTGATAGGAAAGTTAACATGAGCATTCTTAAACTCTTGATATTCAGAGAGCTGTTGACAAATTAGCAGTTTGTGGGTGTGCGTGTGTGTGTGTATGTGTGTGTGTGTGTGTGTGTGTGTGTGTGTGAGAGAGAGAGAGAGAGAGAGAGAGAGAGAGAGAGAGAGGTGTTGGGGTTTTGTCTGTTGCATTGGGTTCAAATATTAATTTTGTATCCCAATCCGTTTGCAACAAGATTCTCATATATACTGGCCTTTATTTTGTAAACCTTGCCCCCAGTTATCCCTGGTTGGTTAATAAAAGTTGCTCACAGCCTGTAGCTGGGCAGAAGAGAGGTAGGCAGAGCTTCAGTTCCCCGGCTTGGGGTCTCATGTAGAGACCATGAGGAAGAGAAGTAGAGGAGAAAGTAAAAGCTCACCATAGAGTAGTATGGATCATGAGCATATGGCCATGGAGGCTTGCCTAATGAAGCAGGAGCAGCATAAATGGAACATATGGCAAGTAATATTTCAGGGATTTTGGCAAGGAAACAGACAAGATCACTTAGAAGGTTGCTATCTGCCCAGCTACAGTGCTATAAGGCTTGTTGCAAATGTTAAAGTTCTCTGCATCTTTTATTTGGAAAACAGCTGTTGAAAGAGTAACTACTGACATCTTAACTTCCAGAATTATTAACCTCAGAATATGTAAATCACACTATATACAGGGAAGTCCTTAGATATGAACTAGAACCTTTTCCACCAACAGAAGCAGTGCAAAAGTAAATAAAAGCCCAAAACAACAACAAAGAACAAAAATCCATGTGTTTGGGTTTAATCTAGAGTAGACTCCCTAAGGGGGAACTGTGTCTGGATATTCATACCTAACGGAAGCAATCTGTGTTAAATGCCTAACCATGAAGATGAAGTACAAAGAAGACACCATTGAAATTCTTTTTTGTCTACAAGTGAGAGATCTGTTTTGCTACATTTTGCACGTTCCTGACCTTTCTAGATGCCCAACTCTGTGATCATTTAAGAAGACAGAAAGCCAACTAAGAGTGTATAGAGTGCATCTCATTGCTATGCTGGCTTAATCCCATGGCAATTAGATGGCCACAGTGAGATTGCCTCTCTTATTTTTCTGTCTGAATCTTGTGTTTGCATTAAGAACATTTATACTTCCTCATAGTTCTAATTTCCATATTTTTTGTCCGGCTTTTGTCTTCATTAGTTACTCATGGATACATGGTTTCTTTTCAAAATTTGGCTTGAAATGATGGAATCTTTAAGTAGTCATAGGATTTGAACATGGTTTATATTGACCATTATATCTTTTCTCAGCTAGACACTGTACAGCATGTGGGGATATCGGCCAGGTGAAGCTCAAGAGATTCTATGAGCTTCTGGTCTCACCCAGTACCATTCTTTGGAGTGTTATTTCTTTTAGAAAGAAGATCCTGTCTGTGTTTCAAAGCCCACAAGTGCACTGCATGATATAATGCACAGACACAAGTCCTTAGCTGTAGTTTTTATCACCAAGACTGATTTTGTGAGCAATAGAAAGTTTTATCATAAATATGTTCAATGCTGTTTAGAGAGAGTTTGCCACTCAGCACTTGGAGTTTCCATGTCACAAATTTTATACATCATTAAATGGCCAATAAACTTGTACAAAACAAATGGGCAATAGAATGCTTTTTTTTTTTTTCCTATTCTTCATTCATGTTTCTGACTCTAAAAGGGGATGGAACTTACACACACACACACACACACACACACACACACACACACACACACACACACACACACACGTGCTCACGCGCACGTACCATTTCATTACTCTATGTGAGTCATAAGATATCCTATGACACTTAAATACTAAAAATAATTCTCCACTATCAGAAGCCAAGCTTTGGTGTAAGTTGCAATGCTATATATTATTTAGTGAGCCTCTTGCATTCTCAAATGTCCAGAAAGTATGAAATCTGAAAGTCCCAGTGTTTGAAGGTTAATGATGGGAAAATAATGCAAACACAAAGTTATCTATTCTGTAGTGGGATTGTGAAGTGTATTTTACTCAACATCCACAGTGACATTACAATGAGGCATTATTGCCAAGCACAGCCATGTGGTACATTTGCTATACCCTACATGTATAGGACTTGGAATCTTTTCAATAATGTGAAGTCATTATTCCCATTTTTAAGACAAAACATTAATTGATATCAGCAGGTAATGTGCCTATCATATCTACTATATTGCAGAGGATAAAAATAAAGCTCAAATTTTAGGCAATCTCCTAGAAACCTTTATTTAGAAAGTCAAAACCAAACCAACCAAACAAGAGCAGATATTGACAGATATTCCTACCAACCAAACCAAATCTCATGGAGTTCACTTGTGTTCTTTGTGTTGCTCAAGTAATCCTGAGTAAGGGGCCTTCCTTGGAGCATGGTTGATAAACATAGAGACACTCTATTGGAAAAAACTGATCTGATTTTCCCTTTCTTCAAAGACATCAATTACAAATCATTTCTTGACAAGGTGAAACCTTGTTTATACTTTTCTATACTCGGATTTGGGTTGCTGTGAACCTAAGCTGGTCCGAGCATGCCGTCAGTCTCCCTGAGTTCTTGTTAGTCCTGTTCCATCAGAAGGACTCCCTTTCTATTGAGTCATCCACTCTCTCTGGCTCTTACTATCTTTCTACCTCCTCTTCTGCCTTCACCCCTGAGTCCTTAGGGAAGGGGTTTGATAAAGACATACCATTTAGTGATCAAAACTACAAAGTCTCTTATTCTCTGAACATTGTTACATTGCGAAACTCTGTTAATTACCATAAAATGCAAGATGAATCTTCTTTGGCAAGGGATAAGTAATACACTCTATAGGCATATCAATATGTCATTGGGAGTCATTTTGTTGCTGTGCTAGTTTGGTAAAATAATAGAAGTAGGATTTCCCTAGGGCACAGGATTTGTCTAGTAAGTGATTTATTTGAAAGCATATGATGTCTAGCAGGGTCATTTTCTTCTACACTATATGAATACTTCATACAACACTACAACACACACACACACACAATGTGGGTATTATCTCCATCTATTTCTGTCTATATACAAAGTTTCTACTATAATAATTTTCCATATGACATTTGAAAAAAGACTTTAGAATTAATTCCTCTCTCATATTCCCTACATTTCCCCACTCTCAGCCTCCTGACCATGAACCCTTTTGTTCTAATATTTTTATCCCTTTATAATACAATCATTTACCTCTGTAAATCTTACAATAGAGTCATGAGGAAGGCACAGGTCATGCAAATCCAACCTCTGTTTCTTTTCATTGAATTGTAATGCTCAGATTTCCATTTCAGTGTGCCAGCATGAACAAATGTTAGCCACTGCTTTCTAAGCATATTTTTAATACATTTCCCTTTGCCCTTATTTTATGATTATTTCCACTATAAACATAGTAACAATATCGTAGCTGTGCTAAAGATAAGACCACAAGAGTGGACAGGTAGCATAAATTCTACCATCTACTGGGCTGTCATCCAGATATGAGCACTTCCATAATGTTTCACTCTAACCCTGACCAGGCAAAGAACAGCTACTGTTGCTGAAGCCATAGCCTGAGCAGGTGTATCGATGAGCATCCCATTGCACTGAATTGATTGTCACATGTAGTATTTACTTCAGGTGACAGTGGAGAAGTAAAAATTCATTTCTTTTTTTCTAAGAATTTAAAATGAAATGCAGGGCATATGATTAAATATCATCTAATGATTCCAGATGACTGCCAATTTCTGTGTACTGGGGAATCACACAGACATGAGAATCAGCACAATGATTAAATCATGAGAAATATTAACATTATGACATTATAATGCTCATTTTTAATTTTCCAATTCAGTTCAGTTTTAAAAAAAGAATATGAAAGGTTGCTTAGTTAGGATGAAACAATATAGTTTCTCTCAGTATAAAAATGTAATTGTCTACCCAAAAACGAATATGGGAATTCTGTGGAGCTGAGTGAATGAGTTCGATTTATAGGCCACATACACTTATTCCATTAGGTTTCCTTTTAGTTGGGAGATATAATTGCATAATATAATGTACAAATCTTCCCTATTCAAAATATACCATGCACATATAATCATCACTCAAGAATTATTATTGTAAAACATAGATCAAAGAAGATATTCTAAAAATATGATTTAGAACTGATTCTAAGAAAATGTATATTTTATTTATATCTGATAAAAAACTGAAACATTATAAAAAGAAGAAATATAGACCAAATTAGAAAGTTCTAAAAAGACAGTTCAGCTGAAGACCTTGGGGTCTGAAGAATGACATGGTGCCTAAAACCCCTGGAAGTAGGAAGATGATAAGGAAAACCAGGAGAAGTAGAGTATTCTTGTCCTGGCTTTCTAAATTGTATGTGAATAATAAAGGGAAAAGAATATTGAAGATCCTCTTATGTATTTACACATATACCTTCACGTATGTGTCTTCCTATGTACCTGTACATGCAGGTTTTTGCAAATGCCAGAGGAGGGTGTCATGTCCTTTAGAGCTAGAGTTATAGGCAGTTGTGAGCTTCCCAGTGGGTGCTGCAAACTCAAAGACAGGTAGGCATTCTTAACCTATAAAGCACTTTTGCAACCTCCCAAAGTCCAATTACTACACTTGCTGTTTGTTGATAAAATGATGATGTTCATGCATCATGTAGAACCTCGAGGTAGCAAGAGTTTAGGAGAAGAAATCAAAGACGTGGATGAGTGTCACTCCGCAGGCTGGCAGAACAAACAGAAACCAAAAATAAAAGAGGCCTCCAGTCCTAATACTTCAATGGTTATAAGATATGTAAAAGACATAAACACATTAGCTAAGAGATAAACACTTGTCTACAAATATAGAACAATTTGAATAAAATAATCAGCAAGTGATTAAAATTAGCTGCACTTTTGGTCAAAATTGTCTCATATTAAATATGGACTGATATTCAATTCACAAAATTAGCTTTTTTTCAAGTGCCCACAAGACATATTACAAAAAAGACTAAATTCTGAACCATAGACCAACATTGGTAGACTTAAAAGAACTGAAATCATGGGTGGTAGATGGTCTGAACACAATAAAACTCAATTAGAAATAAGAGAACCCATTCATCTGAGTTCTCTCAGAAATAATCAAGGAGGATGGGTTTGGATTAATTGTGTAAAAAGTATTATACACAAGCATAAACAAATTAAGCATGCAAAATTTCCAGTTCCTAGGAAAAGAAGCACATACAGTGTTTTGACAGTTTCTCTTCCACATAGCAAATTTGTCTCAAGGATAACAATAGCCAACATACAGCTAGGTGTAAGTTGCAGACTAAATACTTGCTTCTCTTGTAGAGGACCAGAGTTCTAATCTCAGCACCTTTATGAGGCAGTTAACACCCACTTGTAACTTCAAGTCCAGGGGATATGATGCTCTCCTTGCCCCTCTAACTGCTTTAAAAGCTGTTACTCAAACAGTCCTCAGAGTACTCAAACAATCCTCAGAGTAATATTATGAGAAACAATGTTGTCACCTTCAGTTTTCTAGAATAAAAATGACACAGAGAGAGGTTAAGTTTCTCTTGGTTCATGTCCTGGTTTATAATTCAAGTTTTTTTTTCAAGGATTCTGTAATGTCTTAATGAAAGTCTGTGTTTGTTCTTTAAAAAGCCGTGCCTTTTTCTATAGTTACAAAGCTTTGTGTTATGTAGGCAAGAGCACTGTAATTTGTGAAAATGCCCATTTTTACTAAATCATCCTTTATTAAAACAGTGTAATGCATACAGTAACATTTCTTTTTGCACATATTTAAAATGCAGAGTAAATTTGCCAGAAGTAGCTTGTTCTAATTTAGACAAGCATCTCTCAAACTGCTGCCATATTGAATTTATCAATGTACACTAGCACCAGGAATGGAAAGGAAGAGGAAATGGTTAATGGAAATAAAACAAATTACTATTATGGTACCTCTTTTAATACTTGGATTTTTTTCATATTCATATTCACATTTTCTCTCCTTCAAGATAGCATAAACGAAGGATTGCTGCATCTTCCTTCAGTCTTTTCCTTAATCTAGTCCTGCTCCTGGTTCCTATTCATCCTTATACTTTTAAAAGCAGAATTTATTTTGAAATTATTCACACTCATGCTTTGATTTCAAGACAAAGTGCTTTTTGAAATCAACACATGCCCTGACCTTCGGGTGTGCACAGTATGAAAATAGCGGGTGTAAATCACAGAGAATAGACACAGATGAATTCCGTGTCTTTCATGGAATATGGATGGAGAGAAGTGGTTTGAATGTGCGTGGCATCATGCTTAAGGTATCTCATCTCATAAAAGATGACTCTACATCCCTTCCTTTTCTCCCTTCAGGTGAGTGGATGTTGCAGTCCTCTGCACACAAAAGGTTGGACAGGTGTCCATAACAAAGACAACGGCCCATGGCATTCATTAACTGTTAACTGGTGTGAAAAGTGAAGAGTGTCTCATTTGGAATTGACTTCATAAACTGCTAATGGAAACAAGTATCAGCTGTTGATCCCACTTGGGAGATTGCTTCTGTTATCACATGATTCAAGCTATGCTTGCACAGAGAGCATGAGCTTTGGTCTGTGGGCACAGAGAAGAAAGTCAGATATGTCTTTGCTTTCTAATACTTCTCCTTTATTATCCAAAGAAGGGATTTATTAAGCTTGCAAAGATTTTCTTGAAAATGTGTGTGGGGAGGGGCAGGCTTGGGGAGTGGTACTCTGAATGTGCATGTTGAACCATTTCTCTGAACCCCTCAGCAGTTAACACCATTATGAAACTTCAGCACAGGCTCCAGGGATATCCAAATGAATTTTGTTTGTATCAGCCAATGGGCATTTAGAGAAGACCATTCATCTCCCTTTAGTATAGAGCCTCAGGTCTGTCTTTATGAAGGCATACTGCCCAATGAAATTGGAATTGCTTCTGTCCTATTCCATCATGGATCAAATTTACTAGTAACTGCTTTGAGAGAAAAAAATGCAATAATTCATTTCCTTAAAATGGCTGTGAATGATTTTTTTTTAGTTGTCAGCAAATGGACAATATACCTAAATTCTATGAAAGGGACAATTGATTAAGTCACAGATATTAATTGAGAAAGTATACGTTCTTCTAAAAGATAGAAAAAAGTTTACTTGTGAAAGAACAATTCTCAACATCTGAGAAACCACCTAGTAACTAACTTTGAAAGTCCTTATGCAACAAGGGTAAGGGAGTAAAACTGGTCCAAGATTGAAATTGTTCTTTCCCTGTCTGCAGTAATTTTTCCCTCTTATCTGCTTCTCACAGTACCACAGAGGTGAATGGGAATAAGGAACATGAGTTATGGGTGTTCTGGCCAGAGTCTTAGGCCTGAGTCATTCAAGTATCCACCAGCTGCTCTAAGTACTTGTTGCTTTGGGTCCACTGTTTTCCTCACCCTGTATGTTCTACCCTGCTGGTAAGTAAATAGAGACAACCCATAATCACAAATAGAGAAATTTAAATATAAATCTCATACATCAGATTTGGGCAGCAGACACAGAGGGTTCATTTTGGTCCAGACTCCTTGAAACTATATCTTCATTTAGATCTGTCTGCTTTAATGGACAGGAGTACTCCTTCAATAAATACTTCAAAGTCCACTGGGCTTTGTTTTTCATCATCTCTGGCTACAAGGAATTGAAGTTGGCACCCATGCTTCAAATGAGTAGGCATTTTACAATGAAAAAGGTGAAAAAGGGAAGGGAAGGGAAGGGAATCTTTGATAGAAGGCAATAAGGTTGCAAAAAAGGAATTACCCAGGATACATTCCACAGACTACATGAAGCTTAAGAAGAAGGATGATCAAAGTGAAGATGCATTAGTCTTTCTTAAAAGGGAAAGCAAAAATATTCATAGGAGGAGATATGGAGACAAAGTTTGGAGCAAAGACTTAAGGAACGGCCATTCATAGTTTGCCCCACCTGGGGATTCAGCCCGTATGCATATAGCCACCAAACTCAGACAATATTGCTGATGCCAAGAAATTCATGCTGATAGAAGTTGGAAATAGCTCTCTCCTGAGAGGGTCTGCCAGAGCATGACAAATACAGAGGTGAATGCTAACAGCAAACCACTGAACTAAGAATAGGGTCCCCATTGGGGGAATTAGAGAAAGGATTGAAGGAGCTGAGGGGGCTTGCAACCCCATAAGAACAACAATACCAACCAACCAGAGCTCCCAGGGACTAAACCATTACGAAAAGAGTACACATAGACAGATCCATGCCTCCAGCTACATATGTGGCAGAGGATGGCCTTGTTGGGCACCAATGGGATAAGAAGCCATTGATCCTGTCAAGGCTGGACACCCACCCCCAAGGGAATGTCAGGGTGGGGAGGCACGAAGGGGTGGGTGGTTGGAGAGGGGAACACCCTCATAGAAGAAGAGGGAAGGGGATGGGATAGGGGGTTTATGGATGAAAAACCAGGAAATGGGATAATATTTGAAATGTAAATTTTAAAAAATATCCAATAAATGAAAAAGGCATTTAAAAAAGGACTCCTGATGATTTCTATGGGACCATTCACACCTCATTTTCCCTAAATGTTTCAGTTGTCTGATTCAGTTCCTCTGGATCAAGACCCTGTGTCTATGGGTGCTGTAGTAATAAAACGTGTGCTTAAATGCTCTGCAGCAAAGCCATCCTTGATGGCTTCACTCAGACCCAACACATCTCTTTTCTTTGCCATTTTTTCACATTATTTTGCTAGCTGTCTCTGATAGTAAGTTATACCTGGTAGTCTCTGAAACTAGTCTATGGTGCTTGTTATATGAGCAGTAAATTTTGCACAGTACTGAACACTTCCTAATATGTCTTAAATGCCTATGTTACCTGCAATGTACCAAATTGCTGAAATTTCATGTGTGGTGCTTTCATCCTTGGTGCTTTCATCCTTCCTAGGGCTCTGTAGATCTGAATAAGGAATTTTAAGAGCAGCTGACTTGAAATCTGCTTTGGTCTGAGCAATGACTACCTGTCTTGATTGGAGGTTGACAGGAAAGTTCTGTGAATTTGTGAGTTACAGTAAACTATATAGGTTGTATTTAAACTACTTGGAGACCATTATGAAATATAATGTGACCCCCCCAAAAAAAACCAACTACAGCCAGATGGCTTTAGTGAAGAATTCTAATAGATCTTCAAAGAAGAGCTAACACCAACACTCATCAGAGTGTGTCGTAAAATAGAGACAGAAGAAACACTACCTAATTCATGAAGCCACAAGTACTCTGATTCCTAAACCACTCAAGCATCCAACAAAGTAAAAGAACTTCAGACCAATTTCACTCATGAATATCAATATAAAAATACTCAAAAAATTCTCATAAACCAAATTCAAGAACAAATCAAAACCACACTTATCATGATCAAGTAAGCGTTATTTGAGGAATGCAAAGATTGGTTCAATATCTGAAAATTCCTTAATGTAATCCACTATATAAAAAAAAACCCAAAGGGAAAAAATCATATGAGCATCTCATTAGATGATGAAAATGCACTTGAAAAAATACGATACTCCTTCATGTTAAAAGTATTGGAGAGAACAGGAATTCGAGGTTCATACTTAAACTTACTAAATACAAAATACAGCAAACGAACAGCCAATATCAAATTAAATGGAGAGATATGTGAAGCAACCCCAATAAAACTAGGGACAAGAAAAAGATGCTCACTTTCCCTGTATATATTCAATACAGTACTCAAAGTTATAGGTAGAGAAATAAGACAACAAAATGAAATCAAGGGGAGACAAATTGGCATAGAAAAGGTTAAGGTGTCACTATTTTCAGATGATACATAAGCAACCCCAAAAATTCTACAACAGAACTTCTATGGCTGATAAACAACTTCAGCAAAGCGGCAGGGTATAAAATTAACTCAAACATATCAATAGCCTTCCTTTATACAAATGAAAAATGGGTTGAGAAAGAAAATAGGAAAACAACATCCTTCACAATCATCTAAAATAATTAAAATATCATGGGGCAATTCTAACCAATGAAGTGAAAGATTTGTATGACAAAATCTACAATTCTATAAAGAAAGAAATAGAAGACCTCAGAAAATGGAGAGAGCTCTCATGCTCCTGGATTGATAGAATTACCAAAGTAAAAATGGCCATCCTATCAAAAGCAATCTACAGATTCAATGCAAACCTCATCAAAATTCCAATGCAGTTCTTCAAAGACATGGAAAAAAGCAATTTTTAATTTCATTTGGGAAAACAAAGAACCCAGTATATCGAAAACAATTCTTAACAATAGAAGAACTTCTGGAGAATCACCATCCCTATCCTCAATCTGTACTACAGAGCAACAGTGATTAAAAGTTGTTTGGTATTTGTACAGAGACAGACAGGTTGATAAATGGAATAGAATTGAAGAGCCAGAAATAAAGCTACACACTTATGGACATTTTATCTTTGACAAAGAAGCAAAAAATATACGATGGAAAAAGAAAGTGTCTCCAATAAATTGTGTTAGTATAACTGGCAGTCAGTATCAAGAAAATGAAAATAGATCAGTATTTATCATCTTGCACAAAGCTCAAGTCTAAATGGATCAAGGAACTCAACATAAAACCAGATACACTGAATCCAATGGAAATGAAAGTGGGAAAGAACCTCAAACTCATTGGCATGGGTTCAGGGCAATCCTAAAAAGAACTCCAATAGCTCAGGCTCTAAGATCAAGAATTGATAAATGGAGCTTCATGAACCTGAAGAGCTGTAAGGCAAAGGGCATAGACAACCTACACATTGGAAAAACATCTTCACTAACCTCACATCTGATAGAAGAGAAATATCCAAAAATACATTAAACAAAAACTCAAAAAGTTAACTTCCAAAAAACCAAACAACCCAGTCAAAAATGGAGTATAGAACTAAACAGAGAATTCACAGCAGAGGAATCTCGAGTGGCCAAGAAGCACTAAAAAAATGTTCAAGTTCTTAGTCATAAGGGAAATGCAAATAAAAACAACTTTAAACCAATCAGAATGTCTAAAATATGTCAAAAACTCAAGTGACAGCCCCCATTGCTGGTGGGATTGCAAACTATTACAACCACTCTGGAAATCCATCTGGAGGTTCCTCAGAAAATTGGAGATAAATCTATCTACCTGGAGGCCCAAATATACCATATATATATATATATATATATATATATATATATATATATATTTTTTTGGATATATATATATCCAAAAGATGCCCCACCATGCCACAGGGGCACGTGCTCCACTATGTTCATAGTGGCCATATTTGTAATAGCCAGAAACTGGAAACAACCCAGGCGTCACACAACAGAATAATTGATACAGAAAATGTGTTTCATTTACACAATGGAATACTTTTCAGCTATTAAGAATGAGAATATCATTAGTTTTGGAGGCAAATCGATGGAACTACAAAATAGCATCCTGAGTAGGGTAACTCAAACCCAAAATGACATGTATGATATGTACTCACTAATAAGTGGATATTAGTCAAAAAATACAAATTGCCCAGGATAAAATCCACAGAATTTGAGAAGGTTAACAAGCTGAAGGGCCCAAGAGATGATGCCTCAATCCCACTCAGGTGTGAGAATACAGCAATAATGCATTAGGGGATGAGGGGAAGAGGAAGGAAGGAACCTGGGTGGGAAAGGGTACAGGGATGAGAAGAGAGGACCAGCATCAGGTATTGGGTGGGGAAAACAAGACTGATGTTCTGTAGGATAGCAGAAAGAATGGAAACAGGTAAACTCGGGAGGTAGAAGGTGTGGCCACCCTCTAGAATGTACCAGAGACCTGAGAGTTGAAACATACTGAAGACTCAACGGGAGGGGCCTTAGATAAAATGTCCAACAGTGGGGACAGGTAACTTGTAGAGTCTACCTCGAATAGAGCAACAGGTCATCTAATGGATGGGTAGCATTTTAGACAGAATTGTTCCTGTCTAAAAGAACTGCATGGCCAAAATGGTGAAGAGACTGAAAGAAATAAGTTTCAGTGACTGGCCCAAATTGGGATCCAGCTCAAGGGGAGGCTCCAAGGCCTGACACTATTACTGATGCTCTGGTGTGCTTACAGACAGAAGCTTAGCATGACTGCCCTCCAGAAAACCCATCATGTTGTTGAAAGAGTCAGATTCAGATACTTACACTCAACCCATGGACAGAAACAGGGAGCTCCTGTGGTTAAATTAAAGAAGGGCTAGAAGAGGCTGAGGAGGAGGGCAACTTCATAGAAAGACCAGCAGTCTCAAGTAATCTGAGCAGTGCGATCTCTCAGATACTGAGCCACCAAACAGGCAGCATACACTAGCTGGTACATGGTACTGTACATGTATACAGCAGAGGACTGTTGGTCTGGCTTCAGTGAGAGAAGATGCACCTAACGTTTGAGACTTGATGTCTTAGGGTATGGCGTATGGGGAGACCTGATGGGGTTGGGATGGGGAGAGTGGGGACCTTCTCTTGGAGATTGGGAAGGAGAAATGGAATGAGGAACTCTCAGAAGGTGGACCAGGAGAGGGATAATGACTGGACTGTGAAAAAAAAAGACAATTTTAAAAAAGAAGAAAGAAATACAATGTGGCCAGGTGGGCCCATGCAAACGTGTCCTCATGTGAAATCACACATTGTGACATATCTGATATAAGGGAAGTTTATTGTGGTGGGACTGAATGAAAACTTGGAGAAAGGGTAAAGGCTGGAAACAGAGAGAGAGAGAGAGGAGAGAGACAGAGAGATAGACAGACAGAGAGAGAGAGAGAGAGAGAGAGAGAGAGACAGAGAGAGAGAGAGAGAGAGAGAGAGAGAGAGAGAGAGAGAGAGAGAGAGAATGAATAGGTGGGGTAGTAGGCAGTTTTCTTATAGGCTGCCATACTTGGCTCAAATCTGGCAGGCAATGAGGGCATGTGATGGCTCAAGCTGTTACTAGGTCACTGTTGAGAGGAGCCTAGAGGAATTGTTTGTAAGCCAACAGAGACAGTAGGAATTGAGGGTAACACACTCCCTCCTGTGTAGTAACTTACTCATCATGATTTTTTTATAATCCTCTTGTGCCATAGGCAATTCCAACCCACAGAGATATTTAAGCCAAGCAGAGCCAGAACTGACCCCAGTTTATAAAGCCAGTTATCCTGTGGAGAGAGCATTGGTGCAATGAAGGAAGGTACAGAGAGCAGTGCAAAGCTGTGAATACTCATGTGGATTTCTATGCTCTATCTTTACAACCAGAGATCTTTGTTGTACTTTATTTTTATAATTATAATAATGCCCAGTGAACACAGAGAACCTCAAGGCAGAGTACATCAAAGAGGAGCAGGAATCCATAACGATAAGAATGGGAAGAGAAGTAATAGTGCCTGTTTGTATTGATAAATTAGAGCATTTAGATGGAGATGATTCAATGTGGTCAATTGTAGTTTGCAAAGAAGCACTTTTTGATGTGAGTACTCTGCGAACAGCCAAGGATAAGTAAGCTTTCTCATTGTTCTGACTCCATTCTTTACTTGCCCCTAATTTTAAGTAATGAGTTGAGGAAGGCAAAAGAAACAGAATTAATAAATTGGTCATGGAGAAGAGGAGGGGTCATGTTCTAACCCTGGCTATTAGAAAACCAAAACAGGAAGATCAACAATTTGAAGTTGGTGCCCAGAACTGAACTGATAGGATCCCACAGCTCCCAACACTCAAATCCCATGGAGAAGAGAGCTGAACACACAGAAATACAGACCACTCTGAGACCGCAGGACAGACTGCCACTTTTGCCCACCATTGCCCAAATCCCTGGTCCAAGAGGAAACTGCATAGTACTCCTGGATATAGAAATGTAGAAACAGTCAGCTGCAGGTACCTGAGGTTCTGATCTACACCCAGAACTGAACTGAATGGGTCAAACAGCTCCCTGCACCCAAATCCCATGGAGGGGAGAGCTGAACCCTCAGAAATGCAGATACTCCTGAGAAATCAGAGGAGACTACCCTCGGCCCACATTCCTGACCCAAGAGGGAATCTCCTAGTGCCAGCTGTGCCCCTGGGTGTAGGGACTTAGGAGCAATCAGGGCAGGACCCTTCTGTTCCCTCCCTGTACCAAGAGGTGAAACTCAGTCACCAGGAGTGCCTACACACGTAAGAGAAGAGCACCTGTTTCCAGAAAAGGCTGAAAGAAAACAGGAAAAGAGTTCAACAGGAGTGCTGAAACAGAGGCTTACAGGAGGGTCAAGTCACTGTCAGAAACAACAAGACAAACTAACACCGGAAACAACCCAATGGCGAGAGGCAAGCACAGGCAGCTAAGCAACAGAAACCAAGACTACTTGGCATCATCAGAGCCCAGTTCTCCCACCAAAGAAAATATCCAAACACATTGGAAAAGCGGGATTTAAATATAAAATCATATTTTATATTAATGATGGAGGACTTTAAGAAGGTCATAAATAACTCCCCTAAAGAAATGCAGGACAACACAAGTAAACAAGTAGAAGCCCTTAAAGAGGAAACACAAAAATCCCTGAAAGAATTACAGGAAAACACTACCAAACAGGTAAATGAATTGAACAAAATTATCCAGGATTTAAAAGTGGTAATAGAAACAATAAAGAAAGCACATGTGGAAACAAACCCTGGAGATAGAAAGAGATAAGGAAGAGATAAGGAGTCATAGATACCAGCATCAAAAACAGAATACAAGATATAGAAGAGAGGATCTCAGAGGCAGAGGATACTATAGAATACATTGATGTGACAGTCAAAGATAATGTAAAATGCAAAAATCTCCTAGCAAAAAACATCTAGAAAATCCAAGACACAGTGAGAAGATCAAAGCTAAGGATAATAGGTATAGAAGAGAGTTAAGACTTCCAAATGAAGGGGCCAGTAAATATATTCAACAAAATTATAGAAGAAACCTTGTCTAACCTAAAGAAATAGACGCCCATAAACATCCAAGAAACCTACAGAACTCCAAATAGATTGGACTAAAAGAGAAATTCCTCCTGTCATATAAAAGTCAATACACCCAATGCACAAAACAAAGAAAGAATATTAAAAGCAGTAAGGGGAAAAGTTCATGTGACATATAAAGGCAGACCTATAAGAATTAGACCGAGGGAGACAAATAACCCTATTAAAAAAATGGGGTTCAGAGCTAAACAAAAGAATTCACAGCTGAGGAATGCCGAATGGCTGAGAAACACCTAAAGAAATGTTCAACATCTTTAGTCATCAGGGAATGCAAATCAAAACAACCCTGAGATTTCACCTCACACCAGTGAGAATGGCTAAGATCAAAAACTCAGGTGACAGCAAATGCTGGCCAGTATGTGGAGAAAGAGGAACACTCCTCCATTGTTGGTGGGGTTGCAGACTGGTACAACCATTCTGGAAATCAGTCTGGAGGTTCCTCAGAAAATTGGACATTGAACTGCCTGAGGATCCAGCTATACCTCTCTTGGGCATATACCCAAAAGATGCCCCAACATATAAAAAAGACACGTGCTCCACTATGTTCATCGCAGCCTTATTTATAATAGCCAGAAGCTGGAAAGAACCCAGATGCCCTTCAACAGAAGAATGGATACAGAAAATGTGGTACATCTACACAATGGAATATTACTCAGCTATCAAAAACAATGACTTTATGAAATTCGTAGGCAAATGGTTGGAACTGGAAAATATCATCCTGAGTGAGGTAACCCAATCACAGAAAAACACACATGGTATACACTCATTGATAAGTGGCTATTAGCCCAAATGCTTGAATTACCTAGATGCCTAGAACAAATGAAACTCAAGACGGATGATCAAAATGTGAATGCTTCACTCCTTCTTTAAAGGGAACAAGAATACCCTTGGCAGGGAATAGAGCGGCAAAAGATTAAAACAGACACAGAAGGAACACCCATTCAGAGCCTGCCCCACATGTGGCCCATGCATATACAGCCATCCAATTAGACAAGATGGATGAAGCAAAGAAGTGCAGGCCGACAGGAGCTGGACGTAGATCTCTCCTGAGAGACACAGCCAGAATACAGCAAATACAGAGGTGAATGCCAGCAGCAAACCACTGAATTGAGAATAGGACCCCCGTTGAAGGAATCAGAGAAAGAACTGGAAGAGCGTGAAGGGGCTCGAGACCCCATATGTACAACAATGCCAAGCAACCAGAGCTTCCAGGGACTAAGCCACTACCTAAAGACTATACATGGACTGACCCTGGACTCTGACCTCATAGGTAGCAATGAATATCCTAGTAAGAGCACCAGTGGAAGGGGAAGACCTGGGTCCTGCTAAGACTGAACCCCCAGTGAATTAGATTGTTGGGGGGAGGGTGGTAATGGGGGAGGATGGGGAGGGGAACACCCATAAAGAAGCGGAGAGGGGAGGGGGATGTTTGCCCGGAAACCGGGAAAGGGAATAACACTCGAAATGTTTATAAGAAATACTCAAGTTAATTAAAAAAAAAAAAAAGAATTACACCAGACTTCTAACCAGAGACTATGGAAGCCAGAAGATTCTGGGCAGATGTCATAAAGGCCCTAAGAGAACACAAATGATAGCCCAGACTTCTATATCCAGCAAAACTCTCAATTAACCTAGATAGAGAGACCAAGATATTCCATGACAAAACCAAATTTACACAATATCTTCCTACAAATCCAGCCCTACAAAGGATAATAGATGGAAAACTCCAACAAAAGGAGAGAAACTATGCCATACAGAAAGCAAGAATGTAATCTTGTAATGAAACCAAAATAAGAGAGACACACAAACATAATTCCACCTCTAACAATGAAAACAACAGGACACAACAATCATTATTCCTTAATATCTCTCAACATCAATGGACACAATTCCCCAATAAAAAGACACAGACTAACAGACTGGATACATAAAAAAAGATTCAGCAGTTTGCTGCATATAGGAAACACACCTCAGAGAAAAAGAAAGACAATACCTCAGAGTAAAAGCCTAGAAAACAACTTTCTAAGCAAATGATCAGAAGAAACAAGCTGCATTTGCCATTCCAATATTGAATACAATTGGCTTTCAACCTAAAGTAATGAAAAAAGTTAAGGAAAGACCTTTATATTCACCAAAGGAAAAATCCACCAAGATGATCTCTCAATCCTAAATATCTATGCTCCAAATGCAAGGGAAACTACATTCATAAAAAGAAACCTTACTAAAGCACAAATCACACATTGCACTTCACACAATAGTAGTAGGAGATTTCAACACCCTACTCTCATCAATGGACAAATCATAGAAATAGAAATTAAATAGAGACAGAGAGAAATTAACAGAAGTTATGAACCAAATGGACTTAACAGATCTTTGTAGAACGTTCCACCCTAAAACAAAAAAATCTTCCTTCTTCTCAGCACTTCATGGTACCTTCTCTAAAATTGACCATATTATCAGTCACAAAAGAGGCCTCAACAGATTCAGGAAGATAGAAATAATCCTGTGAATCCTATCACATCACCACGAAATAAGACTGGTCTTCAATGACAACAATGGCAACAGAAAGCCCACTTATACATAGAAGTTGAACAATGTTCTACTCAATGACAACTTGGTCAAGGAAGAAATAAAAAAAGAAATTAAAGACTTCTTAGAATTTAATGAAAATGAGGATAAAACATACCCAAACTTATGGGACACAATGAAAGCAGGGATAAGAGGAAAACCCATACATCTGAGTGGCTGCAGAAAGAAACAGGAGAGAGCATACATCAGCAGCTTAACAGCATACCTACAAGCTCTAGAACAAAAAGAAACAAGTAAACCCAAGAGGAATAGAAGGCAGGAAATAATCAAACTCAGAGCTGAAATCAACCAAGTTGAAACAAAAAGGATTATACAAAGAATCACTAAAACCAGGAGCTGGTTCTTTGAGGAAATCAACAAGCTAGACAAACCCTTAGCCAAACTAACCAGAGGTCACAGAGAGTGTATCCAAATTAACTCAATCAGAAATGAAAAGGGAGACATGACAACAGAATCTGAGGAAATTAAAAAAATCATCAGATCTTACTACAAACATCTATATTCAACAAAATCTGGAGGAAATGGACAATTTACTAGACAGATACCAAGTACCAAAGTTAAATCAGGAACAAATAAACCATCGAAACAACCCCATAAGTCCTAAAGAAATAGAAGCAGGTACTAAAAATCTCCCAACCAAAAAGATTCCAGGGCCCGATAGGTTTAGTGCAGAATTCTATCAGACCTTCATAAAAGACCTTATACAAATACTTTCCAAACTATTCTACAAAATAGAAACAGACAGAGCACTACCAAATCCTTCTATGAAGCTACAATTATGCTTATACCTAAACCACACAAAGACTCAACACAAAAATACAAATAAAATTCTCATAAATTGAATAAAAGAAAAAATCAAAATGATCGTCCATCATGATCAAGAAGGCTTCAACCCGGGGATGCAGGGATGGTTCAATATACAGAAATCAATCAAAGTAATCCATTATATAAACAAACTCAAAGATAAAAACCACGTGAGCATTTCATTAGATGCCGAGAAAGCATTTGACAAAATTTAACATCCCTTCATGATAAAAGTACTGGAAAGAACAGGAATTCAAGGCCCATACCTGAACATAGTAAAAGCAATATACAATAAGCCAGTAGCTAACATCAAACTAAATGGAGAGAAACTTGAAGCAATCTCACTAAAATCAAGGACTAGACAAGGCTGCCCACTCTCTCCCTACTTATTAGATGTAGTACTTGTTGTCCTAGCCAGAGCAATCATACAACGAAAGGAGGTCAAAGGGATGCAAATTGGAAAGGAACAAATCAAAATATCACTATTTTGCAGATGATATGATAGTATACTTAAATGATCTCAAAAGTTCTACCAGAGAACTACTTAACCGGATAAAGAACTTCAGCAAAGTGTCAGATTATAAAATTACCTCAAACAAATCAGTAGCCTTCCTCTTCTCAAAGGATAAACAGGCTGAGAAAGAAATTAAGGAAATGACACCCTTCACAATAGTCCCAACAATATAAAATATCTTCTTGTGAAAGATCTTTCAAGTGAAAGATCTGTATGACAAGAACTTCAATTCTCTGAAGAAAGAAATTTAAGAAGATCTCAGAAGATGGAAAGATCTCTGATGCTCATGGACTGGCAGGATTAATATAGTAAGAATGGCAATTTTGCCAAAAGCAATCTATAGATTTAATGCAATCCCAATCAAGATTCTTACCCAATTCTTTATAGAGATAGAAAGAGCAATTTGCAAATTCATTTGGAATAACAAAAAACCCCATATAGCGAAAACTATACTCAACAATAAAAAAATAAATAAAAAATAAAAACTTCTGGTGGAATCACCATCCCTGACCTCAAGAAGTATTATAGAGCAATAGTGATAAACACTGTATGGTATTGGTACAGAGACAGACAGAAAGAGCAGTGGAATAGAACTGAAGACCCAGAAATGAACCCATACACCTGTAGTTACTTGATCTTTGACAAAGGAGCTAAAAGCATCCAATGGAAAACAATTGCATTTTCATCAAATGGTGCTGGTTCAACTGGAGGTCAGCGTGTAGAATGCAAATTGCAAATCAATCCATTCTTATCACCCTGTACAAAACTTAATTCCAAGTGGATCAAGGACCTCCATATCAAACCAGATACACTCAAACTAATAGAACAAAAAATGGGGAAGTGTCTCAAACACATGGGCACTGAGGTAAACTTCCTGAACAAAACACCAATGGCTTATGCTCTAAGATCAAGAATCAGCAAATGGGATACAGATCTAAATAAAAAATTCTCAGCTGAGGAATATTGAGTGTCAGAGAAGCAACTAAAGAAATGTTCAACATCCTTAGACATCAGGGAAATGCAAATCAAAACAACCCTGAGATTCCACATCATAGCAGTCAGAATAGTTAAGATAAAAAACTCAGATGACAGAAAATGCTGGCAAGGATGTGGAGAAAGAGGAACACTCTTCCATTGTTAGTGGGACTGCGAACTGATACAACTATTCTGGAAATCAGTCTGGCGGTTCCTCAGAACATTGGACACCCTGCTACCTGAGGACCCAGCTGTAACTCTCCTGGGTATATACCCAAAAGATGCTCCAACATACAACAAAGACACATGCTCCACTATGTTCATAGCAGCCTTACTTATAATAGCCAGAAGCTGGAAAGAACTCAGATGCCCTTCAACAGAGGAATGGATTAAAAAATGTGGAACATATACACAATGGAGTACTACTCAGCAATCAAAAACAATGACTTCATGAAATCCATAGGCAAATGGAATGAACTAGGAAATATCCTCCTGAGTGAGGTAACCCAATCACAGAAAAACACACATGGTATGTACTCATTGATAAGTGGATATTAGCCCAAATGCTGAATTTCCCAAGATGCAATCCACAGACCACAGGAAGCTCAAGAAGAAGGATGACCAAAATGTGGATGCTTCACTCCTTCTTAAAAGGGGGAACAAAAACATCCACAGGAGGGGATATGGAGGCAAAGTTTAGAGCAGTGACTGAAGGAACTGTCATTCAGAGCCTGCCACACATGTGACAAATATATATACATCCACCAAAATTAAATAAGATTGATGAAGCTAAGAAGTGCATGCTGAAAGGGACCAGATATAGATCTCTCCTGAGAGAAACAACCAGAGCATGTCAAATACAGTGGTGAATGCTAGCAGTAAACCATTGAACTGAGAAAAAGGATCCCCATTGGGGGAATTAGAGGAAGGATTTAAAGAACTGAAGGAGCTTGCAACCCCATAAGAACAACAATGTCTGTAGGGAATCGTATTGGATTTGGGCCTTGCCGCTTTGTGACTGTATAGCTCAAGGTGGCTACGTGACTCTGAGCTGTATGGCCACAGATGCTCACCCCTAAGATGGCTGCTGTAAGATTATGAGATTGTTGGACAAAAGCCTCTTCTGGAAAGATTCCGGGAGCAATCACAGGATGTTTCAGCCTGAACAAACACCAGATGTCCCTGAGCAGATTCCTTTTCAAAGAATATGTCCCCAGAAGACTGTTGCCTCTTTGTTTAAGGAGGATATAAGCATCAGGTATCACAGCCTTCCCAAGCCCCATGCCTAGACACCAGCATAAAATCACAATTAAACACAGCTCAGACAGTATATCTCCAATAAAGCCCAGTAAAGACATCACATCAAGTCTTAAATATTTCAATATATTTGGCAAACAAGTAAATGAACTTAAAACAGTTCTTATGAATATGAAATATTGAATATGTGAAAACACAAACAGTGGAAGAAAATAAGCAAAATTGTTCAAAACCTGAAACAGGAAATAGACTCAATAAGGAAAACTCAAACAGAGGAAAATCTAAGCTTTACCAACAGAATACAAAAGATGAGAGTAACCAACAAATAACTGATCTAACTTAAGACCCACTCCAGGAGATGTAACCCAGCCTGGCACTGCTTGGGTAACCAAGAATCTGAGAATCGGTAGCACAAGAACATAGGGCAAACCAAAAAATACTGCTTTAAAAGAAGAAGAGGAAAGGAAAGGGCAGAGCAGGGCAGGGCAGGAAAGAATGGAAAGGAAAGGAAAAGAAAGGAAATGAAAACGAAATGTAGTTATAAAATGTCTTCTGGGATTCTGCTTTACTCAGATCAGTGCCTTGTTCAACTGCTCTCAAAGAAGTTTCTTCGTGCAGCAGATAGGAGAAAATGCAGAGAACCACAGACAGACATTACACAGAAAGTAAGAGACCTAGGAGACCTAAATAGGATGTCCCCATTAAATCCCTCCCATCAGAGCTCATCAGGGATCCTCAGAAGAAGAGTTATAAAGAATGTAAGAAAGAGAGGATGGAGGACACCAAGGAAAAAAGGAAAGCAAAGCTCACAGAGACTGAGGCAGCATGCACTGGTTCTGCTCTGGTCTCCCCCAGGTCCACTGCATTTATATTATGGCTTCTTGTTTAATGTTTTTATGGAATTCCTGAGTGTGTGAATGAGGAAGTCTCTGACATCTCCTCTTAGGCCCTTTCCTTCTGTTGGTTTTCTTGTACAATTGGGATGTGATAGTTTATGTTTCATCTTATATTTTATTTAGATTTTCATGAATGAATGAATGAATGAATGAATGAATGAATGAATGAATGAATGTATCCCTAGCCACTCGGGTAAAGGCTAACAACCAAACTGTCATTTACAACTGCTGGGAAAGAGAGACTATCAGTTTTCTTCAATGGAGTGACGCAAGTGTATGTCAATCACTCCAGGGCAGGTCTCATGTTCAGGAATCATTGACCAACAAATAATGAACTCCACAGATTTTTCTGCTTATGTGCTTTTATTTGGTGTATAGGTTGGTCTTTTTTTTTTTTTTTTGGTATGTTTAATTTTTTGTTGTTTTACATTGTATTTTGGTTTTTGTTATTTTTTTGTTTTGTTTTTTCTTTCCTTTTTTTTCGGAGCTGGGGACCGAACCCAGGGCCTTGCGCTTCCGAGGCAAGCGCTCTACCACTGAGCTAAATCCCCAACCCTTATTTTTTTTATTAGAAAGAACTTCAAGTGTCATGAGTAGAGAAGAGGACATGATCTGGGAGCACTTAGGAGGGAAGGAGTATAATCAAAATATATCAAGATTTAAATATTGTTTTAAATAATAAAATCTAAAAAATTAAATGTTCGGGATAGATATGACCAAGATACATTGTATAATATGTAGAATTTTCAAAAAATAAACAGATTTTAAAAATAAATTTTTGATGATTATAACTAATCTTGTAATTATTAGCCATATAACCTCACAAAAACAATCACAGTGTGTTTGTGTGTTTTGGGATTAAGCAAAATAAGTGGAAATTTTACTTGAAAATATCAAAATGATATATTTGCATATTTTCTAAACAACAGTGGCTGAACTCTTTAATGAAAAGCACACAGGATATTCATACACTTAACCAAATTTTAAGCCACAAACAGTGTCACAGTAGAGCAGTGGTGACAGAATCATCTAATCATGAACTGAGACAGAAATGAAATAAAGCAGAAAATATTAAAATATTCTAAATATATAACACTGCTTTTTAAAAACCTCTGTGAAACAATTTAAGAGAAAAAAAGTCTAAGGCCATTGTATAAGCAGTATGTTATCAGTTGTCATAACTAGCTGTTCATGTAAGAAGCTAGGAGATAAAAATCAGGGGTTTTAATTGAAGACAGAAAATGTAAAACAAGTAACAGCTAAGAGGACAGATAATGATGGATTTCATAAAGATAAAGGTTGAATGCAATCATTCACAAATAACAAAAATGGCTAATAAATAATCTGCACAATGACTGCATTAGCAAACTAATAAATGACCCAGTGCAGAGCAGAAATCACAGACAGATAATAAAGGCAAAGTAGTGTGTCCTTATGCAGCAGGAAATTAACAAATTAATGAAAAACATTGTGTTTGACTCCGCAAGAGTATCTGAAAACTCCAGAAAATCAGAGACAACTAGAAGAACTCCTACTAAATTAATGCATTCTGACACAAACAGAACATCTTTGACTGTGTTAAAAAAGATTGTGGCAATGATCCTTTGCTTCTCCAGTCATCAAATGGATATATTTGGTCATTGTACTGCCACCAAGTAAAATAAGTGAGAGCTATGAAAATGAGAAAGAAGATCCCAAAGTTTACTCTAGACACTGGTGGAAATGTGTGTGTCTGAAGTCAGAGTCATAGAGGAAAATCACACATGAAGGATTCCAGATGTAAAATACATCACGTGGACTTGAGTGACTGGTAATTGACTTTGTGGTGAACGGGGTGAAACACTAGGCCTTGAACATACTGAAAATGTTCTCTGCTACTGCTCTACACTGTTAGCCTCAAAATATAAACTGAAATAAATTAATATTTTTCAACAAAAAGCAAAACACGATAAAAAAAATCTCATATGAGCTAATCCACAAAGGTATAAAAGGCTTCTTACTAAAATGCTGTCTGAATATGAAAAACAATGTTATAATTTTTAATGACTTTTTAAAAAGGCTTGCACTTACACAGATTTCTATTGTAATTAGGAATAGAAGAAACCTCAAGCATCCATATATGAGCAGGTATCGCTGGCATAAAGCTAGGAAGATTTCAATATGAAAACATGATTTTATAGCTAAAGAGAATAATCTACACTTTATATGTAAATATAAATAAACGATATGGTAAGGATATATTAAAGAGTGGTTAGCCCATAAAGATATTAAGTTTATCATAAAACCATAGAAATAAAAGGATGACATAAGTAGCAAGCAGACTTATATTTACGAGAAAAATACAACCAAACACATACAATGAGTTAAGAAAAAAACAGTGTAATGGAGAAATGATGAATTATAGATTAAATTTAGTTTTATTTATTTTTATTTTTTATTAATCATTCCATTCATTTACATCTCAAATAATATTTCACTTCCTGCTTACCCCCTCTATCAATTCCCCATCCCATGATATCCCACTTCCCAGTTACCCTTCCACCAATCACACCTGCCCTCCCCCTCCCCTTTGCCTGTGTGAGGATTCTCCCCCACCCACCCACACTCTCCTGCTGCATTGGTCCAGCATCGCCCTATGCTGCGGTTTCAAGCCTTTCCGGGACCAAAGACTCTCGTAAATACACTTTTAATGTATAATACAGCCATATGAAAATTTTTATACACATTTAAATTTCCTACTAGGATAAGCCTCCTCCCACGAATCAAAGACATAATTATGGTTTTTATTTTTGTTTTGATTTTATAGTACTGCTTCTGAAACCCAGAGCCTCTTAAATGTGGGGAAGAGTTCTCAGTAAATGTGCTAAATAGTTTTAAAAAGACTTTTGTACAATACCGCTGTTTTTACATTAAAAATCATAGATGGACAAAAGCATAAGGATGTCTGAATATAAAAGACCAACAACTCACAAATCATATTGCAAAGGAGCTTGTCTATTTATGAAAAATGCTTCCATGCCAAGCATGGTACATGCCTGGCTATTACGACTTGGGACACTGAAGCAAGGAGGGTCTCAAGTTACAGGCCGGTCTAGGATGCTGTTTCAAAGAGGAAAATCACACAAAACAAAATGGAGCCAAAACAAAAAAAAACAAATTCATTTATCAACAGGAGAAATGAAAGATCAATGTATAGTGAGCAAAATTTAAGATTCTCCACTGACAGACAACTTTCAGTGTCTTGGTTTTACTGAGTATATATCATACTGATGCTCTCAAATGATGAGATTTCTAAGAGTCCACACACACTGGAAAACTAGTAAGAGATCTGCAAATGCTAAATTTGAGACAATGTGAAGATATGTAATAGAAAGAGTAATTTATCAACCAGATCTAACGTAAGACTCCATGGGCCCAAGAGTTCCATGAATGAATAAATGATCTCATGCATAATAACTACGTACATGCAGAGAGAAGGGAAAACTCATTGCAAACCATAAAATCAAATTAGAAGGGAGAGTAAAAATAGGACATCATTAGACATTAATGTGAGTGGGGGGAAAAGGTGGCAACAAATATTTGCAAAGTCACAATGAATTTTCAGAAGATGTTATCCCAAAAGAAAAATGCCAACCCTGAGAAAACTGGCTTCTACCCTCTGAAACAGCTCATCAAGTTTCACCTGATCAGTAAGGATTCAAAGTGCCAGAATGAGCTTCGGGAGTCTCTAGATAGAGAGAATCCATGGAGAAACAACAGGCAGGATAAAAGTGGTGACACTAGGCAAAAATCGCCTACTCAGCCTTCTTTAAGGTGTCAAACTATTAAAAAGATGCACTGGTTTATAGAGCTCCTACAGGTGAAAATAAACTGCAACATGAAAATGTCCATGTATAATATTCATATTTCAGTGAATATGAAATAAGTGTATAAAAATTCCAAGTAACTTTTGAAACACATTTTTGCACTTCTTTAATCTTTTTAAGTGAACAGTAAAAATTTAAAGCACAATCAAAGACAAACACCAATGTTCATTTGTATGCATAGATTTGTTGGTTTAGATTATCAAATAAAGGAAATGTAATCAAAGCCAAAACAGCAGTTGACTGAGCATATGACCCATGGAAGTGCTTCCCACAATACAACTAGAAAATGTCTAAAATTATGTGATGAAATGGAACAGGCAAAATTCATAAACTTGCAATTCCTCATCTAGGAAATAGGAAGAAAATGTTAAGCAGCATGTGGCTTTGCATTACCTTATTAGCGAGCAGCCAGGGCATTCAATTCTGAACTCCAGTGTCAATCTCTACTGTGTAAATAGTGCCTCTGGTTGCCTTGTAGAGCCATAGGTTCCCATTGTGCATTGTGGGAAAGAACAGCTGCTACCTGGAGAGCAGCAATGAGGACTAACAGGTATTTACTTTAGTGTGTAGAAAGGTGCATAAAACAAACAGATCCAAGGAAGTTATTGTATCCCTGTCATTAAAAAGAGAAAGAATGTGTTTCCAAGTGAAGGCCAAACTGTACCATACACATATCTTTCATTTTAATGATATCTTGCACTTTCGTGATAGTCTTAACTACAAAAATGATGTAAAATTCACTCAAATGACAAAAACAAAAGGAGATTGTGACCGTTATAGGATGTATAATTTTCTCAAAAAAAGGTCTACTTGTCATCTACATATGTTCTAATGGAAACTTCAGCACAAGTGCTCTTTGAGCTAAGATCTCTCTCTCTCTCTCTCTCTCTCTCTCTCTCTCTCTCTCTCTCTCTCTCTCTCTCTTCTCAGGGTTCTATTCAGCTCAAGCTGACCTCAAACTGCCTACATAGTTGAAGATGACTTAGAACTCCTGATCCCCCTTCCTCTATCTCTGAGTACTGGATTTGAGTGTCTTTGCCTTCCAACCTTCCTAATGCGGTACTGTGGATTGTGTGGGTTTCATGCACATTAAATAAGTTCTACCAATCTAGCTACACCTCCCATCGCAACCTAATATGTTAGGATACACAAAATAAATTATGTGCATATTTATTATTTTAATTATTGGCTTCCTGCTATCATTGTATTTATTCTGACAAGATGTCTCCCATCAATGTTCTAAAGCTTGAACACTTGTCAGTTGTACTGATGTAGGAGAGCTTGCATTTTCTAGAACAAATTCTTTATTCACAAACAATTGTTTTAGGTGGCACAAATTCAAAGAGTTTATATAAACATGAAAAAAGAAAAGATTTTGACTCAGTATTCAAATTGACTTAATAATGGAGAATTGATAGGCACATTTATGGGTGCCACTGCTGTACAGAAAAGTTAACAAAACTCTATAAGAGAACTATAATTGTAGTTGATCTGCACAAACAAATACCATGCACTTATTATCTTGTGAATAATTATCTAAAGTGGTGAATATTTGTAAGTGCAACCTTTGATAAAGGAGGGTTTGACATGACAAAATGCATTTAACTAATTTAGTTAAGTTTTAAAAGCTTTATCACCCTTAATCTTTGATTCTAGAAATGAAAAATGAAGCAGGAATTTCAATTTGCATGAATATCTGTAATAGCGTGTTCATATACTCTTGGGGCTTTCAGCTCACAAATTCCATGCCAAGACCAACACCATCAATGAAAAGCAATTTGATATAAAAAGCTTTAATTTTATTGCAATTAAAATCCATCGTTACCTCACATTTTCAGAAGGGAAAGTCTTCAAACTCTCCTTGTTAGCATGTGACTTCTACAAGATTTTTGCATTAGATTATTTTTCAGTTAGATTTCTTTAATATTTTAATATTTAAATACAAAGAGTGAGTGCTGACATCTTTTTTTTATACACACACAGGTTTAAGAGCCAAAATGTGCAGCAGAAATGAGTGCCTGCTCTGTCCAGTCTCCATTTGACTAAAGCTAAAGCCAGTCTTTCTTTTCTCCGGCATACATAGGGATTCTCGGTGACTGTTTTGTATGGCTACTGGAATGGATTTTGTCAATCCCACACTGTTGTGTTTTATAAAAATAAGAAGCAGGATATGTTTTGTAGAACCAGGTATGGTGCAATAGGAGGGGCCAGAAGTCCATACTGAGTCATCACTTCCACTTGAGGTACCAGGCATATGATAGGTTTAGTATAGAATAAAGTTTATTTTGGGCAAGAGAAGGGCAGTTGACAATGGAGTAGATGTAGAGAAAGAGAGAGAGAGAGAGAGAGAGAGAGAGAGAGAGAGAGAGAGAGAGAGAGAGAGGAGGAAGAGGAGGAGGGGGTGAAGGAGGAGGAGGAGCTAGCTAGAGGGGTTAAGGAAGAGTGAGAGAAAGGGGTCAGGGAGAGAAGAGAGTCAGAGAGAATAATAGAGTGAGGAGGGAGCAACCAGTCCCTTTGATAGTAAGCCAGGCCTACATGCCTCTAGCCACATAATTGTTGGGCGGAACTTAGAAGGAATGTTAACATTCCTACATTTTGGTTTAATTTAAAAAAGAAAATGAAAACTGGAAGAGGCAATGGTGAAGCAGGAGTAGGGCTTCTGTGGTCATTCGCTACTTCCTGCTTACTTTGGGAGGATTCTGGGGAACCCAAGGAAATGGGAATGAGAATGTTGGTCCAGTCGTAGGAGAGTTGGCTGGTCCTTTGCTCTCCAGGGTCTCTGGGACCATCTGTAGGTAGAAAGAGTAGGTCCAGTAGAAGTGTTTATGTCTGTGAGAGTCGACTGAAGCATTTGTGGGTTGCTCTTCCATAACAGTCCTGGATGTAGATTATACGTGAATGCCTGGACTTGACAAATTGCTGAAACACACACAAATATAGTAAAGATAGAGAATAAAGTTAAGTGTGTTTCAGGGAAAACTTTTTCATAGGAGTAACTTTAAAACCCTATGTCTTGGTGTTTAAGATGAGGGTAGTCCTAATCCCAGGGAATTAGGGGAGGAATCCTACCCTCTGGAATAGGTAACAGGTAGAAACTTAGTATATAGATTGGTAAGTGTACCTATCTAGATGGAATCTGTTTGGTCCACATGGAGATAAATCTGTATTTCTTGGAGCTTATAAGTTTATAAAAGATATAAAGTTGTTAACAGCATGAACATTCTTTATGATGAATTTAGGGAAGACAAAAACCAACAAACAAAAAATAGTTTCATGAGGCAGAAGAAGCAAGAGGAGCTTTTTATTTCTCTCTAGGAAACCATATATACAAGTTTACTTTTAAAAGACATTTAAAGGAAACTGTAGGGCAGTGGGCTGTGAAAGGTACCCTGATTCCTGGTTGAGATAGGTCAAATCCCCAGGGACCCTAAAAGGGATGGCAGGAGCATTCCCAGTCCCCCAGAAAACCAGGCCTCTCACATGCAGCTACAGCCCCCCACAACCCCCTGTTGAGATGTTTCAGATACATCAGTCACTTAGGGCAATGCATCAAGCCCCCCCTCCATAGGTCACCTATCCTCAAGACAGATCACTAGTAGAAGCAGGACCATGCTGCCAAATCTGTAGATGAGGCATTCCCAAACTCTCTCAGGCCAGACCAATAGGAAGTACCTGCTGCCAGGACCTGACCTGTCCCAAACCCGTATTTAAGAATCCTATTCAGAAGGATTAAAAGAGTGCAGGAACTATTCCATCATCTGAGAGCTTTTGTCATAAGAGCTTTAACATCTCTGCTTCGGAGATCTACTCTCCTGAAACTGTTGCCGGAAGCTCCCCTGCACCTCTCACCAGCTAGGCAGTCTCCTGCTGGTTCAGCCCAGCCCAATATCCTGTGGTAGCAGCACAGCACCAGCAGCGGAGGAGGCAGAAGCAGTTCCGCCTCCCTGCCTGAGTTCTCTCCCCTTCTCCTGAACTTGCACACCTAGTCAAATCAGAAATCTCTGTGGAAAGCCTCCAGCCGAAACCTCACAGGAAACTAGAAAATTTGATGACCTTTTGAGTATGATAGTTGATCAAACAATTTATCATGTGAAATACTTAAAGTCTATAGTTAGAAGATAACCAAAGGAAACAAATTTGTCCTAGTAATTATAAAAGTCGGATCGTATAGTGAAAAATTTATTAGAGATAAGATAATTTATAAGAATTATATGGATTGTTAGGGCAGTGGCCTAACAAGGGGAGGAAATCTGAAGCACTTAATCACTGGAAACTGAATTTAGATAATAAAGTAACAGAAGATTACATCTGTGAAATGTTACATCTGAACTTGTGTATTGTTTATTAAGAGGTCTGTGTGCAAGGCAAACCTGCCTGTCTTTGATAAGAGATGTTGTAGTCTTAACTAGTTAATGAATTGACTAATGAACTAATAGAGCGGTGAATTACCTTGGGGTAAGGAGATAGAGGTCTGCTTTCTAGCTGTCAAACTACAGTCACCTTAGCTGCCAATGTAGTCAGAAATCTGGGAAGAATATAATCTAAGAATCATGTATTAGTTATATTAACAGAGGATGGTCTATAGTCCACTACCTAAAGAGTTTTCAGGTTCCTGTGGTCTTCATTGCAACTCTGGCAGAGTCAGCCTTGCCATCCCAGAAGATGAGAAGCTTTTTCCTGTGGGGTAGGAACGTGGGAGAAATTATTCACCTTGTCTTATGCAATAAAAGACATTTAACTCTCTGGGTATCCCTGGGTACTGTTTTGTCCACAGTACAGGGAAGGCCTGGCAGCAGGCAAATCAATGGAACAGTGTTTCTCAGTGAGTATCATACCACAATCTAGGAAGTCTTGTTGCTGTGGCCATATCTTCTTGGAGACCATGGGGTTGGAGTGGTTACTGTTAGGCTTTGTAACCACTTAATAAGCTTAAGCATTTAATGTTACATTTAGCATATTTCTGATACCACATGGTGGCTGAGAGTTCAACAACCTTCCTTTGGGACCAGGGATTGTTTAGGTTGACCAGTTCAGGGTGAGAGGGAGCTTACCAATTTGCAAGTGTTAGGATGGATAGGTATAGGAAACAATCCAATATGGCTGCAAAGACCACATAATGTGGAAGATGTGAACCTGTGCGTTTCTAAATCCAAGTCTCACAGCATCAATATTGTGTTTTATAAAAAGAAGAACCAGGATGTGTTTTGTAGTGCCAGGTGTGCTTTGGTGGGGCCCATGCTGAGTTATCCCTTCTCCTTGAAGTACCAGCCATATAACTGGTTTAATACAGAACAGAGTTAATTTAGGGCATGGAAAGGGGAGTTGAGAAGGGATGAGAAAGGAGTAGAGGCAGAGAAAGACAGAGAGATAGAGATAGAGATAGAGAGGGAGGGATGGAGGGAGGGAGAAAGAAGGAAGAAAGGAAGGAAGGAAGGAAGGTAGGAAAGACAGAGGAGAGGAGAGACAAGGAACGTGTAGAGAGAGTGGGTAGTAAGGATGGAAAGAAAGGGAGAAGGGGGTCAGGGAGAAAAGAATCAGAGAGGATAAGACAGTGAAGAGGGGAGAAACAGCCTCTTTTATTGTATGCCAGGCCAACCTAGCTATTGCCAGGGAACTGTTGGGCAGAACCTAGGAGGAATGCCAACACAAACTCTTTATATGTCTTAAACATTTCCATTCTTTTAAAAACAGCCCTTAATGGTCAGGGGTGCTTATGTCTTTCCCACAGTGGGCATGTAAGAACCTTCTTAGGAGCAATTTGCTAAAGGCATAAAGGGGATGAACCTTCCGCATAGTTGTAATCCAGCATTGGAGTGACAGCAGGAAGTAAGTGATGGCATTATAAAGGACAGTTTCACCTGGGGTCTCTCCATAAGAAACAAAGTTTCCAACAGGTTCAAATAGATGTACCAGGGAGGAGGAGGAGGAGGAAGAAGAGGAGGAGGAAGAGGAGGAGGAGGAGGAAGAGGAGGAGGAAGAGGAGGAGGAGGAGGGAGGAAGAGGAGGAAGAGGAAGAGGAGGAGGAGGAGGAAGAGGAGGAAGAGGAGGAGGAGGAAGAGGAGGAAGAGGAGGAAGAGGAGAAGAGGAAGAGGAAGAGGAAGAGGAAGAGGAAGAAGAAGAAGAAGAAGAAGAAGAAGAAGAAGAAGAAGAAGAAGAAGAAGAAGAAGAAGAAGAAGAAGAAGAAGAAGAAGAAGAAGAAGAAGAAGAAGAAGAAAGTTGAAATTGAAGTTCAAACAATCAGCATTTAAAACAAAAATTAAATTCCAAGTTCTCCCACCAGGACAAATACTGCAGTAACAATATAGAACTTTCCAGGAAGTGGAGGTATAGTCCCTGGCTTCTGACAGCCCTAAAAGTATCTGCCATTACTGCAATTGCTCTTGTTGCTCCATTTGCAACTTTTATGTCTCAAAGACAAGAGAACCAGGATCAAGAAGGAAATTGCCCTAATCCATAAACCTGAGCTGTTCTGGAAAATCTGTATATCTTCTGAGCCACAAAGAGAAATCAAAGGTGGTTCCTGTGGCTAAACAAACCCTCTCAGGAAACATCTCTGTCAGATCCCCGAGTCTTTCCAACAGGGTCCCATCTAGCTCATCTTCCTCTTCCAGCTCATACATGACCTTCTCTGGCTTTTAGCACTGATTCTTTGCGGGAGAAAGGCTCCTCAGCACCAGCTGAAGTAACTGTGGTGGATGATGGACAACATTAGACTATTTTAACTCTTGATGGAATAGTAAGACATGCCACCACCCCCTAAAAAGATAATATAAAACTTTTGTTGTATTCTAACATCATAAGCCTTGTGGAGGGCTTATGAAACAAACCACCATGCCATTTAATTTGTATAGTGAAGGAAATGACATCAGTGCCTCAGTGGTTGCAGGCTATTATAGGCTATTAATCCCATATATAATAAGGGTACTGTCAGTGAAGTTATATAATTTAGGAAAGGTTTCACACGTATGAAACACAAGTCCTCTATGATGCCTCTTATACTGCCCAACTCTGTATTTATATGAGGCATTCTTCCTCATTTCTTATGCCTTTCAAACCTCACTCACTGAGAGCAGGTAGGTGTTGCATTCTTGTCTAGTGTAGAGGGTATCTAACTGAAACATGCTTGAGAATCAACTAGAGAGCTTCTTCCACTATAAATTCTGATTCTGACAGTTGTTCTGCCTTCAGATATTTCACTTTTCTATAAAAGCTCCCTGAACAATGGCCTTCTGCTGCCTCAGGGATTGCCTTTGAGCTGAGAGGCATTGCTGTCTTCTTGCCTCCCTTTGGAATCCTCTAGCTCTAAGCAAAAGCTTTTGAGACAGTCACCATGTAAATGGCTTTTCAAAAATGTTCACATTGCAGCCTCCTCCTCAAGTGTAAATCTAGTTTGTTCTGAGCTGTGCTACTTTTGTAATAAAGGATAGCAGTGTCCAAAAATAGTTTTTTCTGCACATAAGGCATATTTACTATTAACAGAATATAATGAAAACCAACAGTGAACAATTAATGATAAAATATTTTTCTAATAATTTTATTTGAAAGAAGACTATAATCTAAAACAAGGGAATCTCAAAAAATCACTTGGTGGGGTGTGGGTTTTTTGAGAATTACAAGGAATATGTCATATAATAGCTTTTAAAGTATTAATTTTTTTCTAATTCAAGTTTATTATGTGTGTATGAGAGAGTAGAGAGAGGGAGATTCAGAGAGACAGAGACAGAGAGAGAGACAGAGAGAGAGACAGACAGAGACAGACAGAGACAGAGAGAGATGATAGATGATAGATAGATAGATAGATAGATAGATAGATAGATAGATAGAGAATGATAAAGAAAGAGACAGACACAGAGAGAGACAGAGAGACTCTTCCTGGTCAGAGGGAGTGAAAGGGAGGGAGAGAGGAAGGGAGACAGAAATTAAGAGAGAAGGAAGGAGGGAGGGGGAGAGAAAGAGAGAGAGAGAGAGAGAGAGAGAGAGAGAGAGAGAGAGAGAGAGAGAGAGAGAAACTATCCTGGGTATATAGACAAATTTATTGGGGATTGGTTCTAATGCTTTGTCTTTATTCAACTCCGAAAATCACATGGGAATTTGCATGTCCAGATGCTGAGGGTCCCTGTCACCAATTGGTCTTCGATTCATCAATAAAGAGCCATTGGCCAATGGCTGTGCAGGGTAAAGAAGCAGTACTTTTAGGATTCCTGGGCAAGAAACTAGGGAGAGAACAGGGAATTCTGCCATGAGAGGCGCATAGGACTGACCATGCACTAAAGGAGAGGAGGGTGAGATATCGGAAATGTAGGTACCGAGGGAAAGTGGCTTCATGGGAGGGCTACCCAGAAGGAAGCAGGGCAGCAAAGATAAAATACAGATTTAGAAAGCATTAACTCAAGAATACAGGAGGGGAGTGTGTTCTAGTTTCAGAGGGTATCTTTCATTCATGAAACCAGAGCTCTTGGGTGAGTACAGAGTGTGAGAGACCTGCTGAGAACAAATCACCACTACACAAATATCTACTCATCCAAGATAAGGAACTAATGACAAATATACAGATAGTACCCCAACTTTCATGCACAGTGAGTTTGACTGGTATTATTTATAGGCGAGAGGCTACTTCCAGAAGCAGAAATGGCTCAAAGTCAGCTATGTCACCAAATCTCACCCCAGCATGGATGACAACTCATGAGTTAGAAGCCTGGAGCACAGGGGACAGCCAGCAGGCAACTCCACAGATTGGTAGGTACCCTTTCTTTGTGACTTGATTGGTCTGAGATTCTTATAGGCAGCTTTCCGGCTGTCTGTTTTTTAAAGTCTACTTGGTGAGTTTAAGAGTCTTCTTTGAAACTTGGTTTCTTTGAGAGTGATTCTTAGCTGTCTTTGCTATTTATATACTGTAGGGAAGAAGAGGCCTTGTGAATCTACTCAATTTTAGGAACTTCCTTAAGTTGTTTTAAATTTACCTCCTGTCACACTAACCTACTCACAAAACTTTTGACACAAAATTTATCCTGTCTATAAGAAATGCAGGGACAAAGATGGAGCAGACTGTGGAAATGGCCAATCAAGACCTGGACCAATTTGAGATCCATTTTATACACACATGAACAAATCCCTAACATTTCTAGTTACTCTGATATGCTTACAAACCAGAGTCTAATTCTCTTCTGAGAGGCTCTACCCAGCAGCTGACTGAAACAGATGCATAGGTCTACAGTCCAACATTGTAAAGAACTCCAGAGGTCTTATGGAAGAGTGGGGACAAGGAATGAGAGGATAGGAACTCCACAGGAAGATCAACAGAGTGAACTAACCTGGATATTCGGGGGCTCTTAGAGCGCATATACAGATTAGACCTAGGCCCCTCACACACGTGTAGGAGATATGCATCTTGGTCTTCATGAGAATTCCACAGTAACTGGAGCAGGCTGCCCCTGAATCTGTTACCTTCCTGTAGATCCCATTCTCTTAACTTGGATGCTTTGTCTAACCTAAGTAGGAGATGTGCCTAGTCCTGCATAGACTTGATATGCAAGAGCGGAGGAATACCCAGAGATGTGCCTCTATCCTCTTAGAGGACAGGGGAAGAAAAATGGGGGCAGTAACTGTGAGAGGGGGGGACCTGGAGAAGGAAGTGCAAGAATAGAGTTTAAAGTGAATAAATTAACAGAAAAAAAAATGATCTCCTGTCTTAATGAGTTTCCCTGCGGGATGGAAAACACCCCATTGTACCACTTATAAAAATCCTGTCATTTCTCCTCCTTTTTACATTGTACATCAGTGTGGGGAATGATTTGGGGCAGACAAGTACATGCTACGCTGGACATGTGGAAGTCCGAGGACAACATGTGGGAATTGGTTTTCTTCTTCCACCATATACATTCTAAATATAGAATTGAAGGTGTCAGTCTTGGTGGCAAACATCAACATACATGTAGACCATCATAAACCACCAGAGGAAGCTGCTATTAGCTATATAAATCTTTAACCTATAGGGTGCCTTGCCTACGTGTGTCCGTGTTTTCTCATCTGTAAAAAACTCAAATGGGGTAAGATGAAAGGTCTTTCTTAGAGTAGAAATCATCCATGTTCCCCCCTCTATCCCAAGGTTTTTAATTCATCATTGTCTCTGTCCCCAGCTCTCAGGGGGTTATTAAGGAGTAAGGGAAATAACAGTGGCTGTGTAAACTTCTACTGTCTCAAATATGTTAGCCTTAAAGAAATCTTCAACAGCAGCAATGTTTGTTAACACCTCTGGAGGGAAGCACCCTGTGCTTCATCCCACTGTTGTTTAAGGATTGAAGGTCAGCCATGTCTTCACTAAGGATTTCACTAACTCTTTGGCTTAGAATTTACAGAAGGGAATATAAAATGTACAATATACTGTGGAAACCCATTACTTCTGCAAAATCAGTGACCCTGGATACTGCCGTTCATCTTTTACTTTATGTAAAATGCAATTTAGTATAAGTAATGAGTCTTCTCTTTTGTTTTCTGCCAGCTGGTGTTTTTATTAAGTACTATTAGTGTCTGCTTAACAGCAGTGTCATGTTCATGTGCACATTGTGCCAACCTAGCACAGCCTACAGAGAATGCAAGGCCAAGGAGTGGGTGGGGAGCCATAGCTGTCTGGACTGTATCTGCTGTGATATGCACCATCTCTGTGTTATACTAATGGGGATGTAGCTTTCCAGAGTCTCACTCAAGAAGCTTTTACCTCCCTTCCACTTTTGTCTACCTCTTTACTTTTACTGTGATTTAAAAAATTCCCTCTTCTCTCCTTCCCTCTCTCCTTCTCCTTCTTTCCATTGGCGAATAATTTGCAGATTGGTACTGAGGATTCTATCCTGCAAATTGAACACCTGATCCTATAGTATTGAGTGTCCTTCTACTAGGGGAGAACTGTTGGTGCTAAACAAACATATTCGTTCCAGCAAATTCCTCTACAGCTGTACTGTTAAGAACTACTTTAAAACACTGTAAAAATCATCACAATGCCACAAACAATTGTATACTTCCCTTCCCTTCTGTCAGGGTCAGTATTGAAACTTTGCCAGCTCTTATGCTTTTAAAGGACTTCACTTCTTATTTCCAGAGCAATCAATATTAACAGAAAAGTGCATATTGCACAACAAAGTCTCTGTGCTCATGGTTATAAAGAGGCCTCTAGCCCTTTAGTTTTACCTTAGGAAACAGAGGAACCTGTAAGTCCTGACTTTTATCTCACTGTATTCTTTACTCACAGAAACTATAACCTATTGTTCTGCAAGAGGTGATTTCAATCACACATTTCTGAGAATGTGTACATAATAGACTTATTGTCTCAAAACCACAACTTACAGAAGAAGGAGGAGCAAACTATACACTCTAAAGCCATGGAAATTCAACATCTACCTCTGATCTTCACAATGTAGCCCTGTAGAACTTTTGACAAATTATTTTATTTCATTGTGGCTAGCATCCCTGTAGTTGATGTGTATATGCAGACAAGGGCTAGGACAAGATAAGGCAAGGACTGTGATTGGGCAGTGAATAAGTAAGCAGGGACAGAGTTTTTGTAAAGTGGAAGAGAGGGGAAAGAAGGAAGGAGAAAAACCAAGATGGAGACAGAGAAGGACAACCCAGATCCCAGATCCATGTGGCCTTAAATGGCCACAGACGGTTATGAATATTTCAGAAAGGGTGGATTTTTATAGGACAATTTGCCTTATGTAGGGCGTAGTTTATATCGTTATCAATTAGTTGTGAGTTTATTGTGCAGACGTTTTATGGAGTTTGAATTTACTGATATAAATCTGATTGCTAAATTACAAGCTTAATGAGTTTTGATTTTAACTGGTTACTGGAAGTTGTGATTATAAACATAGGGGGCAGATGCAGGGAGTGTGAGCAGAGACCGCATTAGGAGAGCCATGAGATAGGTGGACTCTATATGGAACTGGCATGGCAGTGACCCACTTGGGAACTAGATGATGGAGTTGCAAGTGGGCTGCTCTGCCAGGCCCAGAGAGTAGCTGACAGCAGTGTGTGATGGTGAGTCGGGGTGAGACACTTTACGGATTGAGATGAAAACACCCTGCAGATACCGCATGGCCCATTGGAGATGGCACTTGTGTGGGATGGTAGATTCTTTTTCATATTTACAGCAACACATCCTTCTCCTCCAACATTACATTAAGCTTAAAGGGTTCATGTGTCAGTTAACATATTTTACAGTGAGACTACTCCCTCATTTATAATTCTGTTATATTTTTCATTTTATAAGAAAGAAATAAACTTCTAACTCATATACTGTGAGTTGAGATTTTTGGGTTTTTTGGGGTTTTTTGTTTGTTTGTTTGTTTTTTGGGTTTGGGGTTTTTTGTTTGTTTGTTCTTTGTTTTTTTGTTTTTTTGGGTTTTTTTTTTTGATTGTTTGTTTTTTCTTGCTCAGCCAATTGAATCAGAGCAGTTGCCCAATTGCTTCACATAATCAACTGAATACACAGTTCAATGTTAGTTTGTTTTCTTGGTGAGAGCTTGCTGCAGTACAGCAGCTGACCCTGAAGAACATCTTTATAATATACCTTGTTTTCATTGTTTACCTCCATTAAGAGATGATTGGTGGCCATGATGCTCACATGCCGAGTACCGCTGAGAATGAAATTCTCAGAACACTCAACTTTTGTTCTGTACATGATGAGGAGGCAATTTTGTTACAGGTCATCATAGTACGAAGCTATTTAAACTTTGATTTTCAATATTTTGTCTCATCCTCGAAGTTTAATATCTATGTTTCTACTGCCTACCCTGTTAAGGAAATAAGAAAATTAATCTCTCCAAATCTAGAAATCACCTGTCTGAGTACCAGGAGAGACCTTGAAATATTCCCTAAGAAATTAATTACATTATACCACCAGTGCAGATACTTGTTGAGAATTTCCAATTCTAGAGCCACATGGGTACTGGAGACAAGATGCAAAAGACAAAATCAGTTTCACTTTATTTATATTCCTAAGGAGTGTTTGGGGGCAGTGATTTTCAACATCGAATTTTTACTTCAGTCATATTTTCTAGTCTGGAGTGAGATTGTTGATGAATTTGGGCTCTGAATCATGGGCTTTTCATATTCCTCCCATAAAAACTAGGTAAGAGCATTAGTTTACCAGTCTCTAGAAGATAATGTACCTGAGGTTAGATCTGATGTTCCCCCGAATAAACATCAAAATGGTAAAATAGACTTTCATTCTTAGATGAAGCTAAGTTAATCTCCTGTAATACTTACTTTTGAAGTTAGAGAAAGTTTGGATGCAGAAGTTTGGGCTTTAATTTTTGCCTAACAGTGCCCTTTTATTTTGTTTTGTTTTAATTTAGTTTTCAAACATATGTCCAACAGTTATAACAAATGATTACAAAGATGTTGTGGTTTATATAAAGAAGACATTAGTACTAGGACTAGTGGCTATCACTCACAGCAGGGGTATGGATGCAGGGTGGGCAGTGATGCCGAAGTCGATGCTCACATTCAATGTTGAGATCTCTATGTTCTTCAAGACTCCCAAATGAAAGGGCCAGTTATTTATCTTCAACAAGATCATAGAAGAAAACTCCCCTAACCTAGAGGAAGAGATGCCCATAAATGTAAAAGAAGCCTACAGAACTCCAAAGAGATTGGATCAGAAAAGAAACACCTCCTGTCACATAATAGTTAAAACACCAAATGCACAAAATACACAGAAAGAATATTAAAAGCAGTAAGGGAAATAGGTCAAATAACATATAAAGGCAGACTTATTAGAATTACACAAGACTTCTAATCAGAGACTATGAAAACCAGACGATTCTGGAAAGATGTCATACAGGCGTTAAGAGAACACAAATGACAGCCCAGTCTACTATATCCAGTAAAACACTCAATTAATATAGATGGAGAAAATAAGATATTCCAGGACAAAACCAAATTTACACAATATCTTTCCACAAATCCAGCCCTACAAAGGATAATAGACGGAAAACTTCAACACAAGGGGGAAAACTACACCCTAGATAAAGCAAGAAGATAATCTCCTTGCAAGGAAACCAAAAGAAGAGAGACACACAGTGTAATTCCAACCCAAACAACAAAAATAGCAGGAAATAGCAATCAGTATTCTTTAATACCTCTTAACATCAATGGACTCAATTCCTCAATCAAAAGCATAACAGACTGGATACATAAAGAGAACCTCACATTTTGCTGCATACAGGAAACACACCTCAGAAATAAACACAGACACTATCTCAGAGTAAGAGGCTAGAAAACAACTTTCCAAGTAAAATGGTCCAAAGAAAGAAGATGGAGTAGCTATTCTGTTATAGAACAAAATCAACTTGAAATCAAAAGTCATCAAAAAAGATAAGGAAGGACACTTCATATGCATCATAGGAAAAATTCACCAAGATAAACTGTCAATCATAAATATCTATACTCCAAATGCAAAGGTACCTACATTTATAAAAGAAACCTTACTAAAGCACAAAGCACAAATTTCACCTCAAACAAAAATAGTGTGATATTTTAACACCCCACTCCTATCAAAAAAAGATCGTGAAAACAGAAACTAAATCCAGACCTAGAGAAACTAACAGAAGTTATGAGCCAAATTCATTTAACAGATATTTATAGAATACTTCATCTTAAAACAAATGAACATAACTTCATCTCAGTACCAAATAGTACGTTCTCCAAAATTGACCATATAATCAGTCACAAAACAGGTTTCAACACATAAAAGCAGATTGAAATAATCCCATGCATCCTATCAGATCACCATGGACTAAGGCTGGTCTTCAATAACAACAAAAACAACCGAAAGCCCATATATACATAGAAGTTGAACACTGCTCTACTCAATGATAACTTGGTCAAGAAATAAATAAAGAAAGAAATTAAAGATGCTTGAGAATTTAATGAAAATGAAGGAACAACATATTCAAACTTATGGGACATAATGAAAGCAGTGGTGAAAAGAAAACTCATGGTTCTGAATGCCTCCAAAAGAAACTAGAGAAAGCATGCATTAGCAGCTTGACAGAACCCCTAAGACCACTAGAACAAAAAGAAGTAAATATACCCAAGTGGATTGGATGACAGAAAATAATCAAACTCAGTGCTGAAATCAACCAAGTAAAAACAAAAAGGACTATACAAAGAGCTCTTGTTTTATTAAACAAGAGCTGATTCTCTGAGAAAATCAAAATGATAGATAAACCCTTACCCAGATTAAGCAGAGTGCACAGAAAGTGTATCCAAATTAACAAAATCACAAAGGAAAAGGGAAGCATAACAGAATCTGAGGAAATTCAAAAAATCATGAGATTATACCACAAAAGCCTATATGCAACAAAATGAAAAAGTCTGGATAAAATGGACAATTTCTAGACAGATACCAGGTACCAAAGTTAAATCAGTATCAGATAAACCATCTAAACATTCCCTTAACTCCTAAAAAAATAGAGCTATTATTAAAAGTCTCCCAACCTAAAAAGGCACAGGACCAGATGGATTTACTGCAGAATTCTATCAGAGAATATCACCACTGCTTTCATTATGTCTTCATAGGAGACCTCATACCAAACTGTCCAAGCTATTCCACAAAATAGATACAAAAGGAATACTACACAATTTCTTCTATGAAGCCACAATTACATTTACACCTAAACCACACAAAGACTCAACAAAGAAAGAGAAATTCAGACCAATTGCCCTTATGAATATTGACAATAAAGTACTCTATAAAATTATTGGAAACTGAGTCCAAGGACACATCAAAACTATCATCCATCATGATCAAGTAGGTTTCATCCCAGGAATGCAGGGATGGTTCAAGATATGGAAATCCATCAACATAATCCACTATGTAAATGAACTCAAAGGAAAAAAAAGCACATGATCATCTCATTAGATGCTGAGAAAGCATTTGACAAAATTCAACACCCCTTCACATTAAAAGTCTTGGAAAGATCAGGAATTCAAGGCCCATATCTAAATGTAGTAAAAGCAATATACAGCAAACATACAGTAGCCAACATCAAACTAAAGGGAGAGAAACTTGAAGCAATTCCACTAAAATCAGGGACTAGAGAAAGCTGCCCTCTCTCTCTCTACTTATTCAATATAGTACTTGAAGTACTAGCCAGAGCTTTCAGACAATGAAAGGAGGTCAAAGGCATACAAATTAGAAAGGAAAAAGTGAAAATATCACTAGTCATATGTCCCGCGCGAGACTTCCCGCCGGCAAGAAACACGCGGGTACATAGAAATCTTTACTGTGACCAACTTTATTATAATCTTAGAAGAGGAAGGGCCCACCGCGCCAACATGGCACGCTTATAAACACCCTAGTGCGGTGCATCCACACCTGATTGGTTGTTTACCCATGATCTCATAAGGCACGCCCTGGAGTGGGTAAAGACCTGGCACGAAGGCACTCTTGCACATGCGCACAGTTAACTTCCTGAAAGGGAGCCGGCTGGCACAGCGAAGGCTGGCGCCATCTTGTAATGGTGGAGGCTATCCTGGCCTTCCACGTGGGGCGCAGTGGAAGCCAGCGCCATCTAGTGGTGGCGAATGTTATTGCGGCCCTCTACAGTCGTAGATGATACAATAGTATACTTAAGTCACCCTAAAAGTTCTACCAGAAAACTACAAAGCCTGATAAACAACTTTAGCAATGTGGATGGGTAAAAAATTAACTCAAACAAATCAGTAGCCTTCCTCTACTCAAAGGATAAACAAACTGAGAAAGAAATTAGGGAGATGACACCCTTTGCAATAGTCACAAATAATATAAAATTCCTTGGTGTGACTCTAATCAAACAAGTGAAAGGTATGTATGAACTTCAAGTCTCAGAAAAACAAAACTGAAGATCTCAGAAGACTAAAAGACCTCCCATGTTCATGGATTGGCAGAGTTAATATAGTAAAAATGGCCAGTCTCCCAAAACCTATCTACAGATTCAATGCAATCCCCATCAAACTACCAACTCAGTTCTTCATAGAGTTAGAAAGATCAATTTGCAAATTCACTTGGAATCATGAAAAACCCAGGATAGTAAAAACTATCCTCAACAATAAAAGAACTTCTGGGGAAATCACCCTCCCTGACCTCAAGCAGCATTACAAAGCAATAGTGAGAGAAACTCTATGGTATTGTTACAGAGACAGGCAGATCAGTGAAATAGAATTGAAGACCCAGAAATGAACCCACACACCTTTGGTCACTTGATCTTTGACAAAGGAGTCAAAACCACCCAATGGAAAAGAGACAGCATTTTCAACAAATGGTGTTGGTTTACCTGGAGGTCAGCATGTAGAAGAATGCAAATTAATTCATTCTTATCTCCCTGTGCAAAGCTTAAATCCAAGTGGATCAAGGACCTACACATAAAGCCAGATACACTCAAACTAATAAAAGAAAGAATGGGGAAGAGCCTCGAACAAATAGGCACTGGGGAAAAGTTCCTGAACCAAACACTAATAGCTTATGCTTTAAGATCAAGAATTGACAAGTGAAACTTGATAAAATTGCAAAGCTTCTGGAAGGCAAAGGATATTGTCATTAGGACAAAACAGCGACCAACAGATTGTAAAAACATCTTTACCAATCCTGCATCCAATAGAAGGCTAATATCTAATATATACAAAGAACTCAAGAAGTTAGACTCCAGAGAGCCAAATAGCCTTATAAAAAAAAAATGGTGTATAGAGCTAAACAAAGAACTCTCACCTGAGGAATACGGAATTCCTGAGGAGTACCTAAAGAAATGCTCAACATCCTTAGTCATCAGGGAAATGCAAATCAAAACAATTCACCTCACACCAGTCAGAATGGCTAAGATCAAAAAGTCAGGTGACAACAGATGCTGACCAGGATGTGGAGAAAGACAAACACTCCTCCATTGTTGGTGGAATTGCAACCTGGTACAACCACTCTGGAAATCTATCTGAAGGTTCCTCAGAAAATTGGTCATTTTACTACCTAAGGATCCAGCTATAGCACTCCTGGGCATATACCCAAATTATGCTCCACCATACAAAAGGACACATGAGTATAACCACCTTATTTATAATAGCCAGAAGCTGGAAAGAACCCAGATATCGTTCAACAGAGGAATGGATACAGAAAATATGGTACATCTACACAATGGAGTACTACTTAGCTATCAAAAGCAATGACTTCATGAAATTCATATGCAAATGGAACTAGTAATTATTATCCTGAGTGAGGATCACAAAAAAACACACACGGTTTGCACTCACTGATAAGTGGGTATTATCCCAAAAGCTCAAATTACCCAAGATACAATCAACAGAACACTTGAAGCTCAAGAAGTAAGACCACCAAAGTGTGCAAACTTCACTCCTTCCTAAAAAGGGGAACAATAATATTCATAGGAGAAGATATGGAGACAAAGTGTGCAGCAGAGATGGAAGGAATGTCATTCAGAGCCTGTCCCAGATGGGGATCCAGCTCACATATATACAGCCACCAAACCTCGACAATATTGATGAAGCCAAGAAATACATGCTTACAGGAATCTAATATAGCTGTCTCCTGAGAGGCTCAGCCAGAACATGACAAATATAGAGAGGAATCCTAGCAACAAACCATTGCATTGAGAATCGGGTCTCCATTGGAGGAGTTAGAGAAAGGTTTAAAGGAGTGAAGGGGCTTGCAACCCCATTAAACAGCAATATCAACCAACCAGAGCTCCCAGGGACTAAACAGCTACCCAAAGTGTACACATGGACAGACCCATGACTCCAGCTGCATATGTGGCAGAGGATGGCCTAGTAGGGCACCAATGGGAGGAGAAGCCCTTGGTCCTGCCAAGGCTGGCCTACCCCCCAGTGTAGAGGAATATCAGTGCAGGGAGGTAGGAAAGGGTGGGTTGTTGGGGAGAAAGAAGATCCTTATAGAAGCAGGAGGAGAGCAATGGGATAGGGTTTACGGATGCAAAACCAGGAAAGGGAATAATATTAGAAATGTAAATGAAAATATCAAATAAAAAATAAATTAAAAAGCAATGGAAACATGTTTTGAGAAATGCTTCAAAAGGCAATATTATGTATCACAAAGTATTTTCCTCAAAACAAGATGGTATAGCCTCCTACATAACTATGCCATATGGTACAGCTTAATATATGGGTAAACAGCTGAGTGCACCCTACCTCAAAGCAATATACAGTACATATTTATAGCCTAGGGATTTATACACATAATGTAGTAGTTTATTGTCAATATCAGCTATTAACCACTGTTCACAATTATGCGTGTGCTGTACAATTTTACAACAGGCAATGCAAGTGTTTTGTTTGTGCTAGGATCACTACAAACATGAGAATTCATTATGATGCCATGCTACAATGGCTATGTCAATAGACAATAGAAAGTTTACTGCAGCCATATAATTTTATGAGATCATTCTCATATATGCCCCTGTCCTATAACACATGATTATATATCATAACAGTGGGTACTTGTAGGCATTTATTTTCAAAGCATGTTGAAATTATAAAAATTTATCTTGACAACTATTTCCTTCTCTGCATTGGCAGACATAACTTAACTCAAATAAATTTTATGTATACTTGATCTAGATACTTACTGATGGATTGATCCAATGACACATGTGTTCATTAAGTTAATAGATTTCACTAATTTTTAATTTGGCATTTGAAACTTCTTTTTAAAAATTATTTTAAATAAAAATTTAAAATGTTTTCATTTTTGTTTGTGTGTGTGTGTGTGTGTGTGTGTGTGTGTGTGTGTGTGTGTGTGTGTGTGTGTGTGTGTGAATATATATTCTCCTGGGCAGGTAGATTTTTGTGGAAGTCAAAAAACGGTCTCTCTGGAGGTGGAGTTATGAGAGCTTGTGAACCACTGGATATGTTTGGACCTCAGAAAGCATTGAGAACTCAGAATTCAAGCCATTTCTCCAGCCCCAGTTTTATGAAATGTTTTACTCTTGCTGATGACAGTAATAATTTAGGAATTTTACAGAGAGGGAAACTGAGATTCAAGCGTAGATTGAGACTCCCTAAAGTCTCATGATTCCATGTGTTTTACTACTTCTACAGTCTTACAGTTTCCTTGTGGATCACTATTTTGTAGGTAAAACTGCAAATTCATCCCCCTGTGTACTGGCTAAGAAAGGTATATGTAGACATCGTGTATATAAGTGGATTTTCTTCTGCTTATGTCTCATATGTATCTTTCATCACTTTTAATTATTCTTCAATAAATAGTCCATTCTAGCATATTCAAGCATTTTTCCATATAAAAACATCTTACCTGAAGCACAAGACAGTTGACCACCTGACAAGTTCTAGGCACTGCATTAACAGACTGTTTCAGCAATGGCCACATCAACTGTTCACCTTGAGTATTTTTACATTAACGCTTCATTACTTCATAAGTTGAAGGTGTCAAATTGCTTTCCAAGGTCACATAACTTAATGAAAACCCAAATGTAAAATCAGAGCTGAATCCAAAGCAGCGCAACTGTGAAATATTGACCTTCCTCACTGGTTTGGGATGCAAGAAACAGGACTTGTGACATTCTGCTTAAACCCTACTTTTTCTATTTAAATTTTTCCTTTTGTGATTTGTCTCTATTATAACATCTGTGGGTGCATTTTTATCAAATGAAATTCTTTTCCTTTCTTTCTTTTTTCTTCTTCTGTCTTCCTCTTCTTCCTTCTTATCCTCCTCTTCCACCTCTTCTTTATCATCTTCAGATTCTCAAGAAAGAGATTTTCTGTCTAACAGTCCTAGATCTAGATGTCCTGTAACTCACTCTGTACACTAGGTTGAACTCAAACTCACAGAAATTCACCTGCCTATGCTTCCTAAGTACTGGAATTAAAGACCTGCACCACCACACTTCAGTCCAAATTGAATCAGAGGGTGGGGGGAGGGCATTAACAACTTTGTACAACTCTAGAAGCTTTTCTTATCATGCATGCTGCATAAAACTCTGTAGTAAGCAGTGAAATGTTTGGCGTTGAAATAGCAACATTTCCCTTTAACAATAATTTAAAGGTCTTCTTTCCAAAATGTGAGTGGTGCATGTTAAGATACTAGCCAGTTCTGAGTCGTTACTTGGAGACTCAGAGAACCAATTGTTCATAGAGAAATTTTACAGAACTGCAGGTATTTTGGGGGGTAGTAAAATACATAAATGTGTGAATGAGCATTTGAGTTGTAGAGTAGAGACTATCAGAATGTCAAAAGAGAGAAATGATACAAGAAGAAACTGGGGCAAATATCTGTAGCTCAGGGAGTATAAGGGAACAATTTTATTAGCAACTTGAATTTCTCAGTATATCCATTGTTCTCTTGTGAGAAATTATATATATATATATTACTCACAGGTGGAACATCATTATAGATCAAAAGCCAGGTTCATTAAGTTGTAGCAATGCTGTCTTTAGCAATGAGGCCTCGATATCAGGTTATGAAAAGCTGAAAAGCAACTTATAGTCTTGACAACAATTATACAATGACGTATTATTTAGCTGTTTTTTAATCATGAAATTTGAAAATAAATGGATTGAACTAGAAAAAAATCATCTTAAGTGGGACAACCCAGAACCACAAATACTAATGTGGTATGTATTTGCTTCTAAGTTGATGTTACTAATTAAGTCAATGATAACCAAGCTATAATCTATAGAACCACAGAGTTTAGGTATAGCGTTAGGGACTAGAGGCACAAACAGATATCCATAGGAAAGGGAAGTAAAGTGGATACTTATGGATAAATGAGGGGTGGGGTGGGCAGGGACAGAAGGATCAAGTGGAAAGGAAAGGACAAATCAGGTAATATTAGGGAGAGGCAGCTACAATTAGTAGCCATTTGAGAGATATTATGGGAATCTAATGCAACAGAAGCAGCCTAAAATACTGACATCTATGAAGGCAATCTATATGAAATATCTAAATAATGGGGTAGACAGAATTCATCTTGGCCATCTCATGTCACCAAATAAAGCCTCCAGGACTGGGATTGAGTTACAACTAGCAGATTTGTTAGCCAAAGGGAATTGCCACACAACCAAACCTTTTTAAAATAAAAACTAAGCAAATACTTAATAGGGTGCCATCTTTGTCATGTGTGTATTATGCTAGTAAGATGAGTGAACAAATTCAGGATCTCCAGAATGTCACAACTTATTGCATATTAAAATACTCAAAAGGTTTAGTTCAATAACAGCAAATTTTCAGGTCGACAAGCTTAGTTTGAAGGTCTTTCCACAGAGGTTAAAGCTACATGGTTCCCTCTTCTTACTAAATGATATTAGTATTTACCTGGCTAGAGAATCTTCCTATCTCACATCACGATTACAGATAGTTCATTTTAGATACAGCATAGAACATAATCTAGAATATAAGGACTTGAGAGATTTTGTTTTTGAGTTTTATATTATGATGGACTATATGAGAAACATAGATGACCAGAAGCTTGGAAAACATAAAAGCCAGTAACACTCAAAGAACCCTAAGTTTATCACAGGACACATCCAATAATTATTCTGTTCTTCACCAAATATATGAGAGTACAAATTGGAGGCTATTATTGTGCCAATGATAATAATTTCTCCAGAGATCTACTCTATTGAAAAGTTTTAAAACAATTAGAATCCAAATCACATATTTATACACTTTCGGGAAACTGCAAGATGTGTAAAAGCACATTATATGAATGTCAAGCCCATCATCAAGGAATGAATGAATAAAAGGCAGGGATGAATAAAAGAGATGCTGGTCATGGACTGGAAGTGTGCAGTAGCCATGTGTTTTACAAGAGGACAGGAAAGGAGTGGCTGGTGTGTACAAAGTCCACTCTAAAGGCACAGAAATAAATTCTTTACAGAAGTAAATTCTGTAAAGAATCAGAAGTTAGGGGAGAATGGATTGGCACTCAAATAGCCTAAAAGGAATGGGTGAAAGATTTACATGAGAAGAAATAATTTTGATACCTGATAAGTCTGAGATAAATGGAGAGAATATCTAAGCAACTGAAACTGAATGGGGATGGGTTATCCATTAGCTAATTCTAAAATTTTGAAAGCAATTTGTTCTTGCTGATGGAATGTGGACTGCTACTGATCTGGTCTGAAGTCATCCATGACCTGAACACACACACTGTGCCTCTGAGGAAGTTAAATCCTCATGCTAGTCAGTCATGTAGCAAATCTAGAGAATTGCTTATAAACTGTAAAACCTAAGTGTTTCTCATGCAAGTTGCTCTGAGACTTGGCACTCTGACCCCACACTAACTAATCTTTAAAAGTTAATCCCTCCAGACACAAAGGAGGGAAATGTGTGAGGATAAAAATTTCTGAAAAGAATTGAAGATGATTTACGCACATATATTTTTAAAAAGAGTTATCCAAATAGATTTGCTCACTTCCTTTTCCAACAAGTTTGATTCCCACACCAATATTCTTTTACTTTCTTTTGAATTTTCAATTTTTCTTTTACAGAATTTAATAGCATCTCTTGAGAATCTATTATATGACACCCAAGGTGTTAAGCATTGAACTTACAAATGTCAATCAACCACATTTCTTTGACCTTGTATAGCTTACCATCTAGTGGGAGAGATATATAAATGAATAATCATAATATAATATGCATTAAATATGCCTATTAAATATGAATTATTTCTGTAAGAACATATAGTCATACACTCACCTACCCATGTGCCATGTCTGTCAGTTTGTAAATATTTAATTTATTATTTCTTTATTCATTTTTTATGATGCTAATGATTGGACCCTGGGTAGAGTAAAATGGCAAAATAATTATATACCCCAAAAACACATGTGCCTTGTACTTTTAATAGGTTTTATTATAGCTACTCGATGTCTCTCAAAATTGGCCTACTGTAGATCACACTATTGAAAAAACAGTTTTAGATGAAACATCCCATGGTGGGGCTGGGGAGATGCTTCGGGTGGTAAAATTTGGCATTGTAAGGCAGAGGACTTGATTTTGATCTCCAGACCCGACAAAAAAGAAACTGAATGAGGTGGTATGTGCTTGTATAGTTCCAACGCTAGTAAGGCAGAGAGGCAGGCACATGCCTGGCATCACTGCTGTCAGCATAGGCAGCTGAGGAGGAGATGAATGTAGGTTTTGTCTTAATCCTGAAAGCGAACTCCATATATGGTACCGCAGAATCCATTGTAGTGAGTTCCATAGCCAATGTATTATTGTCCACTTGTATTTTTGAAGAATTTATTATTGTTCATCCTTGAGTGGTTACATCTAATATGTGGTACTGTAGTTCTCAATTCTCCCAACGTGAATGCAGATACTTGGGAACTCACACTTTTATTTTGTATTTACTCTATTTTTTTTAAGAACTGGAAAGTCCTTCTTAGCTGTGGAATAGTTGGTCATATTTTCAAACACTATACTTCAAGAGAAGGGTGAAAAAGACATAGTTATAATTTAATGAAAATGGATATTAAAAGTAATCCTCATCATTTTCAGGCTTTCATTATAATAAAGCCCAATTACTATGCTTTCTAGAAAGTATATTTTATCATCTCTGATATGATTTTGCAAAAAAATTAAGTCAATCATACTATTGAAATAGGATATTCTTTAATAATTTAAGTTTCCATCCCTCTATGTCAGCATTAAAAGCTGAATTCGACATGCTTTTTACTATCTTTTAATTTTCTCTTTGCTCTTTTCAGTTTGAACAATGAGGCCTGAAAATTCAAGACAGTGAGGTCCAGTTCAGGAGACAATCCTGGACTGCAGCCTGTTTGGCCAAACAGCCATAATCATTTACCCACATCATTTATATGGTAGCTTCTTCTCTACAAGAGTTGGTTGTCCTCACAGAAACTGTAAGGCTCCAAACAATGTTTGCTATCTGCCTTTCACAGAAACCAGTGTTTCTATCCTCTTCAAAATCTTGACCAATTTTTATTTTGTTTTTAGAAAATGCACACATAGTGTATCCAACCACCAAAACAAGCTAAGATGCCTGTCTGTGATTTTTCTTTACTGTGTTTCAGCCAGAAACTAAAACAAGTTGTCAGGAGCAATGCTTCCTCCCACCTCTCCAAGAAAAGTCTGAACTGCAGGTGGCCCGAAAAATGTTTCACACACAACAGGAAGCAAGCCAAAGAGAAAAAAAATGATTTAAGATGTGCTTTTAGAATTCATGGGCAATCACAAATTACTGACACAGACAATAAATAGTCAGGGTTTAAATGTGCACACATGCTTAACACATAGGCAGGTAACACATCACTTCCTTCACACAATCTGGTTGGTTTGCTACCATAGGAGATAGCAAGGTGGAACATCACCAAAAACATCTTATCTGACACGTTTTATTAAGTAATCTTAAACTGCATTTCATAGTTTTATCCAATCTATTTTGCGCAATCATATAAGTGAAATCTGAATGAGTCAAACCATTTTATAACATATATATATATGTTATAAAGAGAGAGAGAGAGAGAGAGAGAGAGAGAGAGAGAGAGAGAGAGAGAGAGAGAGAGATCTCTTACTTTATTAACACGTACTTTTGGGCACTGTGACCTCAGTCTACAGGGTTACTTAAATGAGCAAACGCCAACGCAGATTAGCTTATGTGCTTTCTCTTAAGTTGGATAAACTTACGGTTTTTTTCTTTTGATTATATCTGTAGAGTAGACATGACTGATGAAAATTTAAACTTAGAGCTTTAAACTACAGAAATTGTGTGTTCAGAGGGAAGTCTCTGTGGACTTCTCAATAAGGGAAACTGCCTCTCCTCTAAATTGTATTGTGAAAGTCTCTAAGTGGAGAAGATATTTCAGAATTTGTTGATTGACTAAACTAAAGTACCACTGCTGGAAAATGCTGCTACAACATCCATGGGGAATCCCGTCCTGAGATTCTTCCTATGAAGGAAAGCATTATCAACCTTGAGCTGGCCTAGGAACTGGTCACTGGTGAAACCTAAGAGCTGTTATAAGAGAATTTTTTAGTAAATTTCTTTTCATTCACTCCTTCCATTAGTACTTATAATTCTATATTAAAACCTGTATTGATTCCTCACAAATTTCCACTATTTATTCTCATGTATGTTGCAGCTATAAAACACAGGATATGTAATATTACTCCACTGAGAATATATATCCATCCTTTTGATACTTATAAAAAAACAACACTTTACAAGCAATATACAAACTAAAAATATAGTATTTATTGTATATATATTATGTATGTGCATATAAAATATATTTATGTATAATAAATACACACACATACATATATATGTGTGTATATATATATGTATATACACACACATACACAATAAAAATATCTTTAACTCTGAGTAGGAAATGTGCTATGGAAGCATTTGATTACAAGCTATATTTATAATTTTCTTTTATCGCATAAAAATTTAATATGAAATTCCATCCTTTACCTGACACATAGGGCAAATAATATTTTAAGAATTATCCTATATGGAAACCTGAAATTATATACCAAAATTTGCATTCTATCAAAGAAGGATGCAACTTTATGACAAAGAATAAAATGGTTCTACAGAGGCTTTTCTATAATTTTCATTGATAATATGTATTACTCACTTCTAAAAATTAATTTGCAAGATAATAGCTCAAATGCATTGTGGGCAACAAAATAAATAGAAAGTGTATTTTCTTGGCATTCAGAATAACTCGAAATCATTTTGGTTTTTTAATTTTGTGATGTCTTATTTTCATCCTGTATCTAATACTTCACACTTTTACATTGATTTTATTAATCTATAAATAACATATTTATATAACCAGCATTTTATAGTTTTGATATTCAAACATGTGTTTGTTCTTTAGTAGGCTTGATTTTTCACTAATTTACAGTTGCAAACATCTGTCTGCATATATGTGTACACTTATCAACCAACAAAACTATTATCTTACATATAACAAAGACACATGCTCCACTATGTTCATATCAGCCTTATTTATAATAGCCAGAGACTGGAAAGAACCCAGATGCCCTTCAACAGAGGAATGGATACAGAAAATGTGGTACATCTACACAGTGGAATGCTATTCAGCTATCAAAAACAATGACTTTATGAAATTCATAGGCAAATGGATGTAACTGGAAAATATCATCCTGAGTGAGGTAACCCAATCACAGAAAAACACACATGGTATGCACTCATTGATAAGTGGCTATTAGCCCAAATGCTTGATTAACCTAGATGCACAGAACACATGAAACTCAAGAAGGATGACCAAAATGTGAATGCTTCACTTCTTTAAAAGGGGAACAAGAATACACTTGGCAGGGAATAGGGAGGCAAAGTTTAGAACAGAGGCAGAAGGAACACCCATTCAGAGCCTGCCCCACATGTGGCCCATACATATACAGCCACCCAATTAGATAAGATGGATGAAGCAAAGAAGTGCAGGCTGACAGGAACCAGATGTAGATCTCTCCTGAGAGACACACCCAGAATATAGCAAATACATACGTGAATGCTAGCAGCAATCCACTGAACTGAGAATGGGACCCACGTTGAAGGAATCAGAGAAAGGTTTGGAAGAGCTTGAAGGGGCTCGCGACCCCATATGAACAACAATGCCAAGCAACCAGAGCTTCCAGGGACTAAACCACTACCCAAAGACTATACATGGACTGACCCTGGGCTCCAACCTCATAGGTAACAATGAATAGCCTAGTAAGAGCACCAGTGGAAGGGGAAGCCCTTGGTCCTGCCAAGACTGAACCCCTGGTGAACGTGATTGTTGGAAGGAGGGTGGCAATGCTGGGAGGATGGGGAGGGGAAACCCATATAGAAGGGGAGAGGGAGGGGTTAGGAGGATGTTGGCCCAGAAACCGGGAAGGGGAATAATAATCGAAATGTAAATAAGAAATACTCAAGTTAATAAAGATAAAAAAAAATCAAAAAATAAGAATTATCCTATATGGAAACCTGAAATTATACTCCAAATTTGCATTCTATCAAGGAAGGATGCTACTTTATGGCAAAGAATAAAATGGTTCTACAAAGGTTTTTCTATAATTTCCATTGATAATATGTATTATCTCTTCTTCTAAAAATTAATTTGCAAGATAATAGCTCAAATGCATTGTGGGTAACATAATAAATAGAAAGTGTATTTTCTTGGCATTCAGAATAACTCAAAACCATTTCTGTTTTTTAATTTTGTGATGTCTTATTTTCATCCTGTATCTAATACTTCACACTTTTACATTGATTTAATTAATCTATAAATAACATATTTATATAACCAGAATTTTATAGTTTTGCTATTCAAACATGTGTTTGTTCTTTAGTAGGCTTGATTTTTCACTAATTTATGGTTGCAAACATCTGTCTGCATATATGTGTACACTTATCAACCAACAAAACTATTATCTTACTGGACATATGTCTTAAAATTATATGAATATATGTTTCCTCAATTCCACCTAAAAGTTATTAGTGATAATGGGGATAGAAATCTGTCTTATACGTTTTAAACATTTACTAAGAACCAACATCATGTCAAATGTTTTACATACTAGAATCTTCTTTGTCCTGTGATAAAGCTACATCCAGCTAAACAAATGGAATGCAAAAAATTTCATGAGTCAAAATGTATTTGAAGCACCTCTGCTACTGGTCAGAACAGCTTAGTAACACACTGCACCGAGGAGCACTGGCTGTCTCACTTTGACATCTAGTGGCTCATTAATAAGTTTAGCTTACTACTGCTGCTGCCTGCCCTCCCATGAAACTATTGTGTCAAGGTATATGCCTGGGGAGATATAAACTCAGAATAAATGTGTCTACTGAATGTACATTATGTTTGCATCATCATAAAGTTAACAAATTGTAAGTTGAACCATGGTAAGTCAAGGACCTTCTATATTATCTTTCTATTTCTTTAACTGTAGTACCTAATTATTTATGTTTCCATATCTTGTGTGATACAACTGAAATTGATGGAGCTTATGGAAAAGAACACAAGGATTTCAATCAATGTCTATAATATACCTAACTATTGCAGTATATTATTTTACTCAATTTAAACCCTGTAGCCTTAAATTTTTCTCTAAACCTACTTTATTTAGTTTTCTTGAACACTTCAGACTTCCTTCTAGCCCATCAAAACCAGAAATAGGGGAGAAAGAAGCTTAACAGGACAGGGGTGTTGTAAACCAGTTTGGAAGTAGTTCTATGGGTGCAATTCCAATATTTGTTGTCAGGATACTAGCAGTCCAGTCCAATAGCAAATAGCAATCACAAATCAGAAACAGTGGCTTGATCCCGTAGAAACCACAATGTTCTGCCCAATTGTCATGAATCAGCAAAAGCAGCCAGAGGCAGCCAGAATACCACAAGACATTCTTTGGTGTATTTCTCTTTACAAAGTGAAGACCAGGGAAGATTAGGGAAGTGAGACCAGATGATATATTGCATGGCCAAAGAAGGCCATCACAATGCAAGAGTTATCTCTCAGTGCTTATGGGGTTCCATTTATACTTTTTCCAAACATTACATGCCTTCTCAAGCAACCATTCTAGCAAAACACCACATGTCATCTCATTTGACTGCTTCAGCAAAACATCCTTTCACAGGACAGCTTCCAGAAAAACATCATGTGTCATAACTGAGTTCCCAAAGAAACCAGAAGCTTCCACTTCGAAACACACTTAAATTTACAATATTTTTTAATATATTTTCAGACACTACCTCTTCCATAATGGACAAGAGGCCCATATCATTCTCTATCACAATCCTCACAGACCATCATTGGAATCCAATACTGGTAACTTTGCTCTTTTCTCACATCTGAATTGTACAGTGTTTTATTCACATTCACCAGTCACTATGTCAGGTATCCAGGGCACATATTCCTCACCTTGAAAGGGACCATAGCCTAGGAACATTGTACTATAATCTCTAAAGACAAAATTCTGAACTCAACAATTTTAATTATAAAATGTAATTCCAACATCCTAATGGTTGGGATTATAATACAGCAAAAATGCTTAATATTGGGTCTGGAAAGGTAACTTATGAAGTGAACTTGAGTTTGATTCCTAGCACCCACATGGCATATCCATTTCCAAGGTAGTTAATCCCTTCTTCTGATCTCCTCAGGTAAGAGGCACACTAATGGTATGTGGAGTATACACAGCCCAAGCAGTCATACCCATAAAATAAAAATAAGTAAGTCTTTTTTAAAATCCCCAGTGTTTGAAATCCTCAAAAGAAAAATGAAACTGCTGAAGTAGAATTCTAGCAAACGTAATTTTGAAATTCAACAAAAGACATTTATTTGCATTTAAGGGATTTATCTGAGAAACATAAAATTATGAGAGAAGGCCTCATAGGCCACTTGAGACAATCAATTTAGTGATAAAACATACATAATAAACACATAATAATACTGACAGTTACATAAACATAACATTTATGAGCAAATAAGTTGTATTAGTAAAATAATGTGTACAAAAGCAGAATGCATAAACACATCAATGTGCCTGATTGCTTGGCACACACAGTTTTGTAACTGTGGTCATCTCAAATACAGTATCAATATACTTAAGTTCTTGACAAGATCAGAAAACAAAGCAACCAACATCTCCCAAAAGGCTGAGAACTGAAGATATCCATCGAACCATTTAGAAGTACTCATATACACAAGGCCCTTGGAAGACATTGCATTGAACTTAGGAACAGTGTTTGTATACAACATCAGTACTGCGATGATGAACTTTTGAGAAGTTCAATTTGCAGAAAACACACAGATGTGTTAGACTACTCTGTGAGGCTTTGCACAGTTTACATTTGAAAAAGTAGGAATGATAAAAAGATAAAAAAAAAAGCACAAAGCAGAAAACTGTGAAACAATATTGACAAGACAGTGCAGAAAAAAAAGAAGTAAATATTCTCTTGACACAGAAGAAAAGCACAGTGTAAGAGAAATATAGAGTGGACTTTATGGAGTTATTCCAGTGAACCTAACCAGCCTTCATATTGACGTTCATAACTCCACTTTGATGCCATGCATTTAAAACAGTAGTTTCTCCTTTTCTAGAATATGGCATTCCTTGTGGACAGTGTTCACATTTATGATGCAGTACTGCTGTTGCTGTTTGAGGAATTCTGTGCTTAGATGTGCAGCAACATTACCATCCTGCTTAATCTCCCTATTTCTTGTGCCACATCTTTAACGCTTTGGGTACTGGGAATCTGTTTCTTCAGGTCTTGTTTACAGATTGTGAATCTCACAGAAAAAAAAAAAACAACAACAACAACAGAACAGTAGCCTCAGTATCCTTTTGTCCACACTGAGTGTGTCAAGTCTAGAACTGCTCCATAACTTTACCAGCTTCTTCAGACCACTGCTGCTTTAACTCACTAAATATCCATGAAATCTCATCGCCTGGATGCAGTGTCTACATAGAACAAGACAGTGTTACTGTTTGGCCAAGCACTTCCCCACATCTGTTTTGGATTCCTCTCATATGGCCTTTGCCTTTTAAGGTGCTGGGGCAGAAACCCAGGGCAAGCGTCTCTCACAAACAACTTCTATGGGACTCCTATTTTGGAGGATAAACAAGCTTTACTATGGTGTTCGTTGTTTCAATTTTCAGAACTTGTACCTGTTAAGATTTCAATATTCAAGAAGAGTGCCTTGGGACTCTTTTGGGATCCTGAGAAATGTATTAACTATTGAGATTAGTATTAAATTCAAGCAACTATCAATTCTTTTTTCTTGAGTATTTTCATTAGACTTTCTATATTAGAAAGCAAAAAAAATGAATGATCATAATTTTTATATCCTCTTGAAAATAGTAAAGAGCAGCAAGAAATAAATTTGAAAAGCCACCAGAGACAAAAGGCGGTTAAAAGGTGGTCATCGATCCCTACCAGTAGGCATGTCCTCCATCCCCATATGATAGACACACTCAATCCTCAAGCCTCAAAAATTGTATTAAACAATGTAATGTTCTCTGTCATATGTGGGTTTCCATACTAAGATTTGATTGTAGATTCACATTTTTGGATAACATAAACTTCATTGACATAAGATAAATTTGTGGCTGTACCATGTTGTTTGTTTCATCCTAATGTAAGAAACAGTTCTCTAAAATGTTCATCACAAATTTCAAAAGGCCTCACCCAAAAATAAACAATTTTCCTGAATTTTGTTCCTGTCAACATCTTAATTCTGTTAGATCATTAGGTATGTTTTGAAGAATTTGATTGACAGGTAAGAATGAATATTGTTAAATGCTAATGGCTAGCCTCCAATTATAGCTCTATGTTTTTGAAATATGCAATTAAATAACTTTTGAGGAAAGTACATTACGTACCCACCTGTTCAGAACAGATTCGTTTTTAATTTTTATTATTCAAAAAATTCAGAATGTTGTACCTAGAATAACTGTAGTTATACAGACAAAACAAAACAAAATAAAATAAGCAATAAAATCCCAGAAATAAATCCTCAATGGTAATACAACTGAGGCTTATACTGCTCCTTCCCCCAGCAATATTCTGTACATTTTATTCTAAAGATATAGATGTACATATTGATGGAACATGTTACAAACTTCATAAAAGTATTGAATTTCTTGCTTGCTTAAAGCAATATGAAGAAACTTCTTTTAATGAATAAAAGGTAGAAATTTTATTGGGTAAGTTTTAATTGTTTAATAGCTTCATATATTCACGTAACTAATTTTATCCCTCATCAGCTCCAGTCTAATCTCTCATGCCCCTTTCCTGATAGATCTTCTCTAAAAGTCACCTACCATGTATTTTCCTGTTTCCCGTTGAGTGTGACCCACTGAGCTTAATAGTTGATTTCATGAGTGGCTTGGAGTATGAAGAATTTATCTGTGGCTATACCAATGAAGACAATGGCATGTTCCCTTCCCAGTTAGCTGATGATAGCCCTGCAAGGAGGATTGGGAGATCACGGGTGCCCTACCAATCAGGATGAATTTTAGAAGCCCAGTCTTCTTGTTGGTCTCATGAAGATGACCAACAGCTACAGTGAGTGTATGAATGCAGTGGTTGTAATGTATCTAGAAGATTTCTTTTTATTGCATATCTCTGGACTTTCATAGTCTGGCTCTCATAGTCTTTGTGCTCCTTCCTCCATGCTGTTTCCAGAGCCTTAGAAAGGAAGGTGTAATTGTCACATTTAGACACAAACACTCTATTTTAAGGGGAGTATTGCTTTTTTTTAGTTTAAAATGATCTTTTATTTTTTACATTTCTCAAAATGCTCATACAAACATGAGTTTCTGTCTTGTTTTCAGAATAAAGACCTAAAATCTTATTCAATGTATATAGAAAAAAAAAACTAGTTCACAACATATGGACAGTACTGACCAGAATTTTTTTCTCATTAACCAACCTGTACTTTACTGGGAGAGGCTCCCATCTCCATCTAATACACTGGAACACTAAAGGGCAACAGTGTTCCAATACTATATCATTGCATCTTATGTGCCTGTGCTCCTGTACTAAAACACAGGCAGGCCCAGGGCATGAACTTCTCTTATTCCATTAACTCTAGAATCTGCTATAGGCAAGCCAAGGTGCCAGCTCTCTGAGGAAGGCAGCAATGGGATATGGAGTCAGACTGGGGAAGGGGAGCAAAGCTGACTTATATTCAGTGATTCTTCTACCTTTAACTCTTTCCTATTCTAAGATCAAAACCTGCTTGCTTCTGGTGATTAACACCCGCTGTTTAGCAGCAGGAGATAAATAAAGGAATTGGCTTACTCTAGCTTTTTGTTCTTTTACTCAGCAGCTCCTTGCTGATCAGGCAAGATGTTCAGTTTGTTAACTCTATGGGAACCAGGGAGAAAAGAAAAGCAAAAATGAAAGAAAGAGAGAAAGGAGAGTCACGTTCACACAAACAAACACACTCTAGATGTGGTTCAAATGACTACATACAAACTTTATTATTGCTTTCATCCTTTTTTAGCTTTTAGACTAAAAGTTCTCTATGTAAGAAAGAATTACCTCATGGTTACAATGTTATATAAAATGGGAATTATTCAGAATGTGTATAGTTCAAAGCAATGTTTCATTCTATAAGCTCATTATAAGTTCAAAGCAACTGTTTCATATGGCCTTGGTTTATCATAGTGCATACCTTGGGCCTGACCTAGAGTGAATGTTTTTCCTTGATTACAAACCTGTCTCAAGCCTGTTTCTTTTCTCAGTGCAATTAGCCTGTGACACATGAAGGTTTACATTGAAATTACTTGTACAAATGTCAAAGTTCTATAAAATCATTTAGTAATTATGAAATCCTTAATGTGTCTACACAGCTTTACTAAAACTAAAGGTTGATATCAAGTGTTTTCCCTCATCACTTTCACCTTGTTTTTTGAGACAAGATCTTTCATTGAAACTGAAGCTTCCAGATTTTCTAGATTGGCTGATTTGAAGTCTCAAAAATACTCCTGTTTCTGAATCTTTAACTCTGAGGTTTCAAGAATTTGCCACTATGTATAACTCTTTCTGAAGAGATTTTCTTCATTTTAGTTAATTCTTTTCAAGGACCTTTGTGTTCCTACAATGATGTCTCGAAGTTCTTCAAGTCTTTTTCTAGAAGTTCCACCAAAGTGTTTCTAGTAATGTCTGTAGACCAGTTCAGACAGAGAGTGCTTCCCTAACATATATGGCCTAGGCTAAACCTACTACAAAACACAATGTGCAAAATCCTCCTAGCTTCTGGTCAACAGCTGGTTCTAAAGTCCCTCCCATCACCTTGTGTACTGCAGTTTTGGAATTGAATCAAAGGCCTTACACTGGCTTGCTAAGCACTACAGTAAGTTATAAGCTGAATCCATGCATTTGATATAATAGCACTCCATGTTTCTCATCACAACTTGTATTAATGGCTACCAACAAATTGATTTAGCAGCTTAATATGAACATTTGTTAAACTGTACCTTCTCTGAGACTTGGGAACCTAGAAGTTCTTCTGGATGGGTTGATTGCTCTGAAGGACTTGTTTCCTAGATGCTTCAATTGCATGGCCGAAATCTTAATTAGATGTACTCATTCGATGTACCTTTCTATACATTTTTTCAAAGCATCCACATAACTTAGAAGCAGATTTGCATGAAATGTGTAAGACAAGTAATGGGGGGAAAAAGCCACAATCTCTTTTGAACAGCCTTTGAAATTTTTCATAAATTAACTATGCTTGTCTAGGTGTCCAAATATTTGGTGACCTGTTTCTTATGGACAGTTTTTTGGGTGAGATCAAGTTTGAATTAGTTGACTGTAAGTGGAACTCAATCTCTTGCAACTTCTGAATGATCCTTGACCCTCTGTGGACTATTAAAATACAACCCAATATAGCTTCACCTTACTTTCTGCATTTATATCTTGAGGGCACATCCTATAGATACTATTTCTTCAGGATTCTAATATGAAAAGCTAATATTAGAAGTGGCACACTATGCGATTAATCATAGTCTTTTCAGCACCCATACCAAACTTACCAAAAGGAGGAAGAGAAGGAAGGAACCATGAGAGGCCATCTTGAAATATAACACAACTTGATGTTACCTGGGTTTATATTTCTTACATCAATCTTTCCGTCAAAATACAGACTTATAATCCCAATTTCATATTTAATATCTCTTCTTAAATATAAATAAAAATTACAAATACAACAGTGTTCTTGACTCACTGACATCATTACTGTCTGCTCTGTACTCTCAATGTCAGTTAGGTAGTCCTGACTGTTCCATAACACTGGACAAAATTTAGTTCTTCTAATTTATACCCCAGATTTATGCTTGATGTACAAGCCTGTCAAACTCTACTTTTCAAAACATTCTGATCCAAATCATCTTTATGTTGCACAGGCAAAGTATCTATTATTGAATTTCAAGTCCACTATCATCTTTTACAAATAGAAGAAGAGGATCTTATCCACTCTCTTCATTTTTGCTACCAGAAAGAACATGGTATATTTGCAAGCAAAATTTGGAAGGCAATGCTGTTAATATTTTAACACATTCCTTTTATGGGTACATACAAAGAAAGATTAATGGCTGGCATGTGGTTTGAGGGAAGATGCTGATGGTTGTACATTAGTAAGATGTTTTGAATGTGGTCCTAGCATTATCCAGTGAAGGAATCAACCTTTTAAAATAGTCTTTTTTTCCTTTTGCTTTGTTTTAGTCCCTCTTGAACTCTTTGTCAACTACTGTTTGGCAGTTTGAATGGGGAGGTGCCAGCATTTATCAAATTAAAATGCACATACAAATGCGTTTTAATGTGCAATGTACACTAAAAAGCCTCCCTCTGAAATTATACGACCTGACTTTACAATGCAATTTTAGCATTAAGACATTTTACCACAATAGAATTACCGACTCTAATTTGTTTATTTCTTTTTTCCTCTATCAATTAGTCTTATGCAAGACCAGCAAGTACCTTTTTTTGCTTTATTAATGGTGCAGTTGAGAAATAATTATTGAGATGAGTATGGTTTGGGCCTCTGAGTTTCCAACAAATAGAATAAACAGGCTGGAAAATATTTACATGCTCAACATGGGGTTTGCATAAAGCCCTCCTTAGGGGCTGTAAATGTAATTGTAATCTGATAAGGCCCCTTAGAAGAAGTGAACATTCATACTTCAAGAGATAGACTAAACCTGTCAAGGATATTACAGAATCGATATGAGAAAGAATATTGCCTTATTTCAATTTCTTTTATAGTTTTCCCTCTAGGTAACTTGGGTCAGCATATTTGCTATCTACGGATGTATAAAATTTTCCCTAAAATGAGTAATCTTAGAACAAAACATTATGATCTGTTTCTCTGAAACCAGGATAAGAGAATGCATTATCCTGTCTGGCTCTGGTTTAGCACTGTAATGGCAATATCAGCCAGCTATTGGCCTGCCCTGTAGTCATACAGCACTGAAGGGCATACTGGGTGTCTTTCAAGCTCATTCTGGTGATTAAGGTTACTCCCTGGATGATGGTAAAATGCCTTTGCCCATTATGACATAGGTTCCTTCATAAAGCTATTTTTGATGCAGGACCTGTCTTTCTGCAGAGAAAGTGTGTGTGTGATGCAGGTTGGGTATGGAAGGAAAAGAGAGAATTGGAGTAGAGATCGAGATACAAGGAACTGTGATTTTGTTAAAAGTAAGCTTACAGATGGCCTTGCCATTACAGATATTGTATTCTATTCGCTTATTCATTGGAAATTTAGAAATGAGTCTCCTGCCAAGAGTGGCAGCAAATGCCGTTAATAACAATGAGACTTAGTCATATGAATCTCTATGAGTTCAAGAGCTACTTGGTCTGCATAGGAGAGTGTTTTAAAAATATGACTGCTGACTGACTGCTCTTCCAGAGATCCTGAGTTCAAATATCAGCAACCACATGGTGGCTCACAACCATCTATAATGGGATCCAACATCCTCTTCTGGTATATCTGAAGACAACTACAGTGTACTCATATATATTAAATAAATAATACTTTTTAACAATTAAAAAATATGGTTGGAGAAATGGCTCATTAGTTGAGACATCTATACTGCTCTTGCAAAGATCAGAATTTTGTTTCCAGTGCCAAAATCAGACATCTCATAATCACTGGATTATTTTTACAGGATTCAGAGGATCAGGTGTGAATGCATGAACAAACACACATACAGACAAACAGACCTGCACATGCTTAGCAATAAAATCTTCTTAAATAAAAAGTGAGTCTCCATCCACAGCTCACACTGAAGCTGAGGAGAAAAAAACTGTCTCTTTAAGAAAACATTGTCAAATTATTAGTGACTAGTAAGACACTTAAGACCATCTCTGTGATATCACCCACCACAGTTCATTCCTGATTCCTTCACTGCCCCTAGCTTGTTCATCAAACCTTCTCTAGACAGTCATTTGGCAAAGAAGGCCCTCTAACTGACTGGGCTATTCTCTTGAACTTCAGTCTTACAGAAACTAAAGGGACTATGAGGCTGTAAACTTCATTTAACATTCCTTTATTTTTATTTTTATATGTATCTCTGTTGTAACTGCACCCATGTATGTCAATCACATACATGCCTGGTTCCTGAAGAGGTCAGAAGAAGGCATTGAATTGTGAAACTGGAGTTTACAGATGGTTGCGAACTGTCGTGTAGGTGCTTTGCACCTAGCCCAGATCCTTCGAAGAGCAGCAAGTGCTTCTTAACTGCTGAGTTCTCTCCTCAGCACTGAACATTAATGTAATAGCAATTTTCTTGTGGTTTTAAGGCAAGCTCTACAGCCAGATTCTAGTTTGCAGTTTGGTACGTCTTTCATTTCCTCTGCAATTAAAAAAACAAAACAAAACAAAAAACAAAACAAAACAATAAAACAAGCAAATGATCTTAAACTTTATGATCTTTAAGTTTTGAATCTGAAAACTACAGATTCAAACACCACGTGGGAAGAATATTGAAAGAGTTGTATATTTTATTATTGAATGCATAGAATATGGTTTAACTGCATAAATATGATGCAATAACTGCATAAATATGATGATGACTCTTTAAAAATAATATTTCTTTTCTATGATTATTGCTTTTATTGAAGAGTACCTCCTGCTGGGCCCCAGTGATCTACACAATGACCTGTCTACACATTAGGTATTTATTCCATATGCAAGATTTTAGTTGAGTTCTGCTATATGTGCTGTTTGCTTAATAATGAGCAATATTAGTAAATCTGGTGGCTTTGGGGACTTCTCTATTTTGAGGACTCTTTAATGTCATTTACTGTCTTTTCCATTGCTTTATTAAGAAAGGCTGAGAAGAGACAATCATTATGGCTGTAACTCAGCACTTGCCTGCCATGCCTGAGACTCTGGAAAAAAGAAGTAATGTAGCAATGGAGAATTCTTGAGAGTGACTAAGGATGCAGAGCAGTTGTGGACAGAGGTGTGTGGGTATCATAAATGGGTCTTTCTGCTATAGTACTCCATATGGTCCCAAAAGGCAGGAAGTCTGGACTTTGATAAATAGTATTGTTGGCATTACTTTGTTTTTTCAGAACAAGGAGAAACTAAAGAGGGGAAGCATTGGTCAAGCTCTTAAGTGCTTAAGGGCTTTTAGTGAAGTATCAAAATGTTACCTTTATCTTTCAAGGTATATTAATCACTTTCATCCCTGTGACAAAACAACCTCCCAAAACAAGTTAAACCTGGACGGATTTCTTTGGGATGACTTAAAGGCTTCAGTCCATGTTTACTTGGCCGCATTACTTCTGGGCCCGTGAACAGTAGGCTGGAACATCATGGCACAAAGCATGTGTTGGATCACATGACTCACCTCATAATAGATAGGATGAAGATGCAGATAGGACCGAGTCAGGGACAAGATACATACTTCAAATACCTAATTCCTTTAACAGGTCCCTACCTCCAAATTTCCACCATGCCCTTTGAATGCTGTTGAATTATGAATCCATTAACACATTAATCTACTGAGTAATACAGAACTTAAATGCTATAATCATCTCTCAAAGATTAGATTCGCTAGATACAGTTGGGGACTAAGACCATATCACACACTATAATTATTGTCAAGAACCCTCGTTACGACAACCACTCTATCTTCTTTTCCATTTATCACATTTAAATCAGCTTTTTGTACTGAACAGAGACTGCCAAGTGACAAATTAGATGATCAAATTTCAACATAAATATCTTCCCAAGAGGCATGTAGAAAAATTTTTCGCAATTCTAAAAAACAGTGTATAAATGTCTTTCAGATTCAGACTTAACAAAAAGTTGCAAAGCAAGCTTGTTCCTACATGGCAACTGTATTTTCTTCATTTACATTTTCACTATTTGAGACTGTTATATTCTGTAATGAGATATATTGTCTATGCACTCCTCCCCTTACCCAAATGTCATATGAATTGTGACCAAAAATGACATTTCTAAGAACAGACACAATGCTTCATTTCTTTCTGGGTAATGTCTCTGGTAACTCATTCTCCATCTGCATCCCTCAATGTTACTTTTAAAGTCCACCACAGTCTAGTTTAATTCAATATTTGTAAAAGTATTGCCATTATTATTCTTGCGTTTTTAACTTTATGTGCTTTTACACTCTGCTCTTCCAGAGGACCCGAGTTCAATTCCCAGCACCAATGCCAAATGGCTCACAACCAACTGTATAGGATCAACACAGTAGGATCTGACACTCTTTTGCTCCCCAAAGGCAACTGCACACACATGACATAAGTGCACATAGATACAAACAAATGTATATGGGCTAAAATATTAAAATAAAAACTCAAATTTTCTTCCGGTATTCTTTGATGCCTAAACATATGGTAGTCTACGAATATATATATATATATATATATATATATATATATATAATCACAGAAATGTTTGTTGAAGAAAGTCTGTCTATGAGCATGAGTCCATAGTTTAAATTGAATATCCCTTCCTAGATTTCTAGTATGTTAAACTGGAGTGAAAAATACAGCATTTGGTAACACTGAAGCCAGTCTCACCCAGTGGCCTCAAACTACTTTAGAATTTTATTTCATTGATAGACAATATGTAAATATCCACTAAGCATACGGCAAATATTTCCCAGTCTGAGATTAAAGCTGTGAATTAATGGCTCGAAATCTGAGAGAAGTGGCTTCCTAAATGGTAAATGCTACATGTCTGTTTTCTCCAGCTTGATCAACTGACGGTTGAGCAGCACAATTAATAGCTACTATTTTTGTGATGCATGTGAAAAGCAATATTTTGTCTAGCTCAGTGGGTGGCATTAAGCTACAAAAACACTACTTGCTTGGCATTATCCTGACACCAGTCAATGAAGTCATCAGGCAAATGAAACGGCTTTTGTGATAAAGCAGCCCAGTAATTGAAAATTGTCATTCTTTTCTTTTTTTTTTCTCCCTCAGGAAAACCTGAATCTTTCATTTCAATCTTTTTTTATATCACCAGAAAGAAATGAATATTTATAAAACAAAGAAGCAGGGCACAGCCTTGGTGTTATTATTCTGAGAGAACTATATATAATGAAGAAGAATAGTAAAACAACAAATCAAGTATAAACCCCAGTTGCTGCAGGAGCATGGTTGAACAGGCATTTTGTCAGCTCTAAAACAAATGGGCTGCAAGGATGGCAGAGAGAAATGTATGCTGGTGTACATAGCATTACACTGCACAGACATGTGCTCTATTACATTAGAGCCCTGAAGCTACTGGGGCGGGAGGTGATGAGGACTTTCTGATCCAGCCTGAGGTCTGGATTAATGGCTTCAAGTTGTCGATCAATTGGACATAACCTTGGCCCATAGAATGGGATCGATGTTACCCTAAAGGATTTGGAAACACAATTATGAATCAAGACAGTGAAGGGAGAGGAGATATGTACCTTTGTTTTCTTTCTACAATAACAATGGATCATTAAATGTATCAGGGTGAAAATAAATTCGCAAGTTTGTCCAAATCAAATTAGAATATAATTAGAAAAGAAAAATGAAAATACTGAAGAAATTTTAGATGATATAATCTGAAAATATCTAACTACTAAAAAATTAATAAAAGGTTTATTGACATTTAGAAAACACAAATGAAAGCCAAGAATAAATATGAGCACAGAGAAATCTGATGTCAGAGTACAGCAAAGATTCTCCTGGGAAAAGATACAATATTAAGGAGGTTCTGGTTAACACTCTCAGAGAAAAAGTGGAAGAAATTACACTTGAGAAATTAAGTAAATTCTGTTTTAAAGCATTTACTTAAAAGGATAAAATTCAAGCTCTGGAAATTTACAAAATGATTCCAACTTTAAAATATTTGAACCAATAAAAGGATATAAGATAACCTGAAGGGGATATTAGATAGAATTAGTAATTGAATCTACAAACTGGAAGAAATTTTTGTGATGCAGATAAGTAATGAGAAACAAAATAGAGACTTGGAAGACAGACAGAGCACATTCTGTCTACATCTTACATATACACATACATACATACCTACACATATACTCACTGAGTCCTTCTAACCTTGCTCATATGAATAAGAGTTTAGAACTGACCACTTGAGATTAACAATCTATCAATGAGTTCATTCCTGGAGAAAACTGACTTTCCCTTTCTCAATAGTCATTGACTTTTCATCTGAGGTGGAGGCTTACAAATGTTCCCCTATCCAGGTTGACATGTCAAAAGATGAGGTCATTATTTAGGTCTTATTTATATAAGGATATTCTTGAGCTCTCATGGGTAGGGTAGCCATGAGAAACTAACTTGCAGGGGTTTTTTTTTGTTGTTGTTGTTGGTTTTTTAGAGTTAATTTCACCTCCTCAGCAGAAAACCCAACTTTATTATACTGTTTATTTGACTTTGTTTGCTAATGCAATGTCACTGTAGGAAGACTTCACAGTTTTGAATATGAATGTAACATCTGGTTTCCTTTCAATACCATTTCAGCCTACAAATGCAAACAATTCTTTTGTACCTCAACCAAAAGTCTCAGATTGTGTTGTAATAAAGGATGACTTCCATGTCCCAATTGTTGAATGACCATCATTTTGCTGAGTTGTCGTCATTGTCATCATTGTCATTATTTATCTTAGAAAGAAGCTAGATATGATGGCATAGAATGTGTAGGCAGAATATGAGAATATGCAGGAATTAACTCCAGCTTCAGTTATATAATGAGTCAAATGCAGCCTGGACTACCTAACACCCTGTTTGAAAGACAGAGAGAGCTAGAGAAATGAAGAGGGAGATAAGAGAGAATGAGAGATAGAGAGAGGAAGGGATGGAGCGAGGAAAGGAGAGGAGAGAGAGAGTTTATTACAGTAACACTGAAGGCTCATTAAGGGTCCAACGTGGATACCTACATTGGGCAGATCAATTACCTCACTGAGGGACCACATTCAACACTCAGGATGGTTGATCTACTTAAAACCCTGTTGAAGAGCTAGGAAGAATAATTATCCTTTAATTGAGATAATATAGTTTTCCTTCCCATAGTTTCTGCCCACAGTCTGTTTCTTAAGTTTGTCAGTTTTTCCAAATTACTCAAAAAGAAAAAAAAAGTAATTTTTCCTGTTCTTTCTATTTATGTTCTCAGCAACCCCTCCCACCCCCCGCCACAACACTGAGTTTCTCTCTTTTTGTAAAGGTTCCTTCTTAACCATGAGGCTGTTTGTCCACTATTTGGCCTACATCTATGGCTGCTTAACTAACACGGCAAAATCTTTTCTATTTTGCATCTCCCTCCTCAAGGCAGCTGTCCAGATTTACATGCCACAATGAGATTTTCTTTTCTTTATATCTTTTTTTTAATTTGAATAAAATTTCCCTTGAGTTTGTTTTAAGTCCATTCTGAAAATATTTTATTAATGAGACTGAGAAACCGAAGGGGACTCCTCTTTTCTCTGTCGCTTGTACCAACTCTGCCCAGACTCTCCAACATCTGTGTTAACAAAAGAAAATGCTACAAACTCAGGTGAGAACAGTCTTAAGGTACAGTAATCTATAACTCCACCTTCTTTTCCACTTACCAGATCTTATAGTATAGACAATAGGCAACGTGTTTCTCATTCCATGTTTCACACAGAGGAAATTTTGGGATATTTATTTCCTGGCATCACACAGCAAGAACAAACTCTGTTTCTTACTAGCCTGAAGGTCTCTGAATCAGATGTAATCTGTGGCAGATTAGGTTACTTCCTTCACTTGAAAATTCATGCCAAAGTTTAATTACAGATCTTTCTTAGGGCTTCATAGCTCATTTCCCTTTACTGTTGAAAATAATCCATTAATTGAATGTACAAAAGTCTTTCTTTCCAGTTAAGGGGTGTTTTGGTTGTTTGGGAGTATTGCACAATTATAAATACAACAGATAGAAGTTCTTGTCTACAATCTTGTGCATGTTCCTCCTTTTTAGAAGGATGCTCTAGGAGGGCATAGGTCATGTTCATAGGTCATAGGTCATAGGTCACAGGTCAGCAATGCTATGGGTTTAACTATTCTCTTCAAAAACCCAGTTTACTATAATACCAAAGCACTAAGATGTGAGGACTTTCTGAGGCAATTAAATCTGTAAGGGCTTTTTTTCATGAATGAGGGTTTAGCCTTTCTCACTCTCACCTGATAGAAAAAGAATCTTTCAGTTTGGCCTTACTTCCAAATTTCTTGAATTAAGAAATAAATTCCTGTTCTTTTTAAATTATCCAGTGTCAGACATTCTGTTATTGCAACACAAATGAGTAGAGACAGTTATCAACTCCTTTTCATAGTGATTACTATTTGAATTTATACTAGCAATGAGCAAGCATTCCTTCAGGCTTTCTTGACTGTTTGGACTGTTAGAAATGTGGGTTTTAATCAATCTGATGGATGTGTAGTATTACTTCCTTGTTTTAACTTGTAATTTTCTTAATAGCACGTATAGACTCTTCTCAGATTTTTATTTATTTACTTTGATCAGCTTACCAGAAGTCATTTCATGAAAGGATTGGTCCACAGGGTAGTTCTACTGAAAAGTCCTGGGGCTTTTGTGTTGCTGTACAATTAAAAAAAGAAATGCTGTATCTCCCCACCCCCACCCCCGCACTAAACCTGGCACTACAATTCCCCAATATATCTGGTGGATATCTTCATCTCAATCAACAAAGCATCTCACCCACTTTGCTCTATCCCATAGTACACTGCTGACGGCTTCTTCTTGTTGTAAAAATATAAAAAATAAAAAGGGCTGTCTTTTATCCCCACTAGGTCTACACCACAGTGTCCCAAGATATCTGCTGGATATCTTAATTCTCAGTCAGCAAAGCCTCTCACCCGCTTTGCTCCATCCCATATCACACTGCCAAAGGCCTCTCTCTGAGCCTGGCAGCAATCTCTCTACCTACCTAGTTCCCAAGGCAGTTTTCCATGCCAGAAACACACATCCCAACTCTGTGGTGGCCCAGACTGGTTGCCCCACATTCCATTACACTTAAATCTACACATGAAAGAACACACAACACAATAACCTTTGACCCATTGATAAGATATATTTGCCCACCTAAACCCTTAAAAACATTGGTAACAACCTGTAAAGGTACAGCGTGGAATTTTATTTATTTATTTATTTATTTTTTGGTTCTTTTTTTCGGAGCTGGGGACCGAACCCAGGGCCTTGCGCTTCCTAGGCAAGCGCTCTACCACTGAGCTAAATCCCCAACCCCCTACAGCATGGAATCTTAACGTCACCTGCCATATTGTCCTGCCATGGCTTCTCTTCCTGTCCCTCCTCTCTCTTCTTCCTTTCCGTTCCAGTCTCCTCCTCTTCCTTCAAACTTTTCTCCCACCCATCCTTCCTTTTCTTCAAATGACAGGCCTCCTTCTATCTTGTACCTGCCTCACCTGTGACATCATCCCACAGCTTCTCACTGATCCTGGCAGCAATCTTTCCACCAATCTAGTTTCCAAGGCATGTTGCCACTATGCCAGAAATATACATCCCAATTCCGTGGCAGCATAGTGTCTCCAGCCACCACATACTCTCTTAAATTTAAATTGCCACATGAAAGAACACACAACACAATAACCTCTGATCCAATTGATAAAATATAATTGTCCACCTAGACATACAATGCCCTGTACACATCCATCCTTTAAGAATATTCATAACAACTAGTAAAGGTGCAGAGAGGAAACTTAACATCAACTTCCAAGTTCTCTCTGCTGCTTCCCTCTCCTCACTCTAGTCTCCTCCCTTCCTAAAACTTTTCTCCCGCCCATCCTTCCTTCTCATCCAATGACAGGTCTCATTCTATCTTGTACCTGCCTTCACCTGTATGACATCCTACACTTTTGAATTAATCTGTAGCATTATGAGATATATTTATGTCATTTGATCAATTAGAGTATAGATTATATCTTCTTCTTGTTATTTAATATATGGGAACTGATACCCACTCTTTCCATGAGCACTCATGTACACCAGAGTCCCAGAGACAGTAGCTGCCCAGTCTTTAACTTAAATCTATACTGTCATGAGGCAGCTGAACTTCTGCTTTTCTGATAGGTGGTCCGTGTTAGGGACTTCACTACCATGACCTAAAGTTAATAAAATAAAGTTTTTAAATAGTCGAGTTTTTTCCTTGTTGAGTCTTAAGAATAAGTTAAAGACTAAATATTTTTGGGCATGTATCTGTTTTGGGGGGTGATAAATATTCTAGAAATATCTTTGTGAGTCTGTACATGTCTCTTTTCATTTTCTTAAGAGTGACTTTCTTCACGCAGAACTATTGAATTTTAATAAATTCCAATTCATTGATGTTTTATTTCATGAAGCATGCATTTGATTTTAAACTGAAAACTCATTCTCAAACCCAAAGATACACATTTCTCCTATAACTTCTGTATACAGTGATTTGCATCTAGAACTATATTTTAGTTCATTTTCGTATAAGACATTATGTCAAAATTAGAAGTTTATTGTAGTCAAATTCTCCCAGGGATATCAAAGTCTTTATGAAGAATTGATAAGCACACTATCCTTTCTGTACTGAATCACTCTTGTTCTTTCATTGAAGATTTGATGTCTGCATTTCTGTGTATCCTTCAGAGCTCTCTGCTTTCTTTCTATCATGTGTGTCTATACTTTTATTAAACAACTCTGTCTTGGTTATGATAAGTTCTGAGGAAGTATTGAAATCAGGCAACAAAATTCCTTGAACCTATTTATTTCACTTATTGAGATAATTAATTGAGAAGACTGAAGGGGTAAAATCAAATGCCAGGCAGTACTGATGGTCTGAGTTCAATTGTATACATGATAATAATAAAAGTCCTTGTGAAAATTAGCTTATAAAGAGGCAATCACAGTTTGACCTCACTTTTAGAAATATAGACCAGGAATCAACTGAACTTAAGGGTTTTTATGAATCTAGAGAGACAACATCCCTCAGGACATGAAGCATGTGATAGACCAAAAGTGGTCAGCACAGGCCAGAGAATGAAATGATGTCTCACTGCTCCCTTCAAAGATATGCCACCAAAACCTACTTGAAGGTACACCTCCTTTTTTAAATTTTTTTGGATTATCTTTTCTTTTATTAGAAACAGAAGTTGAATATCATCTGACTATTGCAAAGTAGACTGCGATGAACATAGTGGAGCATGTGTCCTTGTGGTATGGTAGGTCATCTTTTCGATATATGCCCAGGAGTGGGATAGCAGGTCTTAAGATAGAACTATTTCCAATTTTCTGAGGAATCCTCAGTTTGATTTCCAGAGTGGTTATATAAGTTTGTAATCCTACTAGCAGTGGAAGAGTATTCTTTTTTCTCCACAACCTCATAAGCATGTGCTGTCACTGAGTGTTTGATTTTAGACATTCTGATTTGTATAAAGTGGGAATTTAGGGTTGTTTTGATTTAGGGTTGAATTTCCCCAATGGCAAAGGATATTGAAAAGAATTTTAAGTGCTTCTTGGCCAGTCGAGATTCCTTAGTTGAGAATTCTTTGTTTAACCTTGTATCCCATTTTTTTAAATTGGGTTATTTGGTTTTCTAAAGTCTTACTTCTTGAGTTTGTTGTAATAGCTGGAAGCTGGAAACAACCCAGATGTCCCTCAACCAAAGAATGGATACAGAAAATATGATTCATTTACACAATAGAATATTATTCAGCTATTAAAAACAAGGATACCATGAATCTTGCAGACAAATATATAGAAATAGAAACTATCATCCTAAGTGAGGTAACCTAGACCCAAAAGGACAAACATGGTATATACTCACTAACAAGTGGTTGTTAGCCAAAACAGTTCAAAATACACATGATACAATTTACAAACCATGTGAAGCTAAACAGGAAAGAAGGCCCAAGTGTGTATATTTCAATCTCACGTAGGAAGGAAAACAAAACAATCACAGGAGGCATAGTGGGGGTAGGGATTTGGGTGAAAAAGGGGATGAGGAGGGAAAAGGAGGGCAGGATCAAATATGGAGGTCGACAGGAGAGAAGCCCAGAGGACCAGGAGAATGAATATAACTATGAAGCAGTATGGAGGTTGGGGGCAGGTGAATCTCTTGAAAGTCCCAGACACCAGGGATGTGAGACAGTACCAGGACCCAATGTAAATTCCCTCCCGAAATGCCCAAGAGTGGGGAGGTAGAACCCAAAGAAACCACCTCCAGTAGATAGATAGAACCCCTAGTGGAGGTATGGGTCACCTGCCCTTCTCCAAAATTGTTGATGCAGAATTGTTCCATGTCTAAAGGAAATGCAGAGACAAAAATTGAGTAGAGACTGAAGGAAATGTCATCCAGATTGGTCCAACTTGGGATCCATTCCATGCACAGGCATCAAACAACCCCTGACACCATTACTGATGTCATGTTGTGCTTGCAGACAGGACCCAAACATAATTGTCCTCTGAGAGACTCTACCAGAAGCTGACTGAGGCAGATACATATATTTACAGCCAACCATTGAACTGAGGTCAGAAACCCCTATGGAAAAGTTAGGGGAAAGATTGAAGGAGTTGAAGGGGATTTCAACCCCATAGAAAGAACAACAGACCCATCAGAGCTCCAGAAACTAAGCCACCAACCAAACAGCATACATGGGCTGGTCTGTCAGTCCTGACCATGCCAACATATGAGTCTGGACTAAGTAAAAAGGATGTACTTAATTCTGTAGAAATGTGATGCCCCAGGTAATGGGGATGTTAGCAGGAAGAGGTGGGAGAGAAAGGGTGGTTGGAAAACACCCTATCAGAAGCAAGTGAGGAGGTTGGGATGAAGAACTCATGGAGGTGGAACCAGGAAGTGGGGGAATATTTGGGATGTAAATACACAAAATAATTTTAAAAAACCAAAAGTCTTTTTCTCACATAATATATCCTGATTACAGTTTCTTCCCATTCTACTCTTACCGGTTCCTCTCCACCTACAGTCCCATCTGGATCCACCCTGTTTCTGTCTCTCAATACAAAATAAACAGGCTTTTGAAGGACAATGATAAACACATATGATACAATTTAAGACAATAAGAAAAAACAAAATCTAATATCAGGATAGGACAACACACACAACAAGAAGAAAAAGAGCCCAAGAAAAGGCACAAGGAACAGGTAGATATACATGCTAGGTCTCAGAAAACTAGAAAAAGTTTTACTTAGTCCCTGTGGTTCCTACCAACATCACTCAGTCCCTGAGGCTCCTCCTAGTACTTCTCACCCTACCGCTTACCCTCTCTCTTCCAGGATCTGGGCTTCCATTTTGGTTTCTGGAACCTGATCTCTATATAACTTAGCCAGGCCATGCCTGTCTTTTGTCCTCTTGACCAAGGCCACCTCTTTGTTGCTGCTCTTTTGCTCTCCCTTGCCTTCTCTCCTCTCATGGTCCAGTTTACCCTGTCAGCCATGTTCAGCCTGGACTCCATTTTATCTACACTAAAATTCCTCTCCATACTTTAGGAGTAGACATGTCTTCCTGCCTTTATTTCATTTTCTCATTTTGGCTTCCAGTTTGTTTGTTTGTTTGTTTGTTGTTTACAGGATTCCTAAGTGTGTGAATGAGCAAATGAGAAGGTATTCATTCAACAGGGATCCTGTTTGTTTTTTGCTTTGTTTTTTTTTTGTTTGTTTGTTTGTTTGTTTTTTCAGAGCTGGGGACCAAACCCAGGACTTTGCAGTTGCTAGGCAAGCGCTCTACCACTGAGCTAAATCCCCAACCCCAACAGGGATCCTGTTTGTCACTTTCTCTTTTCAGCTCTGGGATTCTATCTAGTACAAACCCATGCAGGATTTATGAATGCGGCCTTAGTCTCTCAGTTCATATGCACCTCAATATTGTTGATTTAGAAGGACTTGTCTTGATGCCCTCTATCTAGTTCTGAGCTTCTTTCTGCCTCCTCTTCCAATGGGTTCCCTGAGCACCAAAAGAGAGACTTGTTGGAGATCACCACCCAATTTAGACCTGTGTTCCAGTGCCTCTCATTCTCTGTGTATTGTGTGTAGCTATAGATCCCTGTATGTATTCCTATTCTCCTTGAGGAGGAAGCTTTTGTGAGGATGCCTGAACAAAGCACTGATCTAAGGACATAGACAAATATCATTAATAATAATTGTATAGCTACTTTTCAATTTAAAAAGAAGAGCAGTATCTGGGTTTACCTAGGTCTTGGTGTTCTCTAATCTCAGGTTCTTGGTCACCCAAACCGTGTTATTTGTGAGTGCCATCTCATAGACTGGACCTTAAGTTAGATTAGATATTGCTTGAGGACTACCACAAGCTTTGTGCTACCATTGTACTATCAGATATTTTTCAAGAAGGACATCATTATAGATTAGTGATTCTCAACCTCTGGATTGCAACTCTTTTTGGGAGTAAAATGATCCTTTCATAGGGTTTACCTAAGACCATTAGAAAACACAGATATTTATGTTAGACTTCATGAAGTTGTTAGGATAAGGGTTTGAGGTTGGAATATCTTTGGTGGGACCTGGCTAAACCACTAAGAAATTAAATCACTCAACAGATCTAGGGTGGGAAGTTTATTGGGGTAGGGAGGAAAAGCAAAAAGCCACCTTGAATTGGGTTTGAAGTGAGTACATGAAAAAGAGATAGAGACAGAGAGACCAGGAGACAGAGAGAACAGATGAGACAGAGAATGAGAAAGAGAGGGGGGCAGGGAGAGGAGAGGAGGAGAAGAGGAGAGAAGGGAAGAGAAGAGAAAAGAAGAGAAGAGAAGAGAAGAGAAGAGAAGAGAAGAGAAGAGAAGAGAAGAGAAGAGAAGAGAAGAGAAGAGAAGAGAAGAAAGAATGAGAATGAATAGGGAAAAGAAAGATCTTGGGTCTATTATGGTCCATACCTGGTGTACCTGGCAGCAGCAGGTACTTAAGATGCTGCTGATTAAGTAGCAGCAGGTGTCTTAAGATGCTGCCACTAGGTCTCTGAGGGCAGACCAGCCAGTAGAGATACTTAACTGCTAACAATGGCAGCAAAATTACAGTAATGAAGTTGTGTAATTGGGGTTTACCACAGCATGAGGAGCTATATTAAAGGAGCATTAGGAAGGTTGAGAACCAGTTTTAGATTTAAAGGTTTGTAGTTGGCTGGGTGTTTACTGTTCTCTTTTTGTGACATGCAGAGTACCGTCCTGTACCAAAGACTCACAAATGTGGAATAAAGGCCCTATGTAGGCACCAGCTGCACTTTTCCATGATAAATGAGTTGTATGGGGAAGACACACCTCTATAAGTCTCCCCATGTCACAATATAGATGCTGAAGTGAAAGAAATCCTTCCATATATGGGTCTTTGGTGAAAATTCTAAACCCAAATTGTAGGAGAATCACAACTTTCAAACTATGAGTTGACTCTCTTGCTGGTCATTTTTGCTTGTTTGACTCATATTCTCTCTCTCTCTCTCTCTCTCTCTCTCTCTCTCTCTCTCTCTCTCTCTCTCTCCTTTCTTCCCTCCTTCCCTCCCTCTCTATAGGTACACACACACACACACACACACACACACACACACACACACACACACACACACAGAGGAAATGAGCCAATTCAAGATTAGATTGAGGCCAGGGGAGTTGCCATGGGAAGAAGGGGTAGGAGGAAAGAAAGAGAAAGGGTGTACAAGCAGAGAAAGAGAGGCACCAAATGTCTGGATATATATTCTATATGTATAGAGGATATTTTATAGAGCCTCGGGGGAACTGCAGCCGAAGTCCTAGGCTGGAAAGTTGAGGGATGGGGGCAGGGTATGCTAGGTAGGCACTGAGGGATGCTGGGAAACCTGGAGGCTAGGTCTGCTTTGGTATGCAAAATATGAATCTCAGTTCTTTGTCTGTGTCTGAATGGAAACATTCCACCCATTCTTTGATTATAATTGAATATGAGATACCATAACCATCATGACTACTTCCTGCTGACAGTGGGGTGCAGCTTTGAAGTGTTGACAAAAAGCTGAAATGTTAGTCAAGTGCAAGAAGAGTTGGTTGTTTTACTGCTGTCCAGGTTGTGGGGCCATCTTGGGGAAGGAGTATGTATGCCCAGTTGCAGCATTTATGAGGCTGGGCCAGAGCACCTGTTGGTTACTATGTTGGAACTTTCCTAGACACAGGTTCTGAGAGAACACCTAGATGTTAGGAGCAGTAAGATAAGAGTTTAAGAAGAAAAACCATTGTGGGGGTGGTGTACATTTCAAACTTTCATAATCTTGGTAGTTGGAGGAGGGCTGAGGGCTGAGGTTCCTGGACCAGGACCAGGGAAATTGATCCCATCCTTAGGAATGGGCAGGTAGAGGTGGTTGAGTCTTATCCACTTATTTACCATGAGGCCCTAGTGATTGATCACTGGGTTCAAGCCCCTCAGAGACCTGTGAAGGATATATGCAAATGTCAGTTAAAGTGACAGTTCTGCATTTCCCAGACAGTTACCTCACTAGACTTCTGTGATGCTGATGGCTTCATTGAGGACATAGTACCAAGGCAGGATCAATCTTTGGCTGTGAGGGTCAAAAAATCTGAGAAACCTTCCTGTGGAGGAGGAACATGGGAAACTGAGCTTGCTTTGTCTTAAGGAACTTGAGGCATGTATAGCATTCCTGCTTGTCCAAAGTTTAGGCTGAGCCTTAGCAGAAGGCAAGGCAATGGATCTTTTACAGTAGTTATTGTACTGCAATCAAGGTGGAGTCCTTTTTTGTTCTGCCTAAATTTTCTGGAGAGCTTGGGGGTGTTATTGATAGGATTTGAGAGTCTCTGTCATTTTAAGCATCTTAAGTTTAAGATTTAAAGCCCATATTCAAATACTTACTACACATTATCTGAGTTAGACAATCTGTGTCTGCTTTTAGTTATTCTAAATAATACAGCTAGCAAACATAAAACAGGAGGCTAAGTAAACCTTTAATAATTAACGCCATCAGTTCTCAACATGACTTTAATATAATTCTGAACACATTAAAGGATATGATCATTTATAAGGTTACTGGCTATGAACTTCTATTTTTTAGTTATAGTAGCTTTTGTGAGAAATCTTATTTCAAATTAAAAGTGTCTTTTGGAAACCTGTTGCTCTGCTCATGCAACCTGTTGGTGCTCTTAAGAAAGATGGAGGTGGGGCAGTCTCCTCATGGCCCTTCAGTCTCATACTTTGTCTCCATCTACCCCTTATATAGACACCAAACCCAGACACTATTGGGAATGCCAAGAAGTACTTGCTGACAGGAGACTGATATAGCTGTCTCCTGAAAGGCTCCAATAGAGTCTGACAAATACAGAGGCAGATGCTACAGCCAACCACTGGATTGAACACAAGAACCCCAATGGAGAAGTTAGAGAAAGGACTGAAGTAGCTAAAATAGTTTGCAAACCCATAGGAAGAATAACAATGTCAACTAACTCGACCCTCCAGAGCTCCCAGGGACTGAACCACCAAAAAAAGAGTACATATGGAGCAACCCATGGCTCCAGCTGCATATGTAGCAGAGGATGGCCTTGTCAGGCATCAATAGGAGGGCAAGCTCTTGGTTCTGTGAAGGCTCGATGCCCCAGTGTAGGTGAATGCCAGGATGGTGAGGTGGGAGTGGTTAGGTGGTTGAGTGAGCACCCTCACAGAAGCACAGAGAGCAAGGGATGGAATAGGGGGTTTGAGTTCAGGGTTAGGGGAAGGGTATGCCAGATAGGGACTGGGAGACGCTGGGAGAACCTGGAGGCCAGGCCAGCTATGATATGTAAAATATGCACCTCAGTCCCTTGTCCCAGGTCCGAAAGTCAACACTTCCTAAAATATGTTTGTACAAATAGATACTGTACTTTGTTCATATCATACAGTACAGCCTGTAATGTTACTATTGTGCCTCTGTGATAAAACACCATGAGTAAAAGTGATTTATAGAAGAAAAAAGAAAGAGCTTATTTTGGTTCCAGGGATAGAGTCCATAATGGCAGGGTAGGCCTGACAGCTGGCAGCCTGAAGCATAACACGTAACACAAAGCAGAGAGCAAATGGGAATTGGGGCAAGGACAAGAACTGCTACAACACTCCTCCAGTAACAGAATGCCTGTAGCAAACTCTAATAACTCAACAGTTCAACCACCTGCCTAAAGAGCACCACAAGCTAAGACCAAGTATTCAAATACCTGCAGGCCATCCTCATTCAACTGAAGAAGCCATACCTTCTTCCTTTCTTCTCCACCTTTCCTCATTTACCACACCATGCACGCTACCTACAGATTGTTTTGCTTCAACTTTTGTTTCACATACACAAACACAATTTTATGGCTCTATGCAAAATCCAGGATGAGAAAAAGGTGCTATGTGTGTGAGTTTGGCTTAATTCATTAATAGATTAATCCTGAATTGTATCTCTTCTTTTTTGTTTGTTTGTTTTTGTTCCTAGGCTACCTCTACTGTTTCCCTAATCACCTTCCTCCTTTGGTGTTATACAAAAGTAGAGTATCAGATGCTGAACCTGGTTAGATAGCCTTTAGCATGAGAATAAGGAAGTCTTTTCACTTGCAGAAAAGTTTGTTGCTGTGGAGAATTCTCCGGGCTCATTTGACTAAGTTTATTAAACCCCATATCCTAACAAATCAAGGAACTGTACCCTTTTCCAATTTCCAGGCAGTGCTGGCGGCTTGCGTAGAGATAAATACAACCTAGCACTAAGCTTCTTCTCAGACCACAGTCCCCAAAGTGTTACTGTGACCTGAGTTAACAGTCACCACCCAGGAAGCCATTAACAGAGACTTCCATTGTTCTCTTACCATGGGGTCTTGGTCTTCAGCAACTTTATCTCTGTATCAGGCTATGCCCAGCATTTCTCTGTGACAAACTCTCCATATTCCTTAAAGTACTGACTTCTCTAAAGCATCTCTTCTTTGATGAGTCTCTAGGAAAATAATTGTTTTTAAGTTTGCCAAGCTTTTTTCCTGTTTTCCTGTAAATATGGAAGCTCCTTACATGACACAACTGAATCCCAAGTCACCAGAAAAAAAAAAAGAATTTTCACTAAATCTATTATGGGAACTATTTATATAGATATACTGTAGAAGTTAAAAAGTAATCAAACATTCATGTATCAAACAATTGTTATTAAATTCAGCTATGATATCTCCACAAAACAGTAAACATATCCTCTCAGGGCTACTTAAGACTGACCATCATCCACATACTGACTACTAAAAGATGCTCTGATATAGTTAGGGGGTAGTTTGCTTAGTTCAGCCATCTCAGGGATAAGATCCACCCTGCAGGCAGGATCAAAACTAAATTCCTGTTCCAGGCCCTGGAACCTAACTCCTGTCCTGTTTCTTCTGAAGTTTCATGTGTGTCTGTTAACCAGTGAAGGGTGTAAAGAGGGAAGATGCTGTTATTGTAAGATTCAAACTTCAGGACAAAGGCTGCCTTAGGGAAACACTAGGTGGCTGGGACTTCAACACACTGTCCAAAGATTTTAGGATAACACCCTGTTCCAGGAAATGAGCTAACCCCCCTTAGTAGTCCACCATCCATGTGAATGAGCTAACCTCGAATAGAGAAGAGCCCTTAACAGTTCTCCATCCATGTGCCAAAGATATCTCACCATTGATGAATGTAAGGGTCAATGTGTGTCATCAAGGACCAACTCATGTTGTTGCCAATGGCTGTCCTCCACAAGTATATAAAAGGTGTGTGCTTTTGTTACTGGGGGTCGCCTCTGTCCCAATTACAGGGCCACCCCAGTGCACTGGATCATTAAACCTCTTGCTTGACTACATCGTTCTCCATTTCCTTGTTTTTATGGGTGGGACTTCCCTGATGTAGGACTGATAGGGTCCTACATTATCCCATTATCTAGACTAAAGGCACACAAGCCATGAATGTGCTGCCTGCTTTGACTTAATAGACTAAGTGCAGCTTGCCCTCTTCTTTGTACCTTTATCACTCTAGATTCCAGGTCAGAGTCCAGGAGGGAACCTGACTGCAAAATCTGACTCAAGAATCCTGAAACCAGGTGCCCTCATAAGACCCTGTCACTGATGCCAACTTCCTTGTTTAACCCCTTGTGTCAAAATACGATTGGTCAGTGCAACAGTCCATCCAATTCCCCTTGCTTTGTGTTCCCATGTTATAGCAATGTTGTATAATCTTTTTAAAGAGACAGGTTTCAGATCCTGAAATGGCCACTTCCTGTGCTCACAGAAAATAAAGCTTGTGTATTTCATCTTCTGGTGAGTTTTCTCAGCTTCAACCCAGAAACCAACAATACTACTGGAAACAGTCAAATAAATGTTGTCTCCAATATTTTCTCTGGCTTTGAATCTTGTTTCTTTGATATATTTTACAGTAATTAAAAGGCCAGAGGTAGATTTGTGTTCTGGCTTCCCCATCTATGTTAAAGGCACATGTGTATCACCAACTATGATATAAATTTTTTTAAAAAAAATCTAAACTTAACATTAAAGAAGAAAATGTCTATGATTCAGACAGAGTCTGAGTCACATTGAGATTTGGAAAAATATTGGTTTGTAATTAATATGCAGAAAAATTGATAAATATTTAAACAGAAAGCTCCAGTCATGCATAACCTGGACATAAGATTATACAATTAGCTTCCAGCCTAATTATCTTTCTGTTTTTATCAGATGAAATGCAGGTGGTTTAAAGGATAAGTCCTCTTATCACCTAGAATTGCAGAATCTCATGCAAATCTGGAATGCTTCTCTGCTGACCTCTGTGTTCCCAATAGTTACAGAATGATGGAGGAGACTCTCCTACCACATACACTTTTCTTCTCAGTTAGTTAGTTCTCAAACTTGTGCCAGTTGATGTGAGGGATTGGTTTTCTATAATCTCAGTCTCTGGTTTAGAAAAAGCTCCCAGATAACACTCATTCCAAAATGGTTCTTTTTGGGATTTAAGTCCTCCTTTTTCCAATGTAGAATTCATAGTCAAAGAACAAGGTCATTTGCTCATGGGGAAGAAGTCAATTACCCAATTACATGGGTAGGATAATTTTAGGAGAGATAAAGCTAGCCTGGTAGGTCCTGGGATTCCAATCATACCCTTAGGGGTTCTTGGTAGGGTGTAACCCTCTGATTTTGTCAGCAATGGTAGTTACTGTCCACTGAGATGTTTGCTTTCTAATTTCTCTCTAACCTAATATTATGCGCCTAGAAATAATATCTTCTCAGCAATAAATTTACATTATGAATCAGACTTCATTTGGGAGCACCATTTATAAATGTTCTCCCCCTGTTTGACTCCACTCCAAGAAGCATGTATTTGACCTGCAAGTGACAGGGAGGATACATTTAATTATGTCTTCCCTGGTGTGCATCACCAATTATGTACCAGGATAGGTCCTTATTGGCTCACAGGAGTCTATGAACAAGCCTATAAGAAAAGATAAACTTCATAATAAAGAAACCCTCAAAAAAAAAAAAAAAAAAAAAAAAAAAACCCTCATCGTTTGATTTCAATGAAAATGAAAAAAAATATACTTAAGATAAAAAAAATCCCCCTATCGTAACAACAAAAATCTGAGAATTTTTATAACTTTTATTTAAATTAACTTTAAACTACAATAATTTTCCTAATATTCCAGATATAAAAAAGATACATAATGAGCTGAAAGAAAGTGTCCCATATATGAGTGACAAAAGCAGGTATAATTGAAGCATACTCTAATGGATATTCCAAGGATATTGTGGAAGGGACAGAAGAAAACATGCAGAGCATTTATAAATGCTGTTATTGTTACTCAAAAAAGAACACGCATAAATATCTCCCAGTATTACAAGAAGAGAGTGGGTGAAAGTTCACACCTCCAGTTTACTTCTCACAGATATCTGGGCCCCACAGTGGAGCTTTCTTACTGATGATCTTTATACAGCCTTCTGGAAGCTCTGTCTCTACATTTGAACCTGAGGTGCTATTCTCCTTTTTCATGATCTCAGTCCATTGATTTCATTTATGGATTTCAGATCTTTGAGCACATATTAATGAATTTTTTTTTCAAATTTTTAAAAATCAAAACACATTTTGGGTATCTTTAGTATCTCCCCTAGTTCTTCTGCAAAGCCAAATCTGTGGACCATGTTTTCTGCTTAAACTCAGATCAATTTTTCTTCTCCTCTGCTCTCTAAAATCTGTGTAGCTACACACTCAGAATCACACTGACCCTCCTCTGAAACTTTTCAGGTCCAGGTTATCAATGATTTCCACTTTGCAATTATTTTTTGTTCAAATTTTATTTATTTGTAGTTGTAAGACATGCAATCTACAGAGTCTGTGTAGAGGAGAGAGAAGTCTTCCTTAACTCTCCTTGTGTAGACACACAGACACAGACACACAGACATTTGTGTGTATACATAATATATATATATATATTTATAATGAAATTGTCAGACACTACCAAGAATGTTATCTGAGGTTCACAATATATTTCAGAGTGAAAATACCTGCATAAGTTCCAAGAAATATATATTTGATTAAAGCACCAAATACACATATTTTCAATTTTAATTATATTTTTAAGTGAAAAAATTTCCTTCAATAATTTCAAAAGGCGATTACATTCTTGCATCTAGTCAGGATTGCTTTTGTCAACAAATCCAATACTGAATTGAAATAAATTATTATTGTGGATCATTTCTTGAATTATAATGCCTATTTTTCAGTACTTTTTTTTTTCTTTTTTTCTTTTTTTCGGAGCTGGGGACTGAACCCAGGGCCTTGCGCTTGCCAGGCAAGCACTCTACCACTGAGCTAAATCCCCAACCCCTTTTCAGTACTTTTTAAACACGTTCCTCTTTGACAAAGCACGAAAATCAATCCAATAAACATTGCAATGTTTCTTTTCTTTTCCTTGTAGCAATATTGACTTACAATTATAATTCCAGCAGTGTGGAAAGATGGAGAAAAATGACTATTTAAAATTTTAGAGCAGCCTGGGATACACAGTGAAACTTTGTCTAAAAGAACAAACAAAACTAAATAAACAAATAAAACAAACAAAATTTAAAACACACACAGACAGACAGACAGACACACACACACACACACACAAAGCCAAGCAAGCAAGAAAATGTCTCTAAAATCCAAGTTAATACAATGTGTGATTATAGAATTCCAAATTATTATTGCAGCACCATAAAAGTTTTACAGTTGCTCTAAATTTGTGTATATAACATACTCAGTTCTCTGCCATCAAAATTTAATTTGGATTGCTACAAGTTTTAAGATAATGTGAGTGCAATTATGAGTTAAATGTGTACTGTGCCAGTTCCAAATATCGTTTTATTCTAAAGGTTTCTCAATTAGGTCTGAGCTGGATTCTATCTCTCATAACATCCTATCTTATCCAACCAATTATCTTGACTCAAATGTAGGACATTTTAACCTGCATTTGCAAAAATATAAATAAAGTTGTCAAATGTTCCCTGTTCATTCCAGACATCCTCTTGCGTTATTTACTAAATAAAGGATCATTAGAATTTCAGTAACTAATGTTTTGTTTATAGCATCTATCAAACCTTGGAAAAGTCTGACACTGTCACTGTTAAATCTTCTTTTGTTACTCAAACTAATGCCTAAGACCTGCCTCTATTTTTGGAACCTTGCTATTGACTGGTCCCTTAGGGAATCTACATCATATGCTAATCAAATTGGCAATGAAAATAATCTGTGTAAATTGTGGTCGATTATCACTTCAGATAAAGTTAGGAAAGAAGTGATTATCCTGTCCATTTATACCCTAGAAATGGTAAAGGGATTTTCTTTATCTTAAATCAATTCTGATGGGAATTCACAAAATATTTTATCCTTGAATGGGTTTTTGGTGTTATTTTCATGACACCCATGCTTTATGGAATTTTTTTTTCTTCTTTTCCTGGCTTATAACACACTTTTTGTCTTAAACGAATGCTGATTTTTTTCCCCAATATTTCATCTAAGAAAACATTTCTAAGATACAACAGTCTTGCTTACATGGCTTCTATAAAAATCCCACTTTAATTAAAAAAAATCAAGTTATTTTATACATGGGAGTGTTTTGCCTTCATGTATGTGTGTGCAGCTTATGTATGCCTAGTGCCCTTCGAGGCCACGAGGAAGTGTCAGGTTCTCTGGAACTGGAATTATAGGTAGTTATTAACCTTTGTGTGGGTCCTGGAATTTGAATCCAGATTTTATGGATGAGTTAGCTACTGAGTTTGTCTGTTATCAGAATTGTAGGTAGTGCCTTCGTCATCACCAGATGATACAGGGGAAACTGGTACTCTCTAGAGGTTCGTAGTTTTATTAGTAAAATTATTTATGAACGAACCCAAATGGAAACTCAAGGAAACTTTTATTAGAGTTTCAAAGGAATTCAAACAAACAAACAAACATGACAAAGCAGACAAACTGCAAACTTTAGCAGTTGTCCAGTTACAGGAGAGACATAAAAAATAAAACCACTCGATTTAACTTGCAATGGAGGGCAGACACATATAAGAGAAGGAGGCAGCATAGAAGAGGTAAGGCTTAAAATTTCTAGGAAAACACAGGTTAAGGAAAGCATTCTTAGACAAAAGAAAGGGGGGAATTATGCCTTTTTGAATAATGCACAATGGTAAACAGACTTAGGATGTCTCCTGGCTGTGGCCCTGTAGAATATCGTTAAGGTTGGGGATTCTGGGAAAGCAATTTACACCATCTCATTAAAGGACTAACTACTCTTTCTGCCTGTCACTGCCATAGGGCTTGAGGAAAGCCCTGCTGCATCCTAGGGCTGACACCATGGGCAGGTAATTGGCCTGGCCCAACTGGAATATCAGGTCTCTTTCTGGGCTAGAGACTGCATTCTCTTGACTGGAGTTTTTGACTAAGAGGCCTTGTTTACCTTGCTAACACATCGATACATTGATATATTGAAATGGGTTTATTTTTTGATGTGAAACTTACTTGTTTCTGAGATAGGACTGTGTATTTAGATTTAAACCCTTAGCTATGACAAAAGTACAATAATAGACTAGCCAAGTGTCCAGATGTGTGTGCATTCTTTAAATAATCCATACTTGCTATTTTTCCTCCTATAAAATGATGAATAATATTTGACTTTATGTATCTTAGTATTTTATATCTTGATACAAAAAAATCAATCTTTGATCTTTTTATTTTCTCTTATTTTCACCTGAGTCTTCTAGCAAAGACTGAAAAATGCTTCTTTCTTATTCATTTGTGTGAACTTCTGTGTTTTTTATGCTCTTAGTTTCTAAGTGATTTCCACAGAGCCCATTTATTTGATTTTGCAAATGAATAGTAATTATACTTCTTTATAACTACAGTATACTTTAAGGTATCCTTCATTTACAGTATGTGCTTTCATTTTTATCAATATTATTTAGTCAAATCTCATTGTTTTCAGATTCTACATAGCATGACTTACAGCTCTTTGCTCAGTAAGAAGGTATAAACTGGAAGAGCTAAAATTTGGAGCAGAATAAACAGTTTAAAACATTTACAAGCATGGTACAGTAAATGACCCGGGGGGTGGGGTAATGAGAATGGTTCTAATCTAAGCAGCTGCTATTAGGTAGAAGTAAATTAGAGGGGCTTGAAGGGGTTCCTTGAAGGCCACCGCCTTTGTCATTTCAGGTGGATATAATTTGGGAGGTTAGGCTATGAGAAAATCAACAATTACTGAAACCGCTCCATACCAGTGAGCTCCAGGGCTTTTATCTCATGAACTTGAAAGATAATTTGAAGGATGAGTCTCAGAAGGAAGTTTATTATGGGTGAGAGCTGAAGGGAAGGGAAGAAAGCAGAGCCTCTCTGTACCAGAAGTAGTTCCCAAGGATGAGGACAAGGGTCCCCACCTAGGCCTTAAGATACCTTTACTGAATGCCACATGGCACAGGTAAAGGAGGTCATCTAGAGGCCTCTCAGTTACATAGCCCACCTGTAGTGGAAGACACTGCAATGTGCCAGTAGGTGGGAGGCAGTTGGAAGAGAGGAGAGGCAGTTTTTGCATTATGAAGAGAGTTGGAGCTGGAGACGCAAGTATGGAGAGGAATAGGCTGTTATAAGTAGCCAGCCCCACCACTTGATGCCACTGTGAGGTCAGAACTGATGCTGTCACTGAGGGCCATGTCTGGGTCAGTGGCCATGCAGCAGCAGGGGTCAAGTGTTGAAGTCCATGGGTTATATTGCCATTATTGACCATTGGACATCACTGCTCTGGGCATCTACCTGGGACAATATAAAATCCAAAGGTTGTGCAAAACTAGCCCAGCTCCTCCCTTTCTGAGTACTCAGGAGAGCTGGTCCTGCACCTAGACTGGATATCATAGTGTACAGTAGAATCAGTTCAGAGACTGTGAGCACGAGAAAGTTTGCCCTGCCACTCATCTGGCATGAGGTCGTTGGGTACAGGGAGATGTTCTCTCCATTCCCCTGTTACCACCTTCCATAGTTGAGAGAATTGACCTGGGAGACCTGGCCAGAGATCATGAGAGAGAGAAGTGTGAGGAGAGCAGGCCCTGCACATTGTCCAGGAACACAGTGGAGCTATGCCCGAGGTTATGAGAGCAAGAGGGCTGGTCCTGCCCCTAGATCACTGCAGCACTTGGGAGAGAAGGCCCTAAGCTTGTGTAGAGCTGGGTCTGGAGGTATAGGTGCAGGTGAGCGGGTCTCAAGGGCATGCTATCTGGAGGTCTCATGAATCCTGTAGGTGGCAGTGAAGGACCCTAGTTCTTACTGAAGCATAAGAACTATTAGGAGGCTTGGCCTGGTAGAAAGTAGGTAGGTTATGAGGACCTTAAGGGCTTTTGCCAGCTATAACCCACCACCTCAGGTCAAGATTAGGTCAAGTACCAGCTTCCCACTTCGGGTCAAGGGTAGGTGAAGTCCCATTCTCCACCCAAAGTTCTCATGAGGGGCAGGGACATTCTTGAAAATCCAAAGATAGTACTGACATAGTCATCTGGCCCTCTAGTTCCAGATAGATTTCGAATGCATGTCATATGCTTGCTAGATTCAAAGGTCAATATGCTTAGCCAATAACTTTAAACTGTAACTTTGCTGATGTAACCTGTAACCCCCAAAAGTATAAAAACTGCTTGTTATAGACATTTGGGGTTGCCTTCCAGTCACTTGCCATGAGGGGCTGACTGAACGTCGACCCCAATGCAATGGAAAATAAACCTCACGTGTTTGCATCAAACTTCGTTCTTGTGTCTCACTTGAGGGGGGGGGGTGTCTCCCGGTAGTTAAGACTCACTTTGAGCCTTACAGCAGCATTGTGTGGGCTAGCCAGAGCAGTGCTGGAGAGTTGACCCTCAGCTACCATCCAGGCCAAGATCTAGAGTTTTGAGTTGACCCATCCACACCAAAGTCTACATCATCGGTGAACTGTTGGGCTGTGTGAAATGTCGCATCCTGCTGATCCAAAGCTACAGGATCTCCATATCACAAGGCAACAACAGAAAAATGAGGAGTCTGGGGGGAGAATATAGTATTAGTGATAGGACAATCTAGTATTGCTGCGAATTTTTGCTACACTGCTTTGTGCTCCTGGTGGGCCTTGCTTCCAGCCACCTGCCAAGAGAATCTGGATCCACGAAAGAAAGACACATATACACATTAGCTTATTTTTAACATGCCTTACTAGCTCTGTGGTTGGGCACCTCTAAGGCTTCCTCAAATAGTATGCACTTCCCTCCAGTATTCCTTGATCAACACCTTCTAAATATACTTTTAACCCCGTCACCTTCTATGAAGCCCATTGGTTTTTGCTGCCCAAGATGCTTCTGGTCAGCCCTTTGGGGAGTGAGGGAGCTGATTTCCCTATGCTCCTACATTTTGGATGATCTCCACTCTGCAACTCTAAATCTGTTCTGTCTCTCTTGGACCATGGTCATTCTCTCTCTTCCTCCTACAACTTAGCCCTCACAACTCTAAGAGTCCTGCCCCATGACCATTTGCCTACTCATTGGATGTATGGCAATTCTTTATTGCCAATCAAATCTATCTGGAGGTGGGCTTCCTTTAGTTTTTGTGCAGGACACTGCAAACAGGTTTTGAGGCAGTAACACAATTAGCAAGGGAACACTAGCCACTACAATCCAGAAACCTTGAACCGGGCCAATGACACATTGCAACGAACATTTACAAGTGAAGATTTGTGGACTGAGAGGTATACTGTGGGGACACACTGTGACAAACTACAGTTTCCACGACGACATGTTTTTTTCTGCTTTTTTCAAAAAAATATTGTTTGTTTGTTACTATTTTCTTTTTAGTGGGAAGTGGAGTTTTATAGTTTAGAAGGGAGAAGGTGGATATGAGGAGGTAGGGATATGAGTGGGGCTGGGGTATGTGATGTGAAACTCATTAAGAATCAAGAATCAAAGAATCAAGAGGAAGTTAAAAAGAGAAATAAAAAAGACTTAACCCTTTACTGGCTCAAAGTAGGAAGGTGAAGTAGTCCATCCAATGGTCTCACATAGATGTTCATGCACACCTCCATTCCAGTAACTAGACTGGAGTTTCACATATACATTCCCGATCTAGTGACGTTTATGATCACACAGAGGGTCCAGGAAACTACTAGCTTGCTTTGTAAAATAAGAAGAAAGATATAAACCAGAATATAAACATGGTTTTTGTTTCGTTGTTGTTGTTGTTGTTGTTGTTGTTTGTGGTTTGTTTTGTTTTGTTTTTGGCATTTCTGGCCTCTCGCTTGGATAGATTGGATAGATCTGCTGATCAAAGACAGAATATTTTTGGTTTCTAACAAGAACAGAACTGGTTATCAAGGACAAGAAGTACAAGTGCTTATTTTTGAGCTCCTGGACAGGAAACTACCTGATTCATTTGTTTCTTCTGCTCTCATCAGAATTAATATTCTAGGGTGATTATTAACAAACAAATTTGTCACACATTGATAAATAACCATGGTCAAGTATATCAATATACCATGAGCCACAAATATTTAGAATTTGTGAACAAATAAAAAAATCCAAATAAATAAGAAATAGTTGCCTATTTAAAGCAATAATCTCATAAGAAATTTAGAGACTACATCATCAAAAGGCATCCAGTTATTTGTATTCAGCTTATATACAGGCAAAATCTAGGTAACATATAAAATTAAACATTACTCTCTACTGTACATTAAGTGAACCCTTAGCATAGAAAACTCATAGCAGGAATAGAGACCATAAACCTGGGAATAAATGATATTTTTATAATGGCTTTGAGTATCTGATTCTACCTCATCAGATTCCCATGTCTAGAAGCCACTGTATGTATATATGTACACACACACACAGACACACACACACACACACACACACACACACACACACACACACACACACGGCAATTCATACAAATGTTTAATGCCTAAAGGAAAATTGCTGACTGTTCAGCCATTAAGAGCAACACATCCTGTTCTTAGAGAGGTGTAGTTCCTAGCACCTAAGTCACATTGTCCCATGGCTTACAACAGCGTGTATCTCCAGCTGCAGAGATCTGAAGTTTTCTTTTCTGGCCCTCACTGGCACTGAACTCATGTGAACTGCCCTGCACATCCCCAGAAATTATTAAAAATGAAGTCAATATAACTTGTGTTGTCAAATTATGAAGCATCCGATATTTGTGGTTCCAATATGAACTTAGAATCTTACCAGCAAAAGCAGATAATCCTCTATCTTTCAGAGAAAGGCTTCAATTCAGCAAGTTCTGCACATGGGAATCTGAAAAATGAGATCAGGTGCTCAAAGCCAGTCTAAAAAATGATTTATCCCCAACCTTATGATCTCTGTTCCTGCTGTGATCTCTGTTAGGGTTTCATTTCATCAACAATAGAGAGTGATGGTTAATTTTATATGTCACCTTGACTGGACTCTGTAAGGCCCAGATATCTGGTAAAACATTATCTCTTTGTCTGCAAAAGGATTTTCCAAAAAGATTGGAATTTGATGCAAAGAGTCAATAAAAAGATCAGTCTTCTTCAAAGTGGATAGGCATCATTCAATTCCTTAAACTCTGAGTAGAACAAAAGGGGAAATAGTTCTCTGAACTGGGGCATCCATCTTCTTTGCTTTGAGACAAGAGCAGTCTTGGTTCTCAGGCCTTTAGACTTAATCCCAGATTTACACTATAATCAAACATGATCTCACCTCATCAGATTCCCATGTGTAGAACTTGCTGAATTGAAGCCTTATAAAAGATAGGAGTTGTCGTCTTTTGCTGGTAGGATTCTGAGTTTATATTGCAAATAACAAAGATTACATCATATATATATATATATATATATATATATATATATATATATATATATATTCCTCCACTGGTACTGTTTCTCTGAAAAACTCTAAGACATGGGAGACCATGCATGGCCCAATTTCTCATTCCTCCACCATTGAGCCCAGTATACATGCTTCTCCTGAATTCCTTTGTTTCCTCATTTGAGTTTAGTATGCTGACTTTCAACCATCCAATTGTACTTCCATATGTGATGTCTGGCAACATGTCTTTTTAGAGTACAGGCAGAGTTCAAACCAGGTAAAGTCAAGAAGCCCCTAGAGAAACACAAGCAGTATCTAATGAGTTCAGAATATGCCTCATAGGAATGAAACACAGATATGCATTGCTTCGTGTTATATGCTAGTTGCTTTGTATATATTATCCTGAATAAACTATATGCCCATATCCTTTCTGCCAGTAAGTAAACTGTACCTCTGAGAGGCTGAGTGATATGCCAGTTAGTTGCTGACAGAACACTGATTTAAACTAAAGTCGATCTACCTTCTAATTTTCCCCATGTCTTATGTTATCCTGCCAGGAGCCAAGGAGAATTTACTTAGTCAGGAGATTGCTTGCAAAATGAGCTCCTGTGGTTCAGTGGGCCCCAAGGACGTAGAGTCATGTGTAATGGAAGATTCTTTGTGAACCACTGCAAATTTTCCAAACAGCTCTCCAACCTCTGAAAAAGTTATTATTCAATTTCTTTCTGGGCAACGTTTGTGAGTGTGTGTTCGTTGATATATTTCTAAAGATTTAAACCCAAAATAAAAATCAGGCTACTACCAGCTTCCAGAAAGAAAAAAAAGAAAGAAAAAAAAAAGAAATAAAGAAAGAGGAAAAGAAAGAAAGAAAAAGAAATTGCTACCATATCCCATATCCGTATCAAATATTTCACAAAGTTGAGTGTGTCCTATACCTCTGGTTTTCTCAGCTGAAGAGCTCAGGGTGACCATCAGATGTTAATTCTCCATGCATTTGTTCCTGTAAGCCCTTTTTAACCATCAGTATGGATTGCATCAGTAATCAATTTGGGCTTAAAAAGAACTAGTGAAGGGTTAGCTTTAAGTGGCAAACAAAGAGGTAGATTAGCATGAGGATGACCACCGGGTGGGGCAGGAAAATGGATGGTAAATAATAGACCTTAGCAAGCTTACTCTGGTAAAGAGCCTCTGCCTGCAACTCCAAAACTGTGGTTGGGTGGGGTGGGAATGAATAGAAACCAAAGTGGGGGAAAGATTGAAAATGGCAGGGTCAATATAAAATAGAAATTACTAGGGTATATAGGGACAGCCTTTAAGTAGTAGACAAAATACCAATGTATTTGTCAGAGTTTTAATCACTGTTTGAAAGTAACTGAAAGAAGGGCAGGTTTGTTGGGGCTCAGGGATTCAGACTCCATTTATTCCCCTGGGACAGGCCTGTAGATAGGTATGACCAAGGAAAGCCTGTGGTACTCAGCAATCAAAGAGAAGAAGGTAATTAGAAGAGGCTGAGGGAGAGTTGTTCAAAAGCCTGTTTCTATTGGCCTCTAACTCAGCCCAACCTGCTAAAGTTTCTAGAACCTCTCCTAAGTAGAGCTACCAGCTAGGGAGTGAGACTTAATACTTGAACCTCTGGGGTAAATTTCATATTCAGATCAGATCACTAAGATACTAAAACTATTGTTAAATTCCTACAATTTCTGTCAGCAATAGGATAATGACATCTATTGTTTCCTGCATTAGTCCTATTTAAGGCATTGAGTGCTTTGTCATGCACTGTCAAATCTGTTTCGGTCACTCAGTGTCCTTGAAGCTTCTTTGGTGCCTGAATGGTAATGAACACCATTACAACTGGTTTAAGACTTGACCTTGATGTTACTGAAATTCATTCTTGTGTGAGCTTACTTTCTAAGATGTGCTTGCAAATCTACAACCTCTGATGCACAGAAGCATATTTCCATTTCTAAAGCCTGAATCTCTTCCCATACTGGGAATTGATAACTTAAAAGTAAAGTCAATGCATAAGAGTCCAATTGGTTGTTCTCACTGTTCCCAACATGAGTAATGAATCAGTTAAATCCTTCACTGTCTCAAGAAACCACCATCTGTTCTTGCCTTTAATGGATGTAAGAGATGTTTCAAGAATCTCCAATGGGAAATCATCCTGGTGTTCACGGAAACCAGCTGGTAGATTAGTGGGTCAGCCAAGCAGATGGTATCAGAGCAATTCGGCATCTTGGGCAGCTGTTGCCCAACCTGGAAAAGTGACCATTTCTTCCGCTACCCAAGTAACATGTCTGCCAGCACATCTCAAACTCCCAGTAGTCTCATGTGAAATAAGAGTTTTTGCTGGAATTCGGATCTGGCAACTGAAAACTGAATGAGGCAGGATGTGTAATGCATCTTTCAAATTCCAGTCTTTCTACATAGGGCAGATTATGCAGCAGGACAGAGAGGGCACAGCTTGGTCTGGAAAAGCAAATCGAACTTTTTCAGTTAACCAGGAACTTCAGATGACAAGCTTGCACCATGCTAGAGTCATTCTGACCCTGTGAGATACAGTAATGGATTTAACTAACATGTAAGAAGATTCCACTTTTATAGGTTCTTCTACTTTTTGAAGGTCATTTTACATGCATTATTCATGTGTATATTTGTATGCATGTGCACATTCATATGTATGAATATGGGCCCATGTGTGCTTTGCCATTGTCATAGTCAAAGAACAATCTAGATTGTGGTCTCTATCTTATACATTATTTGAGAATAGAACTCTTTGTTCTTTATATTTCTGTTTACCAGGCTAACTTGTCCAAGAGCTTGTCGGGATTCTCCTTCCTCTCCTGTGCCACATAAGCATTGATTATAGTTGTGTGACAACACAGGTTCTCATGTGATTTACAGAGGTTCTATATATCTAAACTCAAATGTGTTCCAGCTTGCACAATATGTCCCTTACCCACTGAGCTATCTATCTAACCTAGAAGTTTTAATATTTGAAGATAAAGTGTATGCCATATTTATGTTATGTCATTTCTTCACTCTGTAGTAAAAGTAGGATACATTTCGTGACCCAGTATTGGTTATAAATCATAGATTTCAAAAGAAATCTATACATAAATCCCTGCGATACGTTTAGCAAGTCTTTGGCAGTTTTGATACCAGGGACAATTATGAAATAAAGGTAGCATTCACCAGATTCACTGCATAGCTTATTCATCTTGTTATGTTATCTTGTTTTAACATTTGTCTGACTCTTAGATGTCATAATTATTGCATGGAATCATTGTTTTCTCTTCCCTGTTTCTTCTACAGATATGCATGAGAAACCATACATAAGATAGAAAAGATAATTTTCTAAGTTATGGGATTATATATGGAGCAAAAACAAAACAGTGCCCTTGTTCATAATAATCTAATTTTCTAGAGTCTAGAATGAGAACAGATTAAATAATTTATCTCATATTGAGTGAATCATTCCAATGGTGATATTGTGGAAAATCTTTGGGAACTCCAGAGTTGAAATAATATTATCCTAGAGAAGTTGGGACTTCTTTACTAGTTTCTTGTTTTCATCAATAGAAGAATTTACAAGTGGACTCAGATGAAGCTCAAGGACAGCATTATTAGCAGGTGAGAGAAAACAGCAGGGCAGGTAAACTACTAAGTTTGTACCTGCCCAGAAGAAGGGGATGGAAACATGACATTTGTAAGTAGCCATACAGGTAGAAGATGGGTGCATATGCAGTGGATAGCTTCATGGAAAAGTTACCTTCTTACGAAACCCTAGAATGTGAAGAGAAGCATGCCAAGGCTTCCATCAGTATCTGACACAAAAATATATAGAAAAGAAGGAAAATGAGAAGTTATTATTTAGGATACAGACAGCAGACAGGCTATATGCCAAAGATGTTTCGACAGTAACTGGTAAAAATTTTATAGAGTAAAGTGTTGCTAGGAAAGATAAGCACATCATTGCCTTGATGGAGTAATTATTCCTCCCATCTCCTTAACATGGCTTAGGTGAATCAGCCTTCCTGAAGGGGGATCTCAGTGCCAGCTGACTGACAGGCACATGTGGACTGACACTTAAGAGAGGAGGTAATAGTATATGATTTTCTAGTTTTGGAACACACTAGAATGCTGCCTCTTCACCTAAGGCCAGAAATAGAGTCCATTCTTGTAGAAGGAAATAGTTTTCCCTTAATGGGACTCAGACGAGCCCTAATAGTGGCCTACAACACTACTATAAGAGCAAGGTAAAAGGCAAGGGCAGGTGTACCTGAAGAAACAGGAAAGACCAGTGTAATGAATGGTACATAGTGAAAAACTACACAGCAAATACTTCAAAGGTTTCTCCTGAAAGAAGATGGTACCCCAATCCCCCCAAAACCTCCAATAAGCCAAGTAAGGGCCTGCAAATCAAGTAAGACTACAAACTTTGGTTTTCAGAAAATAACACAGCATTAACGCAGAGAGTAGGGAATTAATAAGAGACCAGAATGGAAATGCCCTGTTAGGAATTCTCATAAGCAGTGTCCAAACATCTCAGATGACTAGCCGTACAATATTATATCCTGACATGAAATGACTGCAGCCATTGTATGACCTGAGCCTTTGACCTAGTGCAGGTTCAACTAGTGCATCCTGTTTTGTTTGGTTGGCTTGGTTTTGGTTTGGTTCGGTTTTTCTGTAAGATCTGAGTTTGCATGGCTTTAATTTGCATGGCCAGGATTGCTCAGATGGAAATTTCATGTGCAGTGTCATGTGCTTACTTCCCGGAATTAGATATTACTCTGATCTTCATGTGATATGAATTATATGTCAGTATACTACACACAAACAAAATCTACCCAAATAGCGATTCTTTTAAAAGTCCTTAAAAAATTACTTATGAAAGTGTTTGTTTTACCTCATAAATTCATGGGGAAGTCCATAATGTGGGGCAATCAAGGCGGCAAGAACTTGGGGGAGCTGGTTGCATCCATAGTCAAGGGCAAAAATGGAAACCTTACACTCAAATCAGATTTTCCACTCAGAAAGTCACTACTTCCTACCTAGGAAATGGTGTTACCTAGAATGGGCTACTCCTGCCACATCAATCTGGAAATCAATACAACTCCCACAGGCCAAACCCAGGCTAGACCTGTGTTGTGTCAGATTAAACCAGTAAGCATGACAGAAATGACACAATGGCCAGTCACAATACCCAATTCTGTGGCTTCCATTTCTTAAGTGTTTAGATCTCATAGATCAATTTGGGAGTATTGTGACTTGTGATACAGAAGGAAGGATACTTAACATGCCCAATTCAGGAAATGAAAAATAGTTACATTTTAAATCAGGAAAATATATTCCGATTTTTATTTATAGAAAAAAGGTGTTTCAGGAAGTTGTTTATATTCATATATATATATAAAATCTCACAAATAACAGGGCCTATTAATAGATCCTCTGATTTGGGGGCTCTTATAAACAGACTGAGAAGCCTCTGCAGAGGTGGGAGAGAAAAGCTCAGCTGGATCAGTGTGAAATCGCAGGGTCCCAGCAGACTATCAAAAGAAAGGATCAGGTCATTTTCCTGTCAGGGCCAGGAAAAGGCCACACTCTGGGTGGTAGCTTTCAAGGAAGAGATAAAGAGTAGAATGTTTATTGACCATAGCAGAGAGAAGGCCTGCAGGCTGTATCCTGGCCTCAGACTGGCCAGATGGCACTGCAGGCTTGAGTCAGCAAGAGTCCACTGGCTGGCAGAGAACAGGGACGGATTCTGCACGTGGGTCATGGCATGTGGGAGGCTCAATCTGGGAAGTGCCTAGAGATACGTGGATTTGGGAGATGGGAGCTTTTACAACCTTTGGCTTTGACATTTTGGTGTGAGTTTACCAATAGCTTTGTCGCCTCAGTGACAAATCACACTTCCTGAAAACATACAGTCAGCATTGCTTCTTTGTTGTATTCAGAGGGTGTTGAAGTGGCTTCCCTCTAACCAGCTAGCAGCCCATGTCTCCTGCATACTGTATAGATATTTACATTTGTGTTGTGGTTGTTTTTGTTTGTTTTAATCAATGTGCTACAAGCTTGGTCAAAAATATTGCACTTCACGGGGAACTATGGTAAAACACGTACTTACTTAGGTTAGGAGCAAATCAAATAACGATGATTTTTCTCCGGCATACATCTCATGTTCTCTTCGCCTCTAATATATTCATTTTGCCAAGACTCTTTCTATGACCTCTCCGTCCAGAACTCCAGCCAAAGCTGCAGCTGCAGCTACTTAAGACTAATTGATTGGTTCAGGCACGGGCATCTGAACCGAGCTGAATCAATCAGATGGAGCTGATAATTTAGGTTAATTGACTGCTTATCCAGTCCAGTTTCTCTCTCCTGTGGGGTTGAACAGAAGTATTTTGGCATTGCTGAGAAAGTTTTCTTCCTGAAAAGACTAAGAGAAGGGCTGGGAGTTAGGATCTCAGGAAAACCAAGCTAAGTTGGCGTGAAGCTCTCCATACCTGCCGTCCTATGTACTTGGCAAGCTGAGGCTGGATGGTGGAAAGTTCTAGCTTAGCCTAGGTAACATAGTGAGACACTACTTCCAAACCAGGATGACAGTCTAATCATTCAGTCAACTTGCAGAATTTCTATCATAGGCTATGGGTGGGACTTTTTTTTCTGTGAACTTCAGTTCATGTGAAATAATAATTTCCCTAAGCTACATTGCTACTCCAGGCATAAGATATGGAACTGAGTTTGAATGTGCTTGACTCCAAAGCCAATGGTTTTTCCTTAATGAGGACATTCTCTCCTTTCTCAGTCCTACAGCAGCCATCACAGGAGCCTCACCACTCACATCTATAACCTCCCTAAGCTAACTGCCCATGGACAAACCTGAGCTATACAAAAAGGAAATACCAGCCTTGCAATGGGAATAAGAAAGTCTGCCTGTCATGCCAGGGAAGTGTGGTGACCCCCCCCCAAAAATAGACAGCAGCCAATCTGATGTAACTTACAGCAGGGTCTTTATTCTATTCGAGCTAGCCTGCCCATTCCCCCATCGCACTGCTCTCATGCAGGATGGTTTTGGTGCTGGGGGAACCCCAGATATCTATTGGGGCAAGCAGCAAATGGGGATAAGTGTGCAAGCATGTAATTGGAAAGCCACTGTGACCTTTAACAGAATTGGCTGGTGCTGATTGTGTATCCTAAACTGAATTTCTGCTTCTCTCTCCATTGGTGGTCATTAGGCAAGGAGCAGGATTGTAACCTAGGGGTGCAGGTTTGTTGGGGGAATAACCTGGAGACTCTGGTCTTGTTGAGGATGAAACCTAGAGACACTGGTCTTGTTGGGGATTATCCTAGAGACTGGAGTTAGGCTCGGGTTTTGTTGATGGGGGCAACTTGGAAACTATCAGCCTGTTAGTTTACCTGAATTCAAACTTAGGTGAGGTTCTCTGAAATGGAGTCTAAACTTATGTATTTGAATAATTAATGCCTAGTTGGTGGTAATGTATGGAGAGTTTTAGGAGATGTGGTCTTGTGGGAGGATGTATATCACTTTAATCGTTCAAGACTCACTATCTCCAGTTGTTTTCTCTGCTTTGTGTTCAGGGTTCAAGATATGAACTCAGTTTACTATCCCTGCTTCAATGCCTGCTGTTTGATAATATGGCTGATCTGCCATCACAGACTCTGATCACCCTGAAAATGTAATTCCAAATCCACCTATCCTTCAATATTTTGTCTTGGTCATGGTGCTCTGTCACAGCAACAGAAAGGTAGCTATTACATCTGCTGCAGCTGATTTTCCTTCTCAGGACAGTAAGTGACCCACAGGAACAAACTGCATTTGAACCAAGGAAAACCTAGGGCAGTGAAAACTACTACCAATTATTGTTTATGATGTAGTGAGTGGAATAATTTTCTTGCATATTATGCAACTTTCTTATCTTTCGAACTGAGTAGTTGAATTCCATTTTCTCCAACAAGTTCTTCCAAATGTAAAAGGCCATATGACTTTGGAGAACATTGAATTTGAATCTATACATAGGAGAACTCCCATTAGATTTAAAGAATTCAGACAAAAAGGTAAAGTGAAGCCACGGGATGGGGCAGCAAGGCTACACTGCCTATGATATTGATGATGTCTAACATGCTGGGATTAGACTTGTCTACCTAGGACTGGTTTAGAGAGCTGTGGAGTGACCCTGGAATGGTATAGATCTTACCTCCTCTCACCGTGATGAAGATTGCAGAGCTGCAATTTTAGAGGAGCCAATTAAATCAACAAGGTAAGGGAAGAGAAATGGAGAAAGCCTAACATCACAGAGTGCAAGATTCCAAGCAAGAACATGAAGAGTGGGAAAACACTGGCTTCTCACTACTTCGTGTCTGCTCAAATAAGAAATGTCAAACTGTAGACACAGCCCCTTCCACAACATTTTCTGGTTTCAGAGACAAGGGGCCATGGAGGAGAGACGGGTGAGAAGACGAGGGGAAAGCACCAGGTACCAGGCAGGTTGGGGGAAAGGGTCCACAAGGTTCCTCTGCCATATCAGAACTAAACACAGTGGACTCAAAGGCTGCTGAGAAAAGCCAAAGTAAGCACAGCCAAATCCTAAAGGGCTGCAAAGATTCACTGCAGCAGACAGAAAGAACCATGAGTTATTTCCAAACTGATATCCGGCTCTGTCCAAGAAGGCTTGGGGGTTTTATTTAGGAACCTATATGCGTTCACACGGAGCTCAACCAATCCCTAACCATGCTCGGGTGAGGAGTATGTTCCTGAATTTGCCTACTTTAAGTCTATACTCTAAGAAGAAAAGAGGAGACAAATTTGGGGGCATGCTTAACCTTCAGATACTGGCATGAGTATTTAAACAGTGGTTCTCGACCTTCCCAAGGGCTGCGTTGTTACTTCGTAAATGTACTTTGGCTACTGTTATGATTCACAATGTGAATAGTTTTGGAGATAGGCTGACAAAGGGGCTGTAAACCAGAGATTGAGAAGTACTGGTTTCAAAGGTGGAAAGGCTGAACAGGAAGTGGACATGCTTGGCTTGCATTGTTAGGATATACCTGAATTAGGAAGGGACACTTGAAGGTGCATTAATGTAGGAATTTGCTCCTGTTGCTTAGCCACAATGGCAAACAAAGTAGTCCTGAAGACTCCTGCATAAGACCTCAGATACAAAGACATAAGGCCTCAGATGAAAAGACCTAGGAATGAAAGCATACACACACACACACACACACACACACACACACACACACACACACACACAGATAGATATAGATGTAGATGTAGATGTAGATAGATATAGATATAGATATAGATATGGATATGGATATAGATATAGATATAGATATAGATATAGATATAGATATAGGTATAGGTATAGGTATAGATATAGATATAGATATAGATATAGATATGAGAAGGTGGGGAACAGCCCAAAGAACCTGTTCCCATCACTTGGCTCCATGCATACCAAGTCTAATACAGAGAGCAGCTGACTTTCATGATGTTACAGTAAAGAACCACTGTAATTCCTAGGCCAGGAGTAGTTTTAACCAGGAACTACACTCCTCAAAGCCAACACTGTTGAGCTGTCAGAGAGAGGACAAAACAAACAAACCCACAATTGTCTTCCCTTCTTCTCACATGAAGTTCATACCCAAGGAACTTGCTTTGTTCAAAGAGGCCTATTTTGTCTCCTTTTGTATTCATTTTACTGTGTGTCCTCACCAAATTCCTACTTCTTCCTCGGCAATTCTGTCATGGTTTCAAACTTATTTAATACAGGGTAAGAGCTATATAAAATTTGCTAGTCCTGCCCTTTTCTGAAGAGAAGAGGAGGAGTGGACAGAAAGCTGGAAAGTGGGTGTTAGGGTAAGGGCTGTGAGGAGAAGATATAGGGGGGACTGTGGTGGGAATGGAAATAAATACATAGCTAGATATATAAATAGATAAATAAATACTAATTGCTTTTAAAAATTAATGATCCAGATTGTTTCTGTAAGTTTTTAGTTTCTAGTGTTTTAGTTACTGAATGTTGAAATGAAATAATCTGTGCATAACGAGAATTACTTAATTCCATGAGACTGGATTCTTATGAAGTTTAATTACAATGTGCCTATGTGTGATATGGCATGGGGACATGAGTGGCTACAGGAATTGTTTATGCATTGACAGAGATTACTCAACAACTCATACATACCCTTTCTATGTATGTTCCTCATGTCTCTGATCATTGGAATCTTAGTATTTTATCTTGAATCTAGAATAATATCTGGGCCATCATGGTTACTTATTTTAAATTTTATGAATGAAATAATGAAGAAAATTGCCATTATATGAAATATCTCTTAGTAAAGTTAAATATTTAAACTTCCTCCATGGTAAACTGATAAATATGTATTTTATGTTCACGCTGCATGTTTAAACACTGGGAAAACAAGATCAATTGTTCTCCTGTGGCAAAGTATACTCAACTATTAGCCTTCTGTCTTTGTTCTGCCCCACAGTTACCTGGTAACAACCAGATATGCCTGACACTATAAAAGGGGCTCCTTGCCCCCTCCTCACTCTCTTGCTTTCTTGCTCTTACCCTCTTCCCCCTTTGCCCCTTCTCTACCCACTCCCTCCCCTCTTCTCCTCACATGGTCATGGCTGGCCTCTATTCCTCTTCTCTCTCTCTCTCTCTCTCTCTCTCTCTCTCTCTCTCTCTCTCTCTCTCTCTCTGCCTTTCCCTGCCTTACTACCCTCTTAACTCCTCTCCCCATGCCATAAATAAACTCTATTCTATACTATACCATCATGTGGCTGGTCCCTCAGGGGAAAGGTATGTCTTAGCATGGGCCCGCTGAGGCACCTCCTTTCTCCATACCTCACCACACCTCCATAGAACACATACCCCCTCCTCTCTTTATCTTCATATAAACACATCACTAATCAAGGGCAGGAAGACAAATTATTACCTCCAGTCACCTCACAGGTGGCCTGGAGCCCTCACTAGAACCCCAGTTGTTACTACAAAGCTCCTATCCTAAGGTCAAAGATTTCTCTCCTGAATTGAACTCTCCACAAGTTTCCTTGAATCTTTCAAACTCGATTCAACTTTTGGACTTAACATATTCATGTGTGTCATCATCCTGCTATATCAATTTAAGGAGGACCTCCACTTTGATATTTGATTGGATTCCTAGCCCAAGATCTGTCTGGTGATTTCTGGTTCCTTTTGCTTGTCTACAACAAGGAATCTGGTGAATAAGACAGCATCTACTGTTTTTCGTAGCAGTTTTCCACATTGTTCTCCTACTGTGAATTCCCAATTAACCCTGTGAATTTAAAACACAGGAACCAGTCCTTGTCTGAATTCCCATAACTCAATAAATCTGAATAAATGTGATTTAATTATGGATCTGCTTGTGTTCTTCTTTTCTCTGTTAACAGTAAAAAGGAAGGCACGGACTTCTCTTTCCCATGAATAATAATTTCTCAGTTTGTCTTATTATAAAAACACATACTCAAAGAGAGCTATGAGTATGTATTTGAAGGTGATGAATTGTACAACACTTATTGTTGAACTGTCCCAGAACTGAGATATGTTCTATAAAGTTTTTTTATTTTATATTTTAATGAAGGGAAATCGATTCTTTGAGCATCTATTCTGCTTTACCTTATGTTGTTTTAGACTCTCTGAGTCCTCGTATTAAGCTCTGTTATTGGGCTTTTGTTCATGGAGTTCGCGGTGGGAAGCCTGATACTTACTGTTTCAAAATTAAGTCTATAATTTCACCAAGAGATTTTGAGGCTGTTTTGAAAACCGTGCTTCGTGCTACTGAATCATGATTACATCTCTTAGATTTAGTTTAGAAAGTTAAAGGGAAAATAAATTGCACCATTTAGTGCAAAGTATTTTCTGTCACCATTGTGTATTTCCCATTACTTATATATTAACCATGGTTACCTAGAATTCTATTTCCAACTCCTAGTTACTTTAACAAAATTCCTGTTGGATTTGCAAGGTCTCTCTTCACTAAGTAGAGACGTAAGCTAATGCTCAGGTTTCGTAAAAGCTCTGTAGACTATAAACTCGATATTGCTGAGCTGTGGGGACATATTTCTACCATTATTGGATAAAGTCAAAAAGAATCTATAACTTTAATAATAACCGATTTTAATAACACTAAAAACATTTTAAAAGTTTCTAAACTTGTCTATATAGTTTTAAAATTGATTTCCATGTGATTTTATGTCTGTAAGCCATTTTGAAATTAATTCATTTTTTTGAGACAGGGTCTTACTTTGTATTCCTGCCTGGCCTAGAACTCACTATGTAGACCAGGCTATCCTGGAACCCATAAAATTCTTAGTTCTTTTTGCCTTTGACTGAAAAGTGCTAGAACCAAAGGTGTGTGCTTGTACCATTATCTACCATATACAAATATATGTGATTTATTTTTATTGTTTTTAGTCTCTTTTGGTGTGTGTGTGTGTGTGTGTGTGTGTGTGTGTGTGTGTGTGTATGTGTCTATATGTATCTGTGTATATGTGAGTACAGGTGGCCACAAATGTTTCTGTGAACCTGGAATTAAAGGTAGTTTTGATCAATTTGATGTGGGTACTGGGAAGTGAACTCATGCCTTCCCAAGAGAAGGAAGCACACGCTCTCATAGCTGAGACAGCTTTTCATCCAAGAATTGATAACTCTTAGAGAGACTATTTACAATTATTTTTGTAAATTTTGTGTGTCCTCAGTTATACAGTCTTCAGATAGCAATTTTTTTCATCCCTTCTTTCCAGAGTCTTTGATACTTATTTCTCATTCTTGATGCTACTTTGCTTTCCTGAGACGTCACATTGTGAATAGATGCTAAATTATATAGAAATATTTTTTAAACCTGATGAGATTATTTTTCTCTCTTAATACAAAAAATTTGACTGATTTGATTTTCAATGTTAAGTAAACCCAGCTTGGTGTCAAATATTATTTCTTTAAAATACAATGTAATTGTGTGACAAGGTTTACTTAATATTGCATATACTCTGAGCAAATTTTTTATTCATTTTCCTTGATTACAGCATGGAGTTTTATTATCAAGCTTCCCCTGACTGAATACAGTTATTTTTTACTACCTTTAGAGATTTCCGTAATAGAATAGTCTAGAAAAAGGAAGTAGAAACAATGTTTGGCAGACCTGATAGGCCTGTTGTACACAGTAACTGTCAGCATGCAAAAACAAAAAAAAAACCAAAAAACCAAAAAAACAAAACAAAAGAAAACAAACAAAAACAAAACAAAACAAAAAACCTGCATAAGATAAAGTCAGTCAAAAGTTTGGTGGGAAGACTAACAAGGTCCTACCTCTCAGCTGAACAACCATTGGCAGTTGATAGAATGGAACATTGGTTCTGCTCAGTGAGGTTCTCTGTAGAACTTTGGTTCCAGTGGATGTCTGGATACCTGGATACCAGTTGACCCAATTGAATCTGTTAACTTTTAAAAGAACAGTGCATGAATCTGGGAGATTCTGGGAGAATCTCACAAAATGGGTCTGGGAAGACTTTTAGGGGAGGAGGAGGGAAGTGGATTTTAGTCAAAATGCTATGAACACATGTATGAAAGTCACAAAGAACAAATAAAAATGTGTTTAAAAAGAGGTTTTTGTGTTACTTCATAGTATTATTTCATAGTATGGTTTTGATAAAAAAAACCACCTTTATATGGGATATTTCTTTGTAGGAAATTTTTAAAATATCTTACTAGATACAGTTTTTCTGCTTTTATATTCATTCATCAGATCAGCGAATGGTAAGAGCCCTGGCTTTTAGTTTAGATTAGTTTTACTAGCCATCAAACATCTTATAATGTAGGTGGATCCTTCAAATACTATTAACGATGAATAATTAATTATATGTTGCATGCAGTCACTTGTTATAGTGAAAGAAAACTGGGCTTTTTCTATGGTTCTCATCATAAGCTTCTAAGCCATAAGCTGTCTGAATTTATTAATAATGAGCCTGAGTTTATGTTGATATGATGAATCTGAGTATCTTTTTCAAAATGGAGGGGGAATTGCGAGATTAAAAGAATTTTCTAGTGAGAAGGAAGACGTTGGACTGTTGAGCTCGAGCACCATTGGGATTTGATAAGTCATTCATTCCTCTGTAAAGGAATTGTCATTGTGACAACTTGGTGATGGATACATGAGGTACATGCAGGGTAATATGTCCAGGGAAAGCAGGGGAGTTCTGCTTCCACTCTTCATCATCTTATCCCATGCATCTGTTCTACATGGCTGTTCCTGAGACGCATCTTAGGACCTGGTGAAATGTTCCCTTAAGTCTTAAGAATGAACTACCACTCAGCTATTAAAAACAATGACTTCAGGAAATTTGCAGGCAAATGAATGGAACTAGAAAATATCCTGAGTGAGGTAGCCCAGTCAAAGAAGAACATACATGGTGTGTGTTCACTGATAAGTGGATATTAGGCAAAAAGCTTGGAATACCCATGATATAACTCACCAATCCTATGAAAAAGGAAGACTAAAGTATGGATGCTTCAGTCCTTCTTAGAAGGTGGGACAAAATACTCACAGGAGGTAGAGGGTGGGAGGGACTTGGGAAGAAAAGAGGAGGGGGAGGGAAAAGGGGGAAGGATCAGAGGTATGGGAGGAGATGGGGATGATATACAGAGGGTCAGGAAACTAAACAGAGGTGTGTAGCAATGGGAGATGGAGAACTAGGGGTAGCCACCAGAAAGTCCCAGATGCCAGGAAAGAAAGAGGCTCCTTGGACCTCAAGGGGATGAGATTAGCTAACGCCCAACAAGGGGAAGAAGAAACTGTAGAGAGCATATCCAGAGGTTAGACAAGGTCCCCAGGTTGAAGGATTGGGCCACCCACTCATCTCCAAATGTTTAACTCAGAATTGCCCCTGTCTAAAGGAAATACAGGGACAAAGCGGGGAACAGACAGTAAAGGAAAGGCCATCCAGAGACTGTCCCACTTAGGGATCCATTCCATACACAGACACCAAACCCAGACACCATTGCTAATGCCGTGAAGTGATTGCTGACAGGATTCTGATATAGCTGTGTCTTGAGAGGCTCTCCCAGAGCCTGACAAATACAGAGGCTAATGCTCGCAGCCAACCATTGGACTGAGCACGGGGACCCCAATGGAGGAGCTAGGAAAAGGACTGAAGGAGCCGAAGGGGTTTGCAACCCCATAGGAAGAACAATAACAACCAACCAGACTCCCTGGAACTCCCAGGAACAAAACAACCAACCAATGAATACACATGGAGGAACCCATGGCTCCAGCCACATTTGTATCAGAGAATGGCCTTTTCTGGTATCAGTGGGAAGGGAGGCCCCTGGTCCTGGGACAGCTTGATGCCCCAGCATAGGAGAATGCCAGGTAGTGAGGTGGGAGTAGGTGAGCAGCGCAAGGGGAAGGAGATAGGGGGTTTGTGGAAGGGAAAGGGAATAACATTTGAAATGTAAATAAACAAAATATCCAATAAAAAGGAGTGAATTTATAGAATTACTCCACTGACAGCGCTGTCATATGAAATTCCAAACTCTAACTATTCCTGCAGCAGTGCAGGTAAACTAGTACTCCCTTTCTGACTGGAATAGGAGCTGGACCATCCTGATGAGCCTCCTTCATTAACCTCTAAGATCTGTCTAAATTTAGGTATTTGGTCTCTGAATTGAATTAAATTATTGGATACCTAGTGGTGGTTAGTGAGAGAAAAGATTTCTCAAAGTAACAACTTTTAAATGTTATATGGACACACGATTAAATAGCAATATTGTTCTCTGTTCTGTCTTCTATGAGACTATGTCAAACATTCAGAAAGTTTTTCTCTGCTCAAATTGTGTACCTGTGACACTGCAGACAGCAAGTGACGTTCAGATGACAATCTGCATCATATCCTAACTGAATGAATATCATTTATGTTATGTCCCACCCAGTTGCTATATCTGCATTCATTGATCATTTTTGCCAGATTACATATGCACCCCTGAGGTCAAAGACAGTGTTGACAAAGCTTTACTGTTTGTCAAGGAGCATAACAGTATTCCAGAATATAAGCAAGAGATGTGTGTCAGTTGATGAGAATAATGTCAGGTTCTGTAATGGAAAATAACGATTTATATTGCTGTCCTATTTAACCAGTCTTGAATTATACTTTATCCCTCAGCACATGATGCACTCTAGGGTTCTCAGATTTTCCTGTCTTTTTATGCCAAATGAGGTTGATGGTATTCTGTTGATGCTGAGTTGAAGGGAGAGGAAAGTTATACATCAGATAGCCTCGGTCAAGTTACATAGCCTCCCAGAAACTCAAGTTCTTCAGCTGTCAGATATGACATGGTCTAGCAGCATAAATTCTATGAGTTGTACTTAGAGAAAGTGAAAATCCTCACATAAATATAAATAACTGTTATCCGGTAGGCATTAAATATGCCTGTATTTCTCCTTTGGGAAGATAATAGTTCTTGCTATTAGTGTGAACTGTGCTGAAGGTATTATTTAAGTAATCCATTACCACTGATTTTGTTTTTGTTTTATTGCATACTCACAACTCTATTTAGTTGTAGAAACTCATTCAAAAATATTAATTTTTTTAAATGTAAGCCCCAATGATTTGCTTGTAAAGTGTTCCTAGGAGGGCAGAACTTAAAGCTAATCCGCACCATCAGTATTTGGAGTTTTTTTCTCTTTATCTGCATACAAAAGAGACACAACAGGCAACATTATAAAGATCAAGCCAGGAAATGTCATTCTGTTATTTTGGAGAGACAGAAGTGCTTAGGGAAGAGTCAGGTAGTAATGGACTTTCAGAAGGCTGAAATTACCAATAGTGGTTGGAATTTTACATTTATGTTTTAGACTCTAAATTCTAAGTTACAAAAACAAATATATGCTATTTAAGATAGGGGACACTGGGAGGCAGTGATTATATATTTGAGATTATTAGTGTTCAACATTACTTTCATCAGGACTTGCAGACCGCTAGTAAGTTTATGATTTAACTCTATAAAATAGAGCTTCAAAATGTGGGAATATCACCTGAAAGATTACCATTTGATTTTACAGTAAAGAGCATATGTATGACTATGTACAAACACACACACACACACACGCACACACACACACACCACACACACACACACACACACACACATACACACATACACACACATACCACACACACAAACACACACACACACACCACACACACAAACACACACACACACCTTAGTCAGTCATTGCTTTGAAGAGCTATCATGAGCGCGATGACTCATGAAAGAAAGCATTTCATTGGGGCTGGTTTACAGCTCAGAGGTTTAGTTCATTATCAGCATAGCAGGAAGTGTGGCAGCACACAGGTAGACATGGTGTTGGAGAGGTAGCAGATAATTTTACATCTGGGTCCATAGACAGTAGGAAGGGAAAGTGCCACTGGTCCTAGCTTGAGCATCTGAAATCCCCAGAGACATATCTTCTCCAAGGCATTAACATTTATAGGCCTTCAAGTCACTACACACACATACACAGTCACACAGACACACAGACACACAGACACACACACACGCACGCACGCACGCACGTGACGTACCCTACATTTATATATGTTAACAGGCTAAGAAGGTATCAAAACCAAAACTACAAAGTATAAATCACTAGCAGCATACAAACATTAAAATGTTAAGAGCAGGAAAAGTAAGTCTTCCACAGAGAAGAGCACACCAATTGGTTACCTAATACTCAGTGGACAACCTTGAAACATATACATAAAAATAACATACAGACTGAGCAGATTGAATTTATATATGCATGACTATAGGTATTCATGCATGCATGTGTGTGTGTGTGTGTGTGTGTGTGTGTGTGTGTGACAATAATTTCTAACAGGCATGAATCTGAAAGAATGCAAAGGTTTTGTGGGAGGGTTTGGAGACTATAAAGTGAGAGGAGAAATGATGTAATTATTATATAGTCTCAAAACATCTAGAAACTTTTTACTACAGCAAAAGTTTGCTAACACTTACTCTCCAATATTCTGAGTAAAATTTTTCAAAAAGGCATCTACTTAGCATCATTTAAATATTACCATATTTGGGTTTATATGTGGTACTAGTAATTGATCAGAAGTGCCAGTAAATACATCAAAATTAATTATTATTTTTTGTCCTCTCTGTAACAATATTCTAATACTTAAACATCCAATAAACATATATTTGTACTGTTTTGAAACTTAGTCTATTATATTTCTTGCCTTCCTTGAAGTTATCTTCTGCTTAAGATTCATTATACTCTACTATATGATTTCGCTACCTTAAATTTTCTCTTACTATTGAGACAAAAGTGAGTGTTTTATGTATCTTTAGGTTATTCACACTTTAATTTTAATGGCATTGTGAAATTTAGCTGCAACACTAGGCATTAAGTTTATCATGAAATCTGGTTGATGTCACCAGATGATGCTAAAAGAAATTCTGCTCTGTGCCTAGTAAAGCTAGGGTCCTAGTTTTAATTTTATTTCTTAATACTGGATATCTAAGTTCCTGTGTCATTCATTCTAGGGACATGCTTTACTATTGAGTTGTAGCTGAAGCTCTCTTGTTAAACTGAAGACAGAGCAATATTAACTTACTATAGCTGGTCGTGAATTCACTTTAAAGCTCAGACAGAGATAGATCTTAATTCTCTTACCTCAGCCTCCCGAGTAGCAGGACTGATTACAGTTAGGCATCACCAGACCCAAGTACAAATTTGATTTTTATTAAATGTTTTGTCTATATATGTTGATAGATTTATAAAAAGTTCACTTATTTTTAATTCTATTATATTTTATTAATAGGAGAATTATCTAAACTTATTTAGAGTTTTAAATAATCCTTTTGTAGCTCAAATGTGTTCAGCTGGGCTCAGGCTTATAAGCCTTTTTTCATGAGCCCGATTATTTTATTTTATTAGTCATAAAATTTTTACTGTGGATCTCATCTTCTGGCTAGGATATTCATGTGTTTTTATGTAGTATTACACAGCAGAAGCAAATTCTTATTAAGATACATAAACTTATTTCAGTCTAATTTCATATATTTTTAAATAGCATCATTCTTATTTTGAAGCATTTATTTTTTTCTTTTCATGTATATCAAGTTCTTTAGCTATCTTATATTTGTGTTACTTGATTTCAGTGTGCATTTCAAAGGCTGCATGTATTGTTCACATGATCAGCGTGGTCTTAAGCTTTATATCTCAGTGCAGTATCAATGCAGTACATACATCCTTTCCTGAAACAAAACAGTGTTTGTGCTGAACATCTTCGCAACAGCCATGGCTCTTTGGCACTGTTTTAATCTCACTGACAGGACAGCAGTCCACAGCAAGCTTTCACAGCGTTACCTCTGCTCTATACCCAAGGCCAGTCACTCACTGATATGAACAGATCTGAGCGATACAATCTGAAGTACTAAGAGGGCTGTCGTCTGGACACTGAGGACGAGCGGTCCAGAGACTGCACACGTGTGAGACAGGGGAATCCTGAAGCAAGATTTATGGGACTCAGGCTTCTATCTGGTGGAAGTCAGTCTTCCTGAGGTTGGTTCACTGTTAACTCCACCATTGACAATTTGAGCAGCAGAAAGATGAGCAGATGTCATGTACTGGCTTAGAAGAAGATCTGTTCAAATCCACTTGTCTGATGGAAACAATTTCATGGTAGCGGAGACACTGGAGGCTGTAGAAAAAGTAGTAATTGGAGGGAGAGTGAACTGAGCATAGGAGAATGGCAGCCTTAATTGAGAGCAAAAAAGAGAAGCAGATTGGGCGGGAGGGCTGGCTCCAGCTAAACTAGGATATTCATGTGTTTTTATGTAGTATTACACAGCAGAAGCAAATTCTTAAGATACATAAACTTATTTCAGTCTAATTTCATATATTTTTAAATAGCATCATTCTTATTTTGAAGCTAAAACCAACTAAACTTGGGCTAAAACTAGTTCCCACTTTTGCAAAACATTTAACCCACATGTGGCTCATGTACTCATCTGTAACTCTGGTTCCAGGAGATAGGATATCCTCTTCTTGTCTCTGATAAAGTAGGCACAAATGTTGAATATAAACACACATACGGGCAAAATACTTATACACATAAAATTTTTAAAATAAATCTTTTTTAAAAAAGATAAGAAGAATTGAATTTTTTTCAAGTATGGTGATATCCCTGATATGGCTTTATAGAGCATAAGATTTGTGTGTGGGGGAGATGGGGGTTTGGAGGAGGTATTACAAGGTTCATAGCACACCATTTTAAAAATAGTATACAAGCATTAGCTATGATTATGCATATAGTTTTTATAGATCTAATGTTTATAATGGTCAAAAAGTAGAAATAATTCGAGTGTGGCCTGTCAGCCTAATTTTGCCTCCTAAGGCAGATTTCTTTGAAGAAAATGAGAATGGGACATTTACTTGGTTACAATGCAGCATTTGCAACGTGGAGGAAGGGAATCAAGAGTTCAAGGTCTGCTTTGGCTCTGTGGTATGTTTGAGGCCAGTCTGAGCTTCCTGAGACCTGTCCCCAGAAAGTTCAAAGCAAATCTTTCTGACTTCACTTGTCACCAGTGTTCTCTCACTAATTCCTCTCCGGAATTACCACATCCCTACAAAGCATGCAGAGGCACCCCATCCCAAAAACTTTCCCTTACATGGTATTTATATTCCCTTTTTTCTTTACAAAAATTGCTAGGGTGTCTTTTCATTTCCCTGCGATTTACTGAACGTAAACCTGTCAACAGAATTTCTTTGATCACCTTTTCTGAAATTGCCATCTCCGTCAACACAAAGTTCGTTTCATAAATTGCTTTCAGAGTAGTAGAATGTATTCTCTTCCCCAACTATGGGCTATATTAGTCTAGGGAAAAAGTAATCCAAACCTCATACAAAACACTGTAAGTCCTTAAGTGCTGGTGCTACAGTCTCCCACCCGATGTAGGCAGCAGGTAATCTAATTATTCATAGAAAGCAGCACTGTGAATAATTTAACAAGTGTTTGCCTTCGAGAAAATATTGAATTCGCAGCATTTTGCAAATAATTCAATAAACAAGAACAAATACTACAATACTTACTTTTAAGGAAAAATGTGGAGACCTAAAAGAAAGCTCCTGCTTTTCTACACTCTAGTCTCTTACTCCCCCTGGAGCTAATCAAAGGAATGCACAAGTGCTGGGGTTTTATGATTAGCAGATATGATAAAAGGATTCAAGTCAATTTTCCTGCTGTTGGTTGTAGTACATAAGCGCTGGGATTGACCGTCCTGTGCAGTATTTGATGGAGTACAGGGCGCGGCATCTAACTGTGTACTAATCTAGGTGTTGTTGAGAAAATGATCTGTAGTCGTGCTTTACAGTTACGTTCAGTTCTTAAGTAAAGATTATCCTCGAAAATCCAGACGGCACAATTCCAATGAGCTGTGAAGCCTCAGGAGGGGAAACTGAAGATTTCCTGAGGAAGAATGACTCTCTCTGAGCTCCTTCCCAGAGGTTTCCAGCTTCCTCTAAGGGGCTTGCATTTGTCTGTTGCTGCAAAGGAAAGCTTTGTAGAAGTCAACCTTCTCTCTCTCTCTCTCTCTCTCTCTCTCTCTCTCTCTCTCTCTCTCTCTCTCTCTCTCACCTTCTCTCACTGTGCGTGTGTCTGTCTATGAGTCTGTATCTGTGTGTTCATATTTCATGTGTCTACTAAATATATGTGTGTATGCATGTGTGTCAACCTCTCTCTGTGTGCATGCTTGTGTATGCTCATATTCTATGTTTGCTAAGTGTGTGTGTGTGTGTGTGTGTGTGTGTGTAGACACATACATTCATGTGAAGTTAAGACTTTCCCAAGAAAAAATGGTGTGTATACCAAATAAAATCTTCATTTTTAAAAAAAAGTATGCATACCTATGGGTTTGTGTATTTTCAAAATTTATTTTTTTATGTGTATTTGTGAGAATGTATGCCACATGCGTTCATTAAGGTGCACCACTGAGAGTCTTATATGCCTTGGATCAGTGGCTACAGAAAATTGTTAAGACCTGTAGATACTGGCAAGGTAAGGGACCTTCAGAAGAGTGGGTGGTCTCTTAGTATCTGTACTATCTGCCCAGCATCCATACTGATGCATGATGCATTTTCATTTGTAAATATATGTATATATATATATATATATATATATGTGTGTGTGTGTGTGTGTGTGAATAAATATTTCATCTGTGAATATATATGTATGTATATATATGGTTTGTAAATGCTTAGCCCAGAGAGTGGCACTATTAGGGGGTTTGTTCTTGTTGAAATAGGTGTGTCACTGTGGGTGTGGGCTTAAGACCCTTATCCTAGCTGCCTAGAAGTCAGTCTTCCACTAGCAGCCTTCAGATGAAGATGCAGAACTTTCAGCTCTGCCTGCACCATGCCTGACTGGACTCTGTCCTGTTCCCACCTTGATGATGCTGGACTGATCCTCTGACCTGTAAACTAGCCCCAATTGAATGCTGTTCTTTATAAGACTTGCTTTGGTCATGGTGTCTGTTCGCCTAAGACAGAAGTTGGTACCGGGGACTGGAGTATTGCAGTGATAGGCCTGCAATACATATATTTATATCTTTGTTTAAAAGTCAAACTTTCCCTACTATCAAAAAACCGCTATCAAAAATGGCTAAGGGAGTTTATAAGGAGGAATTCTGACCTGGTGAAGTGACATCTCAGGTAAAAGAACTTGCCACCAAGCTTCAGTTCCTTCTCTGTCACCCACATGATGGGAAGACAGAACTCTCACAAATTGTCCTTTGACCTTTACATATGTGCTATTGTACATACACACACACACACACACACACACACACACATTTATACATATGCTTACACACATGCATGTACACGCACAAAACACGTACAGACATGTAAAGTAAATAAAATGGCTTTAAAGGTTTATAAAGTAACATTTAAATTAAGAATTGTTCTCCAGCTTCCTGATCAGATAACCCTGAAAAATAAAAAAAAAGCCTCTTGGGAAATGATAGATTTGCATATATATATATGCATATATTTATACAGTGCATATATATATATCTTTATACAGTGCATATATATATATATATATATCCTTCTACAATGTTTCAGAGACCACACTATATGCTTGATTATGTTATATAAAAATTAATTCTTTTACAAAGTATACAGTATTGTTCCATAGAGATGGACATGCTAGACAAGAATAAAGGAAGCATCCCATATACAGTGAACTTGCAGAGGTATCAAGCAAATATGCATGGGGATCTACTAGCTCCCTTTGTTAGGGGTATGTTTTAGACATGTTACTACGATTTCCATTAATTGTAACAAGCGTCTGAGATAATCAACTTGAAAAAAAGTCAAGGTTCATTTATCCTCACAGTTTTGGAGGTTTCAGTCTTTGGTTAGTTTCTTTCTGTTGTTTGTGAGCACAAGGTAAGGCATGGCATCATGAAAGAGGACACATGGTAGAGGAAAGCTTCAAATTTATGAGAGCTGGGACATAAAAGGATAAAAAGGAAGAGCCACGATTCCAATATTCCTTTCAAAGCCACGCTTCCATGTGAACAGAAGACCTCCTATTAAGCCCACCTCTTGAAGGTCCTGATATCTTCCAAGGTCACCATAACCTGGGACAATCTTTTTATACAGGAGCATTCAGGGAGCATATCCAATCCCTAGCACACACCATGTGAAACTGGGTTTCCTCATTCTGAAATGAGAATGACAAGACCTCTCATTCTCCTTCATGGTCATCACCATGATGAGTTATCATGTAAAAAACTCTGCCATTTGTCAGACACATTGAGTAAAGGTTCAGCAAGCATCTGCTAGCTCAGGTTTCTAGACATGAAGACCTTGAACAACGACCTGTGGTTTTCTGTGTTTCTGCTGGCTTCCTTGCTAGGCCCATCTTGGATCACAGTGGGCACACAAAAGAGCCAAGTGCCTCAGTGTCCTCAGTTTTCCTTTTACCATCAGAAACAATAACTTTCCTTATTTCAAATGGCTAAGGGAGTTTATGAGGAGGAGTTATGTCTCTCACTATTTCTCAAACTTTTTAAATATCTTTTTCTAAAAAGAGGCTTCTAAGAATGAATGCTTTACTATTTTGTAAAAACACATTATCAGGCTCATGAAAAAGACATTTTGTTGGACTGATATAGAGTTCTGTAATGATTGGTTAAAACAAAGAGGAACTAATCTATCACTGTTAGGTCCTAATGAATTACATTTTTCTTATTTATTATCCAACACATGCAGTCAGATTTTATCTATGAAATAGTTGGTGATTATTTTTTACTCACATTCCTCTGAAGGGTAAAAAAAAAAAAGTCTATCAATAAAAAGTAGCTTCTCGATTGTGCTCCACCCACCCACAACACCCACACGCTCTTCGAAGGGAGGGGCTGCGTTGGTTGTGAAAGGACAGCACGTAGGGCCTGCGAAAGCATGCCTTTAGACAAATACTTCATATCATCTCTAGAAAGTGAAAGCAAATGAGAATGCAGTCAGTTCTATGTGGAGAGAAAGAAGTAGATTAGCATCTTACAGCATTAACTTGTAGGGTCCTCAACCTTCCTCATGCTGCAATCCTTTAATACAGTTACTCACGTTATGTAATAAGAAGTTTATTCCATTGCTACTTCATAACAGTCACGTTGCTACTGTTATTAATTGTAATGTAAATATCTCACATGCAGCTCTTATGGAAGTCATGACCCAGGGAAGGGAAGTTGGTGATCTGATTTGTGTTTAATTTCCTGGCTTTTAGCTGTTATTTCCAATTCACTGAAGTTCTAAGGACTCTCAGAAGAATTTCATACTGAGCCTCAGGCCTTGTCCCTGCTTCACAGTCACCTGACAAAGGGAATATACACTTTCTTCATGTAGAGACATCTTGGCATTAGCCAAGGGGATAACTTATTGTGCTATGGACTGGAATGCTATACATGATTCAGGATGGCTAGTTTGATGCCTCAGTGGGACATAGCATTCATTTGATTTTCCACTTTCTAAAAGTAAAGATAAGTAACATGATGGGAAGTTTTCAGTGAGATGTGAGAAATATTTAAGGAAAAGGAAGGCAGCATGTTAGGTATTTGTATTATTTAAAAAAATGTTTAAACGGTTGCAATCAAATTAATCCAATTGTCAAAGCCAGGTCTTGTGCTGTGTGAACCAGAGGTCTCTTCAAGAATTAGTTACTTCATCCACACACTAGTGAGCATCATTTATTCCCTGACTGTTCTAAAAATTAAGAAGTGAACCAGCTTCCAAGGGTGAGCCCTATTACCTAACTCAGGCCCGAGAGTTACAGTCACACCAATGATACCTTTAGTGGAAATTGGGGCATATCATATCCATGAACATAACCCATAGCCACTCACCTGATAGAAGAAAATGTGAAATAATTTTTCTTTTTCAATTCATAACTAAAGGTGTTTGTGTGACAGAGCTTAAGGCCTGATCTACTGAAGAATGACAGTCATTCCAGACTTGAGCCTATTTCTATATAGTCCCTTGTCACCAATGCATTGTGTGTCATACCTTCAAAATAAACAGAGAATCTGGTTACTTGTTTCTACCTACATTAAACTTCTCCATGCCAACCCATCACTATCTCTTAAATACAAAGCAGCTCAATTTATAAAGAACACACACACACACACACACACACACACACACACACACACACACGAAGCTCCAAGTCCATTATCTGGTATGTGGTCATAACAAAATAAATTTGTTATAAAATAAGATGTTTTGTAGAAGGATGTATGTACACACATGCACATACACAAATACACACTCACACACATATATGTGTATGTGAGAGTGAGTATATGTGCTAGTGTGTGTATCTGTGTGAGTGTATGTATGTGTGTGTTATGTATGTGCATGTATAAATGTGTGTATGAGTGTGTATGAGTGTATGTATGTGTGTGAGTTGTGTATGTGTGTGTATATGTATGAGTATATGTGTGATTGTGTATGTAAGTGTGTGCATGTATATGTGATTGTGTGTATATGTGTGTGTGTATGAGTATGTGTGTGATTATGTATGTAAGTGTGTGCATGTATATGTGAGTGTGTGTATATATGTATGTGTCTAGAGCCTCATATGTGCTATGTAAATGTTCTATGACATACCTATGTCCTCGCTCCTTTTTCCTTTTTGTGACATGGTCTTATTAAGTTGCTGGAATTGCCTGTATACTCACTCTTTTGACCAAAAGCAAGACTTGAATTTGCAATACCCTATCATCAGCCTTCAAGTAGCTACTATTATGGTCCTGTGTCTCCAGATCCACTTAGTCCAAACTACTTTCCTTGTTTTCTTCATATGAAGGTAAAGTCTTAAATATTTTTTCAGTTTCCAGAGATGTCCTCTGGCTAATGGGAAGAGCTGGCCATCATTGTATGAGAAAATAGTCTGTATTCTCTGAGGAAAAGAACTTCTGTAGAAATAAATAAATAAATAAATAAATAAATAAATAAATATTGACTGTGTAATAGAACAAATATTTCCTGTTGAAAGTATTTCTTGTGTTGTTCGTAAAATGAACTGCTTTTTATTCTAATGTTATTTTAGAAACTGTGCTTGTAAATTCCACAGACTCTCACACAGGAGAGCGCTCTTCATTGCTTCTGCTAGAGAAATCCTGAAGCACACAACACTTTATATTCAGATGCTGAGTCCCAGTTGACAGTCTGGAGTAATGCAGCTTTCAGCATCCATCTCAAGAGATTAGCCAATTGTCGGAAACCTGTGATTGTTGAATAAAACGCTGCTATCCATGTGCTCAAATTGTTACCTGCTAGAAAGATTTTCCCCCTATGCCATGGCTTATAAAATTCTTCCAGACAAAAACTCTAATAAGAACCTTTCTCTGTTACCTCCTCTCCTTAACTTAACCAAGTCTCCTTTCTGCCAGTCATCATCTACCTCATTTATGTCTTTAGAGCTCATAGTGAGTAAGTCCAAATTAATCAACTGATTACGAATTCTTTAATTCTGTGCAGCATATCTCATTCGTCTCAGTTCCCTTAAGGAGAGCTGAGCACCCGACTCCTGGGGCTGTCCTATCATTATCAGGTAGGTGTTCAATACAGGCAGTTCTACATTGTTTCAGTGCCTCTGGGAAGTTTCTAGAAAAGACTAAGTTTCATTCATTAAATATATGAATTACTTGCAAGATGACTAGGACTCTGCCTGGTCATCCCCTGAGAAACTCACATATTTATTGCTTCAATGTTCTCTCAGTGTTTCATTGAGAAATTAACACACACACACACACACACACACACACACACCCCAAAATATTTATCAATTCTCCTTCTTGGTTCTATAACTATACAGAGTATGGGGTCACTATCTCATTCATTCATTAATTCATGTAATAAATTGTATGCTTCTTTTGTGTCAGTTATTGTCACAAATCCTAGTAAAAATAAAAGTCTCCTGGGTTGTATATAGTAAAGGTCAAGTAACATTAGATACTCTAGAAGAAACTAAAGAAGTGAAAGATATTCATATGGAAGCAAATCTGCTGTTGTATATTACAGTAGTGTCATTTCTTTACCAATGCTGTGCGCTCTGTGAGTGCTTTAAAGCAAACAGGCAACCAACGATAAGAAAAAGTTCAAAGCAGTGATGAGGGAGTGTAAAATGTCCCACAGAAGATAAGTTTATGATATGTGCAGAACAACAAGGTAGCTGGTCTGACTAGAGAGAAATGCTGAAGAACTGGGTCTCAGAGTAAAGGTTATATGGTCAGTGAGGGGCAGGGAATAAAGGTCCTATAGCCCAGAGTAAAGGGTTGCCCTTATTCGGAACATAATGAGAAGCTACTAAGAAAACCTTGCACTAATTTTCAAGGACCCATTGGTTTCTATAATGAAACTAAGGCCTACAGATGAACTCTGGGTCAAGGAAGCTTTGAATAAGGCTTCTTCAATGGTACAGCTATTGTTCAGCTAAGGCACAGTTAAGGTTACATTGACAGGATCTAGTTACGTAGGGCTGTAGTATTATCTACTTTGGATTTTAAAAATTAAGGTTAAAAGGGCAGAGCCCTAGGCTGACGGTCAGTGGTCTAGAGCCTAGATGTTATGCACGAGGCTCTGGGTTCCACTCCCACCTAGACGACAAGAAGAGAGATAGCTAAGAAGAAAACAGAAAAGAAGGAGATTTGCATTTTTGTCTGCATCAAGTTAGAAGCACCAGGAAGTATATTGGTCTGAGTATTATTTCCATGAGAACACTTAGAGCAAGGTTTAGAAAAAGCAGGAGCTCAGGTTTCCCCCACAGGGATTCTCATTCAATGTCTTGGGAGTAAAGGGTAGATATTGGCAGGATCAATAAACTTTTTATATAAAATATTTGTATTTATTCATATGAAAATTTCATACACACACACACACACACAATGCATTTAATCACATTTTGACATGTCCTCTCTCCATTTCTTTCTGGATCCCACCCCAAAATATTTCCTTCCAAGTTCACATTATATATTTTTTTTTATTCTTCTCTCATCATACATACCAAACTCAGTTTTCCAACCACAGTTTTCCCCTCTCACACAAACATCTCCTACCCTCTTCTTCCTATCTTCCCCAGATCTGCATCCTCCCTGCCTCCCCTCATAAAAGAGCAGGCCTTGCAGGAACATCAACCATGCCCTGCATAAGATCTCAACAAGCTACAGTAAGACTAGGCACATATCATATCAAGGCTGGACGGGGGGAAATCATTAGGGAGGAAAGGGTCCCACAAATGGACAAAAGAATCAGAGATAGCTCCCTCTCTCACTGTTAAGATTTCCACAAGAACACCAAGCAACTCAGGCACAGCATGTAGGTAGAAGACCTAGGTCAGATCCCCACAGGTTTCTTGAGCTTTCAAATCCCTGTAAGTCCCAAGCAGACCATTGATTCTGAAGGCCATTTTCTCTTGGTATGTCCCTGAGCTCTCTGGTTCCTCCAATCCTTTCTCCCTTCTTCAACAAGGCTCCCAAGCTCCACCTAAGCTCTGTTTGACTGTGAGGCTCTACACCTGCCTCTTATCAGTTATTGGATAAAGTCTCTCTGGACTCTTCGATGACTGCCGCTTCTGGAAGGTTCTGGTCCCAGTACATTCTACAAGCAGAACAAACTAGAGGTTGAAGATTTTGTGGTGGGCTGGTGCTCCAATCTCTCCACTTGAGGTCTTGCCTGGTTACAGAGATGGCCAGTTCAGGCTCTGTGTCCTCCATTACTAAGAGTCTTGGGAGGATCACTTTCTTAGGTTCTATGGAATTTCCATTGCATTATGTTCTACCTGCCTTTCAAATGCCCCCAATTCCAGTCATTTCTCCTACTGTTTTCACTTCCTCACTCTACCTGATTCCAGGTTGAGAACAGAAGGATCTCTAAAGTCCAGCTATTTCTAGGTTCACTATTCATTCATGAGGGCAATGTTCTTACCCAGAAAACTGCATTGCCACCCCCAACCAAATCTATGTTCAGAGCTTGAAGTGATTTGCTGTCATCCCTTTCTTCTCTAAGTTTGTGAAATGCTAAGGGTGTGTGAGGGTAACAGTAGAAAGATAAATATTGTAAAACCAACAGGAAGGATGATCTTGACATGGGGCAAGTACTCTCTGCAACAACTCTGGGCCTTTATGCTGTGGCCCTAACTGAGCTCGTCTATGGTGGCTCACAGTTCTTCATTGCTATGTATCTGCACATCTCAGTGCTAGCTGGAGAGCTAGATGATCCAAATCGCAGTCTTGCCCTGTGAACTCAGAAGCTGAGATGTAGTGTACATAGTGGGAACTGCCTGTGAATACACAATCCACATTGTAGCTGTGACATACACCACCGAAGCAGAGTGTACACTACCTCCCCAGGGCTCACTGACTTTGCTTATCTTTCATTGATACATGTACTTTTACTCTTTTAACACAGTAATTTAATATTTTCTTTTCTATACAGTCATTATAATAAGAGGTTATTGTTTTTGGAGCTTCTTCTCCTCATAAATGCAGTAAATTTCTATAGTCTACCTATTTACAATACTACATATTTTTTTATTCATGACAATTTAAAGTATACAAAAATATAGGCTATGATATAGGTTTTCCTCTAGATGAATTGCAGACAGCTGAAGTGTACCTGTTAGTCCCCTGTAAATGTTTCAAAAGTGTCTCTTCTTCACTTCCACTTTTATACTAGCTGACTTCACCATTTTGTGTTTTGGAATTTGGCAAAAGCAGTACCAACTAGACTATTCTATTGTACATATACACATTAGAGAAGGTGCTAATTATCCAAAAGCCATGTAGGGACACAAAAATATTAGGCTATTAAATATAGCAGGTAGCTGTCAGGAACCTAACACCATGTGGAAGTGTTACACAAATGGTGCTTGATCAAAAATAGTCTATATAGATGTGGTGATTCACTTTGTTATGTTATTGCACATAATATGTGGAATACACTTTCAGCATAGAAACTCATACTGCCATTTTTAAATATGAAAAAACCTTAACAGATTTCATGATTTCTGTGTTGTCTACTCAGTAACTAAAAGAGATTTAACTTTATAAAATCATGTTATTTTAACAATATTTGGCAAATTAAAGAGTAATTAGTAAATATGTTAAATTAACAACTCATTGCTGCTCCCCAGAGTTATCACCCTACAACCTTGAAATATGCAAGTTATCAAAGCAACGAAGTGCTTCCCTTTACCTTGAGGGAATAGAGAACATCTAATTTACCTAAGCCTGCTCACTTATTTAGTACCAAATTAATATTGATGAATAGCCAATGTAATTCTATGCTTTGCTAGAACTTTTCTTAGATTACATATCAGCTGGCTCATGGTTTGCTTTAATAGATACTTTCAAAGTTAAGTTCAGGGATTTCACCAAGTTCAGAAAGAAGAATGACAATTGGGTGTCTGCTACTTTGCAGAATATTTGCAAGAAGTTACAATGTATACAATAAAACTGGTAATATGTCTCTCTGCATGGCCCTCTGCTGCTCTTAACCTTTTTGTTGCTATAAGTGACAGAATCTAAGGTGAAATTGTTGACACAAATGTTTTACCGTTTCATTATATGAATAAATGAAATGTTTTCCCAGGTATTGGTAATTCAGGATGGTGGTCTGCAGGAATAGGCACCCTACCATGGAGAAAGAAGAGTGCCACTATATTAATAGCCCAGATGTGGTTTCCAAAGTCCACTTTCTGCCACATACAGACATGTAAAACTTTCCCCTGTGTTAGCTGGGGTTATTTAATGGATTTACCATCTAAATGCCATCTTGGAGTCAGATCATTCATGAGTCTCACCAAAGGTGGGAAAAGTGAAATAGAGCCAACTATGTGCAATGACTGTCAGTACCAGACACACTGTGGACAGTAACTAGTGACTGGTGGTCTTTGCACTGCAAGTGCTGGTCTGTGCATTTGCATTCAGTATTTTGTTGAAGATCAGAGGTCAAAGCACATATACTTTACCACTGCGCTGTGCATCCCTAGTTACTGTTAAATGTAGTTTGTTACTCTAAGGTTTTATCACTATTCAGTCTCTTACAGCCATGTAAAAAGGGCAGACTTTATGCACAGACAGAAGGTTCCAATTTTTATTTCTGAGTAATATATTATTCCAGTGAGTTAAAGTTTTTTTAAAATTTACTGCCTACTCTGGGGAAAATACATAAGCAGCATTAGATGATGTCCTAGCAAGGGTAAGAGACACTTTTATTTCATATTCCAATAATTTTTAAATGACCATCAAATATCATACATTATTTCCTTGTGCTGTAAGATAAATTCCTACTTTAGAAATGTAAGACTTAACATATTAAATATAAAGGAAATATCCATTTAAAGAAACGAAATATAAGACTGTAAAAAAAAATAAAAGTACTAATCAGAATCAGTGGAGCAAAGTAATTGATTTTCTATGAAATTAAGAGTACAACAATTTCTCCTAAAAGAATTGACCAGGTTTGTTGAAAGATTTTACATCATTTATTATCCTAAATATTATATTGAACTATTTATCCAAGCCTTCATGACATTTGCAATGCTCTAGTTCTACATCTTTTTCCTAAATTATTTTATTAATTTATTTATTCACTTACATTACAATTGCAGCCTCCCTCTCCTCCCAGTCCCCCCTCACATGGCCCTTCCCCCAACTCTGCCTCCCTTTCATCTCAGAGAGGGAAGGTCACCCTTCCCAGGGAACCAACCTACCCTGGCATCTCAAGTCACTGCAGGACTTGAGGTTCATGTAAGCTTAATGTTTTTTTCAAAACCAACTTTTAATGATTGCTCTTAATGTTTTAACCTCCCTTCTAGCTCACCACCCACCAGAGACAGTGGAAAAGAAATGATATTAGGGAAATGGACCTGTTTAGAAATGAGTCTTTGCTGCAGATCCCACCTGTATTGTCAGGAAATCAGCAAACACTTCACAGATACACCAGCAGTCCAGTTCAGTAGTGTCCAGAGAGAAACAGCAGTGGCATGGCCTAGCAGGAATAGCCAGGCCTCAACCAAATCAGCACAAGTCAGCAAGAAGGACCAACACCAACAGTAATGGCAGGAAAAGTTCTCAGCTGTGCTACTCTTAGTGAAGCAAAGATCACCAAATATGTGAGACCAACAAGTATTGCACAGGTACCTTTATGGCAAACCCTGCTAAGCTCGTCTCACAGTCTGTGGAGTCCTACTCATACTCCCACAAAGCATCATGTGTCCTCCATGGGTCTTGTCTTACCACATTGAGAGAACCTGCCCACCTGGTTTCATCTCTTAGAGATAGTTCTCTTCACTCACCAGCCTAGGTGGGATGATTGCCAAACGCTCTTTCAGGTTCTCTTCACCATAGACAGAGGCTAGGAAACTGGTTCCTGGCCTGATGGGGGAACTCACCTTTAACCCACCCAGATCAATACAGATAAAGAGAGAGGAGAAACTTTTTTTTTTGGTCTTTTTATTTGACATTTATTTTTTTCTATCTTTATTAAATTGGGTATTTCTTATTTACATTTCAAATGTTATTCTCTTTCCTGGTTTCCAGGCCAACACCCCCCAACCCCTCCCTGTCCCCTTCTCTATGGGTGTTCCCCTTCCCATCCTCCCCCCATTACCGCTCTCCCCCCAAAAATCCTGTTCATTGGGGGTCCACCTTGGCAGGACCAAGGGCTTTCCCTTCCACTGGTGTCCTTACTAGGCTATTCATTGCTACCTATGAGGTTGGAGCCCAGGGTCAGTCCATGTATAGTCTTTGGCTAGTGGCTTAGTCCCTGGAAGCTCTGGTTGCTTGGCATTGCTGTTCATATGGGGTCTCAAGACTTTTCAATATGCCAGACTCTGTTGGCAGGTCTCAAAGGGGCTGGGAGACAGCCGCTAATTTGGCCAAAGATAACTAAAAGCAGTAATAACTCTAGCTATCAGGCAGCACCAGATATTAAAAGGGAAACAACAACAACCACAACAACAAAAACAACAACAACAAACCAAACTTAACCAAACCAAACAAAAAAACTCCAAAAGGGTTCAGGAACTAGGAGGAAAGAGTTTTAAGAGTGAAAGCCACACATTCTCAGTCTGGCAAAGATCTTATTGGTAGCCATGGCCAAAACAGAGGACTGTAGAAGACATCTGAAGCAATTGGTTTCTAGAAACCAATGTGCTTAAACATGTTCGGCTTAAGCTTCATGTTCTCTATGAGACCGGTCCCACTTTAGCCAGGAGCAGCATGAAAAGGCCCCTATGTTAGCACACCCATTGGCCTGAAGGTCAACAGGATTGCAGCATGGATCCATGGATCCATCACACATGGACCAGCAGGAGGAAGCTCAGCCTCAGGACTCCTATCTACCACTGTTAGGGTCCCTACCCAAGCCCAAAGGACAACATAAGAACTGGACAGTGACAACTCCGACCCCCTCTAGATTATGATGGTCCAATCCATCCAGGTCACCAATACATCCAGACCTGAGTTAACTGAGTTATAAAGACATAGCCCTGTTACTAGCTACTTTTATGAGATTATATATCCTATCACTCCCTCCATAACAAAGCCTATGAGTTCCAGAAAGCCCCATTATTGGGTCTTCTAGTTACCAGAGAAAGGAAGGGGGATGAGAGACCAGATCTTTTGGGTTCAGACTCCATCTTAGAGACCCCAACTTAAGGTTGAAACAAGTTAGCTATCAGACCAGTACCTAGCACCAATTTTCAGGCTACCCCTCAACGAAACCTGTGTCTAGCACCGGTTTCCATGTTATTGCCCAACAAATTTGCACCTCCAGGTTACAAGCCTGCCCCTGATATTTCACTTCCTAACAGTGAACCATCAGAATAAACATAGAAGTGAAGTTTATGGCTTGGCTCCCAGCACCAGCTAATTATGTTAAAGGTCATGATTGTCCCTCAGTCAAATGTATACCAGGTTAGAAACCCACTTCTTGTCTTTGTACACACTTGCCTAAAGCTAAACTCAGGCCTCCACTTTCCTGCTGTGCCAAGGTTGGCCAGGAGCCCAAGCTCGAGCTTGAATAATGAGGCTCTAATCCAATTGTATTGGAATTGGCTCCTTGGTGGTCTTTTGTAGTTCGTGAATATTTCTTGGCACAACAACACGTGTTGCCTCAGTACGTGAGTCTGTTGCAACTGACATCACTCTGCCAATCAGCCTAAGTCCGAGAAATCAGCAAAAAACCAGGCATATCACCTGACGTATTTTATCATATTTCTCTATGTGGAGACCCAAAGAATGGATCTCAACTATGCAATGTAAGGCAGACCAATACATGTATGCCATTAGTGAAGAATCCTTCATCATATGTCCTTTCATGTGCTTGCTTTAGCAGAACATCCTTTCACCTGTGTCTACTTCAGCAAAAACATTCCTTCACATATCTACTTTAGCAAAACATCCTTTTCTCTCGTATCTGCTTCAGGAAAACACTCCTTCATGTGTTTGCCCCAGCAAAACACCAACCAACACATCTGACTTTCCAAATAACCCTTAAGTTTCCATTTCAGGTGCCTGCTCAACCACTGAGGCCAAACAAGACAGGACAATTAGGGGACCAGGACTCACAGGCAGGCAACAGAGTTTGAGTAAAACCCTATTCCAGTTGTTGGGGGACCTGCATAAAGACCAAGCTGAACATTTGCTACATATGTTCTGGGCTGTGGGTCCAGCCCTTGAATGCTCTTTGGTGAGTAGTTCAGTCTTGGAGCCCCCAAGGATCCAGGTTAGTTGACTGTGTCTGTCTTCTTGTAGAGTCACTACCCTCTCTGAGTTCCTTTATCCTTCCCCCAAGTCTTCAACAAGACATCCTGAGCTCTGTCTAATGATTGGCTGTGAATCTCTGCATCTGTTTTTGTCAGCTGCTGGGTGGGATCTCTCAGAAGACAGTTCTGGTAGGCTGCCTGTGATTCCAGGCTGACAAATACAAACATACCCTGAGGCTATGAAGGGTGTTGAAGGAGGAAGGCAGGCCAGCAGTGGGTATGGATAGATCTTCAGAGGACAGCTGGGCACATCTCCCCTAACATTTACAGGGGTTGCTTCATTTATGTCTGTCTCACATAGAGCACCTGTGTATCTAAGAAAGAAGTGACAAATATAGCTGTCAACTGTGTCTTCACATGTTGCATCGTTGTGACAAGGCTTTGACCAACAAAGAGGCATCGTGGTCTCACAGTGTGTTCCTGAGAATTCACTTCCCATGCAGTCACTGTGGTAGTTGTTACCTTCATTCACACATAGACCTCCATGGAGACATGTCTGATTGGCACATTTAGCAAAGTTGGGTTCACAGTGGTCTACAAAGAACCCAGGTGCACCGTAAAAGAAGTAAACCTCAAAGAGCATCCTGAATGTGACACCATGTAAACAGGTCTGGGCTCCACATTTACCAATTTCCCACTCACAGTTCATACCAGAATATTCTTCAGGACAGACACACATGCAAATTCCTATCTCATTGAGGCATAGACCCCTATTCATGTAGGGATCTTAAACATATTCATTCACTTCCAAGTCACAATACATGCATTTGTATCCGGGCACACAAAAGCAGAAGCCTTTGATTCAATCCTAGCAATGGCTAGAAGCACACTCATTGTGATCTGTTTCACGGGACCTTCTAGCATATCCAGCAAAGTAGATACAGACAGGGTGCTCAGGGTCCTATGGCAGGTGCCTCCATGTTGGCAGGTATTCTCTCCTTTCCTTATATTCTTTTTCTTTCTTTTACCATATAATTTTTTTTCTCCATCTTTATTAACTTGGGTATTTCTTATTTATATTTCAATTGTTATTCCCATTCCAGGTTTCCAGGCCAACATCCCCCTAACCCCTCCATCTCCCCTTCTATATAGGTGTTCCCCTCTCCATCCTCCCCACATTACCACCCTCCCCCCAACAAACACGTTCACTGGGGGTTCAGTCTTGGCAGCACCAAGGGCTTCCCCTTCCACTGGTGCCCTTACTAGGCTATTCATTGCTACCTATGAGGTTGGAGCCCAGGGTCAGTCCATGTATAGTCTTTGGGTAGTGGCTTAGTCCCTGGAAGCTCTGGTTGGTTGGCTTTGTTGTGTATATGTGGTCTCAAGCCCCTTCAAGCTCTTTCAGTCCTTTCTCTGATTCCTTCAACGGGGGTTCTCAGTTCAGTGGTTTGCTGCTGGCATTCGCCTGTGTATTTGCTTTTCTTATATTCTTACCAAAATCATCAACTGCCCGTAACACTGACTTTCTTCCAGAGAAAGAGGAAAGGCACCGAGGAGCTCCACTGCATTAATGAAGAGGCATTCAACTTCAACACTAAGCTAAATTTTGGTTTCATGATTCTCTGCTGTATGGAGTTGATATTTGGCATCATATCATGGATTCGGACATGGTTTTCTACATAAAAAGAACTAATATAATAAGTATATTTCAGGCAAGTTTAGTGGATTGATATATGCAGTAGGTTTCTAGATTGTCCAACAATAGCTGTCACTCAATGAAGAGGTTAAGGTTCAAGTAACTGCTCAATCTATAGGACTGAATGTCTCCACTCTTCCACTCTGGTGCTGAAAGCCTAGAGGATTCCTGGAGAGCTGTTGGCCTTAAGTCCATATGGAAAGCCCTTAGAAATTGGTTGTAATACCACTGAAGAAATGCCCTAGCAAAAGAATAGAGAAACTTACCAATGGCAATGTTGTCAAGTAGGCAAAAAAGCAAACTTTTCTTTTTCTATACCCTTTTGTCTGGGTGCCACCCAGACAACTCAGAGTGCCACCTACTTTTAGAGTGAATCTTCGTGCTTCAGATAATTTGACTCATAAATTTTCTCATTAGAATTTCCAGCAACTTGGATTTTAATGGATTCCAGAAGCAGTCAACTTGATATCCAAGATCAATCACAACATGTAACTTTTCCTTCCTTGATAGCAGCATTAGCTGTGCATTTTCCCCAAATTGGGGCACCTCAATATATCTCCATATATTGTCCAATGTCCTCTAAAGCAGAAAATAAACTGATCCTGTACAGAATCAATGAGTTATAGAATGTTAATGGACTCGACATGAAGAAAGGCTGCAGTTCACTTGCATGCTACATTATCCTACTCCACTGAACTGCTCAGGTAAGTAATTCTTCCCCGGACCTAACACAGGCTGGGTTCAAGTCCCCAGACGGAACATCCTCGATGGGCTAATTGACCTGTTTTCATTTCCTTAGGTCATTCTTTGTTTTGTTAAGAATATATGTCCTAGTAACTAAAATGTTTTTTGTCATTTTGTGTCTCTGCGTATTTTTTCCATGTGTATGTCTGTACACCACATGTGTACAAACCCCATAGAGGCAGAAGAGCAGGGTCAGATCTCCTCTACCTGGAGTTACAGATGGTTGGGAACTGTCACATCTGTGCTGGGAATCAAACTCAGGACCTCTAGAAGAGCAATGAGCACATGTCACCACTGGACCACACTTCCAGTTCCCTCTGTCAATTTTTAAAAAGAGATTACACTGAAAGATTTACTGTAAGTCATATAAAGTGCAATTATCAGATAAAAAGTACCTAGATGTTGCCCCATCTCCTGACTCCCAAAAGTCCAGAATATGCAGGATCTGACTAGCAGACAAGACAGTAAAATACCACAGCACTTTCTTTAGTGCATTACTTTTATATTTACACAGCCCAGTGGCTTCCACAGAACAACAGAAAAGAACAAAGAAACTTTGTATCAAAAGACACAGTAGTTGGCACATAAGGAAATAGCAGTTTTAGCTATTCTCTAGCCTTTAAGCATAGGTACACATACATGTACACACAGGAACACACACGCCCACAATCCAAGTCACATTTTCTAGGACTACTTATCTTATGGATGCAGTTCTTCTTATGACATTATCTACTCTGTTTGCCACACTGGAAAGAAATTGTCAATAGTCTACAATGAAATAACATTCTCTGAAAATATGTTTTCATCCATAATCCCAAGTTTCATGTTTTTCCAAATTATAACCTGCTATTGTTCCAGCCCTTCATGTTCTGCAAACGACCACTTGGCTTGCTCTGCTATACAATGGTTAAACATATCTAGCCCCCTGAGTTTTAGAGCAAGAGGATAATTAAAATTATGACATAGATCTTGAAGTCAAAGAGAATTTCCTGGAGACTAGCAAGCTGAAGTCACTTTCCACTACAATTTAGAGCAGCTCACATGGCTTTTCTGAAAGCCACTAGCTCAAGAAAAGCACAAAGGGACCCTGCTCCTTCCAGCTGTCTAAGGAGACACTGCTCTTTACACACAGTTCTTTGCAGCTGCTTGATCAACACTTAATTCCTCCTTGGGAAAGGCAATGTTAGAAATTCCGATCTGCAAACCTGAGACCTACACAGTAAAAAGCCATCACTTGTCACGCACCACTGAGGCCACAGGTGAGCAGAAACTCAGGAAGGCCAGTCAAAGGTAAGTAAGTAGTAAGGACCATCTGGAAAGGCTTTGGATGGTATCCAGAAGAAATAGGTCCCATGTGGGGCAACTTAGTAGGGTGTAGAACAGATGCATATCACACCGAGTGTTTGTGCTTGAGGAGCACAGCTGTCTTTCTAATGACCTTTTGTTGCTGATTGCTAAACTTATCTGCAATCAATTCTAAAATGCTTTCTTAAAAGTCTCAAGAACTCCCTTGGTGAATTGCAATCTAAGTAGGATTTCCCTCTAACTGATGTATAGGGCATTGCTCTCTTCCTCCTGAGAAACTGCTCTGTCACAGCCTTGAAATGCATAGGAAGCAGGGGGTGCCACTGAAATCACCTCACTACTTTTCTCCCTTTAGCAAATCAGTCCCATTCTTAGGTCATTTGAAAAATCAACAGGTTGTGAGGCTTCGGTATGGTGGGGAGAACCAATAAATGCCCAGTTATTTAATTTAGTGCTACTCATTTCCCTCACAGAAAAGGCATTTTGACATCAGTCTTGATATGTTCTTTGTTCCCCCCAGGAGAGAATACTTCTAACCACTTAGAAAGACTTCTTGGGTTGATCTGATACCAACATAGATTTGCAAAAACATTTTAGGCTCAATTTCACATGTATGACCTCATTTCTGCCTGAAGCCAACAGTTGCTCATAGGTTAGCATTGTTTTCCTCCTCCTCCTCCTCCTCCTCCTCCTCCTCCTCCTCCTCCTCCTCCTCCTCCTCCTCCTCCTCCTCCTTATTATTATTTTCTGATTTACAAAAGGTGAGAACATAAGGCTCAGAGTGTGAATTACCTTTCATTGGGAAAATATCATCAGACAACAGGACCTGCAGCCAAACAATGGCATCTACTCGCTACACCTTTTATTCCTTATCGCAAAGGTCAGTGGGAAGAAGCAGTTATTTTCCAGGTGTTTCTATTCACCTATAAAATAACGACGCACTATGTTAATTGACAAGAAGCAGGTTTCCTGAGACACCACGGCTGTTTGTTGTTGCTGGCTTCAGGGCTATTTATTTTTTTCAGCTGATGGAACTTTGGTAATAGAGTATCGTAATGACACCAAGGTCCTGAAAAGTGGGAAATAAACAAATAACTTTTCCAAGGACAGGCTCCTGTTCTGTAATGGAAGGCAGGCAGCATACAGGAACAGAGTGAGGTGGCACAGTCTTGTCGGGCCCCTGGTGTGTTAATCCAATTCTCTCTGCTGTCTCTAGACTCAAAGTGAGGATATAAATATATCACCCTTGCCAGCGTGGAAGTGGGAGGCAAACACACAAGCGAGAACAAGATAAGAATCAGAAACAGAGAATCACAAGGATACGATGTCAGGCAAAGAACAATTTTAGGAAAGGACAAGAGGATTTTTATTTATAAATGTGATGAATTCTGAGCACACAGAGGCCTGTCACATGTAGTATACGGTAACAGGATCCCTGAACACTTAATGGCATTCATTTTATTATCGTTTTTGCTCTAGTGGAAAATGACACACTAAACTGATCAATGGAAGGCGACAGTTTTGTCAAGATGTTTACAGATTTTTTTTTTTTTTTTGGAATTGAATAATGTGAAATAGTCTTTCAGTTTTCTGTTGACTGTTACATTATCTGACTTCTGTTGAATGCTTTAAACTTCTATAATTCACGCCCTGGTTCAGACAGGGAATTAAGAGAAGCATATTAATTATCAGTGGACAATTTAAATTCTTAGGTATATGTTGTGTTCGTTGCCATAGACATTACAAGAATTTTTCAATATTTTATTTTAATTTTTAACCAATTAATTTTTAATTAATTTATTTAATTATTTTACTTAATTTAAATTATATACATGGCCCATTGAGAACAAATAGCTAAGAACAGGAGACTATAGTTATTCAGAGCAATGGGACATATAAAAATCTAAGGGCAAGAAAAATATCAAAAAAGTCTTTTATATTTTTCCTTAATAGTATAATGATTGATCCAAATTAAATTACACTAAATCCCCAGATAAAATGTATGTGCTAACCTCTTCCACAGAAAAATAGAAGTAAGGAAGAGAACAATGTCTAGAGTAGCAATTCTCAATCTGTGGGTCATGACTCCATTGAGGTTAAGGTGGTGGGAAGCCAGGTGGCAGGATAATGACCTTTTCACAGGAGCTACATACTATATTTTCTGCATATCAAATATTCACATTAAATCCATAGCAGTAGCACAATTACAGTTATGAAGTAGCAACGAAATAATGTTATGGCTGGGGATCACCACGGCATGAGGAACTGAATTAAAGGGTGGCAGTATAAGGAAGGTCAAGCACCACTGGTGTAATCTTTGCAATTTCATTTGTTGCTGTCATAGCCTGTGGGGGCAGCACCAGCACCACCTGGCTGATCTAATTCTTATTTATGTGTGTACACATGTGTGTATAGTACATGTCTATGAGTGCCTGTGCAGAATAGAAAACTGTGTGTCATTCATTTGAAGCTGAACTCATAATTCCTTTTGAGCTGCCTGATGAGGATGATGGGGAGTAACTTGGGTCTTCTGGAAGAGCAACAAGTGCTCTTAACCATGGGGACATTTTTTCCAAATCTCAAGCAGAGGTTTTAGGAGGCATATTGATTTCTTTTTCTAAAAAACAAAAGTCTGTTCTTATTTTGACCTGGTTAATGAAAAGGTAGAAAGAACAATAACAACAAAAATATTTCCAGTCACATATATGTACAGAAATTTAGAGTTGAAAATCATTGAAGTGTGCCTTAAGTAATGAGTCTTTAGCAATGAATAGGCATTGGATAAGCATGTTCAACTCATGTGAGAAATTGTGAAATACAAAGGTTTAATAATAAATGTTAGGGTTAAACTATTTGTGTTACATATGAAATTTGTGACAACAGGCTAATGAGTGAGATATTTTGAATTATATATGTGGCTTTCTGAGTATATAGAACTGTCAGTCTTTCATTTCAAATGCCAGATCTTTACTTTGCACACATGACTAAGGCATTGTATACAACCCAAGCAGAAATGAAAAAGTAGAAAACTTTCACTCTGAAGAATATTCTGAGCAATGAGGCATGGGTTCAGGGTGTTACTTTTGGAGATAATGCCATTAAACATTGAGAGGGGAGAGAAGAAGTGAGACAGGACATTGAAAGAAGCTGGACAATGGGTAAATTACTGGATGTCGCTGTGATGGTCAACCAGAGCTTGATAAAAATGAAGAACTCAGCAGGATACTGTATGGTGATAGTCCTGACTCAGAACTATTACTAAGAGGCATGAATTCAATTCCAGCTAAGGAGTATGGTGAATGGAACTCCACCCACCATTTCTTTGAATCACTTATACCACAGTTCGTTAACATAGATGAATTGGGGCAGATACACAATGTGCTGTAATTCTCTTTTAAAATAAAATAGCAGAGAAAATGGCAAACATTTATACAGGATGATGGTGGGCATTTAAAGGTATGTGCGTTCCATATTGTCCCTGATATATCTTTGTCTTTTCTTTCTGTGCTTGAAAGAAGGGAGGGATAACTTTTTAAAACTATAAAAATCTTTTTTAGTTTATACCAAAACCTGTACTGAATAGAATTGGGTTTATATTGTCTATAGATTCAAGTTTGTAAATGTCACAAGTAGAGAGCATTCCGCCTAAAACCCTGAAAAACAAAATAATACTTACACACTGAGTAAAATCTCCCAAGGCAAATACTATCTTTACATAAATCACTGATTTTTATCATATATTCACATTTTAATAAATGATTCTAAATAGAATTATCACTTCATGAAAACAATCATAGAGATCCATTACATGACAGAAAAGACAAAGAGCAAACAAAAATAAACCAGATATTTAACCCATGAGAGAAGTCAATTTTTATCAGTAAACAAGGAAATATTCAATAAGATATAAACAGCAAACAGAAGACATTGCAGCCAAATTCTCAGACTGTAAAATACAATTGAAAGATGGAATAACAAAGCTAAGGGGAAATTGTTGAAAATCAAGGATCAAGCACAGAAACAGAACCCAAGTCTTAGACTTTGACCCATAGTGCCAAGACTTTAAGACATCATCCTGAGTGAGGTAACCCAAACACAAAAAAAACTTACTTATAAATGGAGATTAGCCCCAAAGCTCGGATTACCCAACATTCAATACAAGGACGACATGAAGCTCAAGAAGAAAGATGACTAAAGTGCAGATGCTTCAGTCTGTCTTAGAAGGAGGAACAAAAATATTCATTGGAGGAGATGTGGAGACAAAGTTTGGAGCAGAAATGGAAGGAGTGATTATTCAGAGCCTTACAAAACTGGGGATCCATCCCATATGCAGACACCACACCTAGACAATATTGCTGATGCCAAGTAGTGTATGCTGACAGGAGACTGATATAGCTGTCTCCTGAGAGGCTCTGCCAGAGCAAGACAAATACAGAGGCATATGCTTGCAGCCAACCTTTGAACTGAGAATGAGGTCCCCAAAGGCGGAGTTAGAGAAAGGATTGAAGGAGCTGAAGGGATTTGCAACCCTATAAGAACAATAACACCAATGAAACAGAGTTCCCAGGGACTAAACCACTACCCAAAGAGTACACATGGATAGACCCATGGTTTCAGCTGCATATGTAATACGATACCATTGTTGGGCACCAATCAGAGGAGAAGTCCTTGGCCCTGCTGAGGCTCAATGCCCCAGTGTAGGGGGATGTCAGGACAAGGAGGCAGGAAGGGGTGGGTGGGGAGCACCCTAATAGAAGAAAGGGAGGAGTGATGGTATAGGGGTTTATGGACAGGAAACCAGAAAATGGGATAACATTTGAAATGTAAATAAAAAAAATCCAATTTTAAAAAACAGACATCAAGTAACAAAAGAGTTCAGGTGCAGATCAGCTTATAAAATAATGACTGTATATTTCAATATATACTCTGAGGATTTGAAAAAATTTTTAACGAATTCACTAGCTGCACCCAATCATTTAGTCTATCTGATGAACACGATCCTGACTGTCAGAGTCTAGGGTTCTTGGAACTTACCTACCTGTACATAAATTAGGAAGGTTTCTTTGGTCCTCCCAAATCCAAATTTTTCACTGAATCCAGTAGGTCTCTACTTGAAGCAAGAGGATATTTTTGTTCAAGACAGGAAGCTGACTGCTATTTGTGTCTTTTCTTCTTCAGCAGTAGCCAGATAGTAGGATATACTCCCTGTGTTATCCCTTTCTCTTGGTGTCTAATTATTATTTTCCTATAGAGTACCTTCACCTTCCACCTCGTCCAGTCCCTTCCCACACACCAACTCTGTCAAGCCTCACATGTGTAGGCTACTCTTCAGGTTTAGGCTTTAAAATAAGATGAGGAAGACAAGGGTACACACTTGGATGGAAATTATGTTTTCAAACCACCTTTGCCATTTTACCATTTTTTTCCCCTATTGCTCAAGCTTTTAGATAAAGAGAGAAAAATAGAAGACAAACCAATGTATGAAAATATCAGACAAATTAAAATTCAAGACATGGAGAAATATAAGAACAAATACAAACAAAAATCCCTTTTAATTGTAAAAATAAGCAAAATTGAGAATGGGTTAGAAATGATCAGTATATGTGCACCTAAAAGCAAATCAGAGTTCTTATCAATTCAATTTCACTACAAAACATTACTGAACAACCTGGAATGGGTGCCTACTTTTGAGTGTAGAGGCAGGGGAAGGAGAATCTGAAATCCAAGGCTAGCCAGAGCTACTCAGTAAGAAGCTCACCTAGTCATCTAAAACTGGAGTGTTGTGCAGACAGATATATAGCAGTTGCCTATGTACCAAGCCCTAGATCTATTCCTCAGTGCCACAAAATATAGAAACACACAAGAAGGAAGCTCCCAAATAAAAACTCATTAAGAATGACACACACATAAGCTACAACACATTCCTAAAGGGAATGTAGAATTACAAATCCAAAAATAAATGCAGTTATAATAATGACAATAAAAACTAGTATTTTGGAATTATAAGGAAAATATGTCATCAAAATCAATGTGATGCAATTAAAGCAAATGTTATTTTAAATTTCTATATTCATTATATTTTAGATTCATATTTTAAGCTTTAAATTTAAATTTAATCTTACTATGAACATGGTAAGTTTTTCTAATAGAAAACTCATGGTAGAAAAAAGCAAACTAAGAAATTTAAGAAGGATTAATTGGTAAAATATTTGTTAAAAGATGTTAATTAGAAAATTAATGAAGTAGAAAATAGAACAAAAAAAACCCCCACAAATTACCAACTTCTTAAAAAATATAAGATATATCAAATGAAAAGGGAATAATTAAGATTTTAAAATAAAATACAACAAAAATAAAAAATACTAAAACTGCTATGTATGGAATTATAATTCCAATACTAGAAGAGCAGAAGCAGAGTTGGAAGTTCAAGACTAGCCTGGGCTATGTAGTGAAAGACTTTCTTAAAAGTAAGAAGTAAGGGGAATGAAACTCAGTGTGTAGAGTTCGTATTTACCATGCCGTAAGGTTCTCGTCTGATTCTGCAATACTATATAAACCAGAAACAGTGGTCCAAGCCCTTGGTTCTACTACTTAGGAGGGGGGAGAGCTAGGGTTGATGCAAGATGATCAAGGATTCAAAATTATCCTCAACTACATAGTGATTTTAAGACCAGCTGATCTATATAAGTGTTTGCCTCCCCACAGTTCCCTATACCCAGATCCCATGGGGGAGAGAGCTGGACTCTAAGAAGTGCAGACAATCCTGCGAACACAGGGAAGACCACCACTTCTGCTCACATTCCTGGCCCAAGAGGAACCCGCCTGGAGCTCTCTGCACACAGGAACCTAGGAGCAGTCAGGGACAGGATCCTTCCAGTCTCTGATTGCACCCAGAGCTGAAAGTCAGTTTTTAGGAGTGCTGATGCACCTGAGAGTAGAGGTTAAGATCACTAATTCTGCTCTGAGGGACCCACTAGAGCCCTCTGGACACAGAAACACAGAAACCATCTGGGACAGGATCCTTCCAGTTTCTGCCTGCACCCAGAGGTGACCCTGTGCCAGAGCTCTCAGTACCCTGATCTCCTGGGAAGACAGCAGGTCTCTCAGAAGTGCAGAGAATCCTAAGAGCACAGGGGAGACCACCACTTTTGCTCACATCATTGGCCCAAGAGGAACCCACCAGGAGCCCTCTGGACATAGCAGTTGAGGAGCAGTCTGGGACAGGATCCAACCATTTCCCATCTATGCCCAAATCTGACCCTCTGATACATATCTTTATACCCAGATTCCACAGGGAGAAAGTCAGTCTCCAGGACTGATGACACACAGGCTTACAGGAGGGTCAGCCACTGTCAAAGACAGCAAGTCCAGTTAACACCAGAGATAACCAGATGGCCAGAGGCAAGCATAGAAACTAAGCAACAGAACCCAGAATACTTGGCATCACCAGAGTCCAGCTCTCCCAGCAAAGCAAATGCTGGATATCCCAACACACAGGCAAAGCAAGATTTGGATTTAAATATAACATCTCATGATGATGATAGAGGACTTTAAGAAGGAAATAAATAGTTCCCTTAAAGAAATACAGGACAACATAGGTAAACAAGTAGAGGCCCTTAAAGAGGAAACACAAAAATCCCTTAAAGAATTACAGGAAAACACCACAAAACAGATGAAGGAATTGAACAAAACCATCCAGGATTGAAAAATGGAAATAGAAAAATACAGAAATCACAAAAGAAGACAACTCTGGAGACAGGAAACTTAGGATCAGGAGTCACAGAAGCAAGCAGCACCAACAGAATATAAGAGATAGAAGAGAGAATCTAAGAGGCAGAAGATACCTTAGAAAACATTGACACAACTGACAAAGAAAATGTAAAATGCGAAAAGCTTCTAACACAAAACATCCAGGAAATCCATGACACAATGAGAAGATCAAACCTAAGGATAATAGCTATAGAAGAGAGTGAAGACTCCCAACTTGAAGGGCCAGTAAATATCTTCAACAAAATCATAGAAGATAACTTCCTTAACCTAAAGAAAGAGATGCCCATAAACATATAAGAAGGCTACAGAACCCCAAATACATTGGACCAGAAAAGAAAGTCCTCCTGTCATATAATAGTCAAAACACCAAATGCACAAAACAAAGAAAGAATTTTAGAAGCAGTAAGGGAAAAAGGCCAAGTAACATATAAAGGTAGACCTATCAGAATTATAGGAGACTTCTCACCAGAACTTATGAAAGCCAGAAGATCCTGGGCAGAGTTCATACAGACCCTAAGAGAACACAAATGCCAGCCCAGGTTACTATATCTATATCTACTATACGAAAACTGTCAATTAACATATATGGAAAAAACAAGATATTCCATGACAAAACCAAATTTACACAATATCTTTCCACAAATCCAGCCATACAAAGGGTAATAGATGGGAAAATTCAACACAAAGAAGGAAACTACACCCTAGAAAAAGCAAGAAAATAATCTCCTTGCAATGAAACCAAAAGAAGAGAGACACAAAAACATAATTCTACCTCTAACAACAAAAATAACAGGAAGCAACAATCTCTATTCCTTAATATATCTTAACATCAATGCACTCAATTCCCCAATAAAAAGACATAGACTAACAGACTGGATACATAAAGAGGAGACAGCATTTCGTTGCATACAGGAAACACATTCAGTGACAAAGACAGACAATACCTCAGAGTAAAAGGCTGGAAAACACATTTACAAGCAAATGGTCCCAAGAAACAAGGTGGAGTAGCCATTTTAATATAGAATAAAATCAACTTTCAGCCAAAACTTCTCGAAAGAGATAAAGGAACACACTTCATATTCATCAAAGAAAAAATTCATCAAGATAAACTCTCAATCCTGAATATCTATTCTCCAAATGTAAGGACACCTCCATTCGTAAAAGAAACCTTATTAAAGCTCAAAGTACACATTGCACCTCACACAATAACAGTAAAAGATTTCAACACCCCTCTCTTAGCAATGGACAAGTCATGGAAAAAGAAATTAAACAGAGACATAGAGTAACTAACGGAAAATTTGATCCAAATGAATTTATTTTATATATATATATATATATATATATATATATATATATATAAAACATTTCATCCTAAACCAAAAGAATATACCTTGATTTCAGCACCTCGTGGTACGTCTCAAAAACTGACCGTATAATCAGTCACAAAACAGGCCTCAAGAGATACAAGAAGATTGAAATAATCCCATGCATCCTATCAGATCATTACAGACAAAGGCTGTCTTCAACAACAACAAAAATGACAGAAAACACACATACACATGGAAGCTGAACAATGCTCTCAATGAGAACTTGATCAAGGAAGAAATAAAGAAAGAATTAAAGACTTTTTCGAATTTAGTGAAAATGAAAGCACGACATACTCAAAATTATGGGAAACAGTGAAAGCAGGGCTAAGAGGAAAACTCATTGTTCTGAGTGACTCCAAAACAAAACCAGAGAAAGCATACAATAACAGCATGACAGCACACTTAACAGCTCTATAAAAAAGGAAGCAAACACACCTAAGAGGAGTAGATGGCAGGAAATAATCAAATTCTGGGCTGAAATCAACTGAGTAGAAACAAAAAGAACTATACAAAGAATCAAAAAAACAAAAACAAAAAAACAAAAAAAGATGGTTCTTTGAGAAAATCAACAAGATAAATAAACCCTTAGCCAGAATAACCAGAGGGCACAGTGAAAGTATCCAAATTAACAAAATCTGAAATGAAAAGAGAGACATAACAACAGTCTGAGGAAATTCAAACAATCATGAGATCCTACTGCAAAAGCCTATAATCAGCAAAAGTAGAAAATCTTGATGAAGTGGTTTTCTAGACAGAAACTAGGTAACAAAGTTAAATCAGGATCGGATAAACCATATAAACAGTCTCTTAACTCTTAAAGAAATAGAAGAAGTTGTTAAAAGTCTCCCAGTCAAAAAAAGCCCAGGACCAGATGGGCTTGGTGCAATATTTGATCAGGCCCTCATAGAAGACCTAATACCAATACTGTCCAAACTATTCCATAAAATAGATACAAAGGGAATACTACCCGATTCCTTCTATGAAGCCACAATTATGCTTACACCTTAACCACACAACGACTCCACAAAGAAAGAGAGCTTCAGACCAATTTCCTTCATGAGTACTGATATTCAAAATATTCAATAAAATTCTCACAAACTGAATCCAAGAACACATCAAAATGCTCATTCATCATGATCATCCCAGGGATGCAGGGATGGTTCAATAGAAGGAAATGCTTCAACCAAGTCCAGTATATAAACAAACTCAAAGAAAAAAAACACATGAACATCTCATTAGATGCTGAGAAAGCATTTGACAAAATTCAACAACCCTTCATGTTAAAAGTCTTGAAAGATTAGGAGGTCAAGGCCCATACCTAAACATAGTAAAAGCCATATACAGCAAAGCAGTAGCCAACATCAAATTAAATGTTGAAACAATCCCAGGGTCTAGACAAGGCGGCCCACTCTCTCTCGATTGAATATAGTACTCCAAGTCGTAGCCAGAGCAATCAGACAACAAAAGAAGGCAAAAGAGATAGAAATTGGGAGGAAAGAAGCCAAAATATCTGTTTGCAAATGATATGATAATACACTTAAATGACCCCAAAAATATCCACCGGAGAACTGCTAAGCCTGTTAACTTCAGCAAAACGGTTGGATAGAAAATTAACTCAAATCAGTAGCCTTCTTCCACTCAAAGGTAAACAGGCTGAGAAAGAAATTAGGGAAAAAACACCCTTCACAATAGTCCCAAATAACATAAAACTGCTTGGTGTGTTGTTGTAAAAATTAAAATAAAAAAAGTATCGGTGGTTTTTACCCCGCTAGGTCCACAGCACAGTGCCCCAAGATATCTTCTAGATATCTTGCGGAAACACATCCCAACTCCACAGCAGCCCAGTGTCTCCAGCCACCACACACTTTCCTACACTCAAACCGTCACATAAAAGAACACACAACACAATAATCTTTGACCCAATTGGTAAGATATAATTGCCCACTTAAACATACAAAGCCCAGTACCATCCATCCCTTAAGAACATTAATAACAACCTGTAAATACACAGAGTAGATTCTTAACTTCAGCCTCCATAATCCTGCCACGGCTTCTCTCCCTCTCCCTCCTGTCTCCTCCTTTCCATTCCAGTCTCCTCCTCTTCCTTCAAACTTCTCTCCCGCCCATCCTTCCTGCTCCTCCAATGACTGGCCTCCTTCTATCCTGAACCTGCCTCACCTGTATTTTACAAACTCAATGGGGAGAAGGTTCTGGTGAAATCACCTGATTCCTGAGTACTTGACTAGGCAGCTGTCCTTGGGGCAGTGGAAGTAGCATCAAAATACAGATAACTCCAGGGCGAACCACAACATTGGTGTGAGTCTAACCAAACAAGTGAAAGTTCTCAATGACAAGAACTTCTAGTCTCTGAAGAAAGAAAAGGAATAAGATCTCAGAAGATGGAAAGATCACCCATGGTCCTGGATTGGCAGGATTGATATAGTAAAAATAGCCATCTTGTCAAAAGCAATCTATAGATTCAATGCAATCCCCATTAAACTTCCAACTCAATTCTTCATAGAATTAGAAAGAGCAATTTGCAAATTCATTTGGAATAACAAAACACTCAGGATAATGAAAACTATCCTCAATAATAAAAGAACTTCAGGGGGAATCACTATCCCTGACCTCAAGCAGTATTACAGAGCAATAATGATAAAAACTGATATTTTTACAAAGACTGGCAGGTAGAACAATAGAATAGAAATGAAGACCCAGAAATGAACCCACACACCTATGGTTACTTGACCTTTGACAAAGGAGCTAAAACCCTTACCCAGTGGGAAAAGATAGCATTTTCACAAATGGGACTAGTTCAACTGGAGGTCAGCATGTAGAAGAATGGAAATCAACCCATCCTTATCATCCTGTACAAAGCTCAAGTCCACATGTATCAAGGACCCCCACATAAAACCAGGTAAACTCAGCTAATACCAGAAAAAGTGGGGAAGAATGTGAGCATTGGAGAAAATTTTCTGAACAGAACACCTTATGGCTTATGCTCCAAGATCAGGAATGAAGATTGGGACTTCATAAAACTGCAAAGTTTCTATAAGGCAAAGGACACTGTCATTAGGATAAAACAGCAACCAACAGACTGAAATAAGATCCTGAGTATACAATAAGAACTTCAAGCCTCTGAAGAAAGAAATTGAAGAAGATCTCAGAAGATGGAAAGATATCCCATGCTCATGGATTGGCAGGATTAATATAGTAAAAATAGCCATTTTACCAAAAGTGATCTACAGATTCAATGCAATCACCATCAAAATGCCAATCCAATTCTTCAGAGAGTTAGACAGAACAATTTGCAAATTCATCTGGCATAACAAAAAACCCAGGATAGCTAAAACTATCCTCAACAATAAAAGGACTTCTGGGGGAATCACTATCCCTGAACTCAAGCAGTATTACAGAGCAATAGTGATAAAAACTGCATGGTATTGGTACAGAGACAGACAGACAGACCAATGGAACAGAATTGAAGACCCAGAAATGAACCCACACAACTATGGTCACTTGATTTTTGACAAAGGAGCCAAAACCATCCAATGGAAAAAAGACAGCATTTTCAGCAAATGGTGCTGGTTCAACTGGAGATCAACATGTAGAAGAATGCAGATCAATCCATGCTTATCACCCTGTACAAAGCTTAAGTCCAAGTCGATCAAGGACCTCCACATCAAACCAGATACACTCAAACTAATAGAAGAAAAAGTGGGGAAGCATCTCGAACACATGGACACTGAAGAAAATTTCCTGAACAAAACACCAATGGCTTATGCTCTAAGATCAAGAATCGACAAATGGGATCTCATAAAACTGCAAAGCTTCTGTAAGGCAAAGGACACTGTGATTAGGACAAAACGACAACCAACAGATTGGGAAAAGATCTTTACCAATCTTATAACAGATAGAGGGCTTATCCCAAAATATACAAAGAACTCAAGAAGTTGGACTGCAGAGAGACAAATAACCCTATTAAAAATGGGGTTCAGAGCTAAACAAAGAATTCACAGCTGAGGAATGCCGAATGGCTGAGAAACACCTAAAGAAATGTTCAACATCTTTAGTCATAAGGGAAATGCAAATCAAAACAACCCTGAGATTTCACCTCACACCAGTGAGAATGGTTAAGATCAAAAACTCAGGTGACAGCAAATGCTGGCGAGGATGTGGAGAAAGAGGAACACTCCTCCATTGTTGGTGGGATTGCAGACTGGTACAACCATTCTTGAAATCAGTCTGGAGGTTCCTCAGAAAATTGGACATTGAACTACCTGAGGATCCAGCTATACCTCTCTTGGGCATATACCCAAAAGATGCCCCAACATATAACAAAGACACATGCTCCACTATGTTCAAAGCAGCCACATTTATAATAGCCAGAAGCTGGAAAGAACCCAGATGCCCTTCAACAGAGGAATGGATACAGAAAATGTGGTACATCTACACAATGGAATATTACTCAGCTATCAAAAACAATGACTTTATGAAATTCGTAGGCAAATGGTTGGAACTGGAAAATATCATCCTGAGTGAGGTAACCCAATCACCGAAAAACACACATGGTATGCACTCATTGATAAGTGGCTATTAGACCAAATGCCTGATTAACCTAGATGCACAGAACACATGAAACTCAAGAAGGATGACCAAAATGCAAATGCTTCACTCCTTCTTTAAAAGGGGAACAAGAATACCCTTGGCAGGGAATACGGAGGCAAAGTTTAGAACAGAGGCAGAAGGAACACCCATTCAGAGCCTGCCCCACATGTGGCCCATACATATATAGCCATCCAATTAGATAAGATGGATGATGCAAAAAAATGCAGGCCGACAGGAGCCGGATGTAGATCTCTCCTGAGAGACACAGCCAGAATGCAGCAAATACATAGGCGATTGCCAGCGGCAAACCACTGAACTGAGAACTGGAAGAGCTTGAAGGGCTCGAGACCCCATATGAACAACAATGCCAACCAACCAGAGCTTCCAGGGACTAAGCCACTACCAAAGACTATACATGGACTGACCCTGGGCTCCAACCTCATAGGTAGCAATGAATAAGCGTAGTAAGGGCACCAGTGGAAGAGGAAGCCCTTGGTCCTGCCAAGACTGAACACCTAGTGAATGTGATTGTTGGTGGGAGAGTGGTAATGGGGGGAAGATGGGGAGGGGAACACCCATATAGAAGGGGAGGTGTAGGGGTTAGGGGAATGTTGGCCCGGAAACCGGAAAGGGGAATAACAATCGAAATGTAAATAAGAAATACTCAAGTTAATAAGGATTAAAAAAAAAGAGAGAAAGAAAGAAGGAAGATCTTTACTGATCCTACATCTGATAGAGAGTTAATAGGCAATATATATAAAGAATTCAAAGGTTATTCTCTAGTGAGTTAAAAAACACTGTCAAAAATGTGGTACAGAGCTAAATAAAGACTTCTCAGTTGAGGAATATCTAATCACTGCAAATCCTAAAGAAATGCCCAACATTTCTTTGGCATTTCAAATGTTCAGGGAAATGCTAATGAAAATAACCCTGAGATTCCACCTCACACCAATCAGAATGGCTAAGATGAAACAATCAGGTGACAACAGATACTGTAGAGGATGTGGAGAAAGAGGAACACTCCACCATTGTTGGTGGGATTACAATCTGGTACAACCACTCTGGAAATCAGTCTGGAGGTTTCTCAGAAAATTGGACATAGTACTACCTGAGGACTCAGATATACCACTCCTGAGCATATACCCAAAAGTTGCTCCAACATATAACAAGGACACATGCCCCACTGTGTTCACAGAAGCATTATTTATAATAGCCATAGGTGGAAAGTGCTCAGACATCCTTCAACAAAGGAATGGATATAGAAAACTTGGTACATTTACACAATGGAGTACTACTCACTTATTGATAACAATAACTTCATGAAATTCTTTGGCAAATAGATGGAATTAGAAAATGTCATCCTAAGTGAGGTAACCCAATCACAATAAACACACATAGCATAAACTCACTAATAAGTGGATATTAGCCCAAAAGCTCAGATTACACAAGATTCAATTCACAGACCAAATGAAACTCAAGAAGAAGGATGACTAAAGTGTGGATGCTACACTTCTTCTTAGAAGAGGGAACAAAAATATTCATAGGAGGAGATACGGAAACAAAGTTCAGAGATGGAATAAATGGTTATTCAGAGCCTAAAAAACTGGGGATCCATCCCATATGCAGACACCAAACCTAGACAATATTGCTGATGCCAAGAAGTGCATGTTGACAGGAGCCTGATATAGCTGTCTCCTGAGAGGCTCTGCCAGAGCGTGACAAATACAGAGGCAGATGTATGCAGCCAACCATTGAAGTGAGAATGGGGTCCCCATTGGAGGAGTTAGAGAAAGGATTGAAGGAGCTGAAGGGGTTTGCAACCCCATAAGAACAACAATACCAACCAAGCAGAGCTCACCGGGACTAAACCACCATCCAAAGGGGAAACATGGACAGACCCATGGCTCCAGCTGCATTTGTAGCAGAGGATGGCCTTTTTGGGCACCAATGGGAGTAGAAGCACTTGGTCCTACCAAATGTGGGCCCACCAGTGTAGGGGAATTTCAGGGCAGGGAGGCAGGTAGGAGTAGGTGGATGGGTAGGGGAATAACCTCACAGAAGAAGGGGTTATGTCACAGAAGATGGGATGGGGGGCTTATGGACCAGAAACTGAGAAAACGGATTACATTTGATATGTAAATTAAAAAATCCAATAAAAAGTAAGGAATTGTTTCAGATTCTAAAGATATTATAAAGTTGTTATTGTCATTTTAAAATTAGGTAGGCATTGTGGATAAAATAAAATATTATTTTAAAAATATTTTACAAAAATACCGAAAATAAAAATTGCTCTATAGCTATTAAGTAGATTAGAGAAGTTCTCTAGTTTCATTCATGAGTTTTTTAAGCATTTAAAAGGTATAACACCAACCTTGGATAAACTATTTCAGCAAAGGGAAACTATTTTCCAAGTTATTTTTGACCTAGAACAGCTCTTATATCAAAGCGTTTTAGAAGAATATGGAAAAGATTGGCATTTCAGAATTTTAATTGAAGTCATACATTCAAAGATCCACTGAAAATATTAATAAACACAATTGCGAATTGCATAAGAAGAACTATAAGATGATAAATAAGTTATACTCTAGTTCAAAGTTGGCTCTACAATTAAAAGGAAATATTATGGTTTGCTACTTCAAAATATAAAAGAAGAATACACATACACAAGCATACGTGTACACTCATACTTCAGTACAGATTTGTATAAAGCATGATTAGTGGAATGTGTTCTCAATCTAATAGAGTAGATTGCTGACTGACCTGAAGCTTTCACTGAAATCTGTGCTGAGCAAGATGGGCTGGACAGTGAAAATGGAACAATTATTAAAGGTGCATATAGTTCTCAGAGTTCATATTCCCCATTTCACCAATCTTCCTTTAATCTTAGAAAACATTAGGGACAGATAGAATAAGTAGAAGAAAGGAAGAAAGAATGAATGTGTGGACAGAAAGAAAGAAAAAAAGAAAGGAAGGAAGAAAGGAAGGAAGGAAGGAAGGAAGGAAGGAAGGAAGGAAGGAAGGAAGGGGAGGAAGGAGGGAAGAAAGAAGGAAGACAAGGACTGGAAAGCAATACATCATCATATTAAGGAATTCTTCTAATTTTCATCTATGATCATAAGTGTTAAGTTTGTCATTTACAATTAGATAAAACATACAGATACTGCACTTGGTCTAAGCCTATTAATAGATTTTGGAAAGGAAAGACAAAACAAGAAACAGATTTTTCTGAGTAAGCTTTGGAATTTTGTTCTCTTTTTATACTGGCTTTTATTTTGTGTTCAATTTTCTATCTCTTGAACATTTTACATCTATTTTCCTTTATCTTATTGTATTACACAGTAATTCCTATATCTAGATGTGACAATATTTGATGAAAGCTGTTTCCATAATTTAATTTGAGGTAGCACCAGAAAGCTCCAAGGAGCTAATTACTAAGTTTAAAACAATATTGAAAGTAACATGACCCCACACATAAACACGATGATATTGAAACAGAATGTGTCTCCACTGTAATTGTGTTTCGTTCAATTCTCCTGACCAGGATCATACTTTCTGGCTTTACTCTGTGGATTTCGACCAGTCCTGTCTAAGTCACATCAGTTGTGAATTCACAATGGAAACGTCCACTCCAGCAAGACTTCATTTGAGCTGGCCTAAGGGAAACCAGCCTTTTCACAAAAAGTTGCAGGAACTGGTTGAATCCTTCTAGTCTGTTCTCTTTGGAAGCCCAATGGGAAGACTCTCACTTGCATCTAATAAGGGGAAATCTTTGTTTGTGATCTTGTCATGGCAATCCAAGAGATAAGTAGACTTAATTTGGCAGCAATTGTGTGTGTTGGTTGAAAGGATCCTGCTTCATCTGTAATTTATTAGTTAAGTTTCTATAGCCCTCCTGTAAGGAACCTGTTGCTAAAAGGAATAAGAAGCATTGACTGAAAAGGACACTGATGGCTCATTTTCTACCAACTTGGTGGTTTGGGTATAAAATCTAAATAAGCCCCTAGAACGGAATAAGTACAAATACTAAAATTAAAAATGGAAGCACAAAAGATATAATGCCAGTATAAAATTTTGTCTCTATGTGCTAACAGTGAGAGTTTGGAAGTATACTAAAAATAAAAAGACCTGAAAGTTGTCCTGTACCACATGCCCTTTATGACAATTGCATGCACACACACACACACAAACACACGAAATAAAATGCGTATGTCGATATACAAGAAAACTGACAGTCTTGTTTAAAAATTAATTTTTAAAAAGGCAACATCTTTATATATTAAAAACTAGCCAATGGTCTGGAGAGACAGTTCTATAAGACCTCTCCTACATGCCTTGGGCACTCAAACGGTGCCCATACATACATTCAGGCAAACATTTATACACATAAAAGAAAAATAAAACTTAAAAGACGATCTCTTCCCGAAACTACAAAACATTGCTAGGAGAAATCAAAGAACCTAAAAATAGAAATAGAGAGTGTGTCCATAGAATGGAAGGGTAGACACTCTTTCCACGTTGACCTCAATTACTTTCTGCCCCAAGATAGGAATGTCCCCATCCCAGTGTAACAATTGTCTGTAGCAAAATCTGATAATGCTATAGCAGCTAGTTGTCTTCCAAAGATAAATCCTAACTTATCATATCCTATTCACTCCATTTAATTTTTAATTCAAGATTATTTAAATATTTTCCATTTCTCACTTCTCACATGTATATATGTATATGGATATATATGTATGTATATATATATATATCACTACCTTTCATATGGATAGAAAATATACATCTCACTATATATATGTATATATATATATGAAGCAATATATACACTATATATATATGAAACATGAAGCAATGATCTACACATTGGAGGATAGGCTAGAGTTCATGTCAGTCGTAGAATACTCACCTAGCATGTGCAAGTTCTTGGGTTTGATTCAGCACCAGAGAAAGACATAAGCACTAATTAAAAGAAGTCAAGAGCAGCATCTTATACACAAATGCAGAAACATCTCCAGTCAGTGACGCAGCTAGTTGGATATGGTGCCAGACTGCCAAGGTAAAATAATAACAAACTAATAACCAAATAATAAATCACAACATTCTTAAATATTCCCAATTAAAATTATGGCACACTTTTGATAAATCGACAGTTCAAAATGTATAGGAAATTCAAAGGCTTTACCACGGTTAAAATAATTTCATAAAAAGGAAAGTTAAAAGACTCAAGGCAGAATTAGATGAACAGTTTAAAAAGATGCAGAACAGAGAGAAGAAATAGTTTCACAGATGTAAGTTCACTATGTCTTTGAAAAGTTTCTGAGGTATCTTAGTAATAAGAGGAAGGTCAACCTTTCAGAATACGCTGCCAGAATCACAAGCTACATATATGGAAAAACACCCTGACATGTATGTTACATGGCATGCAACAATCAGTTCAAACTGACCATGTAAACATGAACATAGAAAGAGTGAATGCAAGACAACAGCATGGGTGAGAAGTTTTGTGACCTGGGGTAAGCGTTATTCCCTAATTGTAACAGGAAACATCAAAGAAAAACATTCACAAATTGGACCATTAAAATCACATAGTACCTTTGAGCAGCACTATGACCAAACAAAAGGCGAGGCTGAAGAGTTTGTGAAGCTAACTGGTACATTGCTAGCATCACCTCCATTGTAAAGGTGCATAGGTGCAGGAAGCGGATCTATTTATGTACCAGCCTTACTTATGAATATAACATATAGATGAAATATCCAAAATCCAATTAAAGGAAGGAAAACCTGAGCAGGGACTTCACAAAACAAGATTCTCCAAAAGCACATGGCACAATACTCCAACTAATTAATCATGAAGGGAAACTAAAACGAGTCCTGGCATGACACCCCACCCTCATTAGATTGGTTATAACGAATACTCTAATTATTAGCAAAGACATGAAGCAAATGGGATACCCATGCTTCTCTGATTAGAATTTAAAATGGTCCAATCATTCTGTAAAACATTAGTACTTTCTTTCAAAGCTTGATATGTGCTTATGATACACATCTGTAATTTCACTTGGGAATTTTCTCAAGTAAAATGAAAACAGATTTGACAAACAGCCCCGAAATAGGGTGTTTCTAGGCCAGGAACCTACTTATGTGTTCATGAACAATATAGTAGATTTAAAAATTACATATCATGTTTATGAAGTAGAGTAAAACTCAGTAGTGAAAGGTAAGAGATTAGTAAGGCAGTAGTCTCCCATAATCACCTGGAATGCATTCGAAGATCAATATCTATAGTATCCATGTAGGGCCAACCCTAACTGCTTGTCCTTCTATATACATACACATGTATACCTATCATATATACTTTCTATTTGTAAATATTATACATACAGCAAGGGAGAAAAATAGTAATTAACAATAACAAAATAATCTTATAAAACATACTTGATATGGTTTGAACTTGAAATGTCTCCCACCGGTTCAAGTGTTGAACACCATTTTGGGAAGTGGAAGCTTCAGGGCTTAGGACCCAGCTAAAAGAAGAGTATGTTGCTTTTGAAGGGTCTATCGGACCCTTTTCTTTCTCTATGCTTTCTGCTCAGAACAAACACCCATGTGCCACAGACCCCATGATGTTCAGCCTTGTTTAAGCTCCAACTAGTACAATACATTGAGCTAAGATGGATGCCAGCACTGTGGGGGGAACTCATGTACTCAGCAAGGGACCATCTTGTTTTTATTTTTTTAGCAGGAATTTACCAGTCTCAGAAAAACTATCTGCACTCTCATTGACATAGGCACCCATCACTGGACTCTATTTTGTAGAGGTCGCACCAGCTCCAAAGAGTGCTTCACCCAGGACACAACTTGCAGAAGAGAACATTTGGAGGATAATAGAAAGCCACAAGATCCTTAGTCCTTATTGCATCTGTACAACAATGCCTATTCCTTTGATATGTTTCCTTTTACTATAGGGGACATTTTTTTGGTAACTCAAATATTAACATTTTGTGTATATGTATATGTATGAATATTTGTGTGCCAAGGTATAATGTATGTAGGTCAGAAGATTATTTTTGGGACTGAATTCATTCTTTTTAGTAGGTGGTAACTGGGGTTCAAATTCAAGTTGTAAGAGTTATTGACAAATGCCTTATCCATTGAGCATCTCATTGGCTTCTTGTCTGGAATTCTATGACCTATGAAAGTGCCTCCTGCTTTTCTTTTGGAAGCTCACTAGGAAGCGTTCATTATTTTCATGTTTCACTACTGTACTTTCACTCCATTGCAATTATAGAATTTTTACACACACACACACACACACACACACACAAACATACACACACATGGGTGCACACACACAGTCACCATAAATAAAAGGCTATTGAAGACAAGAAAAGGCTATAATTATTCATGTAGGATTTATTTATTTTCCTCTTCTTAGTCTTAACACAATGCCTGAAAGAGAGGATTAAATGCTTATTATTAAATTACTTATGAAAAACATACAATGAATTTCTATTTTTTGAAACATCTATAAAATCGCTGTATATCCATTACAGGGATCTGTAGCAATTTAACTCACAAGACATATCTGATCACCTACTATGTGGCAGTTAAATATTGGGAGTAGACAAGCAATTAGAGAATTGCTTGGCTTAATATACTCTAAGTCTAGTAAGAGGATGACATTTGAACAGGTAATTAAAATAAATGTGTTAAATGTCATAATGTAGTCATGAACAAAATGTTATAGAAATGCAAATGAAGGAGAAAATTATTCTGCTCAGTGGGGCTTCCACTAAAGAGCAGCTTTGATGTGACCTCATGAATAAGGAACTGTTGTTTTATTAAGTACTGAAAAATTACTTCAGAGTATCCTTCACCAGTAGTGATTTCCTCAACTTTAGGTCTTGGCTTTGATTTGAGCATACACCCCAGTTTTGGCACACTGTGTGTCAGCCTTTAGTCATGCAGCACTCATTGATTCCCCTGCCCCTGCTTGTGTCAAAAAAGGATTCCCAAAGAGGACTTCAAATTCTCTGTATTTCAGTCTCAGGGTCCTCTTCGTTAGGCAATTAGACTGGTATTGTCAAGCTTGGAACTGTTAAGGATAGACCCCTTCCTTAAAAACATCTTTGGACCTCACCATATTTCTCTGGCAAGACTAACACACTAGCATTTTCTTTCTCCTCTTAAAGGTATAAAGCAGCATACAAAAGGAGGAGATAACAGGATTTGGATGAAGCCTCTCAAGAAAGCTTCTACTTTCTTCTGGACAAAGGCAAACTCTGAGTTCACCTCCTGGTCCTGGGTTAAAACATCAACTGCTAGTTCCCTTTCTAAGAAAATATACTCATACTCCAAGAGGAGTTTTTCTCTACATGGAGTCCATTGACAGTCTTTACTTTAAGGCAATCTTTACTTCATTTGATTTTTAAATCAGAAACAGTAATTTGTTCCTTTCCTTTCTTTTATATCTTTTTAAAATACTAAACCCAATCTGAGCATCTTTTCTAAGACACTCTAGAAATTCACACTCCTTGTCTAAGGCCGCACCCCTTACCACCACATAGCTGTTTCTCACCTCCATTGCTGAATCTGCCTAGTTTCCTGGACCATAATTTAAAAGGCCTGGATCTCACCTTTGCACTTCCCCACCTTATCCCAGGACCAGCTGAAGTTTACAGGTATCTGTTCTGTGATTGGTCTCTTACACTGTAATACACTTGACGATAAGCTCCCTTCTAAGTCCACTTAAAAATTCTTTTATCAATCTGTGAAACTTAGGGATAGACCAACCTTTCTAGTGTCACAGACAAGCAAAATGATGGCATGAAGACTATGTCTCAAGGAAGATGAATGTATTTTAGAGGTGATTAGTAGAAAGAAAATAGAGATCTAAAGTTAAATACAAATTATACATGATTAAGAAAAATCAACCAAGCCTGGTAGTGCACACCTACAATCCTAGCACTTAGGGGTCAGAGGCTAGATGACACAAGTTAAGGCCAATCTGGGTAAGAAGAGAAAGGAAATACCCAATAACAATTTAAGGAATGAAAGAAAACAAGGAACACAAACTCTTATCTTTTAGCACATTTTACTTTGTTATAACGTGAAACTGGGAATTTGTAAAACAGGTTCTGTTTGGGCCATCATTTTGGTGTCTGGAAAGTCTAAAACCATGGATGTAATCAGGTGCACATCTCCTGCCTTTCCTAAAACATTGTAGCACAAAGGGAAATAGCTGTCTGCACAGTGGGTGAGCATATGACAGATCCTACTCCATAGGAACCTACTCACAGAAGAGGGTATTTGCTTCGAGGAGTTAACAATAATGATTCCTTAGGACGGAGCCCAAGTGACCTCATTATGTTCTCCCTGAGCTCTCAGAACACTGTGCCCCGCACTGAGCCAAGTTTACAGCCCATGGACCTTTGGGAGCTGTTAAACAACACTCAAACTGCACCATCAGATAACAAAACGCATCAAGCTACGAAAGAAGTCAGATACTGAGAGTAACGAAATATTTTCCTTTGTACTGGCAATTATCAAACCTATAAAGCCTTAAATATCATGCAATAATCTTAGGAAAAAAATTTATGTGCTCTGACATTATAAATATTTGTTTTCATTTCATTTTTAAATGTATGAAAACAAAATATGACAAACCTTCAGGTTCTATTCTTTTCTCCTACCATCCATCCTCCTCATTCCTACTTCTGGTTCAGTTTGTTAAAAAGAGGATCAGAAAGAAGAAAGAAAATCTCTTACTGCAACTCTTTCCTGCCTAGTAAATGTGCAACAAGATAAATGGATCAGCTTTGAAACTGGCCCCCTCTTGTCCTAAATCTCCACCTAGTGAGAAAGCCTTTCTACCAGTCTCAAGGCATATTCCATTTTAGAATGGGTCTCAGCAGGGTCAGGCCGAGTCTGGTAATGACACACTGGCAGGTCTTAATCTTCAGAGCTTGCCTTAGCTTGTTTCTGCCTTCACCCTAGGGAATTTATTCCACATACTTTGTAGACCGGCATCACATTGTCGTGGACTGCGATATGTAGCTAACGCTTATACACACTCATTTATGCACAAATTGCTTGGAGAAAAACTCACTGTGATATTTTGAAACAGAAATAGAGACAAGAACAACAAGCAGGAAATTTTCCTACAAATGCACCCTCTAAAGCCTTCAGGGAATTCCATTTCCATTTATAAAGCAGAAAAGGGTTGGATAGCGCTCCAGAAACCTAACAGGTGTTTTCCCAGGCTAGATGAATGGGGAGGCACAATGAATTCACAAAAGTAATAAAAACTTAAATGCTCGATGTTCCCCTCCCTCAGCCAGCCAAAGTGCCTGTTTCTCTTCTCATCATTTCCTCTTACAGCAGAAATCGAAGATAAATTTACAAAATGGCACAACCTTCGTCAGCAGCAACCATAAGATCACAGGAGGTGAACCACTGGGATGGGTCCATGCAGGAGTAGCTCCCTCCCTGTGTTTTTTTCTGAGGTTACTTACCATCGGCCTCATTGTCGATGGGCACAGAGTTCCCACTTGGTTAAGACAACTACAGGGAACACTCCAACATGGGCTGAACACTGTGATGTCCTATTAATAGAGACATGTTATTAATTTGTACCTTCTCCTGCAGGCACTGATTTTCTGCTCTTGAGTTAAGGAAAGGAAATATGACCAGCAGAGCTGACATAACCTTTGGCACAGGCCTGACCTGGAGAGGTTTTTCCTCTTGTCCTGCTCATTCACTAACTGCCCGGCTTCTCCCTTAGCTCTATGCAGGCTGTGAGATCACGCGAGATCCCCAAGACTCAGTTCACTCCTCCCTGTCTCTGAACGCACCGGTATTATATGTTGTGCCTGGCATGGTTCTCAGAACATAACAGAAAAGAAGTAGACAAGATCCCTGTTGTTAGTGGAGATAATACTGAAAGAGGCTGACAGGAGAGGCACCACGGTCAGCACTGGCTTTGCCTAAACTTTCTCTAAAATGGGTATTATCAAGTTTCCCAGTTTGACCCATCCTTATAACTCATATTAATTTAATAAACATCACTTAAATATCGTATTTTCAGAGTTGAATTCATTATTAAAATCTTATCAATTTTGTCAAGAAGTTGGACCTATTGAGAAAAATAGAAAAAAGAAAAAAATTATTTGCATAAGTTGTAATTTTCAATTTAAAAAAAATTATTTTTCTATTTCATATTTTTGTTTTGTCACCTGTGATGTTTTTGACTGCTTCACTGTTGCTCTGAAATGGACATGGAAACATTTCTTTCCATGTACTTGAATATGGAAAAGTCCTGAAAATTTTCTTTTCAAATTGTAATTTTTTTTAAAATAATGATTTGAACTAGCCTAACAAAATAAAACACCCCCTACCAACAGCAAGGAACACTCACTGACAGTTGAAAGGTTTAAAATTACTCCTGTGGACTAGTGGAAGGGATAACAACAACAACGGAGAATGTCTATAATCAAACTATGCTGTGCTATATTTCTATGAAACCATAAAGAAGATATGAAAATGTTAAAATGAATTAAAAAAAAACTCTGAAAAAATATTACTTTCATGGACTCCTGGTAAATTTTAACACATAAAAGGAATGTGAACTTTTGATCATTCACACTTTTTTTGTTACACATATAATAATCCTGGATAAATAAGACTATACCCAGAGGTATTAAGAACTAAAATCTGGAAGTGTCACATGTGGTGAAGCTTCGGTCTTATTTAATCACAACCTAGTAACTTTCGAAGGTACAGAAACTTCGGACAGTCCAGTAAACAAGGTTAGGTAATTGAGATTAAATGAATTTATAATATTTATGAATATCCCAAAGTAAACAATAAATGCAGCTTCAATTCACTTCTAAAGAATCCACAGTCTATTGACATCACATGTAATTATGATGAGAAAACCTGAAATCAACAATTGAAGGAAATTTTTGAATCTATAGCTGGTAAACTGAACAAACCATACTGTGGGTCATTCTAGGCTTTCAAGAACAAAGTAAAATGTGAAGAATAAAATATTTACTTTTATAGATGTGGAAATCATTTGACTTGTAGCAAAAGAAAAGCACAGAGAAACCTCATCATTAAATTCAGTCAATACTAAGAAAGGTAACCCCGTAGCATTTGGAGTAATCAATTCCAGAAGACTGAAAAGGAATGACTTTCATCATGTATTTTGTTTCTTCTTCAAAAAATAGAAAGGAATAAAGGGAAAGACTTGGTGTAACTCAAAATAACAGAAGCAGAGCAATACAAGTGATACACAAAACCAGTGTTCGGACCTTATAAAGGATGCTAAGGACAGCATAGAAACACCTAGGAAGGACAAAGCCAACAGACTTGAAAGGCAACCCGTGAACGAGAAATGGAGCTGAAACAATTCAGAATGAGCGCCACCGGAAATAATAACCACATATTCATGTCAACACATTTCCATAGGCATTAAAAATAATTGTACTTTAACTAAACCGCAGGAAATCATAACAACATTAAAACTCATAAGATACGGAAGCTAAACACATTTATGACATAGTTTTAATAACCATAGGGAATGAAGTTCAGGATTCATTAAAGATTATTGTTTCCATGTATTCCATTGTCCAAGATTTCTACTTGGGCTTGAAAGCATTACAGGGTTTTGTACTGTATAAAGGAAGATAGTGTCTTAACTAGGTTCACTCAATTCTGATACAGTTACTAACATGTGTCTTCTAATGTAATATGTTTCTCTTCTATGCAGTGCTGTCAGAGGACCCACAAAAGCACTTATGCTAGATATAATGCTCAGAAGTTTTGATATGTAATTGTGGAATCAATCTCTCAGGTTTTAGAAAAGTTATGAATAGTAAGCATCTACTATTTTACCGTGAAATTAATCCATTTACCACAGTTTCCTCTCTGATTTTTTTCTCATCATATTTTTGGCCACATATGTTTCTAAATTACACATGTATTGGAAAAAAAAAACCTGCGCAGAAGCTTCTCACATCCATGAAATCCTGCTTATTAGTTGTTGGACTTCGTTACTGCACTGCTGTTATCGCAGTACCTCTCACAGTCCTTGAGCGGGTCTACTCATTTCTCTCTGTGTTTCCACAGTAGACAGTTTTGCTGTGTGTGGTAGTGTCCACCTGTAACTCCCACACTGTGGAGGTAGGAAGCTGAGGCTGTCTGGCTAGTCTCAGGTTGTGAATGTGAGCTTGCCCTGGTCTCTAAAAACAACAATAAAATTGTAACTTTTATATCAAGGTCTTCCATGTATTTTTAATTGAATCTCATACCAGGTGAAAGACATTGATTTAGTCGCATTATTCTCCTGGTTACTCTTAGTTTTCTTGTACCCTGTGCTGAAGAGGCTGCCTTCTGTTGAACATATGCTTTTGATGTCTTTGTCAGAAGTAAGGAGGCTTTATTTCCTGGTTTTATTGATGTGTGTGTTCATTTTTTGTGACAGTTCCATGCTGTTCTTTATTATGTCTCTGTCGAATAAGTTGAAATCAGGTTTTGTATATATCAAGCATTATTCTTTTTTGCTCTGGATTGCTGTGCTATCCAGGTCATTTTCTTTGCATGGGATTTTTTTTTAGTATGGTTGAGCTCTGTGAACTGTATCATTGGAATCTTAGTAAGTTATTACTTTGAGTCTGTCCATCACCTTTGGAATCACGGTCACTCTTATATGAATTCTTTCAGTCCATAAGTGGAAGGAGTTGTCCCTTTTTTTCTTCTTCAGTTTCTCACTTCAGTATTTAAAAGGTTTTCATCTTAAGAGATTTTATTTGCTTTGACTCATTCTGAGGTCTATATCTTTTTGCAAATATTGTGAATAGGATTGTTTTCCACATTGAGAGTGCTTTTGTGGAATCCCCAGTGTTTCTTACGTGTATACTCATATTGTCTACTGCAAATGAAGATCATTTAAACTTTTCTTTCCCTATTTCTTTCCATTTTATTTCTCTTTTTGTTTTAGCTAGGACGTCGAGGACTCAAGAATGGATAAAGAGAGCAAACTGAATAGTTACTGATTTTTATTGAAATGCTTTGAGTTTTCCTCATTTTGTATATTGTTGGCTATCAAATTATCATGTGACCTTTATTATGTTGTTTTGTTTTCCTTCTAGTCTTATTTTCAGGTCTTTTATTATGAAGGGTCATTGGACTCTTTTCAAAGGACATTAGTTCATCCATTGAAATGATCATGTGATCACTGAGATTACTAACTCATAGAATTAAATTAATTGATTTGAAGATTCAATACCTTGCATGTATGTATTCAGTGAACTTTAGTTGGCCCTTTTGAATGATAGTTTTGATGTATAATTATATACAATGCATTTAAATCATATTTACCCTAAATTCTCACCACCAACTCTTCCAATCTCTCTATCAAATCCTCTTCTAAACTTTATTTTCTCCTTTTAAAAAACTTCCTGAATCTAATTGATGTTACGCATACATATGTTCATACATGTCAAGCCACCCACTAGAGCATGGTCAACCCATCAGGGACCATGCAAGGAAAACTTACTCTCTCTTAGGAATCATCAAATGTCAATTGCTTTTGGCAAGAGGAGAGGATTCTTGTGCTCTTTCTCCCATAAATAGTAATGGTGCTATGGGTTCTTAAGTGAGAAAGTTCTGTTTTGTTTAAAAGATATGGTTACAATTCCCCCTTACTTCCAACTCTGACACTCTTTTATCTCCCTCTTCCAGGTCACACATGTCAATCTTAGTAGTAGAACACAGGTGACATGAAGGTGATGGAAATAATGAGGGAAGTTTTAAGTCAGGGGCAGAGAAGGGTGAGAGGATGTTGGGAGGCAGGATAACCAACACTGAGGATATTTGTAAAAGCTGTTTAGAAATCTACATTTTTATAAGATTCCTATAAACATAAAACACTTTAAATGGAATTACCTCAGTAATTTTATTATATATATGTATTCTTGACTACTTTTAATAGGAGTGTAATATTGCTAAGAAATACACGTCTTTATATTCTAATATTCTAGTGTGTCTACATTGTCTTCAAACTCTCATAGTCTCTCCATTATTTGATACATCGATGAAGCTTTCCATTGTAGTCTTAATGGTTGCACTTTTCATCTTGAATATTACATTTTGATGTTTTCTTTAAGTATTTATTTATCTCTATTTAAATCTACCTTTATATTGTGTGTTGATTTTTTTCTTTCATTCACATGGATTATCTTTTAACTCATATGAAAGTTTGTGCCTTCCTTCTTTTGTGTGAACTAGGTATAGTCATTTTTGAATAGCTTTGTTTGGACAACATCTCGTTCAGCCATTACTGTGAGGTAACTTTTAGAGGAGTTGTTTTCTTGGTTTTGTGTGTGTGTGTGTGTGTGTGTGTGTGTGTGTGTGTGTGTGTGTGTGTGCGCGCACGCGCATGCCTGTGCACATACATGTGTATTATGTGTGTGTTTTACATTGGGGTTTCATTAATTTTTTTCAAACCACTTTCCAGGGAATGCTTTCCAGGGACCAATTGGAACTAATTGGTAGCAGGGTTTCAGTCACATTTTTCTTAACTAGTCTGTGTCTGCAACTTAGTAGCAGACCTTCAGTTCATGTGAACTCTGGATAGAACATAAGTTTCAGATGCAGATGCAACAACAGATACACTTACCACAAAAATACACTAATAGTCAATTAGAAAAGTATGCTCTTCCAAATGAAACCGTTTTTAAATGTATATAATGTGGATATTTCTGTGTGTGCTGAGATCGGACTTACATGTAGTAATACATGAGAAGAACGGAAGTAGATTAAGAATAGTGATTAGTATTAGAATAGTAAAGAAAAATGCAGCCTGGGGGGGGAAATAAAAGGAGAAATTGCAGGGGTGAAATGAAGGTCCGAAGTAGCTCCTGTTAGGAAAACTGAGAAGATGAAGAGTAAGATGAATGGGATAAGTCAACCTAAAATAGTTCCAGCTCTAAGGAGCCAGAAGCAGAGACAAATCTAACTTCCAACTTACCTGTGTCCTTTAGGCAAATCTATCAAAAGGAATAAGAAAAGAAAGAGACCCGAGCAGGGCACAGTGAGTAGGCTCAAATGGTGTTAGGCATTAACCGGGAGACCATAAAAGTGAAGAGCTGGGTTATGGTTCTGACTCCAAATTTGGTAGTGGTGCGAGTTTCAGTTTCCTCTCACTGTCCTTCTTCCCTGTCTCCCCGAGGCCAATCACGTCAGTCAGCAGTCATACAGATTGAATTCCGAATTCTAGTTATGCCTGTATAACCACCCTGAGATCGCGGCATGCATTCCGAGCTCGTGTTAGTGCTCTGCTCCACACTATGGCTCAGAAGAGACTTCTACCACACTGAACCCTGCCCAGTTACGGCTCAAAGTCACCTCTGTCCACCCTGTATTCAACCCTCAAGGTCTCGTTATCCAAGGCTTCAGAGTTTGGCCCCTTGACAGTTATTTCGGACTCCTGAAGTGTGCAGTTCAGACGGAGGTAGTTTTCTCTATGTCACCATGCTGTGGACTAAGAGGGTTCTTATGAAAACCATTTTTGTCACCACTCCCCATGGAAGAAAAAGTTTTCAGGAGAACTCTGTGCTTTTGTCTCCTCCCTGCCATATCATTTCATTTTTTTTTTTTAAAATGATTTAATTTATTATATATGAGTACACTGTAGCTGTCTTCAGACAGGCCAGTAGAGGGCATCAGATATCATTATAGATGGTTGTGAGCCACCATGTGGTTGCTGGGATTTGAACTCAGAACCTCTGGAAGAGCAGTTAGTGCCCTTAGTTACTGAGCCATCTCTCAAGCCCCATATCATTTTTAAAATGCCTTATTACTTAAAGCACCAGGCAGATCTACTCTTGTTCTGAGGCAATGGTGCTGACAATCTTGTACCGTTCACCCAACAAGTTCTTGCCATTCACCAAACAAGGCTCAACTCTCCAAGATGGATTATAACTTTTTGCGTCTGTCCTGTTTTGCAGTTATTATTAGTTTTACTTTACTTTGCTACTGAAACTTAAAGATTTTATTCTCATCTATAAATTATGATACTAGTATTTCAGCTATAATTGATCTTTCTCCCAAAGAATTTAACAAATTTTTTACCTATTTGTTATTTAACTCACTCTTTAAAAAAAAAGCTATCCCTAATATTGAAATATTTTACTTCTATTTATAGTTTCAGAGATTTTTATCATAATATGAAACTTTAATTAACAGTTCGATTTTTGTCTACTGAGATGCTCATGTACTTTATGATCTTACCTGAATGTGTGTGCAGAATTCTTCACATGTGTTGATGAACTTCACCTACCTTAGTTTTGGAGGCTTGAGATTACAGATGAATAAGAGGGGTGATGGGGCCAAGACAGATAATATGGCTGAGGACTACTAGACTACAGTATAGTGTGATCTCACTGAAAGTAAGACTCCGAATCTCTGGGTGTATTCAGAATTCCCCAAATTTGGTCCAGATGAAAGGGTGAACAGTGTCTTCCCAACCCTCTTTTCTAAGGGGAAGCACTCAATGTACTTCCACATAAACAGATTCTGTAAAAAGAAGGTTACAGACTAGTTAGCACAACAAGAATATTTAGAGTGCAAAGTCAGAATTACCTCACCACCAACAGTGTCCCCACGGTTTTTCAAATTCTCTTACTGTAGTGTTTTCAACTCCCAAACCTTTGAAACTCCATCCATATCTTATGGAGCTGGAAGTTGAAGGTATTCTGGCAAGGAATGTTTGGGATTAGAGCTATGTTTTTTCATTTTAAATCTATGTTTTTAAATGAAATTTAAGATTACAATTATAAAACTATCCCTCCCCCACTCTTCTTTTAACTCATGGCCTCTTTTTAAATGAACTATTACATACATATAATATGTATGTAGTATTTACAGAGGATCATGATGAATCAAAATGCAGAGTTGTAGAGACCAACGTTTACAACAATCCCTAAACCCAATACTCAGGGATCACAGCAGAAAAAGGAGTGGACAGGATTGTAAGAACCACAAAATTGGCGATTTTATGTGCGATTGTCTTTTCTGGGAATACCAAAAGCTACATACCCATAAAATATGTCTTAATGAAAATAGAATTCTAATATTTCCTTCTCCCTTTCCTCTCTTCAGTCCCCCTACCCCACCATCTTTCAAATCCTCCCCTCCTATAACCCCCCACTTTCAAATTGATAGCCTCTTCTTCTTTGATTATTCTGATATAGGAAGTACACAAAATTCTGGTGGTTTTTCTTGACTTCTTTCTGCCTGATTTGATGATAATATCCTAGAACCTACGAAACTCTCAATATTTTTCTTCATCTGCTGTAAAAATGCTCTTCATTAAATGTACACTTTTCTATGCCATGTGTCCCCTCATTCCATCTTCTCCATAAAAACTAGCAGTTATCAGCAGATCCCGGCTGCCAACAGAAACTGGAAATGCAAACTATCTAAGGTTCATTAGCTGCAGCTGCCAGGCATTCAGTAAATACCTGTCAATTTAACTTTGTTCAGTGGCTCTCAACACGTCAGATGTAGAGGGAAAAACTGGAGCAATGGAATTTTAACTTAGACATCATTGATGTATTATACAGTTGCTTTGAGATACTCTGAAATTTCAGCTGACTGTGGATAGTGTGACTTAAAATGGATAAATAGAAGCCCATAGACATTATTAAAAAAATGTAGCCTTTCATATACATCTTGAAAATTCAATGATAATATTTTCATTTCATTTACTGATTTCATTATTCATGTTATATCATATCAATTTTACTGCATAGCTTTGAGAAAACCACTCATTACAGTATCAATTAAACATGTTAGATTTAAAAATGGACTACACAGAGCTCTTAGGGATCAAACCGCCAACCAAACGGTATACATGGAGCGATCCATGGCTCCAACTACATATATAGCAAAGGATGCTCTTATCTGGCATCATTGAGATGAGACATCCTTGGTCCTGTGGAGGCCTGATTCCTGAGCATAGAGGGATGCTAGAGCAGTGAGGCAGGAGTATGTGGGTGGATGGAGGAGCATCTTCATAGAAGCAAAGAGGAGAGGAGATGTAACTGGGAGTTTAAGGAAGAGAACCTGGGAAGAGGGACATCATTTGAAATGTAAACAAATAAAATGATTAATAACAAAAGCTGAAAAATGTAGATCCCAATGAACAACAGTAAACAAAATTCAATAATCTGTTTTGAATAAATTTCATTTTTTAATGATTATGTATGTATATATTGATAGAGTATATGCACATGTACGCAGATGCGCATGGAGATCAGAAGAGGGCAGTGGATCTCCCAGGATCTATAATTATAAGAGAGTGTGAGGCACAGATTTAGACGGTGGAAACCAACTTGGATCTGGCATGAGAACAGTATTCATTTAACCACTGACATGATAGCGATATTCTCTTCTGACCCAATACTGGTTTGCCTACAGCTAAAAGAAGCATCGTGAATGTTCCAGATGATTATTTTGAAAAGCATTAAGTATATACATTAAAAACTCTTAATCCGTGTTTGTTACTGATACTCTAATTACTTAGCATACAATGAATTCCAAAACTTAATTACTGAAATTAGCTTCCACATTTATTAAACCTATTTAGAAGTACTTAGTCACTAAGTTTATTTATAATCATTAATTATTACCTTAACTCCCAGAAATCTCTCATTAAAAATAATCAGTGTCTTACAGAGATTTAACATTTAACAACATTTTTAATAGCAAGACATTCAGAATCGTTCTTAAAATCTAAGCGCAAAGATGAATCATACTCATTATTATCTGATAGAATTTCACATTGTTCATTTCTGTTTTTAAAAATTATTTTAGGTATTTTAAAAGATTTCATTAATAAGCATGAGTGGATCTCTAATCGACAGCAAAACAAAAGAGAAAATACATTTCATGGGTCATACAAATATCTTAAAATGAGCTTCAAAAATGCTACTTTATTCCTGAATTGATTGCGTGGTATCTGAGTGTTTTCATTATGATGAAGGCACATGTGGTTTTGTTTGTTTGTTTGTTTTTTAATGGTAGCTCCTGTGTACTATAGCCTGGTCTCAAACTCAGAATCCTTCTTTTTATCCTATCGAGGATTAGAGATACAAGTTTAATGAGATATGCTACTACAGTGAGTTACTGATGATCAATGACATGATCTCACTCATTGTGTATATACTTGAGATAAGTTTTAATATTTTTCTGAAAATGACATTGAAAGAAAGTGAGCATCTGCCTGGAATGTTACCACAAGTTTGCAATCAACATTGACATTGAGTAAAGACAGCAGTGAGTTCAGAGACAGCCCTGGTGATAGAGAAAGACTGTGTCATGTCACTTCCTCAACCCCAAACAAACACACGAAGTCATTTTTTTTTCTAATAAAAAATCAAGCAGTTGGGCTGGACACATAGCTCAGTTGACAGAGTGTTTGCTTCGCATGCACGAGAATTTAGGTATGATCGCTTACAATACATAAACTTGGTACATGTCTTAGCAGGAGGCAGAGGCAGCAGATCACAAGTCCGAGTCCATCCCTGACTACATACCAAGTTTGACAACAACCTGGGATATAAAGACCTTTTATTACCGAACAAACACAAATGGTTTATGATTTTTTTAATCCTGAAAAGAACTATTCAAGTTAATATATTAAGTTCAATATCTAAAATATTACGTGTTATTTTTAAAAGAATAATTTCTCAAAACAAAACCAGGAGTAGAGTGAAGGACTGGGAAATGGTTGTTGTAGTCACCAACTTTTCATAGTGATTGGTAATCAACTCCCATTTTAAGAAGAAAAAACACGGAAAACATTTCATTGCTCCATATGCCAGAAAAATTCTAAATAACTGAAATATTTTTATAAAAGAAAATCAGTAAAAAAAAAAATAAGTAAACTGAAGGGTTAAACTTTTATGATAATAGCATTTAAAGCTTTATTTTACAAGAGGAGTAGTCAGTCAGAAATGGGAGGAGGTAGACATCATGATATTTTAACCTGATCACCTTACATGCTATACTAGTTATTTTTATTATATTTTGTGATGGTATTTTATCATTGTGGAGCCCAGGCGGGCTTTAATTTGTAATTTTCCTGTCTTAGCCTCTCAATTACTGAAATTATAAGCATGTTCCACCACACTCAGCCTTGGCATTGACTTCTGATAAAAGAATAAGTGGGGAAAAAAGTAAAAATATTTACCCCAGTGAAATATCACAGACACATAAGAGAGAGAAGTTTGTTAAAAACTCGCTGATAACCAACACATCTAGACTGTACACTTTAAGGAAAATATGAATTGCCTAACCTTTCATAGCTTCCCAATTGGAAATTTATATTCGTGTTGTAGCATTATTTACTTACTTTATATACTTTTACATTATAACAAATTTCAAACACATCTGAAATCCTATGATCCCATGGGAGCACAATTCTGTAAATGTGAACAATGTCTTAAGTCATTTAGATTCTTATTACTCTTTAGATACATAAAAGAAATACCAGAGAGGAGCCATATAGGCTTCAGGTTTATGGGAAATATTTCTGCTTTCACAGTTCTTTTAAAACCCACGAAAGAACTCATACTGTAGAGACACCCCATGAATGTCAAGAATGCAGTAAATTCTTCAGTAGTTTTGATTCCGTCTGTGTGTGTGTGTGTGTGAGTGTGTGAAACTACCCTGGAGAGAAGCCCTGTGAGGCCAATGATGTAGGAAAGCATCGTGCTTTGGCAGTTGTTTCAGTCCCTTTCAAAGGATGAAAGCAGAAAATGTAGTGAGTGTGGTAGAGCCTCACACATTTGGCAGCCTTTCCAGCCCACTAACGCTCTCACCCTGATGGGAAACAGTACATGTGTGGGAAGCAATCTGTTTATTCAGTGGATTTATCTAACAATGCTTTGGTATATAATTTTCATCTACTGAACCGTTCTTTATTAAATGAGAAAATGAAAAGGTTTAATGATATGATACATGTGGTTTATGATCAGATATAAAAAGAGAAAAGTCAAAATATCCCATGAATTCTTCCTAGACACAGGACAGGGTGACAGGAAGGGAAGGTGAAGCAGGATGGAAGAACAGAAAATTTTGGTGTGGGAGGACCTGAGAAGGGAAATGAGATCCCCATCCTCTTGAAATTTGCTGGCAGAAAGGCAAGAAACATGGTACAATTAATCACTACCTAAGGCCTTTCTGCTAATATCACCAGAAGCCTCATTTACAGGGGCCTGACACAGACTAAATCCTTTCTTGTGCAGTTCAGTGGCTTTGCAGTTCTAGCCAGGACCAGTTCTTTCCTCTTGGTGGAAACAATAAAATGTACGTGGGGTGTGACATTCCAATTAACCCAGAGTGTCAGAGTTAATCTAGGTGGGAGGTATACTACCTGGCTACGATCCTGTCCCTCAGAGTGCAGATGTATCTAATTCTGTGCATATGCGAGCAAATGGATGAATTCTGAGAATATCATCCTGAGTGAGGAAACCCAGAACCTAAAGGACATGCACAGTATGTGTTCACTTATAAGTAGATCTTAGCCATAAAATACAGGATGCCCTTTCTACATTTCACAGACCCAAGGAGGCTGGATAGGAAGGATGGTAAAAGCAAGAATGCTTGAGTCTCACTTAGAAAGGGGGTTGGAATGGTCCTGGAAGGTAGAGGGAGGAAACTGGGTAGCAGAGGGGATCTAAAGAGAAGTGGGGTTAGGCTTGAATGTAGGAAGGGGCGGGGCATGGTGGTGGCTGGATGGCCATGAGAATGAACAGAAATCTGCAACCAATAGGAGAGGTGTGGGAGGGAGTAGGGAGAATCTCCAGGAAGAGAAAGAGACCTGGGATTGGGGATGCAACCCAGAAACAATGGCGGGGGGTACCCTTAGCTGCGACTCACAGCACTGGGAACATGCAGCCTGAGGAGGCTGTCTCCTGTAGTCAGGATGGACCCACAAAACTAGCGACCCAAAATGCATCCTGTCTACAGGAAGTTCAGGGGTGGGGGATGGAGCAGAGATTGAGAGAATGGCCAACCAATAACTATCCCAACTTGAGACTCATCCCATAGGCCAGTACCAATCCTTGACACTTTTAATGGTCCTGATATGCTTGTGGACAGGAGTCTAGCATGTCTGTTCTCTGAGAGGCGCCCCCAGCAGCTGATACAGACAGCTGAAGGCACCCGCAGCCAAACAGAGGATGGAGCTTGCGGACTCTCATGGAAGAAGAGGAGGAAGAATTGCAGGCCCCCTAAGGTGACAGGAACAATTAAGTATTTTGTCTTCTTTGCTCACTTTCTCATACGGTCCTGAGTTGATTTCCTTACATCCTTTTCTGCTTATTTGAATACGCCATATGACCATTGCTCATTTTGTAAAGCAGGTCTCTGAAATTTGTGTTTGCTATTTCAGTCAGTGAAAGTAGCAGAAATTCCCTTAAATCTATTGAAAGAAGTTAACATCCAGGCCTAAAAGGCATTTACAACTCTGTAGTGTCATCCGTTGTACAGTAGGACCATGTAGGATGTATTTAGAACCCCAGATATACAACGAAAAGTTACATTTCGTTCTTTTGTTTTTGGTGTCAACAGTTGGTGTACATGTAGGTTTACAACAATTTTCTGCACATATTTTCTTTCTCTGCTGTGTTTTATTTTTCTCTTGTGATGTATATTTCCCTCCGTTTTCTTATTTTCCCTTTATTTATCACTTTTGTTTGCTTCTTTGTTTCATTTCTTGGGACTCTTCTGATAATTTATCTTCACGTAGGGTTATTTAGGGCAATGGTGGTTTGGGGATTTTCCACCTGTGCCTAATACGTTTCAGAGACAGCAGCAACAGGCTAGTAGTGGTGGAAAATGTAGTTAACAGAATTTTTTTTAGAGATAATTATACCAATATTAAAGAAGTAAAATGAGGAAGGGATGGGGAAAGAAGCAAAGAGAAGATAAATATGTGTGGAGAATGATGAAGAAAAAAAAATGTAGGGGATGAACCAGGCTTGAAGTCTTTTATGATGAAGAAGAAGTTAAATCATGATAACTTCACAAAATTCAGAACTTTATATAATAAAATAAATTTTAAAATATTTTTTACCTGAAGAATATGTTTTAATGTTAAAGCCATCACTATGTAATAAATGAAGCACAATAGCTAAGAAAATAAAAGCCATATTCTCAAGATATAGATTAGCAATTGAACATTTCCATCCAAGTTACATAAATAATTCCTAAAATTTCAAAATCTTAAAATCAAGAAACAAGTCTAAAAGGACACAGTCGTGTAATAAGGAAAGTGTTGTGGCCCTTTTTTATTTCTTCTCATTGGGAGCCTAGGTTTTCTCCTCTGCACTGTCATTTAAACCACTCTTGTATTGAATGTGAGTTCAGCAAATCAGGAGTTAAGTTAGTGTGTCCGGCCAAATGAGGATTTCTGTGGAAATAGACTCTGCTAGAATTCCCTTGGCTGAGACACCCCGTGCACACACTTCCACATTCCTGTCCCTTCTACCTCTACCACCACCAACTTAGAATTTTGCCTGTCAGAATTGAGGAATTTTACTTTCCCTGTGAAAGTCTTTCTGTGAATGGGTGGCATGTGGAAGGCCTACCCACTTGAGTTCCATTGTGCACCATCATGATACTGTACTAGGTTCTGTAGAGCAATTTTGCTCATTCTGTGCATTTTCCCTAGGCAATGGGAGGAGAGATAGCAGAGGTAGCAGGGAGCCTTATATCTCCAGGTCTCAGCTTCTAGCTTCCATGTTACCGATTTGCTACACTCTAGTGCTTACTTACTCGAGTCCAAAATGACTTGTCTTACACAAGCCCACTATGTGCCTAGTTATTCCGGTCGCAGGTTGCCTTTCCAAAGCCAGGAGCATGTCAGTCTGTTCTCACACTGTTGCCCATGGAAGAATGATACATGCTACTAATGTCAGCAGATCAGCAAGAGTATCTTTATGGTTGAGCACCACACTAGACCTTCATGGGACAGAAATTCTCAGCTCACCTTGTTTATTCTCTTGTGTCTTTCTGTGTGTGTGTGTGTGTGTGTGTGTGTGTGTGTGTGTAATTCATTTGTTTGATTTATTTGTTTTACATAATCAACATGCTTAAGAGTCTCTACAAGATACTGTGTTAGCTAATATCCCTTCTTTAAAATACAAACAGGTGCTATTCCTTTTTTTATAACATTTGTTTTCTTCTTTTTATTGGATATTTTTTATTTACATTTCAAATGTTATTCCCTTTCCTGGTTTCCTGGACATAAGCCCTCTATGCCATCACCCATCCCTTCTTTTATGAGGGTGTTCCCCCTTCCCAACCACTCCCCCTACCCACCCTCCAGACATTCCCCTGCACTGGATAGTCCAACCTTGGCAGGATCAAGGTTTTCTCCTCCCATTGGTGCCCAAGGCTATACTCTGCTCCATATGCACTTGGAGTCATGAGTCTGCCCATGTGTAGTCTTTGGGTAGTAGATTAGTCCCTGGTAGCTCTGGTTCATTGGATTGTTGTTCTTCTGTGATTGCAAGCCCCTTCAGCTCTTTTGATCCTTTCTCTAATTCCTCCAACAGGGATCCCATTTTCAGTTCAATGGTTTGCTGCTAGCATTGGCCACTGTATTTGATGTGCTCTCACTGATCCTCTCAGGAGACAGCTATATCAGACTGCTGTCAGCATGTATTTCATCAATCCTATCTAGTTTTGGTGGCTGTATATAAATGGGCTGTATACCCAGGTGAGGCAGACTCTGAATGCCCATTCCTTCAGCTTCAGCTCCTAACTTTGTCACCATATGCCCTTCTATGAATATTTTTGTTCCCCATTTTAGAAGGACTGAAGCATCCACATTTTGGTTGTCCTTTACTTGAGCTTCATGAGGTCTGTGGATTTTATCTTAGGTAATTCAAGCATTTGGTCTAATATCTGCTTATCAGTTAGTGCATACCATGTGTGTTTTTCTGTGATTGGATTACCTCACTCAGGATTATATTTTCTAGTTCAATCTATTTGCCTATGAATTTCATGAAGTTATTGTTTTTGATAGTTGGATAATACTCCATTGTATAGATGTACCACATTTTCTGTATTCATTCCTCTGTTGAAGGGCACCTGGGTTCTTTCCAGCATCTGGCTATTTTAAATACGGCTGCTATGAACATAGTAGAGCATGTGTCTTTGTTGTATGTTGGAGCATCTTTTGGGTATATGCCCAGGAGAGGTATAGCTGGTCATCAGGGAGTAGAATGGCTAATTTTCTGAGGAACCTTCAGACTGATTTCCAGAGTGGTTGTACCAGTTTGCAATCTCACCATCAACGCAGGAGTGTTCCTCTTTCTCTACATCCTCACCAGCATTTTCTGTTGCCTGAGTTTGATTTAGTTGATTTTCTCAAAGAACCAGCTCCTGGTTTTGTTGATTCTTTGTATAGTCCTTTCTGTTTCTACTTGGCTAATTTTAGCCCTGAGTTTGATGATTTCCTGCTTTCTACTCCTCTTAGGTGTATTTGCTTCTTATTCTTCTACAGCTTTTAGATATGCTGTCAAGATGCTAATGTATGCTCTCTCCTGTTTCTTTTTGGAGGCACTCAGAGCTGAGTTTTCCTCTTAGCACTGCTTTCATGTGTCCCATAAGTTTGTTTATGTTGTGCTTTCATTTTCTTGAACTTCTAAAATGTCTTTAATTTCTTTATTTCTTCCTTGACAAAGTTATCACTGAATAGAGTATTATCCAATTTCCATGTATATGTGTGCTTCCTGTCCTTATTGTTGCCATTGAAGACCAGCCTTAGTCCGTGGTGATCTGATAGGATGCATGGCATTATTTCAACCTCCTTGTACCTATTGAGGCCTGTTTTGTGGCCGATTGTACAGTCAATTTTGGAGAAGGTACCAGGAGGGGCAGAGAAGAAGGTATATTCTTTTGTTTTAGGATGAGATGTTCTATAAATATCTGTTAAATCTATTTGGTTCATAACTTCTGTTAGTTTCACTGTGTCTGTGTTTATTTTCTGTTTCCATGATCTGTCCATTGATGAGAGTGTGGTGTTGAGATCTTCTACTCTTATTGTGTGATGTGCAATGTGTGCTTTGAGCTTTAGAATGGTTTCTTTTATGAATGTAGATGTCCTTGCCTTTGGGGCATAGATATTTAGGATTGAGAGTTTATCTTGGTGGATTTTTCTTTTGATGAATATGATGTGTCTTTCTTATCTTTTTTGATAACTTTTGGTTGAAAGTTGATTTTATTTGATACTAGAATAGTTACTCCAGCTTTTTCTTTGGATGATTTGCTTGTAAAATTGCTTTCCTGCCTTTTACTCTGAGGTAGTGTCTGTCTTTGTCATTGAGGTGTGTTTCCTGTATGAAGCAAAATGCTGGGTCCTTTTTATGTATCCAGTCTGTTAGTCTATGTCTTTTTAGTGAGGAATTGAGTTCATTGATGTTGAGATATCCTGTTATTTCTGTTTTTAGAGGTGGTATTGTATTTGTGTGTCTCTCTTCTTTTTGTTTCATTGCAAGGAGATTACTTTCTCTCTTTTTCTAGGGTATAGTTTCTAGGGTATAGTGTTGGAGTTTTCCATCTATTATCCTTCGTAGGGCATGGTTTGTAGAAAGATATTGTATAAATTTGGATTTGTCATGGAATATCTTGGTTTCTCCATCTATGTTAATTGAGAATTTTGCTGGATATAGTAGCTTGGGTTGGCATTTGTGTTCTCTTAGGGTCTGTATGACATCTGCCCAGGGTCTTTTGACTTTCATAGCCTCTGGTGAGAAGTCTGGTATAATTCTGATAGGTCTGTCTTCATATATTACTTGACCTTTTTCCCTTACTGCTTTTAATATTCTTTCTTTGTTTTGTGCATTCAGTGTTTTGACTATTACATGACAGGAGGAATTTCTTTTCTGGTACAATCTATTTGGAGTTCTGTAGGCTTCTTGTATGCATATGAGCATCTCTTTAGGTTAGGAAAGTTTTCCTCTATAATTTTGTTGAATATATTTACTGGCCCTTTAAGTTGGGAGCCTTCACTCTCTTTTATACCTATTATTCTTAGATTTGATCTTCTCATTGTGTCCTGGATTACTTGGGTTCAGAGTCTTTTGCAATTTACATTATCTTTGACAGTTGTGTCGGTGTTTTCTATGGTATCTTCTGCCCCTGAGATTCTCTCTTCTATCTCTTGTGTTCTGTCAGCAATGGGCAATGCTTCCATTTGTGACTCCCGATCCTTGGTTTTCTATCTCCAGGGTTTTTTCCTTTTGTGCTTTCTTTATTATTTCTATTTCACTTTTTAAATTCTGGGTGGTTTTGTTCAATTCTTTCACCTGTTTGGTTGTGTTTTCCTCTAATTCTTTAAAGGAATTTTATTTCCTGTTTAAGGGCTTCTACTTTGTTTCTTTGTGTTGCCCTGTATTTCTTTAAGGGACTTACTTATGTCCTTCTTAAAGTTCTCTAACATCATCATGAGATGTGATTTTAAATCCAAATCTAGCTTTTCCAGTGTGTTTGGATATCCAGTATTTTCTTTGGTGGGATAACTGGACTGTGACGATTCCAAGTAGTCTTGGTTTATCTTGCTTAGCTTCCTGTGCTTGCCTCTGGCTGTCAGTTTGTCTCTGGTGTTAGCTTGTTTTGCTGTCTCTGACAGTGATTTGACCCTCCAGTAGGCCTGTGTGTCAGTATTCCTGTAGAACTGTTTTGTGTTTGTTTGTTTTTGTTTTTGTTTTTTCAGCTGGATCTGGGAGCAGAGAGCTGCTCTTGGGTTTGTGTAACCTGATATCTCCAGGAAGGTTGCTTGGAGCAGAAGAGTTGGTCTTTCCTCTGTTCTCAGGTATGTAGATGCTCATGGCAACTGGCTTCCAGGTTTCCATGCATACAGAAACACCAAGTGTCCTGCCCTTGACTGTTCATAGGTTCCTGTGTCCAGAGTGCACAGAGGGCACTAGAGGGGTTCCTCTTGGGTCAGGGATGTGGGCAGAAGTGACAGTCTCCCCTGAGGTCTCAGGATTGTCTGTGCCTCTGAGGGTCCAGCTCTTGCCCCCACGGGATTTAAGTTCAGGGAGCTATGGCACCTCAGAGCACAGTCAGAAACTGGAAGTGTCCTGTCCCAGATGACTTCTGCCTTTGTATGTTCTGAGTCCACCAGGCAGGTTGCTTGTGTCTTGCCTTTATACGGTATACTATATTTTCAAGTTAGCTTTTCTCTTTGCTCAGACAGAGCAAATCTGTCATTCTACTTGAAAATCCTTTTTAAAACCTTCCTCTTTTCTTCAACTACCCTGCAAAGATTCCCAGTGTAGTCTTAGATGTATGGATCCCTGTAATCCTCCTTCCCTAGATGCTTGAGTTCTGAAACTATGACCACTGTGCCAACCCCTTATATTATTTTTTTTAAATATTCATATTTTATGCTACACTGTCTGTCACTGTCAGTAATGCTGGTTATTATTTATATGGTTCACAGTGAATGAAAAGAGAGACTTATGTGATGTGATAATGCAATCTAAAATAAGAATTAGATTGTGATGACTTCTTTTTTCTTTCTCTTATGTTGGAAATTAGATCTCTCAGAATCCCTTTTCCTAATGGTTCTGTAGTACAATTTACCACTTGTGTAGTTTTCACTAGAACAGGAGAAAAGGGAGAAAGAAAGGATTGGTTCACTTTGGAAGGCAGTAAGAAGAAAACAGAAGTAAATATAAAACACAAATACCTTCTTGCAGAGAATTGTCCTGATTCTTCTTTGGCTTGCCCATCAAGACCAAACCACTTGATTCTTTCTTAGTTACTTTGCTATTGCTGTAGAGACACACAATAGTCAAAGTAATATATATAAAAAAAAAAACAAGAAAAGCAAACAAACAAACACCCCCCCCAAAAAAAACAACTTTTAAATGGGGGAAAGGGTTTGCTTACAGGTTTAGGTGGTAAGTTTATGATCATCATAAATTGCATGGCAACTATCAAGGCACACATAATTTCCAAACGGTTGTTGAGAGCTAACATCTTAATTCCAAGATGAATGCAGAGAGCAGAAAGACTGAATCTGGTATGTGCTTTGAAACCTCAAAGTTCACCCCCAGTGATTCCACCTCCTCCAACAATGCCAACCCTATCAAACAGTCCCACGACTGACAAGCAAACACTCGAACATATGAGTCTGTAGGGAACATTTTTATTCAAACCACTACAACTCCGCAGTTCTCAGAAACACCTTAAGGTTATACAGACTTGATCATCTCTTCATGTGCTCTAGCATATTTATCTGGAAGCTACAGTGGACTACCATGCTTGGGAATATTTTCTTATAGTGTGACTCTTTCCTAGAGACTGAATTTATGCAAGGGCTGAGCTTTCCAGTGAGCAACTGTTTTTCTTATATTAATTGCAATTTCCTGATTGCATGAAGTTGCAATGGTGCCATCAGAAACAATCAGAGAAGAACTTGCTCTACTCCATGGGGCAGTGACTGTAGTTTGCCAGCTCTGACATCACAAAGACAGATGTGAGAATTGAGGGAGAACAATCACCACATCACAAAGACAAACCTTTGTGTCAGCAAGGTCGTGGATGGCTTCTATTCCTCACAGTTAAATTTGACATGCAATGTCACTTTCAATAATGACTAATGTTCCTTGATTAAAAATTCATTTTTCTAAAAAACAGTTCTGTACATATTTCTTAGAAATATTTTAGTAAGTATTTTTAACAAGCCTATGCACTAAAATAATTGAATGAGCTAGCATAATAAAACTCTTTGGCTCTATCACTTAATTTTACCATATCAACAGATGGACAGTGTGGGGTTTTTTTTCCCCTAACTCCACTTGGATTTTGCCATCCCAAATTACTTTGTAGTGATCTTCAGATATCATATCAATATATTTGGATTTATTTCAAAGAGGAAGGAAAGATTTAAGAACAAATGAATTTAGCAAGCAAAATGAGGTTTTTATTTGTTAGCATAGTCCTAGGCTGTTTTATTTTGATACGAGGTCTTACCAGTAGCCCAGATATGCCTCAGAATTGTGACTTACCTGCCTCAACCTCCTAGATACTGGAGAAGACATTCTTATATATCCTTTAATGGGCAGGTAGAGGCTTAGTACGCTTTAAAAAGTTGTGTAGAGATAATCTCTAGTGTACTGTATTGAAGCATCACTTGTCAATAAAAAGCTGATGGTGCCTTATTAGTTGAGGAAAGTAGGAGTTCCAATGGGGAAATGAACTCTGGGATATAGTCTGGTGTGGGAAGAGACTCACCCCAACTCTGAGGAGTAGACACATAAATCTGAAGAGAGTGCCAGCCATCTGGGAATAATAGAAAAACATGGGTTAATTAAATTACAAGCTAGTCAGGGAACAAGTCCTAGCTTATAGCCTAGGCATTTATATGCAAATAAGCTTCAGAGTTGTGGATACAAAATGTAATGATGCATATATGTATATGAGCGCAGGTTTATGTGCATGAGGGTAGCACCCACAGAGACCAGAAACTGTAGGAGTGGTTCTGATACTTTAATTTAATCAGGAATCTGTAAGTACTGATATTGTATATCCTGTTCCTCCATTGGTTTTTGATCCATCAATAAAGATGTTGGTCAATGGATGGGCATAACAAGTGGGACCTTATCAAATGGATATCAAACTTTAGTGATCAGTTATAATTTTATTCATTTTTCCTAATATTCTTAATATGAATGAATAGATTTTCAGTGTTATGTTTCCTTTTTATTTAGTAAGTTCTAAGTAATTTCCCAGAATTACATACTGAAGTAAATTATACCTTTATGAAAACTTCATTGAAATAAATGTAAGAAAGTCTATCAGTGTTTTCCCCTACATATTAAATATTTAATTACTCAAAATAATGATCTTACAATTTTGTATAAGCCTTTTAGTTACGTCTTCTGATTCTTTTTCAAATATATTGGAGGAAGTTTGTTTCTGGATCAAAAAGTTTGAATAATAAATACAAAGTACAATGTAAAAATCATGACAATTTCTTTAAGTTAGTGACACTTCTAATTATTAGATGTAGAGAGTAGATGGATCCAAACCAGAAATCTATTACTTTAATGACTATAAAATATATGATAAATTGTGTCTTTCAGTTACTTCAGATGTTGTTTGAAATAAATACTCTTTATCCTACTATAAAATCTCAACTCTAGCTTCTTTATTTCAAAATTACTCATAGCAGTAAGTATGTGGACTTAGTCTATATTTTCATTGCTGCAACAGAATATCTGATTATTTATTTTTATTATTATTTATTTATTTTATTAGTCATAAAATAAATAAAATGAACATGTGGAAAAGAAGAATCTGTGCTTGCTTACATGTGTGTGCGCACGTGTAAGTGTGTGTGTGTAAGTGAGTGTGTGTGTGTGTGTGTGTGTGTGTGTGTGTGTGTGTGTATGTATGGATGTATGTAAATCTGTGTCCAGGGTTCATAGCAGCTTTGCTTATGGTGAATACAAGAGCCACATACATCCATTGGTGATGATACATAGTATTCAGTGCCTACAGCTTACAGGAAACAGCAGACTGATTTTTGCTACATATCAGAACTTTTGGCCCAACCAATGCTATGACGTAACAGAGAGAAAATGGCAGGTCAAATGAAAACAAATTGACAGTAGACATAGGATGAGATTTAAAATGTTGTTAAAAGTTATACTCACCTCTGGAAACTCTGAGGGCTCCAGATGAGTTGATACTGTTTTTCTTCCTATGGGGTTGTGCTCCTCCATTTCTTTCCCTGATTCTTCCATGGGGGTGCTCTATCTTAGTCCTACGGTTGGCTGTGCGTCTCTACTTCTGTCACAGTTAGCTGCTGGTAGAGCCTCTCAGAGGACAGTCATGCTAGTTCTGTCTGCAAGCACAAGATGGCATCAGTAATAATATTAGGGGTTTGGTGCTTGTGAATGGGATGGAACCCAACTTGGGGCAATCTCTGGATGTCCTTTCCTTCAGGTCTCTGTTCCATTTTTGTCCCTGCAATTCCTTTAGACAGGAAGCTGTACTTTCCAGCTTTCAGAATTACAAGTCAAAAGTAAATGCATTTTGGGGGGGTGTCAAGAATTTTGGAGATGGGTGAGTGGCCCCATGCCTCAAATGATGGCCCTGTCTATCTACTCTAGGTGTTCTTTTTACGTATCATCTCCCTACTGTCTGTCATTTTGGCTAAGCTCATACCTATTGGGTCCTGGGGAGAAGGGCACGAAGTAAAGAACTCATAGAGGTGGGACCAGGAAGTGGGGGGGCATTTGGAATGTAAATAAATAAAATAATTTTAAAAATTATGCTCATCTAGCAAGGTGATAGCAGTATAAAAATAAGGCCCATAATGGCAATAGCCCTGGAAAGCTGACTAGGTATTGGGTATTAGGTATGATTTTTTCATTTATTGAGTTGTTTCTAAGTCCAGTTTGGTTGCCATCATCATGTGGTTGCCACTTCTTATACCTTGACGTCTTTCTCACCAGGATTATAATCACCATGGTTCATAGGCATTACACCTGGGCAGACTGTTTAATTGCTTTGCTGCAGCACCCCTCATCAAAAAAGGTTCTTTTATAGCAAGTAAAGACCATCCAGAAAAATGACATCCAGACATAATCAAGAGATTGTTGGGAGCCCAGCCCACGTGCCTATATCTATATCACAGATCCTGCATGAATGGCTCCGTAGACATTGTAGAAGATGAAAAATGATTTAAGCAATAGGACATGAGAAAGACTGCTTCCTAAGAGTCTTCCTGAGAAAAGTTTGCATAAAATGACCGAACAATGGCATTATCAGTGAACATGTTAACCCGAAGTAAGAAATGTTCATGAGGCCCTACCTGTAGACAACTATTGACTGCTAAAAGAAGAAGAACTAATCTATCCCAGGGATGAGACCCCTTTATTAGTTGTCCAGTGCATAGTGATCAAGCTTGAAAACACACACACACACACACACACACACACACACACACAAACTCACATTTGAATGTAACAAATCTAATAAAATAAAAAGAGACTATCAACTTGAAAGATGGTGGCATGGTAGAGACTCAATGGAGGGATGTAATTCTGTTTCAATTAAAAATATTAGAAGAAAACACAAGTTACATATAGAGTCTAAAAAACCAAAACACTAAGCTCATCATAGAGTCATAAATAATATTCATAAAGATTGGTGCAATATCCAAGAGATAGTGAACACAGAGTCCAACTATTCCTAAATCTCAGGGTGCTTTTTCCATCACTGATATGAGTCCAAACAAATAAATGCTTCTAGAAACAATGGGAGTCAGGTTTCTGATATTGGGAGAACGGAAGGCTTGACAGGATCAGATAGTGTTGGTAGGTCTTCCCAAAACTTGTTTGATGAGTGGATCTAGAAGCTCAACACAGTCATAACAAGACACTTTATATCACAAAAGGAACAAGAGATACATGTGCGGATGGGCGGTTTCAAACCTAAGGATACTACAGTTACAAGATAAACTTGGAACATTTCCAAAGTGAGAAAGTATTTAAGAAGCATGTCTTTAAGAAGACATTAACAATTTGCAAATTCACCTGGAATAACAAAAACCCAGGATAGCTAAAACTATCCTCAACAATAAAAGGACTTCAGGGGAATCACTATCCCTGAACTCAAGCAGTATTACAGAGCAATAGTGATAAAAACTGCATGGTATTGGTACAGAGACAGACAGATAGACCAATGGAACAGAATTGAAGACCCAGAAATGAACCCACCTATGGGCACTTGATTTTTTGACAAAGGAGCCAAACCATCCAATGGAAAAAAGATAGCATTTTCAGCAAATGGTGCTGGTTCAACTGGAGGTCAACATGTAGAAGAATGCAGATCGACCCATGCTTATCACCCTGTACAAAGCTTAAGTCCAAGTGGATCAAGGACCTCCACATCAAACCAGATACACTCAAACTAATAGAAGAAAAACTAGGGAAGCATCTGGAACACATGGGCACTGGAAAAAATTTCCTGAACAAAACACCAATGGCTCATGCTCTAAGATCAAGAATCGACAAATGGGATCTCATAAAATTGCAAAGCTTCTGTAAGGCAAAGGACACTGTGGTTAGGACAAAATGGCAACCAACAGATTGGGAAAAGATCTTTACCAATCCTACAACAGATAGAGGCCTTATATCCAAAATATACAAAGAACTCAAGAAGTTAGACCGCATGGAGACAAATAACCCTATTAAAAAATGGGGTTGAGAGCTAAACAAAGAATTCACAGCTGAGGAATGCTGAATGGCTGAGAAACACCTAAAGAAATGTTCAACATCTTTAATCATAAGGAAATGCAAATCAAAAACAACCCTGAGATTTCACCTCACACCAGTGAGAATGGCTAAGATCAAAAAACTCAGGTGACAGCAGATGCTGGCGGGATGTGGAGAAAGAGGAACACTCCTCCATTGTTGGTGGATTGCAGACTGGTACAACCATTCTGAAATCAGTCTGAGGTTCCTCAGAAAATTGACATTGAACTGCCTGAGGATCCAGCTATACCTCTCTTGGGCATATACCCAAAAGATGCCCCAACATATAAAAAGACACGTGCTCCACTATGTTCATCGCAGCCTTATTTATAATAGCCAGAAGCTGGAAAGAACCCAGCTGCCCTTCAACAGAGGAATGGATACAGAAAATGTGGTACATCTACACAATGGAATATTACTCAGCTATCAAAAACAATGACTTTATGAAATTTGTAGGCAAATGGTCGGAACTGGAAAATATCATCCTGAGTGAGGTAACCCAATCACAGAAAAACACACATGGTATGCACTCATTGATAAGTGGCTATTAGCCCAAATGCTTGAATTACCCTAGATGCCTAGAACAAATGAAACTCAAGATGGATGATCAAAATGCGAATGCTTCACTCCTTCTTTAAAAGGGGAACAAGAATACCCTTGGCAGGGAATACAGAGGCAAAGATTAAAACAGGCACAGAAGGAACACCCGTTCAGAGCCTGCCCCACATGTGGCCCATGCATATACAGCCATCCAATTAGACAAGATGGATGAAGCAAAGAAGTGCAGGCCGACAGGAGCTGGATGTAGATCTCTCCTGAGAGACACAGCCAGAATACAGCAAATACATAGGCGTATGCCAGCAGCAAACCACTGAATTGAGAATAGGACCCTGTTGAAGGAATCAGAGAAAGAACTGGAAGAGCTTGAAGGGGCTGAGATCCCATATGTACAACAATGCCAAGCAACCAGAGCTTCCAGGGACTAAGCCACTACCTAAAGACTATACATGGACTGACCCTGGACTCTGACCTCATAGGTAGCAATGAATATCCTAGTAAGAGCACCAGTGGAAGGGGAAGCCCTGGGTCCTGCAAGGGGGGAGGATGGGGAGGGGAACACCCATAAAGAAGGGAGGGGGAGGTTGATGTTTGCCCGAAACCGGAAAGGGAATAACACTCAAATGTATATAAGAAATACTCAAGTTAATAAAAAAAAAAAAAAAAAAAAGAAGACATTAAAGCCAAACTTTCAGGATCCTGTAGTTAAAATTGTCACAGTTAGGAAATAAAATAATCAGGAAAGCAGAATATAATCCCATGGAATAAAATATGAACGGCTGAGTTCAGCCTGCTATAAACAAAGAATAGTAATGATAGAGAGAAGAAATCAAGAAATGATGCAAAGAGTCTGTATAAGGACACACAACCTATGCTGTGACCTTCTGAAATTACTTAAAAAAGTAGGATACAGAAAGTACAAACCTAAAAAGTCAAAAACCGCTCCTCCTCTCCATTCTCAATTGTTCCCAAAGGTAAGACTTTCCCAGAATCTAAACAGTTACTGGCAGCAAGATAGGAGAGGTGAAAAGTCTTTTACAGCTTGTTCATAAACTAACTACCTTGGACTTTTCTCCACCACTGCAGGAAACTAACCTCCAACATTAACAAACTGTATTGGTTGAAAAGCTTTTACCTCTGGAGGGAGTATGGGATAGGGAGTTTATGGACAGGAAACAGGGAAAGGGGATAACATTTGAAATGTAAATTGAAAAAATATCCAATTTAAAAAAAGAGGAAAGAAAAGCTTTTACCTCTGTGTCTTTGCCTCCTCTTGTACTTTGCCTGGAACATACTTTTCTGAATTGTTTGGCTAAAACCTTCTTATAAACTTGTAAACACCCAGATCAAATGCAAAACCTCCTCTTTCTACTTCCTGGCCCTCATCAGGCAGGTAAAGATTTAGCCACTTGAATTAGCTAATTAGCAACAGGCTTCTGATTCAAGTGCACTCATTTAAAAACCAATTACTGCTATACATCATGACATAGGCACATGTGATTTTTATATAGATATGCTAATGTAGTGTATTGCTAGTTCATATATAAATACATTTTAAAATGTTACACACACACAGAGACACAAACACACACACACACAGACACACACACAGAGACTCACATAGTCTATAATCTCTCACACTCTCCTCCTCCTCCAATGTTACACTGTGACCCTTGTTTTATTAATGTCATGCATATACAGTTCAGGCGTTATGGTGTGTCCCTTTCAGGGACTGGACATGAACATGGGAATCCTCTCAACAGCTACTTCTTAGTACTATTCTAATAGGTTACATTGATTAGATTTGCATCAATGTGTCTTTAGGTCATGTGTCTTACTGGCTCTATTACGTGCGTGGATCTGGAGTTTGGGGATAAGGTCATTATATCAAGTGAAGGTATTTCCAAAGGAACAAAAAGAGTGTTAGGTAGGAAAGTGGCAGCTATTTGACTAGAACTCTAAATTCTACGTCTAGTAAACAGTTATGTAACATGCTCCATGAGACACAGATGTCTCAACAGAAGTTACAATAAGAAACATGAATGTTTTTCTCAGTGGCATGCACTGATGACTTCACTTGTGCCACATGCAGCTCCGGGCAAAATGAGAAAGGCTTAATTTCTGCTCTTTCTGAGAATTATCAAGTAATTAACCTAGAGTAGCTAGTCCTGTGCACCTTCACTCCAGTACTTTCTCCAGAGGTGTGCAACACAAGGGAGCTCAGCATGATGCAGAAATACACTGCTCTTAACTGAATTCCCAGAGGGTTTCTTAAATATATGTCTGATAATTTTCTGTTTATTCTTGTGGCTACTTCCAGAGACTTTAAATGGTAGCTAAAAATATTTTCTACTAGTTCCTTTGCAAAGTAGGTCTCCAGAAGTATTTTACAGTCCAAGTTTATTTTATGACCAAAGTGTCTCATGTAAATGAAAGATATAAAAATGAACATTTCTATAGACAGAAGGTGCATACTTTTGTTGATTTTGGAGTTAAAATTTCACGTCTGCATTTTTAGCATAATCAACCACAGAGTATTCCAATTAGAAGATGTATCTTTCCATTTAGTAGTACTTGCCCAGTGTCCCTCCAACTACATCTATCCTGCAGTCCATTCTCATTATTCAGAGAATTGTACCAGTTTTATAATTTTTCAATTCTGTACATTTTGTTAAAAGCATTATTTCTTGAACACAAATGACTTCACGCTCCTCTTGTAAAACTCTTCACCTATTTGCCTTCTGCCAACGAAATTAAGTTTGAGTTCTTTTGCTTATCCAAGAGTCCTGAGACAAATCCCACTCTGGTGCTTTCTTCATCCTGTTCTGTTCATGCTACATAGTCCATTATACTTAGAACTATCTAGAACCCTGAACACTTAGAAATTCCCAATTACTGCAAATGACAACCCCCTACATGCCACACTCATTTTTATCTGTACTGTTTATTTTCTATTACCCTGCTTTAAGCTCCAGGCAGTCTGTGCACACAGGAACCACTCCAGATCTATGGTTAAAAAATACACACATTAACTTATTGTTAATATGTTTTTCAGCTCAATGGTGAGGCACAACTAAGCATCCATGCTTTTTTTTTAATTGAATATATTTCTTTATTTACATTTCAAATGTTATTCCCTTTCACGGTTTCCTGTCCTTAAACCCCCATCTCCTCCCCCTCCCCTTCTTCTATAAGTGTGTTCTCCTCCCCATCCAACCCCCTTACTGACCCCCTGACATTCTCTTGCACTGGGGTTCCAAACTTGGAGGAGCAAGGGCTTCTCCTTCCACTGGTGCCTGACAAGGCCATCCTCTGCTACATTTTCAGTTGGAGCCTTGGGTCAGTCCCATATATAGTCTTTGGGTAGTGGTTTAGTTTCTGGAAGTTCTGGTTGATTGACATTGTTGTTCTTATGGGCTTGCAAGCCTCTTTGGCTCTTTCAATCTTTCAATTTCAAATTCCTCCAATGGGGGTTCAGTGGTTTTCTGCTAGCATTTGCCTCTGTATTTAACATGCTCTGGCTGTGTCTCTAAGGAGACATCTATATCCGGTTCCTGTCAGCATTCACTTCTTAGCTTCATCAAACTTATCTAGTTTTGGTGGCTGTATATATATGGGCCACATGTGGGGAAGGCTCTGAATGGCTGTTCCTTCAGTATCTGCTCTAAATTCTGCCTCCATATCCCCTCCTATGGATATTTTGGCTCCCCCTTCTAAGAAGGAGTGAAGCATCTGCATTTTGGTCATGTTTCTTCTTCAGCTTCATGTGGTCTGTGGATTATATCTTAGGTAATTCAAGCTTTTGGGCTAATATCCACTTATCAGTGAGTGCATACCATGTATCCTTTTCTGTGACTGGGTTGTTTCACTCAGGATGATATTTTCTAGTTCAATCCATTTGCCTATGAATTTAGTGAAGTCATTGTTTTTGATGACTGAGTGTTACTCCATTGTGAAGATGTACCACATTTTCTGAATCCATTTCTCTGTTGAAGGACATCTGGGTTCTTTCCAGCTTCTGGCCATTATAAATAAGGCTGCTATGAACATAGTGGAGCATGTGTCTTTGTTGTATGTTGAAGCATGTCTTGGTTATATGCCCAGGAGAGGTTTAGCTGGGTCCTCAGGTAGTGCAATGTACAATTTTCTGAGGAACCACCAGTCTGATTTCCAGAGTGGTTGTACCAGTTTGCAATCCCACCAACAATGGAGGAGTGTTCCTCTTTTACCACATTCTCGCCAGTATCTGTTGTTGCCTGAGGTTTTTTATCTTAGCTATTCTGACTCTAATTGGTATGAGGTGGAATCTCAGGGTTGTTTTGATTTGCATTTCCCTGATGACTAAGGATGTTGAACATTTCTTGAGGTGCTTCTCAGCCATTTGATATTCTTCAGCTGAGAATTCTTTGGTTAGCTCTGTATCCCATTTTTAATAGAGTTATTTGCCTCTCTGAAGTCTAACTTCTTGAGTTCTTTGTATATTTTGTATATTAGCCCTCTATCATATATAGGACTGGCAAGGTGCCATTTTGTCCTAATGAATATGTCCTTTGCTATACAGAAGCTTTGCAGTTTTATGAGGTCCCATTTGCCAATTCCTGATCTTAGAGCATAAGCCATTGGTGTTTTGTCCAGGAAATTTTTTCCAGTGTCCATGGCTAACATGCTCTTGCCTTCACTCCTAGCTCAACACCTCTGAATCTACCCTTATCTTAGTTGCTCCGTTACTTTTACTCCCAGGTCAACACCTCTAAATCTTCCCTCAATGTAGTTGCCCAGTTACCTTCTCCTTGCTCTGCACCCAAAATTTGACCTCGACTTAGTTATGTTTCTAACCTCCTGCCAGCTACCCTAGGCCCAGTTGAGGAAGTAGCCAGAGGCCACTCCACCTGAGATTTCACATGGCTGGTGGCTCTCTTTCCTTCCAAAGCATGGCCTATCTCTTTCTCCTTTACATCTTCTAGCCTGCCTGAGGAACCTGGAAATCTTACCTCTACTGCCCAAACATTAGTCACTAGCATCCTTACAATCAAGCACCAACTGAGGAACAGAACCTTCAGCATTCATATGCAGACTCCCAATCAAAGCACTCCCTGTATTTACCTGCTTTTATTATATATATATATATATATATATATATGTATATATATATATGTATATATATGTATATATATTTTATCAACCCCGTTTATTGTTACTTAAAAAAACTAACTGTATCTTCAGGTTCTACCATGTGTTTAGCTCTGGAGTAATGATGGATACACTTTGGAAAGGCTAATTTATTCTCATCAAGAAACCTATATTCTAGTGAAAAAGTCATTCTTTGAATAATAATGTAATCAGAATGGAAGGTACTATAAGAACATTGGTCTGACTTCTTATGGATGGAAGAAATTCTTCTGGATGAATTAGTAGTAGCTAAAATTTAGAAGGATGGAGAAACAGAGATTCATAATTAAGTAAAGTGTGCTAGATGTGAATCAAGCCTTGGAGGGAATAGTGTAGTACTCAGTGCAAATATGGTGATTTATGAATGTACCAGTGGAGTAAAGAATGTAGAGTGCAAAGCTCAGGAGTAAGATGGTGTGACGGCTGTTCTTGGTTGGTAACTAGATTGCATCTGGAATTAGCTAAAGCCTGAGTGACTGGGCCCACCTATAAGAGATTATTTTTCTTAATAAAACCATTTGAAGTGGAAAAACCCATATTACATCTGTATCTTTGAGTGGAAAGATAGATCTTTAATCTAGATCTTTTGAGATCTAGATGTCTGTTTAATCTAAGATACAACTTCTTACTTTAGCCCATATAAAAGACATGGAAAAACAAAGCTTTGCTTTTTTGCTTGCTCCAGGGCTTTGCTAGGAGGTCTAACCCTGTGCTACATTAGAGGCAACTTCCTCAGGGAGTCCAGTGTATAATCAGTACCAAGTGAGCATCCAGCCTTGTGGCTAAAATGCTACTAGACTCTTGGACCTTCTATTCACAGGCAATGATTGTTGGACTAGCTAGGCGACAACCTGTAAGCCATTCATTTAAATCATATATATATATATATGATTTATAGCTATATATTTGTATATATATTATATATTAATTCCATTGTTATATCATGTATAATAAAATTATAAATGATTATATATATATATAGAGAGAGATTCATTCTGTAAATTCTATTACTATAGAGAACCCTAATACAGATAGCATGATGTAAGACAGCAGATTTGTTACTTTTCTAGAGTCCATCAAAGGATTTTTAAAGTACATTTCATGGTCAAACATAAGCTTTAAAAGAACACACCACAAGCTCTGCTCAAACCAAGATGAAATTTCCTGTTTCCAAATGCCTCTGAAGTAACATCACTGACTTCATCCAAATCTCTTTGAATAGTATATGAGGTTCTTGGAAGACAGAATCATTTCATATGTATGTATAAAATTCTGTTCTTGAAGCAAAACAACACACAAAGTCTTGTAAAATAAATTGACGAAGAAATAAATGAATACAGAAATAAAAATAAACTATGGAAAGAAAAACACTGTTTTACCTCCTATTGTAAAAACTGAATAATACTTGCAGACAAAATATATAGTCCACTAATGAATAGTAATGTATTAGATAATTTTCTTATTGCTGTAACGAGCCAGTTAATAGAATGCAAATTTAAGGAGAGAGTGCTCATAGTTTAGGGAATAAAGGCAATAACATCATAGGAGGCACGGCAGCGCCAGAGGGTTACAGGTATGGCTACAGGAAATTGCTGACATTTGAACACTTTGGGAAGTGGAGAGCAGAGCTTAACTGACTTTCTAAAGTTTTAAGAAAACATTTTTATTTAGTTCAGTGGCAAAGCTCCATGGAATATTGTAGTTCACATTCAGGTATGACCTAGATTTTTCCCTCAGTTAATCATCTCTGGGGAATCAGTACTTACAGACAATTCCAGTGGTATATACCTCAATGATACCCCATTAAAGTTTAACTCGCAGTCAAAATTAGCAACAACAGTGTGGCATTTTCCAATTTTAAATATTTCTTTTGGGTAAACTGACACATAAATACTCCTTGCATGAAGTGTGAATTCTAAGAAGCAATACTATTTTCTTTGAATTGCCCATCAAAGAAATAAAGTGATGGGTTATTGCCATGAGAAGTGGACTCTCTACAGGCCAACACTCATTGACAACTTGGTGCTTGAGGAAATGAATAAAATATTTTGACACAATAAGAAGAGACGAAAGTCTCTCGTATGTCTTACTCCCTTTACCCCATACGTTTTGATTACACAATCTTTAAATAAATTAAAAATTCACTTAATGCTTTCTTAATTTTTTCTGGTGTTTTCTTGTGCGTGGAAGCTTTGCTCACATAGATGTCCTGCCTTATAGATGTCTGTGCACCATGTGCATCCCTGGTGTCTACAGAGATGAGAAGATGGCATTGGAGCCTCTACAACTGAATTATAGATGACTGTGAGCCACCATGTGGATGCTGGAAATTGAACAAGGGAACTCTGTAAAAACAACAACTCCTTACACCTGAGCCGGCTCTCTAGTGTAATTTAACATA